>NC_064921.1:873431146-874037281 GCF_023897955.1 Schistocerca gregaria | reverse complement strand
GACAGCGTGGCATGGAAGAATGGGTAAAATAAAAAAGTCATAGAAACAGAAATTTCTTCATCAGTTATCACATAAACTGGAACCCACAAAGTCGAAATTTCAGCCTCAAGAATCTTCTCCTAGATGTACTGCAACCAACAATGAGAAAATGAAGATAAGTAAAAAAGTTTTTTTTTTGTATATCTTACACCTCTTGAAGCTTATGAAACTAATGAACAGACTAAACATTTTCTGGTGATGTTTGGGAGGGTAAGATTACAATTGTGGGCATCATCTGGGATCAGTTGACTGGTAATGAAGTCTTGTCTGTTGCAGAAAAAGAAAGAACAGTGATTTGTGTCAATTGCAGTTTATTTGAAACTCCATCACTCGAAGAAAGAAGATTGAGAGGTGCCGAACAAAGTTGTATCAACAGTGATGAGATACTATCAACAACGATGGCTGGATGAATTGAAAGAGGATTTTAAAACTACGATGAGAGACATTAATAAGAAAAAAGATAAGAACAAACTATTTGTGAAATTATTTTTTTTTTTTGTGGGCTCATGTGATTCCTAGTAAAATGAATAGAGGAAAGGGCAGTGGTGATGAAGTGAAAGCTGCAGGAACCAGCCAATACATGTTTGAATCAAGTGAAAGTGTAATCAGCAAAGAAACAGTTAAAACTGATATTTTGCAGTTGATTTTGGCAAAATTAGAGGAAATGAAGGCGGATAACAATAGCAAATTTAGTGCAGTTAATGAGCAGTTAAATGAAATAAAGACAGACAATGTTAGCAAATTTACTCCACTAAAAGGACAATTAAATGACCTAAAAACTGAAAACAATAGTAAAATGGGTAGGGTACAATACCAAATAGACCAATTTAGTAATCAGATTTCAGAGCTAAAAAATGGGTTGTCAGAGGGATTAAAAATGTGAATGAAAAAGTCGGTGTCCTAGAAAATAAATTTATTGTTTTGGAAAATGAGTTAGTTGCCCAATCTGCACAACAAACAAACAATGTTAATGATGTCAGAGTTGAACAGAAGGCTGTTGTGGTAGAAATGGAACAGAACTTTACTAGTTTAGATCAAAAATTTTAGTATGCTAACTAATGTAAATGTTTTAGATCAAAAATTTTCAGCAGTTCAGGAAAATTGTATTCCCAAAAATCTAGTGTTGCATGGTCCAACACTCCAGTCAAAAGGTTCTGATCAGACAATTTACATCCACTCGATTTTCTGCACCACTGTAGAGATAGTTTTGAGTCAGACATGAGGGACAATCAAAAACTAAATTTTTTAAATGATATCTCGAAGGCAGAGCTCTGTCTTGGGTAAATCTAAATTTAAGTCACTGGAAAACATATCAAAGTTTCAAAAAGAGCTCTTTAAATAAATTTTGGTCAGAAGCTGAACAGGGGAGAATTAAAAGTGAATTTCTGAATGGTCCTAATTATAGGAAAAGGAACACTACTCTGGAAGAGTTTTGTAAGAATCAACCTAAGAAACTAACACACCTTAACAAACCATTTGACAAAATGACTTTGATTGATGCACTCAAAGGGAGATAACCAGAGTGATTGCAGTGGGATTTAGTGCACAGACCAGACAATTCTCTTGAACAATTTTTATGATATGTTGACAGGCTGGATAGGGCAGTAGAAAGGAACACGTACCATAACAATCGAAATGATAGAGATCACAATGATAACAACTACAGAAACAGAGATAATGGTAACTTCTATCAGGGTCAAAATGTTAATAGAGACAGAAATTTTGGACATCAACAGAATAGGAATAATGGGGATAACCATGGGAAATTTAATAGGAGAAACCATCATAGAGTTAACTACTTGGAAAATGGCAGTTTGCCTCAATGAAGGTCCACAGTTTTAGGGTGAGGAAACACAACAACCACAGGACCTCCAATTTACACTTGAAATAGACAATAATAACAGTGTTAATAATGTGGCACAGGTATCTGAAGTTGAACGGAAGGAACATCAGATTACTCATTTATGTTTTGAAGCAAGTTTTGAAATACTATGTTTAATTATAGTAATGTAGGCAGTAATCACAAACCAAAATGTGAGAGAAATCAGAATTTTGATGTAGTGTGTACTAATGATTTCTTCTCTTGGTCAGAAAACAGTGTTATTGATGTATGTGAAACAGGTGATGATGGTATTAGATCTGAATTAGGTGGTATTTTTGATGTAGATGTGAATGAGAGCTGTGAAATGACTGAAGATGGTAAGTCTGAGACTGGTAGCTTATTGCAAATGAATGTAGGTGAGGTTTGTGACTTTGATGGTGATGAGACTTGTGTTGTTAATGATGTTGTTGATGAAGTAATTTTGGAAGAATATGATGGTGATAATGATGATGATGAGTATCATCATGTCTGGTGTACAAAAATATAATAATCTCATATATGTATAAGGATGGCAGAGTTAATATTTTAAGTTTTCTAAATAATGGTCGACATGTTTCTTTGTGATTTGCAGTGCACATATTTCGCAAGATTTTTTTCTGTATTTTTAGTATCCACACTATATTTGTCAAGTTACCCCAAAAAACAATACCATACCTAATAATGGATTCGAAGTAGCTTGTATGTGCTACTTTCGTGTGTCCATGTCAGTTGCAATTGATAATATTTGCAATGCAAATGCAAAGCTGCTCAGTTTGTTTGCCGGGTATTCAATGTGTGCCTGCCAGCTCAAACTTTTATCTACATTTAAACCTACGAATTTTACTGAGGCAACTTCTTCTATACCTTTGTCATGTACAATCTTAATCTGCTCACATTTTGACTGTTTGGTTTTGACCTGCAGCATGTGAGTCTTAGATATGCTTAGAGTCAACCCATTTAGCTGAAACCAAGTTTCTAAGGTACTGAGGATACTGATCACAGTTTTGGGAATTTTTCCTGAGTCCTGACCTATGATTAAGACAGAAGTTTCATCTGTGATCAGAACTGATGGGGAGCTGATATTTAATGGTAAGTCATTAACATAAAAGAGAAATAGGACTGGGCCTAATATGGAGCCATGTGGAACACCCTGAGATTTTTTTTCCAGTCAGAAAAATAATATGTGCCATCTGAAGAAATGCTAAATCTTTGCTTTCTGTTGGATAAGTAGGATTTAAGCCATTGTAGGGCACTGCTGCTAATGTCATACTTTTTAAGTTTGTAAATAAGCAATGCATGGTTTACAGAATCAAACACCTTTGTGAGGTCGCAGAAAACTCCTGCCACATTATTTCCCTTATCTAATGATGTACTTATTTTCTCAATGAAACTGTTTACTGCATCTATGGTGTTTTCCCCTGCTGAAAACCAAATTGATTGTTTAGAATAACAGAATATTTTGCAATGAAGTTTTGGATTTGCACAACAGCAAATTTTTCAAATATTTTGGATAGGACTGGGATAATCGAGATAGGATGATAATTTCCCATGATCACTCTTGATCCCTTCTTGAAGAGTGGTTTGACTTCAGAATATTTCAGTTCTTCTGGGAAGCAGCCCTCTTCAAAACATTAATTTATTATTTGAGCTAGTGGGTTTGCAATTCTATTGTGTACCACTTTAATAACTTTGGTGGGTATTCCATCCCACCCTGCAGATTTTTTGTTTATTAATGTTAGAATATCATTTTCTACATCCTCCACAGAAACTTTTAAGAAGTTTGTAAAGTTTTCGGAGTTTTCACCTAGGCCAAAGTGATTTACTTTGTTGTGATAATCTTTTACATCTACATCAAACTTTTCTACATTTATAAAGAATTCATTAAAGTAATGTGGTATTTGAGCTGGATGTACAACAGTACTTCCTTCAATGTCAATTTTTGAAATTTCTTGGTTACAGGCTTTAACACCTAACTCAGATTTAATGACTGACCACACAGCCTTTGTCTTATTTTTATTATATAAATATTAGCCTGTTATTTGCCAGTTGTTTTGCTGCCCTGACAACTCTTTTAAATATGGTTTTATAGAGTCTTACATGTTTAATGAAATCAATATCTTTGTTATACTTCAGTACTCTGTACAATTGCCTTTTCCGTACACTGGAAATTTTTATGCCCTGGGTAATCCGCTTTACTTTATTTATTATTTTATTGAGTTACAATGATTAAAAGGCCACGTTTTTTTCTTTTTCCTCCTCACTAAATGTTAGCAAGTTTTCTTTGCTAAAGTTCTTGCTCATGTGGATTCTCATATGTCTAATAACAAAGATGATGATTCAGATTTTGGATGTCCTTACGTTAAGATTAAGATTGATCAATGGGAAGGGAACTGCTTGATTGATTTGTGGTATATCTGAACAATTTAAAGACAAGATCCAGTTTAGTAAGAATTTTGGGGAAATATCCATTACACATGTAAAGAGCTACAGGTAAGCAAAGCAAGTATGTAAAATGTCAAGTACTGTTAACATTTAGTACATAGAGGACAAGACCTATGAACATGAATGCACACTGATACCTATTCTAGAAGAAAATATACACTATTTTAGTAAATTTATAAGACTATATAACTGTGTTTTGTTTGTCTGGAATTTAGTATGTAAGATCATGTGATGTCTACAGTTCTGTCTTATCTACTGATTGAGTTAAAATCTATGATACAGTATATAATTATGTGCTGTAATATATTTGTGCTTTAGAATTTGATACATATATGCCACGAGGCAAAATGAGTAGATGCTTTTGCAATTTTGAAATGGGACTATGTTCATAATTTGTACTGCAGAAATTAGGAATAGTATCATAGTATATCTGTTTATATCACTTTGTTAGTTAATTTTCTTCTTTTATTTCACTTAACTCTGTTTTTTTATTATTTCTGATATAAATCCCCCTAACTGACTTTGAAAAATGAATAGGGAGAGCATATTTCATGTGATGTGAAAAAGGTATTGAACAGCTTATTTGGTATACAAAACAATGTTTCAGGATTTGATGTGGATGCTAGACAGGAAGTTATTTATCCATTGGAGCATGTGATGAGAACTCTAAGGAGAAAAATGAGAGATATGGGTGGATCCACTCCCCACACTGCTGTATGTCTGTACTCTGCTGGACCAGTCAGCTTGCTAGATATCTTGGGTGCTGGGTGACGTACTCAGGCATCTGTCAATTACATCAGTGTTGTATATTTGTGAATTGTTAGCCAAGACTGCTAAAGACAGTGTTATTTCACATAAATGCGTGTTTTTTTCAAGTAGCGGTATTGACTTTCCAAAACATTATGTAACTTTAAATCAGTATGTATTTTTTTATCAATTGTAAATGTATCTTCTAGGGTTTTATTTATGTAGGTTAGTTTGTATGGACAACTAGCAAATAGTGCAGAAGACATTTACTAGTATAGACAATATAACAAGATGTATACATGTCTGATTTTTTGGTCCTCAAGATACTCGATTATGTCATCATTCAAAGCTAACTATGACTCTATTTACCTGTATTTATCCTGAGTAGTGCAATATTATATCTGATTGGAACTTTAGTTGTGGGCAGATTCATGCTTAACTCTGTTTTGGTACCCCTGACGTACACCTATTGATTGAGGCTACATGCTTCTTAAAATTACTCTTTGCATATAACTGAACATATTGACATGATTATTTAAACATTATGAATCACCTTGAAGGGAACGATCTATTGATACGTAATCAGCATGGTTTCAGAAAACATCGTTCTTGTGCAATGCAGCTAGCTCTTTATTCGCATGAAGTAATGGCCACTATCGACAGGGGATCTCAAGTTGATTCTGTATTTCTAGATTTCCAGAAAGCTTTTGACACCGTTCCTCACAAGCAACTTCCAATCAAGCTGCGGGCTATGGGGTATCATCTCAGTTGTGTGACTGGACTCGTGATTTCCTGTCAGGACGGTCGCAGTTCGTAGTAATAGAGGGCAAATCATCGAGTAAAACTGAAGTGATATCAGGTGTTCCCCAGGGAAGCGTCCTGGGACCTCTGCTGTTCCTGATCTATATAAATGACCTGGGTGACAATCTGAGCAATTCTCTTAGGTTGTTCGCAGATGATGCTGTAATTTACTATCTAGTAAGGTCATCCGAAGACCAGTGTCAGTTGCAAAGTGATTTAGAAACGATTGCTGTATGGTGTGGCAGGTGACAGTTGACGCTAAATAACGAAAAGTGTGAGGTGATCCACATGAGTTCCAAAAGAAATCCATTGGAATTCGATTACTCGACAAATAGTACAATTCTCAAGGCTGTCAATTCAACTAACTATCTGGGTGTAAAAATTACGAACAACTTCAGTTGGAAAGACCACATAGATAATATTATGGGGAAGGCGAGCCAAAGGTTGTGTTTCATTGGCAGGACACTTAGAAGATGCAACGAGTCCACTAAAGAGACAGCTTACACTACACTCGTTATTCCTCTGTTAGAATATTGCTGCGCGGTGTGGGATCCTTACCAGGTGGGATTGATGGAGGACATCGAATGGGTGCAAAAAAGGGCAGCTCATTTTGTATTATCACGTAATAGGGGAGATAGTGTGGCAGATATGATATGCGAGTTAGGATGGAAGTCATTAAAGCAAAGACTTTTTTGTCACGGCGAGATCTACTTATGAAATTTCAGTCACCAACTTTCTCTTCCGAATGCAAAAATGTTTTGTTGAGCCCAGCCTACATAGGTAGGAACGATCATCAAAATAAAATAAGAGAAATCAGAGCTTGAACAGAAAGGTTTAGGTGTTAATTTTTCCCGCACGCTGTTCAGGAGTGGAATGGTAGGGAGATAGTATGATTGTGGTTCGATGAACCCTCTGCCAAGCACTTAAATGTGAATTGCAGAGTAATAATGTAGTTGTAGATGTAGATTATGAACTTTTTTTTCATTTTATAGTGTCAAAACATTTTTTGCCGGTTTGTACTCGGTTTGGATTCATGGGTCAGCCACCATATCGTAAACTTAGGCCCTAATACGAGGTGTACAACTTTGCTTCCACCATTTGCTGATAGGTGGCAACAACAGTAGGTAGCGGTCAAAAGAAACAAATCACAGATGTCAGGCAGTCAGCTTGGACCTCAGTCAACATAAACTCATTTAAACACTAGTCGATTTTTGTCTGCATCATAAAGTTGTTCTTGATTGAAAATATCAGTTTACAAGCCTAATTCTTGTCATTTGCAGGAGGTGTTACTCTTATGTTTTAATATGAAGAAAACAGCAGCTGAGTCTCATCGAATGCTCTCAAGTACATATGGTAAGGATGCTATTAGTGAAAGAACGTGTCATGAGTGGTTTCAACACTTCACTAACGGTGATTTTAACATAATAGACTGGCATAGTGGTGGAAGAGAGAATGTTTTCGAAGATGTAGAATTGGAGACATTGCTGAGTGAAGACTCACATCAAACTCAAGAAGAATTGGCATGATTAGTGGGAGTGACACAGCAACCCATTTCAAAATGTCTCAAGGCTATGGGTACGTTTCAGAAAGAAGGAGCTTGGGTCCTGTCTGAGATGAAACCAAGAGACACTGAACAACATTTGTATGTTTGTGAACAGTTGCTTCAGAGGCAAAAATGGAAGGGATTTCTGCATCACACTGTGACTGAGGACAAAAAATGGGTCCATTATGATAACCCAAAATGCCAAAAATCATTGGGATATCCCATCTAAGCTTCCCCATTGACAGCCAAACCGATTATTCATGGCTCCAAGATCATGTTCTGCATTTGGTGGGACCAGCTCAGTGTTGTGTACTATGAGGTGTTAAAACCAAGTGAAACAATCAAAGGTGCTCGTTATTGAATGCAATTAATGTATTTGAGCAGAGCAATAAAAGACATTGCTCCCTCTGACTATCACCTGATTAGATCAATGGCCCATGGCCTGGCTGACCAACACTTCCAATCTCATGAAGAAGTCACAAATTGGATCAATTTGTGGATTGCTTCAAAAGATGAACAATTTTTTCAATGCGGGATTCGTACACTGCCCGATAGATTGGAGGTAGTAATGGCCAGTGATGGAAAAAACTTTGAATGATACATGTGCAACCAATTTGTTTCATTAAAGCCTCAAATGTTGGGGAGAAAATGGCACAAGCACGAGTCAACAAATCCTCAAATACTCTGGTTTATGTGGCTGATTGATTTTGTGTTATATGCCTACTCATGGTTGAGCATATTCTTCTGGTCTGTACCTGTCATTGTGAGTTTTTTGAGTCAGCTCACTCATAGTACACTTAGGCTCTGAAATTTTTCTCTTCTGTTTTGAAGACATTATGGATGTAAACTTACAATTTGTAATTCTAACAATTTACCATATCTCTGTATTTATTTCTATAGTTTAGTGTTGCAATGTTGTAGTATTGACCTTGTATGAATTGTCTTGTAACTTGTTCCACAGATATGAATACCATATCCTGATATAGGTATAGATTGTGACTGGTATAATAGATATTTTTCTTGTGTTCTATGTAATATTTTATGTATCAGATACTTCTATACATCTGTAATCTAACTTTAGTGATAATTTTTTGCACTGTTTGGTGAACCTTGTAGTCTGTCACAAAATATTGTAAGCACACTGTTTCTAAATTTTGTGAGGCGGATATTGTAATAGGACACCCTCCTCTGACATTACCTTCCTTTATAGAAATAGCCGATACCAGGGATATTTTCAAATTTTATATAGGTGAACATTATCTTGGCTGTTTCACTGAAAGAGTTTCATGTGATTTTGTATATGATGTGTTGTGTTTCAGGCTGATGTGTATAAAAAGAAATTAATTTGTTACAATCAATAGTTAAAGGCTCTGTTTGTATAGCTGGAATTCTTCTTCTTTTAGAAATATTTGGGATTACAAAATAACTGGCATACTTAAAATTCATATTATTAATTGCACAATCTAATACTAAACATTAAATTTATTTCTGGATTCACTTACAAATTAATGATATAACTTGGTGATGATTCTTCTTTTGTCAAGAAAGTTTGTAAACTATTTTGTTTTGTAAACTGTTTGGAATGTGTTAGTACTGCAGAATGAGTTTAGTAGTAGTAGTAGTAGTAGGGGGCATGCCTCTGATGAAATTGGACATTTTTTTTTTTTTTTTAATTTTGGCAATAACAATGTGAATTTGTTTTCGAAAGTGGTGATTGTAAAGACAGTGTGACATAGAAGAATGGGTAAAATAAAAAAGTAATAGAAACAGAAACTTCTTCATCAATTATCTTGTCAACTGGAACCCACAAAGTGAAAATTAAAGCCCATTCTTGAAACTTTATTTGTAGACTTTCTCAGGACAGTTTACATCAGTTGTCAGTAGTCTGCCACTTTAGTTTCTTCAGCATCCCTGTAACACTCTTGCATGGTCAAACCAACCGATGACCATTCATATTGCCATTCTCTTTATATGTTCAATATTCCCTGTCAGTCCTATTGAGTATGAGTCCCTCACACTTGAGCAATATTCTAGAGTGGGTCACACGTGTGATTTGTAAGCAATCTCCTTCATACACTGACTGAACTTCCGCAGTATTCTTCCAATAAATCAAAGTCTATCACTGACTTTACCTGTAACTGAGTGTAAGTGATCTTCCATTTCATATCTCTATGAAGTGTCATGCCCAGGTATTTGTATGAGATGGCTGATTCCAGCTGTGACCCATTGATGTTATTGTCATAGGATATTAAGCTTTTTCATTTTTTTGCAGAGCACAATTTCACATTTCTGAACATTTAAAGCAAGTTACTAATGTTTGCACAACTTTGAAATCTTATCAAAATCTGACTGAATATTTAAGCAGTTTATTCGAGACAGTACTTGATTATAGATACATGCATCATCTGCAAGATCATTAATATACAACATGAACAGCAAGGGTCCCAACACACTTCCCTGGGCTGCATCCATAGTTACTTCTGTATCTGACAGTGGCTGTCCATCCAAGAAAACATGCTGAATTCTCTCAACCAAGATGTCCTCAATCCAGTCACAAATTTCACTTGTACCCCATATGATTGAACTTTTGACAACAGGCATAGATGTGATACTGAGTCAAATGCTTTTCAGAATTCAAGAAACACTGCATCTACATGGCTGCTGTCATCCAAAACTTTCAGTATGTCATGTGAGAAAATTGCAAGTCGAGTTTCTCATGAATGCTGCTTTTAGAATCTATGCTGGTTGGCATGGAGGAAGTCATTCTGTTCAAGATACCTCATTACATTTGAGCTCAAAATATATTCTAAGATTCTACAAGTGGATGTTAAGGATATTGGACAGTAGTATTGGGGATCACGTCTATTACCACTGTTGTCACTGTGTGCTCTCTTCGAACGACTGGTCACAGTTTTTTGTTTGAGGGATCTATGATGGATTATAGTTAGGAGAGGACCACTAATTCAGTACAGAATCTGACAGGGATTCCAATGGGCCCTGGAGCTTTGTTCAATTTTAATAATTTCAGATGTTTCCCAACACCACTGACACTAATACCCATTTCATGTATCTTTTTAGTGGTACAGGGATTGAATTGTAGCAATTCTCCTATGGTTCCCTTTGTAATGGAACACTGGAAAACAAAGTTAAGCTGTTAACTTTTGCTTTGCTATCCTCAATTTCAGTTCGTGCTCATTCACTGGGGACTTGATACTAACTTTTCTGCCACTAACAACCTTTATATATGACCAGATTTTTTTGGAGTTTTGTGAAAGATCATTTGACAATATTCTGCTATGATAATCACAGAAGGCATCACACATTGCTCTCTTGACAGCCGACTGTGTTTCACACAGCTTCTCTCAGTCTATAGTCCTATGCTTTATTTTACACCTATTAAATAAAGTGTTTATTCATCAGAAGTAACCAATGAGAATATTATGTAAAATACGTAATAGCACTTCTCAAAATTTTTAACTCACTTCCCAATTTATTAACTCCTTAGTGTAATTTGTTACAAAAAACTCACTTTAAGCTGAACGGTGATGTATATAAACACAACACAAGATACAAAATATTTTCCATGTAGACTTTGTCTCCTTGTGAATAGAATTAAATATGAAAGACTGCCCAAGGAAATTATGAACTACAGATTGAAAGGAAGGAGAGATGCAAGTTGACAAAGGAAATGATGGACATGAATCCTATGAAGATGGCACAAGCATATGCCTAATCCTTGTGCGTAACATGACAAAGATGATGGCTTTGCCTCCTTGTCTAGGGTTCAGAGCGGAGGTATGTACTCAGGTGCACAAGTATTTAAGAATATCCTAAACATAAAGAAGAGAACTGACAATCCCAACCTGTTCAAAAGACAACTGAAAACATACATCAGTAGCTACAAAGCTGTGTTCAGTGTACAATTGCAATAAACTAGGCCTACTGTAAATAGGACTTTTTGTTAAAAGATGCATAGTAAGTAACTACTTTCTTTAAAAAATTCCAATGTAATCAAATAAATATTAAGCTCCCTATATGAAATAAACATATACTGAACATATAACTGAAGAGGCAACAAAAGCAGAAGTTTTCTTTCTAGTATGCTCAAATAAATTTAGCTAGCAGAAGCACAAATAGTATTATCAGTATAGTTTTAGTTTATTGTTAATAATCACTATGCAGATTAAGTTTCTGTGATTTGCCTCTCTTCCGTTAATGTATATCCTGAAGGTTTTTCCTTCTTAGTGGGGCTGATGGAACGTAATGAACAAGTGAATGAAGTATTACAGTCTTCCAGAGCATATTAAGTGCCATGTAGGTAATGAAATGGAGTTTATGACTAAGTTTAAGAACCTTTTGATATGCAGCTCCTGCTATTCCATTGGAGAGTATCTCCGCATAAACTTTTAAAAGTACTGTCTTAAGTTATATTATAAATATCATTGTAATACAACAGCCTTTCATAATGTTAAGCTATTTCAGTGTATTACATTGTACTAATTGTACCTCATAAAATGTTCATCATCGACTTTTTTCTACATGCCTGAGACCTCTCTCTGCAGAATCGATAGAATATGACTAATGTAATGTAATAAAATGTAACACTACTTTGAAAATGTCATGTATTGATACTGTATCTTAATGTGTATTATAATTTAATAATATATATATGTCATTATTTCTGAGAAATTAATTTTCATAGCTGTATTGCATTTTTTAACAGGCATCTTAATTTACCAGGCAGTTTTTGTTAATATTTGCATAGCCATATCAGTAAGATTGTTGTTTATTAAATACATTCTCACAACAATCAGGGAAATTCAAGGACAGATTAATGCATAAAATAATAGAAAGGCAACCACTCACCTACAGCAGATCAATGTGTGGAGCACAGAAACACTTAACAGAAAACAGCATTCACACTAGCTTTTGAGCACTACGTCTTTTTCTAACAGAAGTACACACTTGGGCACACACAACTACACAGGTACCCAAATGTACATTCCTGTGGTCATGAGAAGACTGATATTGATACTTGATTACTGAAAGCAGTTGCCTGAGCTGGTGGAGGTGGGGAGGGGTAAGGAAGAATTCAAGAAGGGAGTAGTGAGAAAGAGATAAGTCTGACTCTGTGGCCACACAAAAAGATGAAAAGAGTACAGAGCAAAAAGAGATTTAGGAAGAGGGGGGAAGGGAGGGCAAAAAGGAGATGGGGAAAAAGTGTGAAAAGTGAAGATGAAAAGGGAGAAAGGGAGGAGTGAGAAAAGGGAGAAGGGTTGAAAAGTGGAGAGCGGGGGGGGGAAGGAGAAAGTCCACAGGGTGGGAGCAGAAGAGGAAGAGTAATGGAAGAAGACAGTGCACAATCTGAATGGAGAAGAAGTGGTGTGCACAGAAGGAAGAAAGTTTTGTGCCCTCACAATCCCCCTGGCCTCAACCTCCACTAGCCTGTTCTCACTGCCTGCCCTTAACTTTTCCCTTCTTCTTTCTGTCTTCCCCACTCCTTCTCCATCCAGATTGCACTCTGCCTTCTCCCATCACACTTCCAACCCCCCATGTGGGAATTCTCCCTCTTCTCTCCCACCCCTTTCAACTCCTCTCTCTTCTCTTGGCCCTCTGTTTCTTCATGTTCATCTTCAGCTTTCTGTTTCTTTCCCCTCCACTTTTCCCCTCCCTTCCTTCCCATCTCCCTCTTCCTGTATTTCATTTTTTCTAATCTCTGTACTCTTTTCATACTGTTGTGCAGCTGTGGAATCATCTGTCCAAAGACCTGCCCCTGTCCTGCTACCCCCTCCTTGTGTCCAACTGAACCCCACCTCTATCAGCTCAGGCAACTGCCTGCAATTATCAAGTATCAATAATCAGTCTTTCTAAGGCCACGAGAGCATATGTTTGAGTGTCTGTGTGTGAATGTGTGTACTTCTGATGGAAAAAGAGCTAGTACTCAAAAGCTGATATGAATGTTGTTTTCTGTGCTTCACACATCAATTTGCAATGGGGGAATGGTTGCCTTTCCCTTGTTTTATGAATTAAATATGTCCTTATGAATCATTTGTTCATTTGCATCATTTGGAAATAAGCCATTAGACACCAGTAATACTTTCTGTTGATATTTGTTTTATGGGTATTAGGCCATGGTCCAAGGCATATTTCTCTGCCTAACATTTTGTCCTCCTATGCTGGACCCATCATCAGAAATTTTAACAACTCAGAAAGCAGTTACAATATCGAACAAGCTCAGCAAGTTCGGTTTGCTGGGCTTGCTTGAGATTGTAACTGCTTTTTGAGATGTTATAGCCTCCGATAATATCCCCAGTATTGGAAGAGTAGGCAGGGAAATATGCCTTGGACAAAGGCATAATGCCCATAAAACAAATATCACTGAAAAAGCAAATACTGCCAGGGACAGTCTCCACTGTATGATTAGATAGTACTGTCTGATGCACTGTGGAAACTTGATATTTTATTAATAAAAACTATTACCTCTATCATCAAAGTGTGAGAAGTCTATTTGTGGGTTACTACTATGCTCTTGGAGGATAAAACATGCTGGTATAGTTGCAGTACCTTGTGTTAAGTTAGCAGACAAAACAGAAGCGAATAGTACCTTGGGCAGCCTCCACCAAACAAGCTTCAGACAACCCAACTGCGAAGCACTCCTAGAACAAAGAAATTATTTGCAGCCTGCTAACTATTTTAATGCCAACAACTATATGTGAAACATGTCAAGCTGTACCTGAATATTAAGATAACTGTTATTAAATCATCATGAAGTACCATTTGTAATGGGAGAAAAGACAGTGCACTACAACAGTTAGAGAATTTCACATTTCTCTTGGATATCTGGAAACGGAAAGTAATGGGGACATGCAACAAGAGCAAGTTCCATTTCCTGTATAACAAGCCAAACTGAAGGAACAAGGTTTAGGGTTTAACATCTATTGACATTGAAGTTCACTGGAATTTGTGATGGCATATGGTTGGGCACTGAATGTACAACATGTGTGGCCTTTGATTTATGTGTATTGATGAAAAAGAAAAGTTAAAATTCATCCATGTTTTTATGTAACAGTGATTTATTAAGGCTTGCTAGAGAATATGAACTACTTTCACAATGTTGTTACTTTCCAAAATAGGTTTAAGGTATACAATACTATGAAAAGGAAAGATGCTACTCACCATATAGTGGAGATGCTGAGTCACAGATAGGCATAACAAAAAAAAAAAAACTGTTACAAATAAAGCTATCAGCCTGTATGGCCTTTACACACACACACACACACACACACACAAATATGACTGCAGTCTAAGGCAACTGTAACCATACAAGTGTGGCTACAGTTGCCGTAGACTGCATGCAGTCATGTGTGTGAGATGCATTTGCGTGAGTGTGTGTGTGTGTGTCTATTTTTTGATGAAGGCCTTATAGGCTGAAAGCTTTATTTGTAAGTGTTTTCATTGTGCCTATCTGGAACTCAGCGTCTTCACTATATGGTGAGTAGCAACTTTCCTTTTCATAATTCTGGACAATTTACTTCTTCAAAATTGTGTTATATCTTCCAGTAGGTCACATAAGTAATTTAGGAGTAAAGGGGACCACTCATCGAATAGCAGAGATGTTGAGTCATCAACATGTACACAAAAAAGAATGAAAATTTTGATAGGTTTCACACACACACACACACACACACACACACACACACACACACACACACACACACACACACACCTATGCAGTGCTGGCTGAAGGACTGCAGTTCGGCAAATAGACTAGGATGAGAGATTGTGTCAAGTGGGCTGGGTAGAGGAAGAAAGAGGCAAGAAGCAGGTAGAGGAGTGGAAAGGGATAGCTAATGGTTCGGAGGGAGGTGTTACCAAATAGAACAGGCTGCTGAGCACAACAAGGTCAAGTTCAGTTGCTGCTTCACAACCCGTGCATCTGGATCTGTCCTCCCAGTACCAGCTTTCTGAGTTACACAGATGGGAGTTATCCTTGCAACATTTCCTTTGCTCTCATAATCCCCTTGAACTCAATCTCTATTAGCTATGGCATCCACACCCTCTGCCCTACAGTCTCTACTACCTCTGCCCTGCACCCCCTCCCAATCCATGCTTCCACATCACTGTCATTGTGCACCACACAAACCCAGCAGTTCTGGTGTCAGTATGTTTCATTCCCATCCCGTGCAGGTACATCATCTCCTTCCCACTTTCCTATCCCACACACCTGGTGCCTCCCTGCAAGTGATCAGCTACGCCTCCCCATCTCCTCCTGCCACTTCCAGCCTCTTTCTTCCTTTGCCCAACCCACCTGATACTAATCTTCACACCACTCTACCTGCTGAAGTGCAGGCCCAGCACTGTGGGTTCAATCAGCACAAAGTAGATGCATGTTTGTGTGTGTGAGCTAGCAAAGTTCAATTCTTTTCTTGTGTGCCTCTACTGTTCAAATATTCAGTGATTGATCTCCATTACTTCTAAATTATTTATATTCTGCCAGAACCATCCTTAGCATATTTTTGTAGGTTACAGAAAACTTTCTGTCAATGGTCTCTTTCCCATTTCTTTATGCCTCTCTCATCTATCAGAGTTCATTTCTAAGTAACATGTACAGCTGACTACCTGTCTCATTTCTCATTCTTTTTGTTCATATATTTTCTTCTTTCATCAGTAAACTGATTTCTTTCCTGAGATTGCACTGCTTTCTGGTTCACACTTTCATTGAACTTCAGGTGCCTTTCCCACCTAAATTATTTCCTTCTGTATTGTACCCTACACCTTTTTTACTGAACTGCTCCTGAGCCATTGTCCAGGAGAGCTTTTACATTGCCCAATTCTACCCTGAATGTTCAATATTCCACTTCATCATACAGTCCTATTTCTTTCATCTTTTGAATGTTATCTCCCATTCCACCCTAAATTTTAAATTTCCATTGCATTCTCCCTTTTTTATTGTTTTTAATTCTATTCTACTTTTCACCACTAGTAGTCTACAAGCTAAGTCTATGTCTACATCTGGTTATCCAGTTCAGTTCAACAATTCATTACAAAGATTTTTGTAACCATTCTGTATCCTGCTGATATTTTCCTGTGACCTCACATCTTTTCTAAGTACTTACAGTTTATTACATTTTCCATCACAGTTGCATATAGCTGTTTTTTTATCTGTAACTAGTTTCAAACACCTGTGCTGAATTTCAGATCAACACCAACATTAGAAGGAGCAGTTTTAATTTTTTTAAAGACACAAAATGTTAAAATACATAATAATTTTCAATATTTAGTATGCACAGTGTATAAACAATGTGCAGCACATCTATTACAACACACCTGCTTCTCTAATGTTTGGCTGAATGTATCTTCAATGGAATATTCAAAAGATTGTTCATACAATAAACCAATATAATGAATGTGTTGTAATTGCAATATAATTCTGATGGCACATTTTGTTTCTCTTGTGAGTTTTGAACAGTGTATATGTTACAACAAGTTGGAAACTACTGCAGAATTTTAAAAGCTACCTCTTACTACTCCAACCCTTCCTCCCCCCCCCCCCCCCCCCCCCTCCTTTCCCACGCCCACCCAAAAAGATATTTAGTTCAGTAAATCTGATTTTGATTCCCTCCACTTTTGGTAAGATGACTGATACAATTGAACATTTTCATTGCCCTTCATTTTATGAGTTTTGCAATTTTCTCAAATATTCTTTCTATTTTCTCATCACAAGCATTCCACACTTTGGTTTGTAAAATGTTGTCCTGGTACCTCTTCCTGCTGGTAACCAACTCCAATGCAAAACTCACCTGAAGATATGACTAGGAGGATACTCTGTAATCTTTCACAAAGGAAGCTATTGAATATTGTTGTCTTTGGCATGAAAATTCTGACTAATACCAATGCTCATATTAAAAGTATTTAAAATTTCCACTGTATGGATAGCTGATAGTGTTCTCTAAAATTGATGAAGTTAAATAAACATTTAGCATGAAGTAGTAGATGCACATGTAGGGGCACAAGCTCTATGGACTTCCATCTCCAAGAATGTCGCTGCAAAAAACAGTATCTATGGGCCTTTGGCAGTTTGTTCCGGGACGCCAAATGTTTAAGTTATATCTGTCAACATAATGTGTGTAAATAAATAGTGTGTATGTGAATTGGTAACATTGACAGTCATTACACATCATGAACATTGTGTTTGTTAAACAAATCCTACACACACAACAGCTGAGTGATGTAAGTAAAAAACAGAGTAGTGTCTAATTTCAAAGGTGCTAATGTTCCTATAAAACATATAAGGTAATCTAGATGTGGGTAGCAATCTATCCTAATCCATATTGTTATTTCATTTTGGATTTACCATTTTTTGATCATGGTTAAGGTAATAAAAAAATAATGAGAGCCAAATCTCCGGTTCGCAGATATTACACACAGTCTCACTGATCAACGTCTATTTGATTTTTAAATTATTCAGTAATGAGATGGAGAATGCAGTAATAGGAAACTAAACCACTTAGGCTCTGTGACAAAACCATTGTGGAGTATAAACCTCACATAGCACAAATGTACATGAAGTTGAAGGAAGAACCATGGGCTTAATCTTTCTTTCCTGGTAGTGATGAATCAATTTGTTTTGTTTTTTTTTCCTCCTGCCTCAATGATTGATGATTTTATTCTTTGTTTATCTCCTCCAAAATGGAATCATATGTATTTTACTTCTTTACTAAATTAAAATCTTTGTGTGAGTATGGACCAAAGCACCAAATAAAGGTAGTGATCTGATGAAGGAATTTGAAAGTCAAACAGTTTTTCACCCTTTCTATGTTTCAGTCCACTGCCTAGCTCTTGCTCTATTTAGTGGATAGTGATCTGTCATCCTACACAACATTGTTCTACAAGCTACATGGTACTGAAGGAAAGAAGGGCTCTTCATACCAGTGAGTAAAATTTAATAAAGAGCATCAGTATTTTAATGTGCTGTGTCAGCACAGCAAATGAGAGGCAGGGAATATATTTAATAACACTTCTACACAAAAATGAGGTTGGATACTGCATACATCAACTCTTAAATCTTAATATTTCGTTACTGTCTGATGTGACAGCAAATTTTCTTAACTGTTTTGTTACATAAATTCTTCTATTTTCTTTGAAATAAATGTTGTTCCCATACCAGATTTTTTAAACAAAACTCGGGTTTATCACCATCAGTTTCATGAAAGAGTTCTTTCTTTTCTATTCTCTCCTGATAAAAGCTTAAATATTTTCAGATTTACATTATTGTTTTTGAAAAATAGACTAAAATAAGAATTCTGATTTCAGACAGCATTTTTTGCTGTGGTCTATAAATTATTCTTTGTGGTGATTAACAAAAATCTACATATATTGTGATAAAATACTGTTCTCTATTATTTTCTTTTAATCAAATATGTTTAAATTAATCTGTCTATACTTCATTAGAGATTTCTGATTTATCAGTGGTTAGTATCATTAAATCTCATTTCATGCAGAAGAAGCCCCATTTCACACCATATTCTGGATGGGTGAGTGTTGGGTAATCTTTTCGTCTCTTACAACAGTTAATAGCAATTTATAATCCTATTTCATTTGCAAATAGGTCAGTTTCTTTCAGTTAGATGATGTAAGTAACTGAAACTGGTATTTAAAATGTTTGCAAACACTTCCAGTAACTACCAGGATAAAAGACACTGCTGAGGATTATAGGCAAAATACAAAGCCACTTACCGAATAGGTAAAGAGTGCAGCCATTAGCAGGATACCCATCTCTCAGTAGTACAACAAACCTGAAGAGAAAGTGCCTACAGTCTGTCATATAGTTTCAGAAGATAATGATTTTACCACAGCAAGTAATTGAGACAGTTCTCTACTTCTGTGAGAGTTCATTAATGGCGTCTTTTTGTACTGTACTGCCTATTTTGCAAACTCAGCAGTGTATGGACTTTGTTCAGACTATCACATCTTTGAAAATCATCCAATTTCCTGTTTCAACTCATTATGATTCAACTGATTGTTACAGAACACTATTCACACTCTTATTGGTTTTGTGTGAGGTCTGCAGATTTCCTGCATGACATGTCCGAAAAACACTGTGCAAGCCAAAAAATGGAAAATGGAAGTGGTGTTTTACAAAATGTATTGTTTAGCTTGTTTAAGTCCCTGAAATATCTGCCATTTAGAAATAGAATAATATGCATATAAAGTTTGTCTATATTAGACACAATATTATACAAGGTCTGACATACAAATTGATCTGGTTTGCTGTTTTAGTATTTCTTAACTGGATGCTGGACTGATCCATCATTTTATGTGCAATGTGTACTTATTATCTTTCCACTGGAAATATTTAAATCCTACAGGGGAAAGCAGTAAGATTAGATTCAAAAATTCTGATGATGACAATGTCATAAGAAATGGAACTTAACTCTGAATGGGCAAGTATGGGGAAAGCTCTTGGTCATTTCCTTTTCAAAGCAATTAAGCAATTATCTTACTATCCGCTTGAAGCAGTTTAGGGAAAAGTACAGAAAATATGATTCAGGGTGGCCAGAAGAGGATCTGAACACTGCATCTCGTATGTGTGATCATAATGCCTTAATAACTATACCACCTCGCTCTGGAAGATATTTTACATCAACTATTTCATTGCAGCATTTCAAAATTAAAATAGTCAAGGAACTGGTTACCAAAATACATAACAGCGATTTCAGTCTTTAATTTCATGCTGACAACACAAACCTAACTATACATGAACTGTTGCATATGGACATGTAAGATTTCAGGTGAAATTCTCATACTAAAATGCTTAGATTTACAAGACATATGTGGTTATACATAAATTTATAGATTCTGTCTGCAAGTATATGGTGATTTAACAGCATGCTTAAACAACTGAGTAGTCTGTTTCTGTCTAGAATAACTGAACACAATAATTTCTCAGAATAGTAGCACCAAACAGTAACAGCCACACGCTTTCTGGACCACAACCACTGTAATGAAACTACATTACAAAAACAAACATCTGCTATTATCATTTGTGCTAAATTGCTTTCACAGTTAGGTTCAAAACACAAACCTAGCAACAGTCCTAGCTCTATTTACATCTTCTTTGAGTTATGTATCTCAGCTATGTCTGCCATTTAGCTAAAAGAGTTGTATTTTCACTGTGAGGTTGAATTTTTGTCATTTTTGTATTTCCAAGAAAAAATATGCTGGAATTGGTTTTACTCACTTTAAAGGGTGGACTGTGATACAGTCAATAGTAATAGGAAAGAAAGAAGAGTGATAAGTTACAGATTCTTCCCCTGGATTTTTGTAAGTCTCCCCTCCTATTAAAACAAACTGAGTTTGTGGATTTACCAAAGTTACAATATTCATCAATGAATGTACCTCAAGTGATTTCTTAGCAGCTGCAATTCACAGTAATTTTTCATTCATTCCCTTGTTTTAATATATGTTTCTACCTTATTGTTCTAATTAATTACAGAAGAAAGGATACATATTCCAAAAAATCAGCATTATTATTTCAATGAAAATAATTTTTAAAAGTATGATGTAATTGGATTGATAAAAAGTCTGAAAATCAAGTGCTGGCAGGAAAAAACACATAGCAAGCTTCCAGAGCCAGTGGCTCTTTCTTCTGGCAGAAAGGTGGAAGGGGAAGGAAGAGCGGGGAAGGAAAAGGAATGGTGAAGTTTAGGAAATGGGGAGAGTCCAGAAAAGTTGCCCAGAACCCCAGGTCAGGGCAGACTTACCAGATGGGAATAAAAGGGAAGACTGATTGTTACAGACTGCACTGGATGAGATTTGAAAACTTCAGTGCTTGAAGGGGGAAGATAGGGCAATATGCAAGACAGAGATTGGTGGCAAAGAATTGTGCTAAATTTAATAAGAGCAGAAAGCTAAGAGCATTCTATACGGTAAAAGACAGGACAGAAAATAAAAAGATACAGCAAACTGAAATTGAGTGAAGAAAGGAATAGTTATGGAGAAGAAATGCTGGGGCCAAGATAATTAAAGAAAATAATTAATGCAATTTAAGGCCAGTTGGGTGACAAGAACCAAGGACATGTTGTAACTCCAGTTCCCACCTGTGGAGTTCTGAGAAAATTGCTTCCAGAGGAAGAATCTAGATGGCATATGTGGTGAAACAAGCTCCAAAGTCATGACTGTCATGATGTAGAAAATGCTCTGCAGCAGGATATTGTATGTTTCCAGTATGTGCCCTCTGCCTATGCCCATCCATCCTAACTGATAGCTTTGTGGTCGTCAACCAATGTAGAAGGCTGAACAGTGGTTACACAACAGCTGGCATACAGTATGTGTTGTTTCACAGGTGGCTCTTCCTTTGGTAGTATATGTTTTGCCAGTGTAAGGACTCATGTAGCAGGTGGTAGTAGGGTGCATAGGGCAAGTCTTACAGTGAGACTGTCACAGGGGTAGGAGCCACAGGGTAGGCAAGTGGGTGCAGAAGGAGCACAGGATCTGACAAGGACATTGCAGAGATCGGGAGGTTGATGAAAAGCTATTTAGGTGTGGTGGGCAAAATGACAGATAGAATGGACCTCATTTCAGGGCACAGTTTTAGGAGGTCGTAGACTTGTCGAAGTAGCTGATACAAGACCGGGATAATATGGAGTGACAAGAGATGAACTCCTAAGCTGTATTTTGGAGGGATCAGCAATACCAGAATTGGATGTTATAGCTTGTGAAATATGCTTTTGAACTAGCTTGGTGGGGTAATTATGTCCAGTGCAACCTGAGATGGGAATGGTGGTGCACTGCTGTGAACAGCCTGCATCTGAACAATGTAAGTACTGTTGTTTATTAGTAGACTTAATATGAAGAGAACTGTGTAGCTGATCCTCAGTGAGTATGTGATCAACATAAAGGAAAGTGACATGGGATTCAGAATAGCATACACACAAGCCCTTTAACTGGCTAAACATATACTACCAAAGGGAGAGCCACCTGCAAAACTACAAATGCCATGTGCCAGCTGTTGCGTAACCACTTACCACTGTTCAGCCTTCTACATTGGCTGACTACCACAAAATTATCAGTTAGTATATACTCTCCGCGCGCGCGCGCGCGCGCGCGCGCACGCACGCACACACACACACACACACACACACACACACACACACACACACACACACACACACACACACACACACACACACAGATGTCTGCTTGTGTCTGTGTATGTATGGATGGATATGTGTGTGTGTGTGTGCGCGCGAGTATATACCTATCCTTTTTTCCCCCTAAGGTAAGTCTTTCCGCTCCCGGGATTGGAATGACTCCTTACCCTCTCCCTTAAAACCCACATCCTTTCATTTTTCCTTTTCCTTCCCTCTTTCCTGACGAAGCAGCCACTGGTTGCGAAAGCTCAAAATTCTGTGTGCGCGTTTGTGTGTTTTATTCATTGTGCCTCTCTACCGGCACTTTCCCGCTGGTAAGTCTTGGAATCTTTGTTTTTAATATATTCCTTTATTCGTTTCATTTCAGATTTATGTTTCTGTTTTGTTCTTTCTATCCTTCCTCCCCCCTCCTTCTACCTCTATCACATACAGTGCACTTAGCTTTCCTGTCTTAAAAACTCATGCTCAATGTTTTGTCTGTAATCTCTATCTTGCATGTTACCCCAGCTTTTGTCTTTATGCTCTCAGGCTTTCAAATCTTGTCTGGTACAGTCCCCAACAACCAATCTTTCCTTCTCAACCCTTCTGCCAGAAGAAAAAGGCCTCTGGCTCTGAAAGCTTGCAAATTTCAGTACCTTTATATGTGTTTTTCCTGCCAACACTTGGTGAGTAGATTTTTTTTATCTATCCAGTTACATAACATTATTGTTCCATTATTTATATTATTTTCAACAGTAACAGGACCTATAGGTTCTACTGTATGTAAATACATTAAGTATGAATTTTTATATAAATTTCTCATATTTTATCCATGGGTTACTTATCACATTAAACCTTTTATTCTCCAACTGAGTTATTTTTTGTTAGTTATATCATAGCTTTATAATGATGTAAATAAATCAGACAGCGAAGAAAATCTGTTGAAGTTGGCATACTGGATGAGAGACAAAATACAGCTTATTAAAAGCAGCAGTTAATTTGGTTATTGCTTACAAGAAAAATATAGTGGAGATTCAAATACTGTTGAGAAAATGTGTGTATGCTGCTGTCCTATGATATGTACTTATATATTATTGGAGAATGAAGTTCTTCCACACTACAGCAAAATGTATTCTGTAATTACTCACTATATAAGGAGGTACAACTTTGATCCCCCAATCAGTTTATTTTCTTTGGAATAGTAATTTTAAATGACAGTAATGAATATTGCTTGAATTCATAATACTAATACTAATGAAGATATTAATCATCTTTTCACTGTTTTATTTTGAGCAAAAATGAACAAAAACTCAGCTCCTCAGTTTATCTTCTTGAAGTTCAGAGCAAGTTGTTTGGTGTACAGTCAGACCAAAGTGTTAAGACTGCGTAGCCTTGTGTATATGTTTGTACCTGTTTGGTGAAAAGAAGAATGGGAGTTCATAAGCTGAGTTACCACATTCTAGTTCTTGTTCATAAAACTACTCACTGCTCAGTATCTACACTATATCAAGAGCACCTGATTCTGTAGTTAATTTAATGCAAACAAAATGAAAGACATGAAAACTGTTGAGAAGTCTCCTTGATGATTGGTAGGTAAAAACAACCATGTTATATCATAATGGCCCATTCAATATCAGAAAGATTTTTATCATACAGTCAATATCAACAATATGTGTGACAGAAGAGACGCATCTTTCTTTTTATTTTCAATTTTTGCATTTTGAGTAAATAAGTGTATAGTCAGTTCCACTTGGTTTCAGTTTTAATTTTCTGAGTAACTATATCCTGGCCCACATGTGTTACAGTATAAAAGTTGTGTTTTCTGTGCAGCATCTGTATTATAAACAAACAACAATGGCTGAATCTAAATAACAACAGAAATTGGAAACATTCCTTGTTAAAATTCAGAAATCAAATATTTAAAAGAATGAAAATGTTTTGAAGATTGATAACATTTGAAATTTTTATTTTCCAGTCTTTGTTTGAGATAATGTGCGTAAACAGTTCCAAAATGCATACTTTCCTTGAACAGATGATATCTTCAAGTTCTCATGGAAGGAGGGATCATTGTCTTTCCACATTAGTATCACAGTGCAATTAAGCATACATGAAAAACTGCTCTTCCAAGCAACATTTTAAGTGATCTGCTAACTGCTAAACACAGCTCAATTGGTCTGTGTATCTGATGTCACAGTTCATCTCCAGCAGCAGTCTTTCTGGAAATTAAATTTCCAGTTTTAATGATGTGTTTGTTGACACTGTACAGTTTGAATTCCCTATGCGGTATCCTTCACACCAAAAACTTCTGAGAAACATGACTCAAACACATTAACATAATAAAGTTTAAATTAAGAGAAATGATATGTATGTAGGCTAAGTAATTAGCTTTAGATAAAATTTAAATTAGAAATTTAAAAAATCATCATAATAAAGATAGATGAACAATAGCTTTAACAAAGAAAAATTGTATAGAGGGATGTGTCACAAAGTTTTCTGCATTCTTGTCGAAATTTTTTCTCTCTCCCTCTAAGAACTCTGCAAGGGTAAGATAGTAAGCTGAGTTTGTTTCATTTATAAAAGAAAAATGAAAGCTGATAATATTGCAGTTTCTATGTGCATGTGCATGCTCTACTTCTTGTATTGGAGCCTTAAGGAGAGAGATATGTGAAAGTTTTTGGAGATTAAAGCCGTGAATTCTTTGTGTCATGACTGCAGTGTGCCCCACGTAAGGAAGTTTTTTTTTTAAAAAAGAAGAAGAAGCTGAAGAAAAACTTTATAACTCAGATTCAAATTTTAATTTATGAATACCCTCCTGAGCTACTGTCATCAACCCCTCAAACATTAATGATACGAATCTAGACAGTTACATAAGGGAGAAATATGAAAGTAGAAGGAAAAGACAAAAAAAATCTGTAAGGAAGGGAAGAGGGGTGAAAATGGGAAAAATATACAAGAATTTTTTTAAAACAAGAAAAGGCAGGAAATAGCAGAGAGGTACTGGAGAAAGTAAACAGGCAAGAAGGTGAAAAAAGCTAAGTTCAAGGAGTAGAAAGTAGGAGAGGAAACTAGCTCAAGTTAAGATTATCTGAATGGTTAGAGCCTGTTACATTTGAATGACATTTCCAGCATGTAGAGTTTGGAAGCACCGATATTGATTCATGCATTCATTTGTTCATTCACTCAAAAGTCATGTTCCATAAGTTACATCATGAAGAACCGGCAGATTTAGCTTCATCACCTCATAGTAGTTACACATGTGCGCAGACTCATTAAGAAATCACAACTGTCAAACACTCTGTAGAGGTGGCACTTCAAACCATCCACTTAAAAGCTATGAATTACACTATGTCGACGACACATTTGTAGTGTGTGAGCATGGCAGACGGGTGCTGGATAAGTTTCTGGATCCCTTAAGGTGGTAGACAAGGGCAGAAATTTTTTAGCCTAATTTTTTTATTGGCTTAAAATGTTCCTTAGAGAGTCTATTTTTAAAGTTAATTCATATAAAGTATGCCACAAATGTAAAAATATGTTAAAACCAAAATTTACTGAATAGTGGTCTGGAGCATCCAAGCACTTGAATGCAACCGATGTAATACTATAATAGTTACTGATGGAATTGAGGTCCTATTAGTTTCAGATAGTATCGCAGAGGGCATTAGTATCAATTAAAATACTATTTTCAACAAGGTTTCTTTTTGTAACATGATTTGTTTATGGTACACAGTGTGAAATTACATGCTTGTCTTACATCTGCTTAACTTGACATTTCACTTGCTTGTTTCTTAGATGAAGTAATATGTGAGTGCTTGAAAATGACAGAGAAGCATATTTATATGGCTAGAAGAGGTTTGAAAAGTAATTCCAACTGTGCAAAAAATGCTGAAATTGGTAAGGGGAAGCCAGTTAATCAATAAATTTTGTCAAGATGAGGCTGTTTCGACACAGGGGGAAGGGGAGGGGGGTGGGGGATGACGGAAGCCAACTGTACAGTGCTGCTGATTGTTGAATGTTTGTTCAGTTTCAAAATTAAAAATCACAAGTTTTAAATTTAAACACTTGTTTTTTCAAAGCAACATTTTTAAAGTTGGTAGGAGCTATAACTCACAAAATATACATGCAGTTACATTATACCTTCCTGTGCATGTTTTTCCTACTGTAATTTGTAAGATATTTGTGATATATTTTTATCCCAATTTTTGGTGCATGTTTTTATAATGACTTTTTTGTTGAAAAAATTTACTTTTGTTTCAGAGTTCCACCATTTTCTTAACAACTTTTTTTTTATATAGATCCCTCTATAACAGGAGAAATTTTACATCCACTCTTGACAGCCATGTTGTTGTTGTTGTCTTCAGTCCTGAGACTGGTTTGATGCAGCTCTCCATGCTACTCTATCCTGTGCAAGCTGCTTCATCTCCCAGTACCTACTGCAACCTACATCCTTCTGAATCTGCTTAGTGTACTCATCTCTCGGTCTCCCTCTACGATTTTTACCCTCCACGCTGCCCTCCAATGCTAAATTTGTGATCCCTTGATGCCTCAAAACATGTCCTACCAACCGATCCCTTCTTCTAGTCAAGTTGTGCCACAAACTTCTCTTCTCCCCAATCCTATTCAATACCTCCTCATTAGTTACGTGATCTATCCACCTTATCTTCAGTATTCTTCTGTAGCACCACATTTCGAAAGCTTCTATTCTCTTCTTGTCCAAACTAGTTATCGTCCATGTTTCACTTCCATACATGGCTACACTCCAAACAAATACTTTCAGAAACGACTTCCTGATACATAAATCTATATTCGATGTTAACAAATTTCTCTTCTTCAGAAACGCTTTCCTTACCATTGCCAGTCTACATTTTATATCCTCTCTACTTCGACCATCATCAGTTATTTTACTTCCTAAATAGCAAAACTCCTTTACTGCTTTAAGTGTCTCATTTCCTAATCTAATTCCCTCAGCATCACCCGATTTAATTGGACTACATTCCATTATCCTCGTTTTGCTTTTGTTAATGTTCATCTTATATCCTCCTTTCAAGACACTGTCCATTCCGTTCAACTGCTCTTCCAAGTCCTTTGCCGTCTGTGACAGAATTAGAATGTCATCGGCGAACCTCAAAGTTTTTACTTCGTCTCCATGAATTTTAATACCTACTCCAAATTTTTCTTTTGTTTCCTTTACTGCTTGCTCAATATACAGATTGAATAACATCGGGGAGAGGCTACAACCCTGTCTCACTCCTTTCCCAACCACTGCTTCCCTTTCATGCCCCTCGACTCTTATGACTGCCATCTGGTTTCTGTACAAATTATAAATAGCCTTTCGCTCCCTGTATTTTACCCCTGCCACCTTTAGAATTTGAAAAAGAGTATTCCAGTCAACATTGTCAAAAGCTTTCTCTAAGTCTACAAATGCTAGGAACGTAGGTTTGCCTTTTCTTAATCTTTCTTCTAAGATAAGTCGTAAGGTCAGTATTGCCTCACGTGTTCCAACATTTTGACGGAATCCAAACTGATCCTCCCCGAGGTCTGCATCTACCAGTTTTTCCATTCGTCTGTAAAGAATTCGCATTAGTATTTTGCAGCCGTGGCTTATTAAACTGATAGTTCGGTAATTCGGTAATTGACAGCCATATGGATGAACAAAAAATGGTATCATATTCTGGGGTAATTCATCGTTGAGTAGAAAAGTATTCATTGCTCAAAAACGTGTAATCAGAATAATTGCTGGAGCCCACCCACGGTCATCCTGCAGACATCTGTTTAAGGATCTAGGGATCATCACAGTAACCTCACAGAATATATATTCACTTATGAAATTTGTTGTTAATAATCCAGCCCAGTTCAAAAGTAATAGCAGTGTGCATAGCTATAACACCAGGAGAAAGGATGATATTCACTATGCAGGGTTAAATCTGACTTTGGCACAGAAGGGGGTAAATTATGCTGCCACAAAAGTCTTTGGTCACCTACCAAACAGCATCAAAAGCCTGACAGATAGTCAACCAACATTTAAAAATAAATTAAAAGAATTTCTAGATGACAACTCCTTCTACTCATTGGCTGAATTTTTAGATATAAATTAAGGGAGGGAAAAAAACTAACTTAAGCATTAGTGTCATGTAATATTTTGTGTAATGTAATATCTTGTACAGACATCTTTCATTAACCTGACACGTTCCACATCATTACGAAGTGTCGTATTCATGATCTATGGAACAAGTATTAATCTAATCTAATCTAATCTACTGAGTGATTGGAACAGAGGTATGCTCATCTAGCTTCCCAAGCACGCAGACATATCAGTTTGTGATAATTGGAGAGGCATCACCCTAATGTCAATCTCAAGCAAGATCCTCTCATGAATAATCCTAAATAGGGTAAAAGCTTATGTAGACAAGAAAATAAGAAGAGAACAAGCAGGGTGCAAGGAAGGTCACTCTTGCATTGACCAGATATACACCTTGAAGATAATAGCTGAAAATTCAAATGAATACCCATGGCTTTACATGCTGTTTGTAGACTTTAAAAAGGCTTTTGACCATACAGTTAGAACAAAAATATAGAGCTCACTTCCAACTTTTGGAATGCCCAAGAAAATAATTGCTTTTTCAAGTGCATGTATGAAAACTACATGTGCCAAGTTCAACATTGAGGTCTGCTTTCAGATCCAATAGCACTGAAAACAGCAGTTAAGCAAGGCTGCTTGCTCTAACTGATACTACAGAGGGGCTCCAAAAATGTATCCACTGTTTAAAAGTCCACAAGTGGCAAACTAATTGATGGAGTTGTCTCATCTTTGGTAATGTAATAGTTAGTAGTTCTGGCAATCGCCACACAAGCATTGTACTGCATTGTTTTGTTTTGCCACATGACAGTTGCCAGATAGTCAGTGTTTTGTTCTTAGTTGCACCTAGTTACTCGAGTGAACATGGCTGGTGCAAGGCTTACATTCGATGAAAGGAAATCAGTTTTGAAGTGGTATATTAAGTACAAAAACATTAATGAGGTTCAACGGCAAATTTTGAATACAGAAAAGTGGAAGTGCTACATCCTACAATTGCTACACGCAATTAATGAGGACAACCCAGATCATAGAATGGAGTACTGCAAGTGGTTTACTAACATGGTGCACAGCGATGAAGAGTTTGCAGAGATGATTGTGTGGTCTGATGAGGCACAGTTCAAACTCAATGGTACAGTAAATCACCACAGTTGCATCTACTGGGCTGCCAAAAATCCGAACATCCACATAGACAAAGCCGTGAATTTGCCAGGAGAAATGTGTGGTGTGGGTTGTCTCACCGTGGCTTGATTGGGCCATTCTTCTTTGACAGTACAGTTACCGGTGAGGTGTACCTTCAGGATCTTCAGACATCCATTTTACCTGCCATCCGAGACTTATATGGAGATGGAAGAGTTTACTTTCAACAAGATGGTGCCCCAGCCCACTACTAAAATCGTGTTAGGGCATATCTCGACAAAAATCTACCAGGAAGATGGATAGGCTGTAGAGGTGCTGTGGAGTATCCACCACATTCCCCAGACCTAACTCCTTTGGACTTTTACCTGTGGGGAACACTAAAGGATGTTATTTATTGACAAAAGCCATGCACATTGGAATAACTTCAAGAGTCCATCGTACATTCATGTGCAAATACCCAAGTGAACACGTTGCAGTCAGTAGTTTGTGCTGCAGTTCGGCGGCATCATTTGTGTGTGGATGTTAATGGCGACTATTTCAAACACCTATAGTGATATCTTGAAGTTGGACTTTAAGCTACACTTTCACAAAAAATGAGACAACCCCGTCAGTTAGTTTGCAAATTATGGACTTAAACAGTGGATACATTTTTTTCCACCCCTCTGTATTTAACACTGTACTGAATCTTGTAATGGCGCAAGCAATGGATTAAGTGAGAGGAATAAACTGGAGCAATGGAACACATTTAGTGGTGGTGGTTGTTGTTAGTGTTTAACGTCCCGTCGACAACGAGGTCATTAGAGACGGAGCGCAAGCTCGGGTTAGGGAAGGATTGGAAAGGAAATCGGCCGTGCCCTTTTCAAAGAAACCATCCCAGCATTTGTCTGAAATGATTTAGGAAAATCACGGAAAACCTAAATCAGGATGGCCAGAGACATGATTGAACCGTCGTCCTCCCGAATGCGAGTCCAGTGTGCTAACCACTGCGCCACCTCGCTCGGTAAAACACATTTAGAAGAAGACCTAGATTTTTCAAATGACATTTGCCTTCTATCACAAAGCCACAACAACATGAAAGAGAAACTAGAAGTCAGAAATCTACAACAAAGAAACTCAGTTTGAAAATTAATAGCCAGAAAACAAAAGACCCACATCCGGGTAAATAATAACAGCACCGCAGAGCTTAAGCTTGGGAGCCAACTAATCAAAAGGGTGGATATGTTTTGCTACCTTGGAAGCATGATTACACTGTATGGTGGTGCAACAGAGGACATTAACAGCCGCATCAATAAAGCCAAAGGCACTTTTACAACTCTCCGCTTTATCTGGAGCTTCAAGGAAATAACATTGAGTACCAAACTGAAAGTAATATGAAATCTGTCCTTCTGTAAGGATGTAAAACATGAAAAGTGTCAAAGCGGCTAATCCATAACCTGTATACATTCAACGACATATGTCTGAGGAACATCCTGGGGGTATGGTGGCCAAATGTCACCTCTAACGAAACACTTTTGGAAAGAACCAGCCAGAAGCCTACTGAGCTGCAAATAAGAAGCAGGAAGTGGAGATGGTTAGGACATACACTTAGGAGACCAAATGAACACATTGCAAAGAAAGCCCTTTATTGGGTCCCGCAGGGACGATGGAGACAAGGCAGGCCCAAAATGATGTGAAGATCAGTTGAAGCAGAAGGTCAACAGCAAGGAATAGAATGGGAAGAAGTGAAAATTCTAAGAGAACAATATGGGAATTCTTTGTTACAGCGCTATGCTCCACATAAGGAGTTAAGGGGATTAATAATAAATAAATAAATATTTTTTAAACTATCCCTAAGTACTATGTTAAAAAATATCAGTTTCACGGCAGTATTTTAAATTTTGTTCTAGGCTGAAAATTGTGGCATTCAAAGATTCCACCAACCCCCCCTCACATTCTACAAAAGGCCTTTCATCAACATTGTATAGTGTCTTCTGGGTGCAAGTCTTTTACTTTAAAAAATACATAATACATCTTATAGGTGTCAATAGAGATCAAATGTCAGTTTTGTAATTTGTTAGTTTTTATTATTATTTCGTTTGGCATCAAGGATACATTACTTGAATTGAACAGCAATGATGTTACTGGTAACACAATATGCATATACTACAAATAAAATAGATTACATTCATTTATGGTAATAAAAGTCTTAGATTAGATCGATAAATCAATATTTGTTAGTTATTTTACTATTACTTAGTTATTTTACTATTTAAAAAAATCATGAAAATTGGTTCCGAAATCAAGTGACACCCTGGCCCTGGTCTACCCCCTTAAACAGCATCAATCAAAACATTACATTCATGATGGAGCTAGAAGAGAACACATGTCTTCCTTTATTTGATATTCTAATAAAAAAGAAGGCTGATGGTACACTAAGTCATACAGTGGATAGGAAAGAAGACCCACACAGACCTTTACCTACATGCAATGGAAAGTCTCTAGACCAAACTACATCACCTAAGGAAGTGCACCATCAAAATGGGTATAGTGAAACCTAGATTATAAGCAGTTCAAGGAAAGAACACATGGAGCAAATAAGGAAGAAGAGGAAGGAGACACAAGGTAGATGTAGATGAGGCTGGTTTTCTTCCCTATGCAAGGCTATTTAGTACATGTGACATTAAAACTATCTTCCAATTACCAATGAACATCAAAGAGATAATTGGCTCTGCACGGACCCACTGCAATTTTAAATACAAGGGATATACAGTATCCCATGTGAATGTGACCACCAATACAATGCACAAAATTTCACAAAGAACACATAAGGGGTGCATGTTTGGGGCACACAGTGAAATCAGCAGTGGTGGAGTACAGCCTAGATAATGAACATACTTTTGATTTTGAGAACACCATATTACTGTGCTGAGCCAGCAGTTACTGGGAAAGCATGACAGAGGGGTATGTGTAAATAAAGATCAACAAGAACATGGAATCCCACATCAGTGACTGTATGCTGACAGCACACCTAACAATGGACAGCATATGAGGTGGATCAAGAATGCCCATGAGACATCCAAACACAGCTTCTGACCCATCACCCCCTCCCCTAGCCACATGACACTGCCACCTACAGCTAGGTTGTGGATGCAACTGGCCTTGAAAATAAATATGGGAACATCCACAATATGACACTCTTTGAAACACTATGGTATCTTGACACTGCCACCTGGCTGGAGACCCCAAGAGCTTTGCATCAGTGGTGTGTTCTAGATGAGTCTACACACGCAGCAATGTTATGTTCACTGTAGATAGGAAACAACCGTAACAAATAACATATTTATATCACAGTTTAGTTAATTAAAGCAGTTTCTAACAGCTCCTTCTCTGTGTTAATGTGTACACTGACTTGTTCCACTTCTGTAAAGGTTCTCCTTCACAATGGAATCTATTAAACACAAACAAATGAGCAAATTCAAGAATTCAAATCCTTTGCTAATACAACTGTCATCAATCCCAACATCTTTTTCAAATTGTTGACAACATGGAAGTCACAAGTCCTAAGACTGTTTCCTATAATTAGTTACAAAAGAATAGAACTGTCAAGGAATGTATCAATATCCTTGCAGGCATTCAAAAAAGAAAAGTTGTAAAAATGAGACATATGAGCTGACACCTTGTCCCTACAACTCAATGATATGCAAAAGCAATGCACTGTCACTGTTCTATCATCTATAAAATATGATTTTATTGAACTATATTTTCAGTTCAGCTTTTTGTAAATGGCAGATATTACGGAAGCTAATAGTGAACACTGTTTACTATCTTTAAAAAATTCTTAAATAGCATGCTGAAAAATTCTAATATCAAAATCTCACAATTGACAAAAATGAAATCATATTTCCTACAGAATGATGTGAAGTTTATGAATGTTAAGGTGGATAAAAATACATTTCAATATCCTGACTTAAAATATAGTCAAACTGCAGTAAAAATCTAAATATAATCATGTTACACATTTGTTTCTCTTTGTTTATGAGGAGTAACTAAGCATATAGAACAGACACAAAGGATAATCAACCAGCATTTCTTTATTTTCTACAGTCATGCAGTGGATAACACGGGACAAGATGAATCTGTGAATATATTATTGTACATTGTGTGGCTTTATTGCACCATATGTTACGGCATTCTCCTCTTCCATTTCCAGATGGAGTGTGGGGAGAACATCTGCTTTTATGTGTTTGTGTTAGCTGTTGTTTGAATATTTTTATCTTCTTTCAACAGTGATATGTACAGACCAAAAGCAAATTCATTGATTCCATCGTGAAAATCAGTTCTTGGAATCAACTAAATATATCTTCATGTCATAGAAAATACATTTTCATGTTATAGATGTATTTTTCTTCAGATAATCACCTATTTGAATTTCTAGCATTTCTATCATTCTTTTGCCAAGAAACTAGACTTTGACCATATATGCTACCCTTCTTTGTATTAAAATGAACCTTCAAATTACTCAAAACTGATGCATGTCCCATAGCTTGAGCAGTATTCCAATGCACAGTCTGAGTAAGTGTCTTGCAGGCAATATCTTTTTATATACAAATTGCATCTGCACAGGATCCTATAACAAAGCAAAGTATGACCTTTGCTTTACTTGGAGCTCAGTCATTATGTTTACTTCACTTCATATCCACACATGATGTTTCTCCTACGAATTTGTATTACATTACTGACTCCAGTTGTGACTCAAGAATCATGTTCTCAAAAGTTAAAATTTGTGAACTAGCCAAATTTAAATCTTTCTCTGTGTTAAGAGCTAGTTATAGCTTTGCACCAGACTGATGCTTAATCAAGATCTGTGTGCCCTTTGTAAAAAATTCCTGTCCTACAGTAAAGTCCGTTGGCTGGCACAATTTTCCACAGTGTTCAGAAACCACTCCAAGCAAAACCTAATTTTCACCCCAACATCAGAGCCATCATTCAGTTGTTGATGGCAGCTTATGAGGTGGTCTACCACATATCTGTTGGATTTCTGCTTTGTTTGAGATGGCTGGCCATGTTGAGCAAATGTGTTGTATGAAGTTTTGTCAAAAGGTGGCAATGCTCAAGATCTGTAAATAATGATTAAAAACAAAAGGAATGGATGAATTGGCTATAAAGTGGTTGGACTTCAGTGAGAACTCACAAAACCTCTAGATATGGCCCTTGCATTAGGGGCCTACTGGTTGTTCCCAAAATTCAGTACACTACTTGAAGGGATTCCATTCTGAGGGCAGAGAGTAGGTCATTTGGAATGTGACTGCAAAGCTGCATGGGAAATGTTCTTCCATAGATGTTTTCAGAAGTGGAAGTGTTGATGTAACCAAATCATACTTTTCCTGGCTGAAGGTCAGATAGTTTTTGGACAGATCTCATGCGCAGTTACCAAATTAGTCATTTCCAAAAAGTCTGAGAGATCACTAATACCACTCATTAAGTCATACAAAGTGTTAGGTCCCATTACATATTTTGAAATCAAGGGAAGAAGAAAGATTAGAATTTAATACCCAAGTAATGATGAGGTATTAGAAACAGCACAGAAGAAAGGATTCAGTGAGCATGAGGAAGGAAATATGCCACTTCCTTTTCAACAACATTCTGACATTTACTTTAATCATTTTAAGAAAACTACTGAAAATTTAAACTAGAATGATCTGATGGGGAAGATAATGGAATGTAGTTGAATAAAATCGGGTGATGCTGAGGGAATTAGATTTGGAAATGAGACACTTAAAGTAGTAAAGGAGTTTTGCTATTTGAGGAGCAAAATAACTGACAGGTGTACACTCGCACACATACATATATATCCATCCGCACATACACAGACACAAGCAGACATATTTCCGTGCTTGTGTCTGTGTATGTGCGGATGGATATATATGTGTGTGTGTGTGTGTGTGTGTGTGTGTGTGTGTGTGTGTGTGTGTGTGTGTGCGCGCGAGTGTACACCTGTCCTTTTTTTCCCCCTAAGGGAAGTCTTTCCGCTCCCGGGATTGGAATGACTCCTTACCCTCTCCCTTAAAACCCACAGCCTTTCGTCTTTCCCTCTCCTTCCTAAAGAAGCAACCATCGGTTGCGAAAGCTAGTAATTCTGTGTGTGTGTTTGTGTGTTTTGTTCATTGTGCCTGTCTGCCGGTGCTTTCCCGCTTGGTAAGTCTTGGAATGTTTGTTTTTAATATATTTTCCCTACTTAGACACTACACTTCTCTGAATGAACCCACAGTCTTGCCTTGTGGTTCTCATTCCTGTGTAGCGTAGCTGGCCTGGCCAGCCAGGTGAATGACAGTATCTTCTGCAACACTGCCTGACCACAAAGTTGAAGCATCCAGATGGGGACGAGGGAACAAAATGAAACATGAGGCTTCCTGGCAGATTAAAAATGTGTACCAGACTGGAGGTCAAATCTGGAACCTTTGCCTTTCCTGAGAATATGCTCTACTGTCTGTGCTATAAGCCATGATTTTCAGCCTGACCTCAAAGCTCGACTTCCACAGTACCTCATCTCCTACTTTCCTAACTTTGCAGAAGTCCTCCAGCAGACCTTTTGGGACTAGTGCTCCTGGAAGAAACCATAATGCAAAGATGTGGCTCAGCTGCAACCTGAGGGAATGTTTCCAGAATGAATTTTCACTCTGCAGTGGTGTGTGTGCCGATTCGAGTCCCAGTGCGCTACACAATTTTAAACTGTCAGCACGTTTCAAATCAGTGCACAGTTCACTGCAGACTAAAACTTCATTCTGTAAATGAAACTTTACAGGTTGAGGTGGTATTTGATGTTATTTCAGCAGTTACAAAGTTGAGTCAAATTTACAAAGAATTTGGCAGTATGAGTACCTTTATCATTAGGATGTTGGCCCGTACACAAGCAATGATTTGGTTGAGAAGGGTGTTGTAAAGCCACTGCATCCTCTCCTGAGGCAAGCTGTCCCATGACTGTTGTAGCTCATCCTTGACATCCTATGTACTAGCACTGGGATGCAGTTGATGTCTGAGCTGGTCCCAAACATGTTCTACTGTGAATAAATCTGGGGATCTTGCTGGCCACAGGGGCACCTCAATATCATGCAGACGGTTTCCAGAGACACATGCCATGTATAGTGGAGCATTGCGCTGTTGAAAAATGCCATGTCACTGTCACATGAGGGGTAATGCATGAGGGTGCAGGATGTCTGCAGCATACCACTGTGCCATCAGTGTTCCCTCAGTCACTACCAGCTGTCACCTGAAGTTATAGCTCATGGCTCTCACCATCATGATGCCACGATTGACACTACTGCGCCTAATCAAAACTTTGGAAGAATGAGACTTCTCCTCAGGTTGCTGCCATCCTCATCAACGATGGACCCCCAAGACTCATCGCTCAACACAGTGCCATGCTATCCATCAGCAGTCCGTGCTTCCCAGTCATTGCAACACTCCAAACACAGCTATTTCTGTTGTGGTATTAGCAGCCTATGCATGCAATGGTAACTCTCTAAAGTGGCTGTTGCCAGTCCCTGAGAAATAGTGCAGGAAGACAGAGATTGCTGCAGGGAGTCCATTACTTGTTCTTGGTTGGTATGTGCAGATGTGAAGGTGTTATGTCGTGCTTGGTGCATGATATGGCAGTCCTTCCTTGTGATGGTCAGGTATACCTGCTCTCACATTCCCAAGGAGTCGAATGTTGTGACATTGCCACATCCAAATGTCCCACAAATCTGAATATTGCATCAGTTTACCAAATGGAGCCCAACAATGAGTTCCCTTTCAGGCTATGTTAGATGCTGATAATCCTGACTCATGTGAGAAAGCAGCACATCCCTGTCCTTCAAGATGATCATTTGATATCTGATATGCACACATAGCTTATATTTCCTACCAGGCCTGGTAACAAAGCTAAACACAAACACCACTAATGCTCTCTAGAGACCATACTACTTATCGTAGACAACTGCAACTCTAAATCATTTACATACCTGGCAATGGTTTGTACATGTATAAAGTTACGTTGACATCCCAACATATCTTCTGGATGCTTCACTTTTTTGTCTGGCAGTGTATTTTGATTGTGTATGAAAATAATGAATGGCTCATTAGAGATGCCTGTTTGTTTACTTCTCAAACTCTATGTAGCTTACTGACCTGTTTTGTTATAATTATTAATTTATTATCTACAGTGTGAACAGTGACAATAAATATGTCCCGTTTGAAAATTTTTATCCATTTGCAAGCATAAATTTAGATGGAAGATATTATGGGTAAGTTTCACAAAACCCTTTTGGAACAAATGGAACATCATTTCAGATGTAAGTTTGTTATCTAGAATAGGAAGCTTAAACACCCCAACCTCAGCCATAAGCCACAGCCCTGTCACTTGCAAGATCTATTCCATCAGAATGATATCCATCTTAAAGAAAAGCAAGGTGAAAGGAGTAACTGTACTTCTTTTAATACTACTCCTCTCCTAATATAAATAGCCCCCCCCCCCCCCCCCCATGAACCATGGACCTTGCCGTTGGTGGGGAGGCTTGCGTGCCTCAGCGATACAGGTGGCCGTACCGTAGGTGCAACCACAACGGAGGGGTATCTGTTGAGAGGCCAGACAAACGTGTGGTTCCTGAAGAGGGGCAGCAGCCTTTTCAGTAGTTGCAGGGGCAACAGTCTGGATGATTGACTGATCTGGCCTTGCAACATTAATCAAAACGGCCTTGCTGTGCTGGTACTGCGAACGGCTGAAAGCAAGGGGAAACTACAGCCGTAATTTTTCCCGAGGACATGCAGCTTTACTGTATGATTAAATGATGATGGCATCCTCTTGGGTAAAATATTCCGGAGGTAAAATAGTCCCCCATTCGGATCTCCGGGCGGGGACTACTCAGGAGGATGTCGTTATCAGGAGAAAGAAAACTGGCGTTCTACGGATCGGAGCGTGGAATGTCAGATCCCTTAATCGGGCAGGTAGGTTAGAAAATTTAAAAAGGGAAATGGATAGGTTAAAGTTAGATATAGTGGGAATTAGTGAAGTTCGGTGGCAGGAGGAACAAGACTTCTGGTCAGGTGATTACAGGGTTATAAACACAAAATCAAATAGGGGTAATGCAGGAGTAGGTTTAATAATGAATAGGAAAATAGGAATGCGGGTAAGCTACTACAAACAGCATAGTGAACGCATTATTGTGGCCAAGATAGATACGAAGCCCACACCTACTACAGTAGTACAAGTTTATATGCCAACTAGCTCTGCAGATGATGAAGAAATTGAAGAAATGTATGATGAAATAAAAGAAATTATTCAGATAGTGAAGGGAGACGAAAATTTAATAGTAATGGGTGACTGGAATTCGAGTGTAGGAAAAGGGAGAGAAGGAAACATAGTAGGTGAATATGGATTGGGGCTAAGAAATGAAAGAGGAAGCCGCCTAATAGAATTTAGCACAGAGCACAACTTAATCATAGCTAACACTTGGTTTAAGAATCTTGAAAGAAGGTTGTATACGTGGAAGAACCCTGGAGATACTAAAAGGTATCAGATAGATTATATAATGGTAAGACAGAGATTTAGGAACCAGGTTTTAAATTGTAAGACATTTCCAGGGGCAGATGTGGACTCTGACCACAATCTATTGGTTATGACCCGTAGATTAAAACTGAAGAAACTGCAAAAATGTGGGAAATTAAGGAGATGGGACCTTGATAAACTGAAAGAACCAGAGGTTGTACAGAGTTTCAGGGAGAGCATAAGGGAACAATTGACAGGAATAGGGGAAAGAAATACAGTAGAAGAAGAATGGGTAGCTCTGAGGGATGTAGTAGTGAAGGCAGCAGAGGATAAAGTAGGTACAAAGACGAGGGCTGCTAGAAATCCTTGGGTAACAGAAGAAATATTGAATTTAATTGATGAAAGGAGAAAATATAAAAATGCAGTAAATGAAGCAGGCAAAAAGGAATACAAACGTCTCAAAAATGAGATCGACAGGAAGTGCAAAATGGCTAAACAGGGATGGCTAGAGGACAAATGTAAGGATGTAGAAGCTTATCTCACTAGGGGTAAGATAGATACTGCCTACAGGAAAATTAAAGAGACCTTTGGAGAGAAGAGAACCACGTGTATGAATATCAAGAGCTCAGATGGCAGCCCAGTTCTAAGCAAAGAAGGGAAGGCAGAAAGGTGGAAGGAGTATATAGAAGGTTTATACAGGGGCGATGTACTTGAGGACAATATTATGGAAATGGAAGAGGATGTAGATGAAGACGAAATGGGAGATACGATACTGCGTGAAGAGTTTGACAGAGCACTGAAAGACCTGAGTCGAAACAAGGCCCCCGGAGTAGACAACATTCCGTTAGAACTACTGACGGCCTTGGGACAACCAGTCCTGAGAAAACTCTACCAGCTGGTGAGCAAGATGTATGACACAGGCGAAATACCCTCAGACTTCAAGAAGAATATAATAATTCCAATCCCAAAGAAAGCAGGTGTTGACAGATGTGAAAATTACCGAACTATCAGTTTAATAAGCCACGGCTGCAAAATACTAACGCGAATTCTTTACAGACGAATGGAAAAACTGGTAGATGCAGACCTCGGGGAGGATCAGTTTGGATTCCGTCGAAATGTTGGAACACGTGAGGCAATACTGACCTTACGACTTATCTTAGAAGAAAGATTAAGAAAAGGCAAACCTACGTTTCTAGCATTTGTAGACTTAGAGAAAGCTTTTGACAATGTTGACTGGAATACTCTTTTTCAAATTCTAAAGGTGGCAGGGGTAAAATACAGGGAGCGAAACGCTATTTATAATTTGTACAGAAACCAGATGGCAGTCATAAGAGTTGAGGGGCATGAAAGGGAAGCAGTGGTTGGGAAAGGAGTGAGACAGGGTTGTAGCCTCTCCCCGATGTTATTCAATCTGTATATTGAGCAAGCAGTAAAGGAAACAAAAGAAAAATTTGGAGTAGGTATTAAAATTCATGGAGACGAACTAAAAACTTTGAGGTTCGCCGATGACATTGTAATTCTGTCAGAGACGGCAAAGGACTTGGAAGAGCAGTTGAACGGAATGGACAGTGTCTTGAAAGGAGGATATAAGATGAACATTAACAAAAGCAAAACGAGGATAATGGAATGTAGTCAAATTAAATCGGGTGATGCTGAGGGAATTAGATTAGGAAATGAGACACTTAAAGTAGTAAAGGAGTTTTGCTATTTAGGAAGTAAAATAACTGATGATGGTCGAAGTAGAGAGGATATAAAATGTAGACTGGCAATGGTAAGGAAAGCGTTTCTGAAGAAGAGAAATTTGTTAACATCGAATATAGATTTATGTATCAGGAAGTCGTTTCTGAAAGTATTTGTTTGGAGTGTAGCCATGTATGGAAGTGAAACATGGACGATAACTAGTTTGGACAAGAAGAGAATAGAAGCTTTCGAAATGTGGTGCTACAGAAGAATACTGAAGATAAGGTGGATAGATCACGTATCTAATGAGGAGGTATTGAATAGGATTGGGGAGAAGAGAAGTTTGTGGCACAACTTGACTAGAAGAAGGGATCGGTTGGTAGGACATGTTTTGAGGCATCAAGGGATCACAAATTTAGCATTGGAGGGCAGCGTGGAGGGTAAAAATCGTAGAGGGAGACCGAGAGATGAGTACACTAAGCAGATTCAGAAGGATGTAGGTTGCAGTAGGTACTGGGAGATGAAGCAGCTTGCACAGGATAGAGTAGCATGGAGAGCTGCATCAAACCAGTCTCAGGACTGAAGACAACAACAACAACAACAATATAAATAGTACCCTACTACCTTTTTTTTTTATACCTTTTTTTTATACTTAATCCATATTCCATGCACATAAAAAAATCTCCAGATTCGTTCCCAAGTTGCATTTTTCTGAAGCTTATTACTTGGTGTATTATTTACATTCTGACAATAATGATAGTATGAGTACATTGAACAGAAATATTTTCCTTAAAGAAATATTCAAAATTTACAATTCATGTAAACCACATACACTTTGAAATTCAGCCTCATAAATAATAGTTTGTTTTAGGATTGACATCCCTTATTTTAAAGTCTTCTTTTCTTTCTTTTTAAAAAACATCTTATCTTCTACGAAAATCGTGCAACTCAAAAGTATTCCTATTAACCCTTTGAGTGCCAGTGTTTTCTGCCCAAAACCATTCTTTTATTATTGTTGCTAAGTTTCATAAGAAACTACCAATGCTATTACAATATGGACACATGTAGTGGTACATTGAGGTACTTCTACAAATGTAAAGCATTTAGCCAATCACTCACAGTGTTTTTTTCAAAGTAACAGTCAGCATGGAGATGGTGTCATGAAATTGTAAGGAGGTTGTCATACACTTTTTTTTTGGGGGGGGGGGGGGGGGTGAGCATACTGAGAAGGTCATTAACAGTACTAGTAGGTATATCTAAAGTTATTCTAACATGAGTTTGTGTTTGCACTACTGCTTTTACAAGTGGTTTCAAAATGAAACCAGTGCAGCAGAATGTACTTTTGACATAAATTTATTTTAATCTATTTTTGTTTGTTATTTAGGACTACAATTTGTTTTTGGCATTATGCGTTCACCAAAGTTTTGAGATGTGGCATAGTGTGTACAAAAAAATGTGGAATTGCTTTCAAATATATCTCATGAAATGATGGGTGGTTAGAAACTGTATGAACCAGGATTCCAGAATGAAACCACACCCTATTATCATTATTGTTGTCAGAAGCATTCTGGAATGTTTACTCTTAAAATATAATCATTCTAAACAAAAGGGTAGTATTATTGACTTGTAGCCTTGATTTTTCTGTTTCTGAAAATGCATACTTGTGATAAAATAAAATGTTAGTCAATGAAATAATCCAAATGTAAAATTTGAGTTTCTAGACTGGCAGACTTTGCTAATATCTACAGAATAAAAGTGCACACTCAAAATTTGGTTACACAAAGTAACTTCATTTTCAAATGATCATATGTACTATCACACCTTTATTTTATTTTATTATGGGATTTGTAATAATTTTGTACATATCATTTTGTAAAATTCTTTCTACATATGTCTTTAAATAGACATTGTAAACAACGCCACAGGTAGACTGTAATGTTTGTACAGTCCATGAACAGCTTCCATTAAGTAATGTTCATAGAGTCAATAATACATAATATCTAACAATGGAAACTCCAGGTAGGAATAACAATAATGTATGAAAAGATAAATCGCTACTTACTGTAAAGAAGACATTAACTTGCAGATGGGCCCAATTAAAAGACACTTCCATAAAGCTTTTGGTCACAGCCTTTGTCAGCAAAAGAGAAACATACACCATTCATTCACACAAGCAAGCACACCTCATGCACACATCACTGCCAACTCCGGTAGCAGGGGTTGGAATGCATTCCAGCATTCTGGCCCAAGCTGCTGCTGTTGCAGTCATGTGCATGAGGTGTGCTTGCTTGTATATATGAATGGTGTGTGTTTCACTATAGGTGATGAAGGCTATATGCGAAAGCTTCTTGTGTCTTTTAATTGTGTCTGTCTGCAACTTAACGTGTCTTCTTTACGGTAAACAGCAATCTATCTTTTCCTACCATTTTGATACATAATATATGCATTTTATAAATTTCCATGAAAGTCACCATTGTGTAAAAAGTCAGTCTGTTTTAATTAATTAATGAGCACAGTTCAGTTGAAGTCAGTGGTATGTTCAAGCAATTGTGTAAAGATGTAACTGAACTTTTTGGAGTACCCACCATTAGAAGTAAAAGTCTGTTTAATTTAGACTCCTCAATGTCTATGTAGCTTATTGTTACAATTATGAAGTTTATTATATACATTGTGAAAAGCTATAATTAATATGTCCCATACGAAAACTAACTTTGATTGGAAAATAAATTAAAAAAAGCCTTTTTAAAAACTACTGAAATGAAATTGTCTAAAGGACACTGAGAAAAACAGGACTTCTACATGTATATCTACATCTACATCTACATTTATACTCCACAAGCCACCCAACAGTGTGTGGCAGAGGGCACTTTACGTGCCACTGTCATTACCTCCCTTTTCTGTTCCAGTTGCGTATGGTTCGCGGGAAGAACGACTGTCTGAAAGCCTCCGTGCGCGCTCGAATCTCTCTAATTTTACATTCATGATCTCCTCGGGAGGTATAAGTCGGGAGAAGCAATATATTCGATACCTCATCCAGAAATGCATCCTCTCGAAACCTGGACAGCAAGCTACACTGCGAAGCAAGGCGCCTCTCTTGCAGTGTCTGCCACTTGAGTTTGCTAAACATCTCCGTAACGCTATCACGCTTACCAAATAACCCTGTGACGAAATGCACCGCTCTTCTTTGGATCTTCTCTATCTCCTCTGTCAACCCGATCTGGTACGGATCCCACACTGATGAGCAATACTCAAGTATAGGTTGAAAGAGTGTTTTGTAAGCCACCTCTTTTGTTGATGGACTACATTTTCTAAGGACTCTCCCAATGAATCTCAACCTGGTACCCGCCTTACCAACAATTAATTTTATATGATCATTCCACTTCAAATCGTTCCGCACGCATACTCCCAGATATTTTACAGAAGTAACTGCTACCAGTGTTTGTTCCGCTATCATATAATCATACAATAAAGGATCCTTCTTTCGCAATACATTACATTTGTCTATGTTAAGGGTCAGTTGCCACTCCCTGCACCAAGTGCCTATCCACTGCAGATCTTCCTGCATTTTGCTACAATTTCCTACTGCTGCAACTTCTCTGTATACTACAGCATCATCCGCGAAAAGCCGCATGGAACTTCCGACACTATCTACTAGGTCATTTATATATATTGTGAAAAGCAATGATCCCATAACACTCCCCTGTGGCGTGCCAGAGGTTACTTTAACGTCTGTAGACGTCTCTCCATGGATAACAACACGCTGTGTTCTGTTTGCTAAAGACTCTTCAATCCAGCCACACAGTTGGTCTGATATTCCGTAGGCTCTTACTTTGTTTATCAGGCGACAGTGCGGAACCGTATCGAACGCCTTCTGGAAGTCAAGGAAAATAGCATCTACCTGGGAGCCTGTATCCAATATTTTCTGGGTCTCATGAACAAATAAAGTGAGTTGGGTCTCACACGATCGCTGTTTCCGGAATCCATGTTGATTCCTACAGAGTAGATTCTGGTTTTCCAAAAACGACATGATACTCAAGCAAAAAACATGTTCTAAAATTCTACAACAGATTGACATCAGAGATATAGGTCTATAGTTTTGCGCATCTGCTCAATGACCCTTCTTGAAGACTGGATCTACCTGTGCTCTTTTCCAATCATTTGGAATCTTCCGTTCCTCTAGAGACTTGCAGTACACGGCTGTTAGAAGGGGGCTAAGTTCTTTCGTATACTCTGTGTAGAATCGGATTGGTATCCCATCAGGTCCAGTGGACTTTCCTCTGTTGAGTGATTCCAGTTGCTTTTCTATTCCTTGGACACTTATTTCGATGTCAGCCATTTTTTCGTTTGTGCGAGGATTTAGAGAAGGAACTGCAGTGCAGTCTTCCTCTGTGAAACAGCTTTACTTTCTGAAGCATCAATCAGGTCATTAAACTTACAACCTCTGAAACAACTCACATCAGCTATCCAACTATGTGCAACTGGTATGACAACTATCACATTGCCAATAAGGATGCCGAAAAATAAACGGGGACTGTAAACTGCTAAAATTCAGTATCCTATTGATCTGCTACATTATATTTGTAGTTCTGGCACCTTTTATATGACAAAACTATCTGGACTCAGCCTCATGATACCAGATCCTCACAGGTTCATAGATAGTACCTTGCTCATCAACAAGTGATTAGTTCTTGCCATCAGCCAATAATTTTTCTAATTTTCTTCTATTATCATTTTATGTATTTATTTCTCCAGTTCTGTTTTCCCTGCACTTAATCCCTCCATCTTTAAAGCTCAATATATTAAGGATTCAGACTCATTTATGAGTTACCTATCAATTTCTTTGATAATTCCAGGTTTAAAATCATGCCACTTGCCAATGATCCATTTTTCCCTCTGGTCCTACCATATAGGTCCCCCTTCATGTGGACTCCTGGCTCACGTTTCCTGTACCCTCAAGCATTACCAGCCTTTTTCCATCAAAACCTTCATCTTCTGTCAGAAGAAGGAGACACTTGTCATGAAAGCTAACAAATTTATGTTTTTCTGCATCCTTCCATCTGCCACCACTTGATAAGCAAATTTTCTCCAATGATATTACAAATACCAGGCATGGTTACAATGCTAAAGGTAGCCTTAGTTGTGGACTGTCAATGGCAGAAAAGATGCTTTGTGTGTAATACGACATGTAGAATTACAGATTTTATTTGACTTCTAATATCAGGTGTGTTATCACATTACATACTAAGTTCCTATTAAAATAAACATTAGCCATTAAAAATTATTATGGCACAAAGTACCTTTGGAGGAATGGAATACATTTTGTTACAGATTTGCTCCCACAGCACAAATAAAATGCATTTCTGCACATTTGTTCCTATTCAAGATTATACCAACTTGTTCCACACTACAAGAACTCCAAGTGAGTAATGAGAATTTAGAAACAAGCTATCTTACATGAACTTGCAATAGAATTCTGTAAGTACAAGAGGGAGCACAGCCAGATTGAAGCTTTAACCTGAATTGTGAGTGTACTGCATACTTCAGTTGGTAAGGAAATTTCTTGCATAAGGCAAATGTCAAAGATTATAGTTCTGTTCTGCTACAGAGTTTTTATCTGCCAGAAATCTTCATGAATAGATAGAGATACTCAAAGTACCCTCCACCACACACCATCAGGTGGCTTGCGGGGTATGGATGTAGATGTAGAATAGTTGTACCAGTATCACACTTCCACAGAAGAACTATCAAAAATTATATCTGCCTCTGTGAATGGTTCTCTGTTCACATTAATGTTCTGTATTCTACCTCTCAATAAGTCTTGAATCTGTCTGCAAACATTAGTCACATCATAGAAATTTATATTCTTTGGAAGGTGTAACTGTAATACAGAATCAGAAGATTCTCAAAAATTTGCAAATACCAAATCCTATTAAGTGCTGTGTTATTGAAGTAGTGAATAAGAATATTTATAATGTTGTCCTTGAGTTTCAATATAATTAGCATTTCTTAGTTTTTATTTGCATTGGTTCAATGAAATCTCAACATTACTGTTACATAGTGTCCTAGTGATTGGGTTAGTTTGTTTTACAATAAAATGTCACAGAAAATACATTTTTTTAAATTTCAAGGATGTGTGTTAAAGTTTGCAACAGAATTAATGTTTCCACCACACAGTGCATATAAATGTTACTGTCAGCATGATGGAGGAGACAAAAGTATAATAAGATTTTGTGGGTAACAACTTGCCACACTAACCACATGATTTATAACCACATTATTTTGTCTATGCTATCAGTGCATTGTGAGTATCCTATAAAGAAGTTAATTGTTTGTGATATTATTGGTTTAATGCAAAATGTGTAAGTATGGCATTAATATGACATGCCGAAAAGGTGTCAGAATGGGAAATGGAATGATGATGTTTAGCATTCTTTAAATGATAAAACAAGGATGCACTCTGGGGAACAACAACTGACTTACTTCTTATAGGAAAATTGTGATGATGAGTCACGTGGATATGAATATCTTGCGTTTCCCCACCTGGTAAAGAAAAAAAAGTGCATCAATGACGAAATTCTAACAAATTAATCTCCATTTGTGTACATTCAGCTGCAAATAAATATTTTTTAGACCAGTATTTTGCAATTGGAATCAGAAACAAGAACTTCTGTTTCAGTCCTCAATATGAACCTATTCAAAAAGAGGGAGCATTGTTCACTCAAGAGTAATGCTAACATGAATACTTATGATGTTCTGAAATAATTCAAGATAATGAATTGTAGTTTTTGGTAATAGACTAAATACAGGGTGAGAAATGTAGCATGTGACTGTTATTCATAACAGAATATGTTGAGATGCGACATGATATCTCAAGCAGTGTAATACTGACTTATACCACATACTTTTAAGTAAGAGTTTAGCAATGTTCTTAATGTGATAATGAGAGTAGATTTGTTGATCTGGTACAATTTTTCTCTCATTGATTTGAAGTGAACCTCACACTACAACTAACTGAATTTCATTAAGTAATAATCGATGCTGCATCACTGGCCAAAGCTAGATTACAATTTGTTGCAAGTGAAAACTGTGTTTCTTTAGTTAAAAAAAAACTGGAAAATATTACTTTGATCTAGTTCTGCTTGACATGTGAATATTATACAGACTAACTATACAGTAAAGGAGTCAGACATTTACATACGTTTTACATAAAAATGTCAGTTTGTTATCCTGAAACCTTCATTAACTGCTGAAAATGTCATAATTAGCCAGAACATTCTATAAATTATTACTTACCTTTGTTATATACAATTAATTTCATACTTCTCTAATAACACAACACAATCTAATATGAAATTTTTCCAGGTATATTCATCTCATAACGCATATTTACTAAACATATGATTAGAGTACAGGATACATGCAGACATGTATAACATGACTCCACTCATATAAAGGTACAGCTATTGAAAGGTATTAGTATTTTTATATTTTTATTGACCACTCAATACGTTTAATGATAAACTACATTCTGATCAATGATCAGTGCATTCTTTATTAACTTTTCCACTGAGTAGTGTAGAATGATGATATACAGAACTCTTTAGTGTTTGTCACCTAATCTACCACAAGACTTAAGGCATTGCCTCTTTAAGAAAAGAAGGAAAGAACAGTGGAATTTAACTTCCTGTTGACAGAATATTCATTAGAAGTGACGTGATTCCTTATTTGGACAAGGATGAGGTAACAAAACTGACCATAATCTATGCAAAAAAAGATTTCTGGCATTTAGGGATATTGTGGTCATCCATAATCTGTATAGAAAGTTCGAAAAAAAAGAAGGGGGTATTTCTCTTGTATCACACCACCACACTGGTGCATAAAACAACTTCTCATCCCATCTAAAGATTCTTATCTATGGTTAAATGATTTACATACCAATAACTGAGCTGTAAAGCATAGCCATGTGCACGTACAAATTCTGATCATTACATAGTAGTTATGAATAGCAGTCCAAAATTCATAAGAATAAAAGAGTAGAAAGGAGACCGGACCAAAGATGCAGTTCAGTACTGACGAATAAAGAAATAATTCGAGAAGGTAAAAATTAACTGAGTCAGTGGTTAATGGACTAAATGAAAGTATCGATGATTCTTCTGCAGATGGAATAGAATAAAGAAGAAAATAACCAATAGGCACAACAAAGACATGGATGTAAAAATCATGCAAACTCATAACATCTCTAGCTTACTGTTGAAAGATGGAAGTGTAAGAATGCTGAAGATGTAATAGATGGTCGGCCTTTACAACTATCTTAGAGCTGTAGCCAACAGAAAATGCCAACATACAAAATCACAATGAATGAAAATGATTGGTAAATAAGTTTAAAAAAATGTAGGACCATAGGAAGCATTTATTTGGGTGTAAGAAGATTAAACACAATTTCAGAAAAGCAAAAGTAAGGGTCTAACCTGTTATGATAATGTTCTCTTGGATATTGAAACAGAGCAGACAGATGACAGCAGTACATCAAAAGTCAGTGTTATAGAGCTGTCCCACATGTGATAAAAGAATGGGAGGCTGAAGTGAACACAATAGATGATCCAGTACTGTGGGCTGAGCTCAGAAAACTCAACAAAAATCAAATAGATACCTCCAGATTTATTAAAGTCACTGGGGGGTTCAGAAACTAAAATATTATTTTATTTATGAAACAACAGACATGCAAAAGGTTGAGAAAAGTGTTATCATCAAACTAGATAGCACGAGAAGAGGCACATGTGATTTTGATTGAAGTATTACAGCTGTAAACTGTTATCCAGAATAATAAAAAAGACAATAGAAAGAAAAGTTGGACATGCGCAGGACAATAATTAGGTCAACAAACTAATTTGGATACTCAATTTTGTTATGGAAGATTATTAATATTCTTAACTATTAATAAAAAATATTGATAACAATGGGACATCTTCATGGTGTTTTATGATCCTGAGAAAGCCTTTCATGTGATAAAGTGGAATAAGATGTTAAAAATGCTGAAAAGTAGGTGGATGAAGTACCAAAAAATTACTCAAAATTTCTGATATTTGTTTTATGGGCATATGCCAGTGGTCCGACACATAACTCTCTGCCTAATGTTTTGTCCCAGTGCTGGAGACATCATCAGAGACTTTAATGACCACAAAGCAGTTACCATCTCAAACATGTTCAGCAGACCACACAGTTTATGTGTCCACACAACAGTCAGTTTTCTGAGCTTGTTTGAAACTGTAACTGCTTTCTGAGTCATTAAAGCCTCTGATGATATCTCCAGTGGAAGATGAAAAGTTAGGCAGATAATTAAGCCTTAGACCATGCCATCATGTCCATAAAAAAACATCTGCAGCAATGCAAGTACTGGCTGTGAACAAAAAATTGACAAGACAAGATGGTGGAAGAAATGTGGTAGTATGTTACAATGCTGAAAATGAAGTGGACAGATAAAGTATAAAATGAAGAGACACTGAATCAAGCAGTCAGCAAAGGAAGTCTATGAAAGTACTTATCTTACTAGCAGAAACAAACAGGTTTCTAGAGCATTTGTTGAGGCACCAGAAGAAGAAAACTGTTAAGGTCACAAAACGGCAGTCCACAAGACTGATGCAACTTTGAATTGTTGAGTACTTGAATGAAAACCACTTGCATGTAAACATCAGTAATTCTTTGCCTCATAATCCATCGAGGATAGTGGAACAGCAGCCAGACATGAAGTACACGAATAATGAAAATTGTATTTCAAATGTTATTTACTCAAAACATGCTACCACTTTCGAAGCAAAAAAGCATCATCTTCAGGCCTCCGTATATGAAAACATACATAGTACAGTAGTAACTTGTATATTATTACATACTTCAGCGATACAATATAGCCAAGGGAATCCCACACATTCAATTAATTACACCAGTAAAGCAACAAAAGTCACGTACATCCCTAATCGAAACACTAACAAATACAGGATGGACCAATAATATAATGAAACAACGTAATAACACAGAACCAAATGGCTGGAGTAAACAAATGCAACAGAAACTTAATGAACAAACGTTCATTGGATAATGCAAACTCACTGAAATCATAAGAGTATATGTGATATTATAGTGATGGACAAAAATTTCAATACCAAGCAGGAGTTTGCAACATAAACAAAAGTTGATACGCATGTTACTGTATCTGAAAGATGATGTGTATTCAAATTTTGTGCCAGTTGCACAAGAGTAGCACTAGCAGCACCACTATGAGGATGCAAATCAGGTTTGTTTTAAATATGCATTGTAATGGTTTTGAACATTAATTACCTTTGAGGATGGATGTGATGAGTTGATGTCAGTCAAGAATGACTTTAAGGTGACAAAGATGCCATTATCAACACATCACTGAGTTTGAACGAGGTCATGTAACAGGGCTCTAAGAGGCTAGATGTACTTTCTGTGATACTGCAGAAAGACTTGGCAGGAATCTAGCCATTGCACATAATTGCTGGCAGTGGTGGTTAAGAGAATGTAAGTCGCAAGAAGATCTGGCTCTGGAGGGCCACACGGCACTACCAAGAGAGAAGGCCATCGTGTTTGGCATATGGCTCTGGCACATCGCACTGCATCTACAGCAGCAATTTGAGCAGCAGAGGGAACCTTAAGGACACAATGAACTGTTACAGATTGGTTACTTCAAGAACAGCTTTGAGCCAGACACCCTGTAGCATGCATTCTGCTGACCCCAAACTACTGCCATTTGGGACTTCAGTGGTTTCTAGCAAGAGCTCATTGGAGGGCAGAATGACGGTCTGCTGCATTTTCTGATGATAACTGGTTCTGCCACTTGGTGCCAGTGAAGGCCTTTTGTTGGTTAGGAGGTGACCAGTGAGAGCCTGTAATCAGCCTGTCTGTGGCCTAGGCATACTGAACCTACAGCTGGAGTTAAGGTTTTGGAGTGCAATTTTATATGACAGCCGGAGTACCCTGACTGTGTATGTTAATCTGGTGATTCAACCTTTTGTGATATCATTCATGAACAGCACTGTAGGGGTTGTTATCAACATGGAAACAATCACCCACATACCACTTTTGTAACCCAAAATGCTCTACAGAGTTTCGACATGTTGCCTAGGTCTGCTCAATCACCAGATCTGTCTCCAGTAGAGCAGATATTAGACACCACCAGGTGATAACTCCAGTGTCACTATCAAACAGCATTAAGAGTCCCTGTATTCACCGACCATGTGCAAAGTTTTCCTGCTTGTATTCAACATTCTGGCAGTTACAGCAGTTATTAACATACCAGCTGTTCACATTTGCTGTGGGTTATCTTGCACTTACATTAACCTGTGATCTTGCAATGCTAATCACTTAAATATATTACCTAGACAAATATAGTCCTGAAATTTCATTATTCCATATTAATTATTTTTTGGTGTTGTGATTTTTTTCTGTCAGTGTATTTCGGTGAGTTCGTGTTATTCAATGAATGTTTGTTCATTAGGTTTTTGTTTCATTTGTTTACTCCAGCTGTTTGGCTTTATGTTATTATGTTGTTTTGAATTATTATTGGTACACCCTATGCTCAAAGGTGTTCCGATTAGTGACAGACATGACTTCAGTTGCTTTGTTGGTGTAATTCATTGTATATGTGGGCTCCCCTTGGGTACATTAAATTTTTCGAGTATGCAATTACTGTGAAATAGTTAAGCAATATAGATTAGATGCTGGGTTTTGTTTTTTTGGGTACCGATAGTATATTTTTATTTTGCAGTTTTATGTTATGAGTTATCCCCATTTGAATCACCAACTGTGATTTTTGTTGTAAGTACTCTCATTGTACTTTACTATCATGCTATGTTCAATTTTTAATTCACCTCTGTATGAAGTATCTGTCCCTTAATATTTTTCTGAAGCTTGTTAGTTTAGTCACTAAATACTTATTTTCCCACAAAAATGCAGTAATCTTCTCTTTTACCTTGGAATACAGGTATCGGTTCTACTGAGAAATGTCAGATTTCCTGATATTTTTGTACATCAAACTTTACCACAAAGGTTGCGGAGGTCTTAAAAGCAGCGAATCACTACACTGCACATTCTTGTGTAGTATGTAAATATAAATACAAAAATCACCAAACACAAATCAACATGGCACCCACTCCATTTGCTTCTATCAGCCAGACAGAGCATCAGACAAGGGATGTGATGCAAACTTGTTTCTGGTGGTACAATGGAACAATTGGAGTGTTTATTTCACTATTTGTTCAATTATTATTTTTACTATTTTGTGAATGGGGTTTGTGGTGACAGTGCGCTGTTGAGTAAGCCAGGGCATAGGCTAACCTTAAATGGCTTCAGAAGCCATGCTGATTTACATGTTTTTTATATTTATACCTGCTACAAAAATATGTAAGTTACAGAATGATTTTTTTTTAATTTTGCTGCAGAGTCTGTGCTGATACAAATCTTCCTGACAGATTAAAACTGTGTGCCAGACTGAGACTAAAACTTGGGCAGGTGCTCTACCAAATACGCTACCCAAGCATGACTCTCGACCTGTACTCACAGTTTTACTTCTGCCAGTGTCTTAAACAACTACCTACCAAACTGCCTACCTTCCATAAGCAGTTTTGTTTGAGGTCACGTCTAGAACTATAGTTCATAACAACAGAAATCAGTCATCATATATACAATAATTCTCAGCACTGATTATACACAATTGTCATTGTTGAGAAAAAAGGTTGAAGTCCAATTTCATCATTCAATAACTATCAGTTACCAACATTAATAAACTGCTACCCTCAGAGTTACAATATTTTGCACCCAGGAAAAGGGAAACTGCTGAATTTCACAAAATTCTGTAAAAACTGCTGTATTCACACTATGATACTAAAAATCATAGATTTCACATTATTTTCTGCTTTATCGTTTACACACAATATTCCTGTCCCTGAGACTCTCATCACAGTGAAGTTTAAGTTTCATCTAACGAACTTACGCCAACAAAACTCTTTCTGCAAAACATGTAGACAGCGGCAGACCATTTTTTGGTAATCTTATCAGATGTTTATTCAGAAGAATGTATTATTGTGTTGTTTATCTAGAACTGTAACCTTAAGTTATTTTTAAACATATGCAATGAATCATTTGATGTTGAATAAAGTATCATTATTATTAAGGAAGAAGACAAGATTCTCTCTCTCCCCCCCCCCCCCCCTTCCAGCTACTTATAGATCAACATAAAATAATGTGAAACCTATTAATTGTATAGTCAAAAAGCAAAATCTGTGTTCAGTTTTTGGCATAAGCAAGTTATTATTATTATTATTATTATTATTATTATTATTATTATTATTATTATTTCTCTTTCTTGTCTCAGAAGTTATGTCTGGTTAAAAATGGAAAGTGACGCGGACCTTGATCAAGCGTGACTTCCCTTTAACTGTACGGTATATGTTACATTGCATTTAGGAACTTTCGGGTAACTGATCATGTATCAATAATTACAGATTTCTGTAGTTTATATATAAGTTTGGATATAGCTGTATTGCATTGATGTACTGGTGGATATTGTGTGGTATGACTCCTGTAGTTGATAGTATAATTGGTATAATGTCAACTTCATCCTGATGCCACATGTCCTCGACTTTCTTCAGCCAGGTGGATGTATTTTTCAATTTTTTCTCCTGTTTTCTTCTGTATATTTGTTGTATTGGGTATAGATATTTCGATTAGTTGTGTTAATTTCTTCTTTTTATTGGTGAGTACGACGTCAGGTTTGTTATGTGGTGTTGTTTTATCTGTTATAATGGTTCTGTTCCAGAATAATTTGTATTCATCATTCTCCAGTACATTTTGTGGTGCATACTTGTATGTGGAAACGTGTTGTTTTATTAGTTTATGTTGTATGGCAAGTTGTTGATGTATTATTTTTGCTACATTGTCATGTCTTCTGGGGTATTCTGTATTTGCCAGTACTATACATCCGCTTGTGATGTGATTATTATTATTATTATTATTATTATTATTATTATTATTACTTATATACAAAATTGTATCTATCCTGTCCTCACTTCACATACTCATCCATGATGAAATATCTGCACTGACTGCTAGGTTCTGCAAAGAAGAAATAGACCTGATCAAAATGATTGAATCAATCCGTATCACTACCTGAAATATTGGGTGTTCAGTGGAGGATGGCAGTTGACAGAATGTGGTAGTATACTTGTGGGATATTTGTATAGAAGGATATGGCATCAATAATCGAAAAGAATGAATGAAAGTGGCAACCACTTGTAAAATTGGTTCATATTAACTATTGTCTATGTGTTATTAACTGTTGGAAATTCTCGATCTGATTTCTTAGAAATCAATGATGTTTCCAGTTTATTTGATGGTTACTGTTGCCCTTGAATTTATGCACCACTACATTCTTAAGACACAGTGTGCTGTCATTCAGGATTTCCTGGAATTATCAGCTCCCTGAGGAGATACAGATCATACATTAGTTTTAAGAGGATGAATATTGATGATGTGTTTCTGCTTTCTAATAAAATCAACTGTTTAGTATTACACATGTTACTTAGATGACTGACCAAGTTGTCATCCCCAGTTGTCCTGAGTGTGGGTCTTACATGTGTGATCATCATCTGCAATACCATCAGACTGTTTGGTATTGACATAAATGGTTGTAGCTTCATCACAAGTTGCTGTGGTATTGGTCACATTCTTTCTTACATTTAGTATTCACTACTTGCTTGCCTAAATTAGAGCACTGTTTCAGTCAAGTTTGACGCTGTGACAATTTTGAAGTGGTCTTTCTCTTTATAGTCCTACTTTTGGAATCCTTGAACAAACTGATGAAATGTTGTGATAGCTTGACTTAATTCTTCATGCTTCTGTCCCATTTGATGGAAAGTATTATGAACAGAACAGTCAAGTGAAAATGTATAGCTATCTATTACTGATAATTAAGTACAACCTGCCCAGGTAGCCTTGTGTGTTAATGTGATCACTTCTGGTATGGAGAGGTATGCCTATCATGGATTGAATCTGCCTAACAGATTAATGATGAGGAGTCATTGTGCTGGCCAGAATGGATGGGATTTTTAGGCAGTTTTCCACATCCCACTACATGAATACCAGACTAGCTCCCATGTTCTGCCTCAGATACATGCTCCGCAAACATTTAGAATACCTTCTCACACTTGCACGTAGAATTTATTCTATATGCAGACAGAATGGGTACACTGCTTCTGGCCTGGGAGGTGAAAAGGAGATTGATGACTGTTTGGTCTTCTTAACCACTTACTCAGCATCACCAGTAAATACATAAGACATTTTGCGGTGAAAGCTGTAGAATGTGCTAAATTCAGGCCAAAATGTTTCCTTTGGCATGGCCACACAGAATGAAAAAACTCCAGGACTTCCTAAACACCTAAAATCCCATATAAATTTATAACAGAATTTGAAAAAGGGAGCAGCAACATTTAGTTCACATATTAGTTATGAGAAAATTAGAGATGCTGAGTCACAGATAGGCACAACAAAGAGACTCTCAGAACGTACATTCCATCCTAGATTTTCCATTGTTTGATTATGAGAAAATCCACCATATCTCTTACCCATGTGTATAGAAAATCCACACGCGAGGACCCCTGTTTCCGAAGCTCCAGTCATCATTATCCATCACAAGAAATGCCATGCTGAAGATTATTGTAAATAAAGCTTTGTAATATTAATGACCTCCAAAATTCAGGCATATTTCACATTTGTGGTAATGTGGCATGTCATATGTGCATCATTAGGTCTGCATATCAACTGTCCCAAAGCACTGTTTTCAGTTTAGGAGTGAAATAAGACCAATATTGTGGTGCATACTCCACTTAAATTGTTAGGACAATTTTAATTAAGTGATGGAAGCTTCAATTTAAGCTCTGGGACTTGACATTTTGTTTAAAAAGAGTTTTGTTTGTCTTCTCATCTGCCACAGGCAGTACATACAGACATCAACAGTTCATGGAAAAATGACCTTGACTTAAGAAAACAAATGTGCACTAAGGGTCCAGCAGGCACCAGATGTCAAACTTAGCTACAAACAGTACCACAGAACCGACACTATGCCACAGTCTGGTTGGAGACCTGGCAGTGAGCTACATGTGAGACCCGTGCTTGGAGCATCTGAAGAAGGTGGCTAGGTTGGCCATCAAAATTATTGTGTGGAAAATACCATCAACAAATCAGACAGAGAAAACCACAGAAACAGCAGTATTTCTAATGGAATTAATGGAATGACAAGATCAATTTTCCTCTTCTATAATAAAAATAAAATATGGTGGTGAAGTTTTCTTAACTTCAGAACAGTTGGTTTAACCATTTGGTAAAAGCAGTTACAAAAAATGAGAATATTAATGTATCACTGGGCTCAATGTACTCATCCTCACTGGGGCACAAATGAGGTTATATTGTAACATTGAAGACCATGCAAGAAATTGTGGACTACAAACAAGTAGTACTTGTTCTGAATTGTACTTTGTGTGTCCAATGTCTATTTATGAACAACAATAAATGTTTTGGAAAAAAGAATTCTGCCTTAAACAAACACAATTTTTTTCTTGTGCTTGTTCAATGCACAATCCTTTTCCCTAAAATTTATTTATTTGAAAGCAAACACAGACCAAAAAATGAGCATGAACCTCAAGCTGATCATCCATCAGTGTAACCAAAAAAATTTAAAAAACTGAATGCAGATTGTCTTCAACAGACATGATGCCATAGAAATTCTATGGAAGCATTTTATGCTTCCCAAACAAATTCCTCACATTCAACAGTAAACACATGTTTTAGAATAAGGAAAACTGAGCATCTGCCTACCTATCTGTGTTTGCAACTCTTCTTTGAGCTTAATCTCCAAGCATTTTTTGATTCCACTTCCCTTATGCCTTTATGACTAATAAAAAGCTACATTCTACTTGAAAAGTCCTATTAATAATACCGTTTTGAGGGTCACTACTGATAAAAAGTTCATTTTGGAGGAGAAGTACAATCACTAAGATGCATTAAATACATTATAATGATAAGCTGCAAGCTGATGAAGTTTTAATTTTTTGTCATATGGTGCAACACAGGCTTTAATCAGTATTCTTAATATATTATATATGTTTATAAATAAAAGAATGGAATTTGTAAATCAGCTCCTCTGTTGTAACCCTATAATACAAAAACGTCTTGAACAAATGTAGAACATAAGAGATCAATTAAGTAAGTTTGTTACGTAAATTTACTTGTTAACAGACTTAACACAAAACTACATGTAGTTTTTGCAGCTCCTTTTGTTATAAACTGTTTGCCAAGTTCTTATAAATATATCAATGTACTTTTGTGAGCACACACATAGAATATGAGAAAGAAATCAACATGCACACAAAAGACACTAAAATGTTTACTGTTTCTGCAAGATTGTAATTTTTATTATTCATGGTATTTGAGCAATAAAATACTTGCAAACCATCTTCTAATATTGTAGATCAATTGTACCACAGAAGTAGAATTAAAAATATAAAATTAGCTTCACATAATGAAAATGCATGGGATTCCACATAAGCAACACATTACAATTCCAGAGTAAAGGAATTAAATCAGTCTATTCAACAGAACATTTCACAACAAAATGAAAATAAATCTACAAGGAATTCTGTGAAGTGCACTATTACAGCTTACCACACAATTATGTAGTTAGTTACTTCCAAATTACAAAGGTTATGTGGGTTAATTAATGCTAAAACATACTTTTATGTAATTCACAAGAATACAAATACAGTATACTATCACTTATATATTATTAACCTTAATACTACAAATGAAATGAGCAATGTTTCTAGTTGTTAGTGTGTTGTCCTGTATGTCCAAAGGCACACGGAACACCTGTTCCCTTACTGGAAGACATTTATCACAAATCTGGCAAACACTAAATCATACAAGAATAACACACACTGTTTAGGTTGTATTAGTGGAAGCATAAATCACACAGCACATTACGTATCACAGAAATTTTTAAAAAGTAAATCCTCACAAATTACTGTGATCTCCACAGGTGTTTTCACATAAAATTCCCAATTATAGCTGTCTCAGACTGAATATTAGAATTACCAAATGCTTGTACCCAACTGCAGTAATTAATTTTGAGCACACAATCTCTAATCTATAATATTTCACTGGAAACCAGGCACAATATGGTGATTACTGAAAGAAGATAGTAACCTCTCATTCATAAATTTGCAAAACACTTATTATGTTTATAAATGACTGGCAATGTGTATACATTGAATTTATCCTTCTTTTATGCGTTCAACTTGTGCTGTTGTGCACCGTTACCTCCAGTGTTTGCCCCCACTATAAAAATTCAAAGTTAAAAGTCACATTCTGTAATTAAAAAATACTTTCTTCCAAAATTACAAAGTAATTGCTTGTCCATATGCCTCAACTATGGATCAATATTTGTAATATTACAGAAAAAGCTGTCCTCCTTTTATATATAACTTACGTCACACATGGTGACAGTATGAACTGTGAAAACCTTTTGTTCCTTTACATTGGGTCCATTTTAATTTTAACTGACTTCAACACTACACAGACATACTTTGGCATGATTTTTCTGGAGCTGGAGAGGATGTAAAGGGTAGTCAGAGTTATCACAGTGCTAGGAATATGCAGGTGGGGATGACACAGGCTGTGTGTCTAGGCCCAGCAATCCAAGCTTAGAGCAGCACACTGAGAGGCCATCAGTGGTGGTCGGGGTACCTAGCAGGATGCGCGGCATTTCACACTGCTCGCACTTGTCCAGCAAAGGGTGGTTGCGGAATGTACACTCTGAACACATCCAACTGGGTCCGTCAGTGGTTGACTCCCCAGCTGGCGCTGTGGGGGATGGGGCTTGATGCGTGGCTGTAGGATGTGCATGATCATGCCCTGCAACAACAAAAACAAATAATTATCACCTCTACTTTCTGATGGAATTTGAACAAATTAATGACATTATTAAAGGAGCAGCATTCTAACTGGGAATATCAAACTCACTTCTTTCTTGCCACTGTGAAAAAAAAGACAACATTTTAAAGTGACAACTGTCTACATGTTAAGTACAATGTTCATACTGGCAGACTGCCATAGAATTAGTTTATTTTATAGTTAATTTTCACAGTATGTTCAGTGGAAAAAACACATGACACAGCAGTCTTAAGATTCAGTTAAATGAAATACTGTGGAGAGCCACTATGGGTTTTGTACTTGGTCGTGGAGTAGTTCTACTTTTCCAATTTTTATCAGCTCCGTGGATTCCTGAGAGCAAATTTTTCAGTGATACAATGTCTCAGAAAGATATTTCAGACAATGCATGTTTAAACTCATCCAGGAATCATTCTCATCACCTGAATAAATTTGCATTGTTTCAGTAATCATGAACTGAGTGATACAAAATGAACTAGTGATTCAACTAGCGAATAATAATTTTCTCCACATCAGCACTCTTAAATGAATATGAAAGATCCAGTTACCTTACAAACAACAGATCTATATTTGAGCAGCATTCAGATCTATATTTGAGTGATGCATGGGTCGGTGTTTGCTAAACCTGAACAAATACATTGTTTGGTATAAACAGGAAGTGATTCAGCACGAGTGCCTGCTGCTCTGAAATACACCTGCCAAATAAATTGGAGAAATTTCTTGCCAATGTCAAAATTATGGAATAATAAAATGATCATAGACAAGCTTTCACTGTCTGGAATCATAAAATAGATCCCAGTCCTAAACAGAGCTAGCAAAAGATGTTCATTCATCCACAGTTACCAACATGAAGCAGCCGGCTTGCAAGATGTCTTTCACCTTCATGCCACTTTTTAAGATCTAGTGTACAGAATCTTTGTTTTTCAAATGCATATATTTATAAATAAACAAGGACAGAAAAATGGTTGGCCAATAGTTGCTTCACGAGGTGTACTGTTAGTACATACACATAAAACAAAATACTTTGGACCTTCTCATCCTGGGGTCTGAACCTCTTTTCTAACTTTCTTCAACCTATTCCTTTTTCCTACCTGATGAAGAAACTAACAGTTCCAAAAACCTGGAGAGTGTGTGTGTGTGTGTGTGTGTGTGTGTGTGTGTGTGTGTGTGTGTGTGTGTGTGTGTCTTTCTTATAGCTCCCACAAATGAATTTTCCTTTTGATATAGTTAATGCCATTTACATGTTGGTTTCTTTGTTTTTCAGCCCCCTTTTTCTGCAGTGGCAGATATACAAGTTGTAAAAGTTAAATGCCATCTTTTGCAACTGTAATGAAAGTCCTAACAAGATTTTCATTAAAATTGCAAAAAGTGCAACTTGTAAAATCATTTATTTTTATCTCATATGACACATGTACTGACACTTACTGATACAGCCTGAGTGCCAATGAGCTGCAGTTTTATTGGTGCTGCATCTTGGATGGAGTCTGACAATTGAAAATTATGGAGTGAGAATATTGTTTGGGAATGAACATTACTATAAGCTTCTTCCTTATGCTGTAGCTTTAACATAGTATATACTACTTTTAACACAGACATTATCTTTGGTAATATGTGCTAGATACAGATAGTGAAGGATAGGTACAGAATCTGAAACTGTGGCGATAAATTCTCTGTACTGGCTACAATACAAAAACTTTACAAGTTGCATGTAATTAGCACAGAAAGAAATAAAAGAATCTCTGGGGTAGGACCCAAGCCATGGAATATTCTGGTCAGATGTACAGAAACACAAATAAGGAAGGATAAGACTGTAAGAGAGAAAAAGTCTCATTCTTCCACAAAAAAGACAACTTTATACATGAAAATACAAAATATCTAATTGATTTATCTTCTGCCATTGTGTTATTTTGCATGCTCAAAAATCTTGAGTTATGCTCGTTTTTCGCTTCTGCAAACTAACAAACCATGCTATAAAACTACTTACGAAACTGCCGTGATCTGCTATCGGGAGAGAATGGCATTTCCTCTGGAGGCATTACCACACCACGTTGGCCTGTATAGATGTTTTTGTAGAATTCCTCATCTGTTTCACCCAGAGGAACTGCAAATATGGATGCAGAGGCTTTATAGTTTTTCAGCATGTGTGGTATGCCTCCTTAATTTAAAAATATTTTAAGTATATAATGCAGTGGTGTGATCTACTGGAGTGGTAATGCTAAAATGTCACCTTCTTTTAAGTAATAACATTGAGGCAATATCTTTCATTTCATCCTACTCTTCCTCAAATGATGAAACATTTTGCACAAAAGGATTAAAAGAGAAAAAGATTCTTCAATACTGGGCTATTTAATATTTTGATTTTTATCAAAGCATTACTATGAGCAGTCAGACTTACAAAAAGTCCGATGATAAAATGACATGCGTAACTACTAGAAAATTCCAACACAGAGGGAATGATGAGAGCTCACACACCACTTAGTGCCTAATACTTTGAATAATTGCAACTAGGCACATGACTCTCAAAGGTTTTGTTGAATACTACAGGGCAATGTCTGACTTGTGAACTGACTCACTCAGTCAGTAATAGGAGGGCTACTCAAATAAATAAAAATATATATATATACTACAACAACAAAAACTGAAGGGCAAAATCAGCACCTTATCAGATTATGTTTAAAATACATCAAATGTAAGTCCAACAAACAGACTTAATACTGACCTCTGGCATCAACACTAAGATCAACCTCCTGGCTCATTTTCTTGCATTCCTCTTGCAACTGATGAATCTCATCCCGCAACCTTTGCACCTTCTGAAGCTGAAAAAAACATAAGTTTTATATATAGTTACACAATATAAGAGATTTCCATACTGATGATTGATTATGTGAAAAAAAAAACACAAATTTTGATATTATCCTAAGTGTTTACTCATCTGCAATTGATTGTAGGTCACACACACACACACACACACACACACACACACACACACAAGCAATACCTGCTCATGGTGATTTTGAAACTTTTTTTCCAATTGATGATGCCAACCTTGGTATATTCTGCACAATACACAACAAGACTACAGCTCTGTCCGGTGTTCATACAGCCACAAAGCCTACTTTTCTCTTATGTAAACGAATGTAGCATACTATGCATAAATAGATTAACAGGCCCATTACTGATCAATTACACTATTGGTGACATATCACTGGAAAGAGTAACTACCGTAAAATACCTACAAGTAACTATCCCGATTGGCCTAAAGTGGTACAGCCACATCATAGATATTGACAACTGAGTGTCAACACTTGTCTAATCAAAAAGTAGAACACTTAGCATTTGGAGTTCTAAGAATAAATGCTTGTTGGGTTAAATTCCAGTATGTCAAAATTTTAATTAGTCCAAGAATCATGTAAAAGAATTATCTAATTAGTCCTGAAGCCCTAAGGCCACAAGTGAAGATGATGATGATGATGATGATGATGATGATGATCACCACCACCACATCCTACAGCAACCTGACTGATATTTCTATCACATTATTTGAGTCTTAAGGTAATCTCCATATGCTTAATGCTGCTCCATAGCAAATAACACTGTTTAAAAGACCATTCAAAGTAAATTGAAAAATAATTTGAAACTGATAAAATAACTGAGTTTGGTGGTGGTGGTCATTTGATCCTTTTATTCATTGTTTAATTATTCCAATTTATATGCTAACATTTGTAATTCAAATTCATGGGGCTCTGCTGGCATTAGCAGCTAGCATTACCAAAGTTGTTAGACTCCAGTTCTGCATCTACACACTGCATGCCAATGCATGGTACACGGCAGAGGGTACCTAGTAGCACTGCTAGTCATCTCATTTTCGCGAGTTCACAACTGAAGCAAAGGAGAAACAATTGTACATACGCTTCGATATGAGCCCTGATTTCTCTTATCAAATCTTTGCGGCCCTTATGTGAAATGTACATTGATGGCAGTAGAATCGTCCTGCAATCTGGGAGTTCAGGAGCATTTCTGCAACACTCACATGCTGATCAAACCTACTGGTAACAAATCTAGCAACACACCCCTGACTTGTTTTGATAAGTATCTTTAGTGCTACCTGGTGGGGATCCAAATTACTCGAGCAGCACGCAAGAACAAGTTGCTCAAGTGATTTGTAAGTGGTCTCCTTCATAGCTGAGCTACTTCACAAGAATTCTACTGATAAACTGAAGTTGACCATTTGCCTTCTTTACAATCAACCTTATGTGCTTGTTCCATTTCATGTCACTCTGCGTAGATATTTAATTGACGCGACAGCATTAAGCAGTATATCACTAATACTGCATTCAAACATTACTATATTGTTTTTCCTTCCCATCTGCATTAACTTACATTATTCCCCAGTCAGAACAGGCTACTGATAAATGCTCTTGCATTGAAAAATTAAAAAAAAAATATTTGAAACAATGTTTGAATTTCAGCTTGTGCAGAAACGGGAGGTGTCGAGAAAAGATGATCTTTAATTCTTTAAAGAAAGTTTAAAACATCATACCACATTACCCTAACAAACTCAACTATAAAATCTGCTGAAGAATCTACTCTTTTCACAAATACAGATAAGTATGAATACACAAACAATCGATTTCACTCCACTTATAAAACCTTGACCTCTACCTACCATTGCCTTTGATTTTTATGACAACACATTACCACTTTCAACTTGTAGCTTTAGGTATAATTTTATCATTTTTATCATTACTTTTATAGCTACTAGGCATATTTTTTATAGCTTCTGTTGTGATACTTTCTCTCTTTCAGCTTAAAAATTCTGTTGCCTCTTCAGTTATACCAAATGGCTGATGTTTATCTTATATAGGTAGCTTAATATTTAATTGATTACATTGGCACTTTTTAGAGAAAGTAGTTACTTTCTGTGCATCTTTTAACACCAAGTCCTGTTTACAGAGGTCTACTTTATTGCACTCGCACACTGAACACGGCTGCTTTGCATGACGCTAACAGAACTCTTCAATCTAGGTGTTCAGAAAATTTGTAAAAAGAGTAGTGACTGAGGTATGTTTTCAATTTCCTTTTGAACAGGTTGGAATTACCACTTCTGTTCTTTATGTTTAGGACATTTTCGATACTTTTGCACCAGAGTACATAACTCCACTCTGAACCCTAGAAAGGAGCCAAGACCATCATCATTGTCAATGTTACATAAAAGGATTAGGCATATGCCTGTGTCATCTTCACAGAATTTATGTCCGTCTTTCCTTGGTCAACTTGCATCTCTGCTTCCTTTCAGTCTGTAGTTCAGCATTGTCTTGGGCAGTCTTTCATCTTTCATTCCATTCACAAGGAGACAGTGGCTACATAGAAATTATTTTCTGTTGTGTTTGTATACATCACCGTTCAGCTTAAAGTGATTTTTTTGTGAGCAACAAAATCCACTAAGGAGTGCATATATTGTGAAGTGAGTATAAAAATTTTGAGAAATGCTATTACCTATTTTACGTAATATTCTCATTGGTCACTTTTGATGAAGAAACACTTTATTTAATAGGTGTAAACAAAGCATAAGACTATAGACAGAGAAAAGCACATGAAACACATTTGGCTGTCAAGAGAGCAATGTATGATGCCTTCAATGACTATGATAGCAGAATATTGTCAAATGATCTTTCACAAAACACAATAAAATTTTGGTAGTATGAAAGATTACCAGTGGTACGAAAGTTAGTGTCCAGTCCCTAGCAAATGAGACAGGAACTGAAAGTGGGGATAGCAAAGCAAAAGTGAACAGCTAAACTCTGTTGTCCAGTGTTTCTTTACAAAGAAAACCACAGGAGAATCGCCACAGTTCAATCCTTGTGCCACTGAAGTGACGAATTAAATCAGTATTAGTGTCAGTGGTGATGGTTGAACAAAGCTCCAGGGCCTGATGGAATCCTTGTCAAATTCTATACTGAATTGTTGGCTGAGTTAGCCCCTCTTCTAATTATAATACATCACAGATCCCTCGAACAAAAAACCGTGACTAGTATTTCGAAGAAAGCACAGGTCACACCCATCGATGACAATGATAATACAAGTGATCAACAATACTACCATCCCATATCCTTGACGTCCATTTGTTGTAGAATTTTAGAATGTAACATAGAGCTCAAATATAATGCAGTATATTGAACACAAGGACCTCCACCATGCTAACCAGCAAGGATTCAGAAAACATCATTCATGGGATACTCAACTTGCACTTTTCCCCGCATGACATGCTGAAAGCTTTGGATGAAGGCAGTCATGACGATGCAGTGTTTCTTGACTTCTGAAAAGCATTTGACACAGTATCACATCTATGCTTATTGTCAAAAGTTCAATCATATGGGGTACCAAGTGAAATTTGTGACTGGAATGAGAACTTTTTGGTAGGGAGGATTCAGCATGTTTTCTTGGATGGACAGCCAACTGTCAGGTGCAGAAGTAACTTCAGGTGCACCCCAGGGAAGTGTGTTGGAACTCTTGCTGTTCATGTTGTATATTAATGATCTTGCGGACAATATTACTAGTAACCTGAGACTTCTTGCAGATGATGCACTTATCTATAATCAAGTACTGTCTCAAAGAAGCTGCATAAATATTCAGTCAGATCTTGATAAGATTTCAAAGTGGTGCAAAGATTGGTAGCTTGCTTTAAATGTTCAGAAATGTCAAATTGCGCTCTTCACAAAATGAAAAAGCATAATATCCTATGACAACAACATCAATGAGTCACAGCTGGAATTAACCAACTTATGAGCCTAATACTTTGAAGGGATATGAAATGGAATGATCACATACGCTCAGCTGTGGGTAAAGTAGGAGATATATTTCAGTTTATTGGTAGAATACTGAGGAAGTTCAATCACTCTACAGAGAAGATTGCTTACAAATGACTCGTGTGACCTGTTCTAGAATACTGCTGTGGGACCCGTATCAAATACGACTAACAGCGGATATGGAATGTTCCGGCATAACGAAAAGTGCCAGCACGAGGATGAAGAATGAAACTGCAGAGAAGGCTGTGAGACACGAGCCAATAGCGTGCTGACCAAGACGTCATCACGACAGGAGCGGCCTCTACAATAAGAGAATATAAGTGTCGCTCCTGCCAGCCTCGGCCGCACAGTAGTAGCACAGCTCTAGGAGAGTACTACGATAGCAGTGACATGTGATCCATATCAACTGCTTACACGGACTTTGTATACGGCAAAGGACTCTGATTGTTTGCATGTCGTCCATCACTTGCAAGACCGCTCCGATTTAAAAGTTAAGTATTGTCAATCCGCTTTATTGAAATAAAAACTATTAATGTAATTTGCTGCAGTATCCTTTGGGCACACTATAGGGTGACGAATGGGCAGTACCCCACACTGAATGCGTACAGAGAAGTGCAGCACAGATGGTCACAGGTTTGTCTGATCTGTGGGAAAGTGTCACAGAGATGCTGAAGGAACTGAACTGGAATACTCTTGAAGATACACAAATTATCCTGAGGAAGTCTATTAACAAAATTTCATGAACTGGCCTTAAATGATGTTTCAAGGATTATACTACAATCCCCTATGTATCACTCACATAGGGATTGTGAGGATAAGATTAGAAGAATACTACATGCACAGAGGCATTCAAATAATTATTCTTCCTGCACTCCATATGTGACCGGGACGGGAAGAAACCCTAATAACCGGTACAGTGAGATGTACCCTCTGCCATGTACCTCACGGTGGTTTGGAAAGTATAGATGTGGATGTAGAAGTATCATAACTTGAAGCAGTTCGTATTCATCAGTGAGGCCACAAACAATGAAGCCACCACTGAAAGACACTTACAAATACATGCGTTAGTGACCAGAAAATCATCCCAATCTCAGTTGCTTCTTCGTCGCGGACAGTGGTGGCCAAGCGCATTCTCGAGTGACAAGCGGTCCCGCTCGGGCGCCTGGCACCAAGGCAGGTGGCGCGTGTGGGAGGGAAGGAGAGAGGGAGCAGCTGGGAGGGGGCGAGGCGTGGAGGGGCAGTAAACAAGGCGGGGAGGAGTGGGGCCGGGAGGGGGGGGGGCGCAGCAGGTGGGCGGCGGAGGGGCGGCGTGGGCGGCGTGCTATTCTGGGCGCAAGGTCGCGCCGCTTCCTACAAAAACAAAGCAGCCAGCGCCCACACAGCTGATCGCGGACTGGACACCTGCGGATGGCAGCGCGCCACTCGCCGAGGGGTGACCACGGCGGGGTGCACAAGCGCACGAAAGCCGCGGCGGGACGATCTGTCGCTTTGTCCACTGGCTCCACCGACAACGTGGAGCAGCCGCCCACTGGGCATGGCGATTGTCCCAATTCGGTGAAAAGTTCTGTCAGGCTGGAACTAAAGTGGAAGGAATAAAAGAAGGTTAAGGTTTAACGCCCCGGCGACCACGAAGTCATTAGAGACGGAGCACACGCTCAGACTGGGGAAGGAAATTGGCTGCATCCTTTTCAAAGGAAATTCCTTGTGTTTCCTTTAAGCAATTTAGGGAAGCCATGGGAACCTGACTCCTCGTGAACGCTAGTCCAATGTCTTGCCAATGCACTGCCTCCCTGAAGAGTTTAGTGGGTTAAATAATAATCTTAGAAACAAAGTAGTGATTGCTCCTCGCGCACAAATCCATACAGCACGCCAGAGATGGTTTCGCCAAACGTGTTCTTCGTTTGATTTCCTCAAACCGAACAAACTTATCTTTTGCTCACCCAGCTTAACTTTATCGCTTCCGAAAATGGTACATTTTTAACTTGTAGTAACTCACGGCTTCACAGATGTCTGCGCATTACCGCATTTTAGCGCGTGCAAGTGCTTGAATGTATGTATACAGTCTCTCCTAACACTCGTCTGGCGTACTTTCTCTGACTGGCAGATATTTGCAATTTTGTCTTTGCAGTCTGTAGCTAGCCCTTACGGCCTGCTACCGCCATGAAGGAGCTCTTCTTGGTCGCTGCCGGGGTACTGGTTATTCTTCGGGTTCTACTGTCCCTGCTAATACATATCGATAAAACAAATATCAAACTACACTAATTTGGGGTCGCTATATCGAATGGACACGTGGAATTCAGCTAAAAAAAAAACATTTTGGTTGTAATGGGAAGTAAATCGACGCTTTTCGTCGACACTGGGCGCCGTATGAAAGGCGTGATGAGCAGTAATTCTCTGGGCTGACTCTAACCCCCCCCCCCCCCCCCCCCCCCCATGAACCATGGACCTTGCCCTTGGTGGGGAGGCTTGCGTGCCTCAGCGATACAGATGGCCGTACCGTAGGTGCAACCACAACGGAGGGGTATCTGTTGAGAGGCCAGACAAACGTGTGGTTCCTGAAGAGGGGCAGCAGCCTTTTCAGTAGTTGCAGGGGCAACAGTCTGGATGATTGACTGATCTGGCCTTGCAACATTAACCAAAACGGCGTTGCTGTGCTGGTACTGCGAACGGCTGAAAGCAAGGGGAAACTACAGCCGTAATTTTTCCCGAGGACATGCAGCTTTACTGTATGATTAAATGATGATGGCATCCTCTTGGGTAAAATATTCCGGAGGTAAAATAGTCCCCCATTCGGATCTCCGGGCGGGGACTACTCAGGAGGATGTCGTTATCAGGAGACAGAAAACTGGCGTTCTACGGATCGGAGCGTGGAATGTCAGATCCCTTAATCGGGCAGGTAGGTTAGAAAATTTAAAAAGGGAAATGGATAGGTTAAAGTTAGATATAGTGGGAATTAGTGAAGTTCGGTGGCAGGAGGAACAAGACTTCTGGTCAGGTGATTACAGGGTTATAAACACAAAATCAAATAGAGGTAATGCAGGAGTAGGTTTAATAATGAATAGGAAAATAGGAATGCGGGTAAGCTACTACAAACAGCATAGTGAACGCATTATTGTGGCCAAGATAGATACGAAGCCCACACCTACTACAGTAGTACAAGTTTATATGCCAACTAGCTCTGCAGATGACGAAGAAATTGAAGAAATGTACGATGAAATAAAAGAAATTATTCAGATAGTGAAGGGAGACGAAAATTTAATAGTAATGGGTGACTGGAATTCGAGTGTAGGAAAAGGGAGAGAAGGAAACATAGTAGGTGAATATGGATTGGGGCTAAGAAATGAAAGAGGAAGCCGCCTAGTAGAATTTTGTACAGAGCACAACTTAGTCATAGGTAACACTTGGTTTAAGAATCATGAAAGAAGGTTGTATACGTGGAAGAACCCTGGAGATACTAAAAGGTATCAGATAGATTATATAATGGTAAGACAGAGATTTAGAAACCAGGTTTTAAATTGTAAGACATTTCCAGGGGCAGATGTGGACTCTGACCACAATCTATTGGTTATGACCCGTAGATTAAAACTGAAGAAACTGCAAAAATGTGGGAAATTAAGGAGATGGGACCTGGATAAACTGAAAGAACCAGAGGTTGTACAGAGTTTCAGGGAGAGCATAAGGGAACAATTGACAGGAATAGGGGAAAGAAATACAGTAGAAGACGAATGGGTAGCTCTGAGGGATGAAGTAGTGAAGGCAGCAGAGGATAAAGTAGGTAAAAAGACGAGGGCTGCTAGAAATCCTTGGGTAACAGAAGAAATATTGAATTTAATTGATGAAAGGAGAAAATATAAAAATGCAGTAAATGAAGCAGGCAAAAAGGAATACAAACGTCTCAAAAATGAGATCGAGAGGAAGTGCAAAATGGCTAAACAGGGATGGCTAGAGGATAAATGTAAGGATGTAGAGGCTTATCTCACTAGGGGTAAGATAGATACTGCCTACAGGAAAATTAAAGAGACCTTTGGAGAGAAGAGAACCAAGTGTATGAATATCAAGAGCTCAGATGGCAACCCAGTTCTAAGCAAAGAAGGGAAGGCAGAAAGGTGGAAGGAGTATATAGAAGGTTTATACAAGGGTGATGTACTTGAGGACAATATTATGGAAATGGAAGAGGATGTAGATGAAGACGAAATGGGTGATACGATATTGCGTGAAGAGTTTGACAGAGCACTGAAAGACCTGAGTCGGAACAAGGCCCCCGGAGTATACAACATTCCATTAGAACTACTGACGGCCTTGGGAGAGCCAGTCATGACAAAACTCTACCAGCTGGTGAGCAAGATGTATGAGACAGGCCAAATACCCTCAGACTTCAAGAAGAATATAATAATTCCAATCCCAAAGAAAGCAGGTGCTGACAGATGTGAAAATTACCGAACTATCAGTTTAATAAGTCACAGCTGCAAAATACTAACGCGAATTCTTTACAGACGAATGGAAAAACTGATAGATGCGGACCTCGGGGAGGATCAGTTTGGATTCCGTCGAAATGTTGGAACACGTGAGGCAATACTGACCTTACGACTTATCTTAGAAGAAAGATTAAGAAAAGGCAAACCTACGTTTCTAGCATTTGTAGACTTAGAGAAAGCTTTTGACAATGTTGACTGGAATACTCTTTTTCAAATTCTAAAGGTGGCAGGGGTAAAATACAGGGAGCGAAAGGCTATTTACAATTTGTACAGAAACCAGATGGCAGTCATAAGAGTCGAGGGGCATGAAAGGGAAGCAGTGGTTGGGAAAGGAGTGAGACAGGGTTGTAGCCTCTCCCCGATGTTATTCAATCTGTATATTGAGCAAGCAGTAAAGGAAACAAAAGAAAAATTTGGAGTAGGTATTAAAATTCATGGAGACGAAGTAAAAACTTTGAGGTTCGCCGATGACATTCTAATTCTGTCACAGACGGCAAAGGACTTGGAAGAGCAGTTGAACGGAATGGACAGTGTCTTGAAAGGAGGATATAAGATGAACATTAACAAAAGCAAAACGAGGATAATGGAATGTAGTCCAATTAAATCGGGTGATGCTGAGGGAATTAGATTAGGAAATGAGACACTTAAAGTAGTAAAGGAGTTTTGCTATTTGGGGAGCAAAATAACTGATGATGGTCGAAGTAGAGAGGATATAAAATGTAGACTGGCAATGGCAAGGAAAGCGTTTCTGAAGAAGAGAAATTTGTTAACATCGAATATAGATTTAAGTGTCAGGAAGTCATTTCTGAAAATATTTGTTTGGAGTGTAGCCATGTATGGAAGTGAAACATGGACGATAACTAGTTTGGACAAGAAGAGAATAGAAGCTTTCGAAATGTGGTGCTACAGAAGAATACTGAAGATAAGGTGGATAGATCACGTAACTAATGAGGAGGTATTGAATAGGATTGGGGAGAAGAGAAGTTTGTGGCACAGCTTGACTAGAAGAAGGGATCGGTTGGTAGGACATGTTTTGAGGCATCAAGGGATCACAAATTTAGCATTGGAGGGCAGTGTGGAGGGTAAAAATCGTAGAGGGAGACCGAGAGATGAGTACACTAAGCAGATTCAGAAGGATGTAGGTTGCAGTAGGTACTGGGAGATGAAGAAGCTTGCACAGGATAGAGTAGCATGGAGAGCTGCATCAAACCAGTCTCAGGACTGAAGACAACAACAACAACAACGACTCTAACTACATGTTGTTGTTGTGGGCTTCAGTCTGAAGACTGGTTCTTTCACTTCTATGTGCTTCTCTATTCTGTGCAGGCCTCTTCATCTTCGAATAACTACTGCAACTCACATCCTTCTGAATCTGCTTACTGTATTCATCTCTTGGTCCCCCTCTCCAATTTCTAACCCCTACACTTCCCTCCAATACTAAATTAGTGATCTCTTGATGTCTCAGAATGTGTGCTATCAACCAATCGCTTCTTGTAGTCAGTTTGTGTCACAACATTTTTCTCTCTCCAATTCTATTTCAGAACCTTTTCATTACTTATATGATCTAATCTTCAGCATTCTTCTGTAGCACCACATTTCAGAAGCTTCCCTTCTCTTCTTGTCTAAACTGTTTATCGTCCACGTGTCACTTCCACACATGGCTACAATTACGAACAACTTCAGTTGGAAGGACCACATAGATAATATTGTCGGGAAGGCGAGCCAAAGGTTGCGTTTCATTGGCAGGACACTTAGAAGATGCAACAAGTCCACTAAAGAGACAGCTTACACTACACTCGTTCGTCCTCTGTTAGAATATTGCTGCGCGGTGTGGGATCCTTACCAGGTGGGATTGACGCAGGACATCGAGAGGGTGCAAAGAAGGGCAGCTCGTTTTGTATTATCGCGTTATAGAGGAGAGAGTGTGGCAGATATGATACACGAGTTGGGATGGAAGTCATTACAGCATAGACGTTTTTCGTCGCGGCGACAGCTTTTTACGAAATTTCAGTCACCAACTTTCTCTTCCGAATGCGAAAATATTTTGTTGAGCCCAACCTACATAGGTAGGAATGATCATCAAAATAAAATAAGAGAAATCAGAGCTCGAACAGAAAGGTTTAGGTGTTCGTTTTTCCCGCTCGCTGTTCGGGAGTGGAATAGTAGAGAGATAGTATGATTGTGGTTCGATGAACCCTCTGCCAAGCACTTAAATGTGAATTGCAGAGTAGTCATGTAGATGTAGATGTAGATGTACACACAGGACAAATGCTTGCACAAAAGACACCAACTGTGTCTCACTCCCTACTTCCCTTTCACACCCCTCGACTTTTATAACTGCTGTCTGGTTTCTGAACAAGTTGTACATAGCCTTTCGCTACACACTGAAAATACGAAAATGCACCTTATGACTCTTAGGAGGGGCTCCCTACATATACACGCGCTAGTAAAATTCATCATGAATATTCCATTGTAAATTGAGAAGAATAGTAATGTTCACAGCTCTAAGGGGCAATCAAGTAAAAACGCGACAGATTCAAAAACGCAAGTAAACTGTCTATTATTTTAAAAGTAATCCCTCTGATAGTTAATGCATGCATCCCACTGTGAGACAAGACGGGGCCTACAAAAATGCTAGCGGTTTGCCCAGAAACCATGATTGTACCCAGGCGTACACCTCTTCGTCGCAAACAAATCGACAGCCACGAATATCTTTCTTCTGAGCTCCAAAAATATGGAAATAGCAAGGGGAGCGATCGGGGCTGTAAGAACGATGTGTAAGGGCTTGCTAGCGAAACTGGGCGTGCCCTGTTGTTACCAAGGTTATTTCGACCACGCTGCAGAAGTTTCACTGGGAAGCCATTACACATCATCCATTCAGTCGCGACCTCTCGCCATGCGATTTTCAGATTTCTGGAACTCAGAAGAAAGACATTCGTGGCCTTCGATTTGCTTCGGACGAAGAGATGCACGCCTGGACACAATCATGGTTCTGTTGGCAACAGCAAGCATGAAGGCACTTGTCTCACAGTGGGATAAATGCATAATACAGTTATGGCGATTACTTTAGAAATAATAAACATTTTACTTACTTTTCCCATCTGTCTTTGTTTTCATCTGACTGCTCCTTATTCAACAATACAACTTCAGTCAGAGGTAGAATTAAGTACGGAGGCACGACGTGGGAGTTTGTTGGGACTCTAGCTGTCCGAGTTGTATGTTAATGACCTGGGAGACAATAGTAATCTCAGATTTTTGACAGAAACAGAATTATCTGTAATGAAGTACTGTCTAAAAATGCGCAAATATTCAATCAGATCCTTACAATATTTCAAAGTGGTGTAGAGATTGGCAGGTCGCTTTACATGTTTAAAAATGTGAAAGTGCGCACTTCACAGAACTTAAGCGCGTAGTATCCTATGATCACAGTATCAATAACCACAAAAGGAATCAGTCAGCTCGTAAGAATACCTCAGTGTAGTCATTTGTAGGTATATGAAATGGCAAGATCACGTATGCTGAGTCGTAGGTGGAGGTGGTAACAGGACTTCGATTCATTGACATGATACGGGGAAATTAGCAACAGGGAAAGGAGGCTGCCTACAAAACAAATGTGTGATCCATCCTAGAATGCAGGCCGGTGTGGCGGAGCGGTTCTAGGCGCTTCAGTCTGGAACCGCGCGACCGCTACGGTCGCAGGTTAGAATCCTGCCTCGGGCATGGATGTGTGTGATGTCCGTAGGTTGGTTAGGTTTAAGAAGTTCTAAGTTCTATGGGAATGATGACCTCAGATGTTAAGTTCCGTAGAGCTCAGAACCATTTGAACCATTCTTTAACCATCTTAGAATATTGTCAGGTGTCTGGAATGAACACTAAATAGGACCAACTGGAAATCCATCTTAGAATATTGTCAGGTGTCTGGAATGAACACTAAATAGGACCAACTGGAAATATTGGACGAATGCAAAGAAGATAGGTTGTAGTATGCCCAGGGAGAGCGCACGGAGACGCGGCAAAATCTGGACTTAAAGACAGGTTCAAATTATCCTGAGAAAGCCTACTTAGAAAGTTTAAAAAAATCAGCAACCCCCAATGACAAGATTACAGTACTTACAGTCTGCACAGAAGCAATTAAACTATCATTCTTCCCACGCTCCTCATACGAATGGGAAGTATCGTCTCCCAAACATTTCACAGTGGTCTGCTGAATACAGATGCAGATGCATTCGTTATTAAAGCGGTAGCCATACAAGAACTTCAGTGTGCAGCAATCATTTGTTTAATAATATTACAATGTCACTTAGATGGCAAGATAAATTTTAATTCTAATTAAAGATTCGTCTAAGAATATAAGAAATCAGACAGAAGAAATGATTCCTAGATCGAACACAGTAGTTACATTCGTTTACTTCATTGTTAAATTTGTGTTTCAGCGTTGACATGAATAGTGACATTGAATACTATGTTCGTTGTTATTAACCTTAAGCCACTTCGCTGTTTAGTAATCTGTAAATGGCAAGCATGCAGCCTTACACACAAAATAAATCTTACGCATAGCCTGCTGTAATGTTTTTACTGATACGGAATTTCTTTAAGTCGGATATCTGTTTGTTTATTTCTCATGGCGTGGGATTCAGATTTATCATTGTAGATTCCATTTTTAAGTAACAGTTGCGTCAAAAACGCTTGTGCGTGTATTTCTCCCACATCCACACCACCTAATACTTTTTTAATTTCTTTTCTGACCTAAAGACAAAATTATAATGTGTTCACAATTTGCCGGCCGCGGTGGCCGTGCGGCTCTAGGCGCTACAGTCTGGATCCGAGAAACCGCTACGGTCGCAGGTTCGAATCCTGCCTCGGGCATGGATGTGTGTGCTGTCCTTAGGTTAGTTAGGTTTAATTAGTTCTAAGTTCTAGGCGACTGATGACCTCAGAAGTCGCATAGTGCTCAGAGCCATTTTTTGTTCACAATTTATATCAATTTCATTTACATAATCTGAACAGATACTGTTACCATACAAACATCATTTATTTCGAAACATTAATGTTTCTTAAAGCTCGCTTTCCATCTTTGGCCTGTATAATCTGTAAAGTACGCCATCTTTGGCGAACAGACGAATAGTAGTTAGCTGGAGTTAAAGAGCGGATAGCGTTTGTGAGCTAGGTCAAAGATGGTATCGTGATGTCGAAGTAATTTCGGTATCGATTTAAAAATTTAAAAAAAGAAAATTAGTGCACCTGCCGAGATTGGAACCTAAAATCTCTTTCATGTGGGCGCTGTTACCCTATCCATTACACCACGCGAACAGAATATACAGTGCAACATTTTTAACGCTATTGTGTGTCACACAAAATTCTGAATTTCTTCGTCAATTACTCGCAAACAAGGCCCCACCAGAGTGAATGGCTGCAGTGTGTGATACCTGGGATCTTAACCTGCATCACCGTATTGATAGTTGCCAGAAGCCTATCGCACTGCTGGGGACACCTCCTTGTGCGTCCCAAAGCACGCTGAATGTCAACAACACGCTTACCTTTCTCATAGCTATCGACAACTTCTAACTTTGTTTCTAATGAATACGACATTCTTCATACACGCTTCTCTCCCTCGACAGGCACCCTTTCCTTCCTTTTACCCGGCACTGTAAACACAGCCCCTGTCAAATGCACCTTGACACCTCTACTGTCCTAAACTGACGGTTACTGTTTCGCCAAACACGACAGAACAAATGTTAACAGATGGAAGCACTGGACAAATAACTAAAATCGCATATTCGCGAAAACACGAATAACAAATCCACGTATAACGGAGTCTGCATATAGTTTGAACATAAAGCGTGGATTTTGCGAAAAGCACTCCACAGACCACTTCGGTTGGAAATGAGACACATGTATTGCCGAAAAGCGCAAAGTGTGTAAAATTATACGATCCTACAGAGTACAGTTACGCATTATGCAACTGCCCAGTTTGCATGCAGGTCTCTCCAGAAGTGAAGTGCACAGCACTCCCGTTGATAAAGTTGAAGAACTGGAGCAACGATTTGTAGTCTTGTGGAGATTCACGAGATAATATGGGGGTGTTTCATGCAATTCGTTCAAAAGTTCACTTGTGTGTGAATTCCTAAAGAGCCAAACTGCTGAGGTCATCGGTCCCTAGGTTTACACACTACTTAAATTAACTTATGCTAAGGACAAGACACACACCCATGTCCGAGGAAGGACTCGAACCTCCAGCGGGAGGGGCCGCGCAGTCCGTTCATGGCGCCTCTAACCACGCAGCTATAATTCTTAACTCGCTGCACAGACGAGACCGGATTTGCATTCAACTGCGAGGACGACATGTTTAATCAGGTACGAGTGTATAACAAATTGTGATATGTAACGTGCCGAAGCAGTATTATAATTACTTTTTGCGCTAAGCCATGGATGAAATTTGAGCCCAATTGAATGGTTACTTATCTAGAAGTTTACATTTCAAATCCATTTGTACTAACCAGGACAATTTTCATACTGAAGTCGGTGACCGCTGACAACCACACATTCGCAATAACTTTGCAAACGGTTTGTTCGTGGATGCATGTTTACTGGAACATCTTTACTTCTGCTGCCTCTGAATCACAGGGTCCGGGGTTCGCTTCCCGGCCGGGTTGGGGGTTTTCTCTGACTGGAGACTGAGTATTTGTGTTGTTGTCCTCCTCCTCCTCATCATCATCATCATCCGCGCCAGTGGTTAGATTGGAATATGAAAAAATTGGACTGTGTGAAAAATGGAACTTTGGACGGGCGCTGTTAACTACGCAGTTGAGCGCCTCACAAACCAAACATCATCATCTTTACTTCTATTTTTCACCGGGTTCAGTTTTCACTGTTAATTGTGATACACCCTAGTGACAGACACGGAACATATGTTGGAGAGGAGGGTGGGTGGGGGAATAGAAGAAGATTGAAGTAGTGACAAAGCGAAGCTCCGAGGCAAACCGTATGTTGACATCTGGAGGCTCAATTTAAGAGTAATTATTGATGAAGGCTTGGCCTATTTTCGTACTTTACCTTGCCTAAAACACTCAACCCATCGAAAATGGCGGCCGTGTCTAGACTTTTTCAGAAACAATACGAATCTTCGCGAATTAAAACATTTGATTTCTCTTTCCCAAAAACCGTGAAAAATAATTCGAACGGAAACTGACCGACATTTAGGGCGACAGGCTGACAATAGTGACACGTGAAGGACACACGCGGTTCAGTCACAGAGCAAGTTGCCAGGACTGATATGGGTCGTTCATGATAAACTTTATCTTTCAAAGTGCAATGTCTGATAACGACAGTACTAAAAATACCTTCCGGAAGAAGATTCAAGACAGCGCGCCACTGCGTCAAGAGTGTTGTTCTAGATGCTGTACTACACAGGTGGCCATTAGAATTGCAACACCAAGAAAGCGCCATGCAACAAACGTCCAACTGGCATGAAGAGCACTACATGCTCGGTTATGTAAATGATAGCATTTCAGCGCGACCAAAGGAGGTAAGTAGGTGTGACACCATACAAAATCTGTATATAAGAAAAGATTACGGAGCGTGTATCTCATTCACAAATCGCATTTGAATGCTGTTTGTTTGTGAGACTGCACTATTTGCTTGGTGGTTTAGCTCCATTCGTACCTTGAGTCAGATACGAGCTTGTTTCCGAAAAGAAAAGCATTCACTTCTGGAGCAATACGGACTGTCAGCACGGTGGCCATTGTTGCGGCTTCCTCTGACACAGCAACGGGTGCCGGAGTCCGAAAGTGGTGCGCCCAACAGTAACACTGAACACTGGCGACAACCAGTTCTTCGTACAGTATCTCGAAGGACGTATACATGTGTGCTGTCTGACGAGAACAAACTTTGTTAGATTGCATTCGTCATCGTCATATGGCACCAGCACCTAGGGAGTTAAATTTCTGACGTGTTAAGGCCGACGTCTTTGCCCTATATCTGAAGTCTCCATAACATTATCATTCAACAAGACAAGGCAGGATTGCATGTTGCCCATGCTGTCCCGACCTACCACGATATGAGCACGTTTGAATGATGCCCTGGCCAGGAAGTTCCCTAGATATTTCCTATCCTTCCTAGTGCTGCAGTTTCAATGACCAGCAACCAGTATACCTGCCTTTTCGTGAGACAAATTAGGCAGATGTAAATCAAATTTTAGTCATATGATCTCATAGACAATCGCTGTTCGTACACTGCTAATTTCACTTCTAGCCATCGATACTCTACAGTACATTTTACATAGCTTCGTTTCGCGAATCATTCCTATAACGCCACCTAATTACTTGGAACGAATTAATTTACAAGTTTCTTAAAATCATCTGTAAATATGACTACATAACAGAAACATTTAAAATGCACCCTAAGAAAAGAAAAAAAGACGCGCCACGAAGGAATCATCCAAATGGAACGGAAATCGGTAGATGTGTTGTGCATCTACAGACAAACAAATGATTAAAATTTCAGAAAAATGGATGATTTAGTGAAGAGAAAGAGCTTCACAAATCCGGCAAGACAATAACGCGTTGGTCCTCCTCTGACCCTTACGCAAGCAGTTATTTCGTTTGGAATTGACTGATCGACTTGTTGGATGTCTCCTTAGGGACGTCGTGGAAAATTCTGTCGAACTGCCGCGATCGTCAAAATCTCGAACTAGTTAGAGGGCCCTGTCCATAATGCTATACACGTTCTCAATCTGGGAGAGATCGGGCAACCTTACTGGCCAAGGTGGGTTTGGCAAGCACGAAGACAAGCTGCAGAAACTCTCGCCGTATGCGGGTGGGTGTTATTTTGCTGAAATGTAAGCCTAGGATGGCTCGCTATGAAGGGCAACAAAACGAGGCGTAGAATATCTTCGACGTACCGCTGTACTGTACGGGTGCCGCGAATAACAACCAAAGAGATTCCGCTATGAAAAGCAGGGGCACCCATGGCCCTCGCTGGCTACGCCTGTTTCCAACCACAAATTTATTTACAAGTGGAAACAGGTGGGACGTAGAGGGTGCCAAATTTACTGAACAGGGTGGATATTGAAACAATTCGTACTTCTAATTTATCAGTTATATTGTTACCAAAGCACCTTTATGGGTAAGTGCATTGGTCTAATGGATACCGGTCACGACCAAAAATTTCTCTCACAATTTAACTTTTACCAATACCTCTTACCCGCTGTATATACTTCACAGAAGCTGTTCTGTGTACCTCGCTCGAATAGGACGCCTGCAAGAAAGGATATTTTGGACAAAATGATTTAGCTACAGACTAGGAGTTGTCTCCAGAACACTGTTTACAGTGGCCACAAAGTTTCGAAACCGCGCAATACGCTGCAGAGTTAAAGATTCGTTCTGGGCTTTCATACGCAGTATTCATCAGTTGCTACTTTACGTTTTGCGAGACGTAAGCAAAAAGTATTCCTTTTGCATCCCAGAACACAGGCCTTAACCCGTTACGGTTAAGGAGATCAACTTCTCCTTTCTTGGCGCAAAGTTAGTGATTTCCTCTACCCTTAGCTCGATAAGGCTGTTCTCTGGCGACGATGCTTTACAGAGTGTAAACAAAGTCTATCGTATTCCTGCAGGACATAGTAATGATCAAAATTACGGGAAAAGGTCCTGTAAACGAATCCACAGAAACAAATAACGGGTTAAGGGTCACTTTCCTAGTGTCGAGAGCGGGCGGTATTCAATGGTGTAGGCCACCTTCCGGTTGACACACATTGCTCAGTTTTATTGGTGTAATTGTCCTCTGTGATGCAGTTGTCAGACACAATACTTACAACTGTCCCCTACACCAATCATTCGGTTCGTATCGTTTTGAGGTTCTGCTGGCATCAGAACAAGATTAATGATTTCACCGAGTGTGAACGGTAATAGTGAAATGGGGTGCTGTCGCTCCACGCGGGGCCTACAAACATGGTACTCGGTCTGTATGCTGCACAACATCCTTAACGCCCCGTTCCATCAAGGGCGACGGTTCGCTGTGGACATCGCACACTTAGCACGCCCAATATAGAGGGCCGGGCGTGGCTACGAGTTGAAACTTATCCAGCAAATGTACATAGAACTAAACCTGCTGCAGGTATTAACTACTCTCTTTGGTGGTCACGAGTAGTTACTCCATCCACATAGCTTACAGGCTGCGCAGGCTCTGAGGCGCTCAGTCGCTTGGCATCCGTTGCGAATGGAGCTCCCGTTGGAGGTTACCGCCAAGTGCGAACTACGAGCAGTTATTCGGTTTTTGAAGTAAAGGTCACTGCGCCGATTGAAATCCATCGCCAATTGACGGAAGTGTATGGCGAGTCGTGCATGGATGTCAAAAATGTTCGGAAGTGATGTAGAGGGTTTGCAGCTGGCCGAAATTCACGGTGAACAAAGGAGCGGGAGACCGTCAGTATCTGAGGAGACAGTGTTGAAGGTTGAGCAAAGTATGCGTGAAGGTCGGTGGATCACCCTGGATGATCTCTGCACGTTGATTCCTAAGGTTTCCCGAGGCACCGCTCACACAATTTTAACGGAAACATTGAACTACCGGAAGGTGTGCGCAAGATGGGTGCCACGCATGCTGACTGAAGACCATGCAGCAACGAGTTGATGCTTCCCGCGTATTTCTTCACCGCCTTGCAACCGAACAGGACAACTTTCTGGACTGGTTAAAAGAACATTTGGCCGGAAAGCGATTCAGCTCCGACGGCGAAGTGACAGAAGAGGTTCATTCCTTTCTGAACAGCATGGCGGCGAGCTGATATGACATGGGCATACAAAAACTGCCACAGCGTCTACAAAAATGGATCGTCAGAAATGGTGGTTACGTCGAAAAATAGCTAAATGTTCACGCTGTAAACTGATGCAAACCACTGTAGTAATAGGCAGGTCTATGTGCTTATAAAAAATAGGAGACTTTACTTTTGGGATTACCCTCGTAGCTGCCCCAGACAGTTTTCGGAAAATATGTTCAGAACTACTTCACGAGACTGTCTGCCCGTACCGTCTGCCATGAATCCGTAGACGTCCTAGTCTATACACGTTAAGTTAAAATCGACTCCAACTAATAGTATATGATCGCAAGTACTCCGCGCTACCGAGCGTAGACTTTCTTTGAATGATTCTATAGCTGTTGCGGTGGAGTCGGGTGGCCGCTAGAAACGTCAGATGATTAACTTGAGTAGGCTGACCAGGCGTTTCCGTTTTACCGGTACAGTCCTCGTTTTTACACAAACGTCCTGCTAGCCCGAGGAAATCACTCGGAACAATTAATTGCCGATTTTTAACCATTTCTCCTAACGGGACTGCAGCCACATGAAAGTTAATTTTGTAAAGGAAGTGAGCGTTGCAAAGTGTGTTAGCACTGTTAAATGAATATTGTTTTGCATGTATACCGTTTACCCTAACAGTCTGCAGTCATACGGAATCTTGAATTTTAATATGAAATATATAATATGTATCTGGTTACTGGTTAATATTACAGTTTTTACGACTAGCAAATTGTACCTAAATACGTAAATAAGTGATAAACACTTCGTAAAATGAAATTTTCACTCTGTAGCGGAGTGTGTGCTGATATAGACTCGAAATCGGGACCTTTGCCTTTCGCGGGCAAGAGCATTTGCCCGCGAAAGCGAACGGTCCCGAGTTCGAGCCTCGGTCCGACACAAAGTTTTAATCTGCCAGGGTTTCATTTCACAAAATATATCCGGGCTGTTACAAGCGCTTTTCTTTCCGTTGCAAATCTGCATTTTATATTCTGTCCACTTCGTCTCCAATAGGAAAACTTGTCGACTACTTGCAGTGTCTCGTTTCCTTGTGTAATTGCCTCAGCAACGCCTGATTTAAATCCGTTTCCGGTTTTTACTTTTGTTGTTGTTCCTCTTATAATTTCTGATGGTTAATTTTCCTGCAGTTGCAGTTGCAGGGTTCCTGACAGTTAGGGGCTTGTGGCATGTGCTGCATCGATGTAGAGTGCAGGAGCATACCGACAGGGTGCAAGATAGGATTCCACCGAGGTAGCACGCAGACGAGGACACAAAATCAGAAAAAAAGATGGTTTAATTACCGATCGGCAGCGGTACTTGAGTTCCCGTACCCATCGCGTCCCTATCTTATGAATAAGCTATGAGAAGAAGCCCTTTTCGCCTGCTGGCGACTGTAGACGCACGCTCTTGTCACAGTGTAATTTTGTCCAAGAAGCATCGTAAAGGAAACAACTACTACCAAACAGAAGTCTATTACTAACAATGTTTAGTTGTAATTGTGTGCTAGGTTGACAGAGCTTCCGCCGACATAGCTCGAGCACGTTCAACAGTGCATTTCTTTCTGCTACTCCGCTTAAGGTAAAACGAGAAGGTGCTGAAGAAAATACGAGTACGCTATCTGGCCAAAGGCTTCTGATTTTTGGCGACTTACGTAGAGTGAGGGCGAGAGTGTGGTGCGATGGTGGAGGAAGCAAGGAAAACATATGGAGGGAATATGTAATTTCACTTACCCCTTCAACCATTACTTCAGCTGAGGGTAAAATGTAATTCTCTAAGGGGGAAAACAGAAGGGTTCTATTGCCTTTTGGCAACGAAACAAAATTAATTTAAAACATCATTACTATTATCGCTGTTTCATAAAACTGTAGTCTTCATGACACAGGTAACCAACAAGTACATTTTTTTCAAATACTAGGTTAAGCGTGGTGGAGGTAACAGTTTGTGACAAAGAATGCACGAACAATACGTTGTTCATATAGTCCACCCACTACATACATAGTTTGTACCACTATCTGTGGCAGTAAAACGGACACATATGCATCACTTATGCTTGAATATCTCATACAAACACCTTCTCCGGGTAGTAATAAATTGAGACAATATACCAGCAATTACGAAATTATTCACCTCGCAATAATAAACGAATCAAATTGACAGCGTAACAGCAACTATGTAATGGCTGCTCCTGTGTTTTGGGGCCTAGACTGTATTATTATTATTATTGAAACTTCCTGGCAGATTAAAACTGTGTGCCCGACCGAGACTCGAACTCGGGACCTTTGCCTTCCGCGGGCAAGTGCTCTACCAACTGAGCTACCGAAGCACGACTCACGCCCGGTACTCACAGCTTTACTTCTGCCAGTACCTCGTCTCCTACCTTCCAAACTTTACAGAAGCTCTCCTGCGAACCATGCAGAACTAGCATTCCTGAAAGAAAGGATATTGCGGAGACATGGCTTAGCCACAGCCTGGGGGATGTTTCCAGAATGAGATTTTCACTCTGCAGCGGAGTGTGCGCTGATATGAAACTTCCTGGCAGATTAAAACTGTGTGCCCGACCGAGACTCGAACTCGAGTAAAGCTGTGAGTACGGGGCGTGAGTCGTGCTTCGGTAGCTCAGTTGGTAGAGCACTTGCCCGCGAAAGGCAAAGGTCCCGAGTTCGAGTCTCGGTCTGGCACACAGTTTTAATCTGCCAGGAAGTTTCATATCAGCGCACACTCCGCTGCAGAGTGAAAATCTCATTCTGGATTATTATTATTGTTGTTAGTCGCAGCGGTCAGGCAAAAAACACTGGCATTCTAAGGTCTTCCAATTTCTGCTAGTTCAGAAGTACGGAGTCCAACAATCATATGATTTACAAACAGCAGATCTAAGTAAAGTGCATCCATTTTAATTTAGTTGATTTGAAATTGGGGTGTAGGGCGTGGCTGGAACAACTGTCGCTAGAGAAGAGTGGTGCAGAGGAAGAAAGTTTTGTGACAAGTTTCTACCATTAATGTGGATATTTAGCATTCTTTTCTGAGAATGAGTTGTACGTAGCACTCGTGATGATTCATCAGTCCATAAAAAAAAGATTGTTTGGAATAATCAGTGGTTTAGTAAAACAAATGCAAAAACTAAGTGCAGTTTATCTTTCGACATTTTAAAAATGGAAGTATTCAAAGAAGATTTTTTTCAACTGTAAAATTTAGTTAGGTGCTGATGATTGGGAGGGGATTACTAGCTAATACGAGGTTTTTTTTAGGAAAGTATCCGACCTCCCCCCTACTTTTTTTGCGAACACGTATTTGAATCTAGCGCGCTTGCATGAGCCAACCTTCGCGCGCATTTGTGAATTTTTTCCCGCCTGTCGATAGCGTCAGTAGCTGGCAAGCAGCAGTTGAGTGAAGTAGTGTGTATCACTCGCATCGGTTTTTCATTGCAAGGGAAATGGTGGAACGATGGAGCAGCGCTACTGCGTCAAATTTTACCATAAACTAGGCAATCGCCAGGCGGGAACCATTCGGAAGATTCAGACGGCTTTCGATGAGGATACTATAGGCATAACACAGATTGAGGACTGGTACAACCGTCTTAAAGACGGCTGCACATCGGTGGAGAGCGAGCCATGCTCTTGTCGGTCATAAACATGCCGAAATTAGCACATCACTGCCAAAGAGAACACTGTGGTGATGCGGTACCGTTGTGGAACTATCAGAGAAATTGCGGAAGAGGTGAGCTTCAGCACTTTTTCGGGACGTTCCATTGTGGGCGAAGGTTTAGCCATGAAGAGAGTGTCGGCGAACTACATGCCGAAGCTGCAGACGGAGGAGCAGAAGCAACTTCGTTTGATGTCTCAAAGGACACGCTGGACTCCACGAACAGAGAATCCCACTTCGTGAACACAATAATTACTAGCGACGAGTCCAGGGTGTACACGTACGTGCCGGAAACCAAATCGCTCTCGTCACAGTGGAAGCATTTCTCGTCACCAAGACCACACAAGATGATGATGGATTGTGGAGCGCTCAACTGCGCGGTTATCAGCGCCCGAAACACCACACAAGCCCCGCCAAATGCGCAGCTACGTCGAAGTGATGCTGACTGCTGTCTTTGGCTCCCACCATGTGGTACACCACGAGTACACACCGCAGGGTCAAACAATTACCAAAGATTACTAAGTGATGTCCTCCGTCGCTTACGTGACGCTGTGCGGGTAGAGACACCAGATTTACGGCCAACAGGAAACTGGCACCTCCATCACGACAATACTCCAGCACATTCTTCGCACTTGATTCAGACTTTTTTGTTGTTGCGAGAAACTAGAATTTGTGCTTCAGCAGGCTCATTACTCTCCTGACATGGGGGTTGGGACAGTTGTGAGGAGCGACAGATGTGAGGTGCGAGATTTGTGAGGAGACCAGGCCGAACAGGAAGCGGGCGGTCTACAGGGGCACCAAACAGGTAGCATACCGCAGTTCAGTACTGCTGTGGATGTAGCGGAATATACCAACACTGAAGGTGTGAGTTATTGGCGGTGCGTAAACGTAAACAAGAGGTGTAAAGAAAGACTATCTACCAGAAACAACTTAGTTTTAGGTGAAGGCAGCCATACATGTATTCCGGACGTCGCGGTTAATGAAGTGCGAAAACACGTGACTAACGCCCAAAGGCCTGCAAAAGAAACGCGACACTTCAGTTTCTTCTGTTTACGCCGAAGAAGTAGGCCCGCTGTTCAATCAAGGATACGACATCCTCACATCACTGCCGTCACGCAGAAGTGCAAAACGATCGCTGTAACGCATCAGGCAAAAAAAAAAAAAAGCATGGTATCTATAAAAGATCCAACCGATGCTGCAGGAATATTTCTGCAAGAACATCATTTGCTAATGAATGATGGGAGCAAATTTTTACTTGCAGATGACAACAGAGGAGCAAATGAGAGGAAATTGGTATTCGCCAGCGAAAGGGGAAAATCCTGTTTAACAGACTGCAATTCGTTCTTTGTCGATGGAACGTTCAAAAGCTCCAGCAAGTAGTTTGTACAGTTATTTATTGTTCATGCCGATATTTCTACTTCTGAGGAGGAAACAAACACAGTTCCAACCGTGTACGCCTTGCTATCCAACAAAAAGCGAGAAACGTACGATCGCTTTTTCACAGCTGTTAAGAGCAACGTACCTGGATAGAATCCTACAGCTATCACGATGGAGTTTGAAGCTGCAGTCATCCAATCAGAAACACATTTGTTTCCTACCATTTCAACTAGTGCTTGCGGAGGGAAGAGCAGAATTGCGGCCTTGTTGCTGCCTACAGGGAAAACGAAGAAATTCGTTTTCACATAAGGTTGTGTTCCGCTCTGGCTCACATTCCACTGGACATGTAAGATGATGGTTGGCTATGGATTCAGGAGAGCGCGCCACATACTGAAAAACTGTTGGATTTTTACGACTATTTTGTTGAACAATAGCTGGATAATGAAGACATGCCAAAGGGATATATGAAACTGCGCAGGAAGGTGTCACCGCACCAACAATGTTTCAGAAGGATGGAATCGGAAGATAAATTCATTAATTTCGAAGGTTCATCCAAATTTTTACTCCTTAGCAAAAATTCTCAGAGAGGACACAGAATAGACTATCATGGGCTCCAATCTGACCGACTAGTTTTAAATCTACACTCCTGGAAATTGAAATAAGAACACCGTGAATTCATTGTCCCAGGAAGGGGAAACTTTATTGACACATTCCTGGGGTCAGATATATCACATGATCACACTGACAGAACCACAGGCACATAGACACAGGCAACAGAGTATGCACAATGTCGGCACTAGTACAGTGTATATCCACCTTTCGCAGCAATGCAGGCTGCTATTCTCCCATGGAGACGATCGTAGAGATGCTGGATGTAGTCCTGTGGAACGGCTTGCCATGCCATTTCCACCTGGCGGCTCAGTTGGACCAGCGTTCGTGCTGGACGTGCAGACCGCGTGAGACGACGCTTCATCCAGTCCCAAACATGCTCAATGGGGGACAGATCCGGAGATCTTGCTGGCCAGAGTAGTTGACTTACACCTTCTAGAGCACGTTGGGTGGCACGGCATACATGCGGACGTGCATTGTCCTGTTGGAACAGCAAGTTTCCTTGCCGGTCTAGGAATGGTAGAACGATGGGTTCGATGACGGTTTGGATGTACCGTGCACTATTCAGTGTCACCTCGACGATCACCAGAGGTGTACGGCCAGTGTAGGAGATCGCTCCCCACACCATGATGCCGGGTGTTGGCCCTGTGTGCCTCGGTTGTATGCAGTCCTGATTGTGGCGCTCACCTGCACGGCGCCAAACACGCATACGACCATCATTGGCACCAAAGCAGAAGCGACTCTCATCGCTGAAGACGACACGTCTCCATTCGTCCCTCCATTCACGCCTGTCGCGACACCGCTGGAGGCGGGCTGCACGATGTTGGGGCGTGAGCGGAAGACGGCCTAACGGTGTGCGGGACCGTAGCCCAGCTTCATGGAGACGGTTGCGAATGGTCCTCGCCGATACCCCAGGAGCAACAGTGTCCCTAACTTGCTGGGAAGTGGCGGTGCGGTCCCCTACGGCACTGCGTAGGAACCTACGGTCTTGGCGTGCATCCGTGCGTCGCTGCGGTCCGGTCCCAGGTCGACGGGCACGTGCACCTTCCGCCGACCACTGGCGACAACATCGATGTACTGTGGAGACCTCACGCCCCACGTGTTGAGCAATTCGGCGGTACGTCCACCCGGCCTCCCGCATGCCCACTATACGCCCTCGCTCAAAGTCCGTCAGCTGCACAGACGGTTCACGTCCACGCTGTCGCGGCGTGCTACCAGTGTTAAAGACTGCGATGGAGCTCCGTATGCCACGGCAAACTGGCTGACAATGACGGCGGCGGTGCACAAATGCTGCGCAGCTAGCGCCATTCGACGGCCAACACCGCGGTTCCTGGTGTGTCCGCTGTGCCGTGCGTGTGATCATTGCTTGTACAGCCCTCTCGCAGTGTCCGGAGCAAGTATGGTGGGTCTGACACACCGGTGTCAATGTGTTCTTTTTTCCATTTCCAGGAGTGTAGTTGGGAATAGAAGAAAGAAGTCCGCAATTAAGACAGGTGAGATAGTTTCTAAGGCCCTTACAAGACACCAAGTTGACGGCAATATAATCATTTCTTACTTGCGTGACCTATGCACAGAAATTACAATGAAAAGGAAATGGCTGAAGCTACAGCAATACTTGTAAATATTGAAAAGGGGTTCAGTTCATGCCGATCGCCCTATTGTAAAAATTGTAAATAAATAATCATCCTGTAAATATTGGAAATAAATATAATGGGGGACCAAGAGAGGCTACCTCTTCGTGGTGTTCCCTGGACACGACACAAAGTCGGTTAAATGTCTCTTGCGAATTGTAGAAGATACACTAATGAAGTTTCTTACAATCACAATCAGCATTTTTGTGTAGAGAATTTTAGAAACAATGTCTGGACGATGAATACATCTTGTTTCAATATATAAATTGCATTCCTTAACGCTAATTGCTAGCAGGGCTCACATTAGACGTCAGTACACTTCCCTGCGTGGTACGGGAAAATTGAGGTTTATTTCGAAATAATTAAATAAAAAAGTTTCTACTGAGAACCAAATTCTTTAGTTGGCTCCGCTTAATATATGGTAAAAAGGTTGGCACTCCTGTCATATCAAATTTTGGGTGAGGGGTTGAAAGATGGAAAACATTTTCCGTTTCTATAGTTTCTGTAAAATGCATCGTTAAGTATGAGGTTGAGCAAAAATTATGCCCTTTGTAACATTAATCAGAACAAAAATTCCAATGGAAAAGGTCTTACGCATAACTGTGCTGCAACTAATGGTTGACATGATATCGTGCGGGCAAAATCAGCTCCGATTTCTAATCTAAGGCCACTCTTCCTTGCTCAAGAAAATTCTGAAATAATGTAACCTGGCTGCACTGTAGGAGTGTGAATGTACCTCGGCAGTTGCCCGGGCCGGCACAAGCCGAGCGCTCAGTCACACCAAGCGCCAGCAGGCAGTGGCCGAGCAGGTAGTGGCGCAGCATTTTCGACACACCCTGTGCCGGTCCCTCAGTATCCCGGATTTCTCACAAGTGTCGCCACATTCAAGTTTCTCACAAGTGTCGCTTCTCAAAAGTGTCTATAACTCCCTGATATGGCTCCCTGCGAGTTCTGGCTGTCCCCCAAACTCTAGAGCCCACTGAAAGGAACGTGATTTCAGACAAGAGAGAACATTTATGGCAGCAACGACAGCCGAGCTAAACTCTATTCCGAAAGAGGTTTTTTCAGGCTTTTTTAGTATGCCTCCAACAATGGCGGCAACACTAGGAGAAGTGTGTGGAGTCCCTACGGAACTACTTCGAGAATGATTACGTGTCCAGTGCTCCAAGCAAGCGAGTTTTTTCCGGCTAAAGCACGGATACTTTTCTAACAAGCCTCATATGTTACTGCACTTGAAGGAATGAAACTCATTAGTTAACATGCTAATCACCATGCTAAAAATTTAACACACTCTGAGCACTATGGGACTTAACTTCTGAGGTCATCAGCCGCCTAGAACTTAGAACTAATTAAACATAACTAACCTAAGGACAGCACACACATCCAAGCCCGAGGCAGGATTCGAACCTGCGACCGTAGCGGTCGCGCGGCCCCAGACTGTAGCGCCTAGAACCCTCGTGTCAAATCTCACTCCACAGCCACTTTCGCTCGGCTTCATTTAATTGAATCTTTTACAAAATATGCTAGAGCTACGCAGAAATAACTGTAGAAAGTGAGTTACATGAGTGTGTGTGTGTGTGTGTGTGTGTGTGTGTGTGTGTGTGTGTGTGTGTGTGTGGGACGTTCTGTGCAGGAAATGAGCGCTACAGTGCAGTGTGGAGCGGTACTCACGACGGAGGAGACGGGGCAGAGGCAGGGCTGGTGCGCGCGCCGCCGAGCCAGGTCGGCCTCCATGGCGCGCTTCTCTTCTTGCATGCGGCGCAGCTTCTCCTGCTCGCGGCGCAGCGCGCGTTCCAGCCGGTTCTTCCGGTCCAGCTGGCGCGCCAGCAGCTCTGCAACACACACCGAAAACACAGGGCTGTAGCTCCAGCAGCGAGGTGCGTCGCTCAAATAGTGTGGAAGCGGGAGGGGTGGGGGGTTAGCGGCTGGGAGAGACTGGCTGCAGACAACAATCAAGTTCAACCGGCGGCAGCACTAACTCTCTCACACTTCCTGTAGATGCAGTTAAATATAATCAAGTACTGCCTGAAAATAAAAGGCTGCACAAGCGTCCAATAACCTCTCGATAAAGACACCAAAGAAATACAGAGACTGGTAACTTGTTTTAAATGTTCAGAATTCAGAACTGCACACATCACAAAACTAAATCAACGATATGAGATATGACGTGCACTGATCAGCCACAATACTATAACCACCTACCTAATAGCCGGTAAGTACACCTTTGGTATCGGCAACACCGGCGACGCATCACGACAGGGAAGTAATTAGGCCTTGGTAGATCGCTGGAGGCCGTTGGCACCGCATCTGCACACGTAAATCACCTATTTTCCGTAAATTACTGGGGGGGGGGGGGCGATAAGCTCTGAAGCCCCGTTCAATCACATCCTAGGCATGTTCGATCGGGTTAAGATCTGGTTAGATGGAGGGCCACTGTATTCCTCGAACCACTGTATTCCTCGAACCACTCCATCACACTCCTGGCCTTGTAACTTGGCGCATTATCTTGCTGAAGATTGTCGCTGCTGTCGGGAAACGTGATCGTTATGAAGGGGTGTAGGTGGTCTGCAGCCAGTGTAAGATACTCCTTGGCCGCCATGGTGCCATGTAAAAGCTCCACTGGATCCATGGATGTCCACTTTAATGTTCCCTGGAGCATAATGTAGCCGCTGCCAACTTCTCTCCATCCCACAGTACAGATATCAAGGAGCTGTTCCCCTAGATGGCGACGGATTCACTCCATCCCATCGACATGACGAAGATATCGGGATTCGTCAGACCATGTAATGTTCTACCACTGCACCAACGTCCAGTGCCGATGGTCATGTGCCCATTTCAGTCTTAGTTGCAAATGTCGTGGTGTTAACATTGGCATATGCAGGGGTCGTTGGCTGCGGAGGCATAGTTAGGAGGTTTGGTGCACTGTGTGTCGATACGCACTTGTACTCTGCCCACCAGTGGCCGCCCAATCCAACGTGGTTTCACCACGTGTTGAAGGCACTCACCACAGCACTCCTCGAACAGCAAACAAGTCGTCCAGTTTCTGAAATGCTGGTGCTGAGTCTTGAGGCCATCACAATCTGCCCTCGGTCAAACTCATATAGAAAGCGCGCCTTCCCCATTATACACAAGAAGAGAATATTCACTGAGACTACATGCACCGTGCATGTGTCTGACTAGCAATCATTCGTCGACAGGTGGCGCTGCTATCACCTAGACGGGTTTATATCGATAATAGGTCGGTGGTCATAACGTTCTGGCTGATCAGTGTGTAACTACAATATTAAAGCGTGACAACTAGAATCTGATACTTATTCAAATGCCTGAGTATAACAGTCTGTACGGATACGAAATGCAGTGAGCACATGAGCGGTATCGCATGTACGGCAGCATTGGCAGGATAACGCGAAAACACAGCCATATTAGGGAGATCACTGTTTACAAATAACTTGTGCGTCTCACGTTAGAGTATTGTTCGAGCAGTCGGGCCTGCTGTCCTAGCTGTAAATCGTGTGTATGGAAACGGAATCCCAGCTGGACCACGGAATATTTCAGTCTCCTTTCGACCTAGCCTTCGCCTCTCTCTGATATGAAGACCAACCACAAAGGACACATGGTTCGGATTCCACGATAAACTGTTTATCCACTTGCCCCGGTATGATTACAGGTTTACGTTAAGAGCTACATAAGTTAACGAAGTAGCATCCAGTTGAAAGACTTGCAAACAGGCCGTTAAGTTACAAGACGACATAGAACGCTGGCAAAAGAAAGGCGGCACGAATATTTTGAGTCACGGGAGAGTATCGCGGGAATGTTGAAAATACACTCATGGAAATGGAAAAAAGAACATATTGACACCGGTGTGTCAGACCCACCATACTTGCTCCCGACACTGCGAGAGGGCTGTACAAGCAATGATCACACGCACGGCACAGCGGACACACCAGGAACCGCGGTGTTGGCCGTCGAATGGCGCTAGCTGCGCAGCATTTGTGCACCGCCGCCGTCAGTGTCATCCAGTTTGCCGTGGCATACGGAGCTCCATCGCAGTCTTTAACACTGGTAGCATGCCGCGACAGCGTGGACGTGAACCGTATGTGCAGCTGACGGACTTTGAGCGAGGGCGTATAGTGGGCATGCGGGAGGCCGGGTGGACGTACCGCCGAATTGCTCAACACGTGGGGCGTGAGGTCTCCACAGTACATCGATGTTGTCGCCAGTGGTCGGCGGAAGGTGCACGTGCCCGTCGACCTGGGACCGGACCGCAGCGACGCACGGATGCACGCCAAGACCGTAGGATCCTACGCAGTGCCGTAGGGGACCGCACCGCCACTTCCCAGCAAATTAGGGACACTGTTGCTCCTGGGGTATCGGCGAGGACCATTCGCAACCGTCTCCATGAAGCTGGGCTACGGTCCCGCACACCGTTAGGCCGTCTTCCGCTCACGCCCCAGCATCGTGCAGCCCCCCTCCAGTGGTGTCGCGACAGGCGTGAATGGAGGGACGAATGGAGACGTGTCGTCTTCAGCGATGAGAGTCGCTTCTGACTTGGTGCCAATGATGGTCGTATGCGTGTTTGGCGCCGTGCAGGTGAGCGCCACAATTAGGACTCCATACGACCGAGGCACACAGGGCCAACACCCGGCATCATGGTGTGGGGAGCGATCTCCTACACTGGCCGTACACCTCTGGTGATCGTCGAGGTGACACTGAATAGTGCACGGTACATCCAAACCGTCATCGAACCCATCGTTCTACCATTCCTAGACCGGCAAGGAAACTTGCTGTTCCAACAGGACAATGCACGTCCGCATGTATCCCGTGCCACCCAACGTGCTCTAGAAGGTGTAAGTCAACAACCCTGGCCAGCAAGATCTCCGGATCTGTCCCCCATTGAGCATGTTTGGGACTGGATGAAGCGTCGTCTCACGCGGTCTGCACGTCCAGCACGAACGCTGGTCCAACTGAGCCGCCAGGTGGAAATGGCATGGCAAGCCGTTCCACAGGACTACATCCAGCATCTCTACGATCGTCTCCATGGGAGAATAGCAGCCTGCATTGCTGCGAAAGGTGGATATACACTGTACTAGTGCCGACATTGTGCATGCTCTGTTGCCTGTGTCTATGTGCCTGTGGTTCTGTCAGTGTGATCATGTGATGTATCTGACCCCAGGAATGTGTCAATAAAGTTTCCCCTTCCTGGGACAATGAATTCACGGTGTTCTTATTTCAATTACCAGGAGTGTATGAATTGGCAGACTCTTGGAAATAGACGACATGCATCCCACGACAGCCCTCTGTTTCGAGAGCTAGTGTCAACTGAAGAAACTAGAAATTACTACAGACTCGTATATAACGTTTCTATAGGGACCACAAAGGCAAGATTAGATTAATTACAGTACGTACAGTCACTTAAGTACTCATTCTTGTCACGCCCCATACGCTGCTGAAACGAGAAGAAACCCTAACACGTAATCCCTGCTAAGTCCATTCTGCTGCGCACTTAACAGTCGTTTGCAGAGCAACTACGTAGCTGTACTCGCCCACTCCTTGGACGCACTCGGCGGGTGGCTGGGGTGGTGGTGGGAGGGGGGGGGGGGGGCTAGGTGAAATGACGCACGGCAGAGGTGTTCGACCGGCACTGACAGCTTTCCCAGCTGTCAACGTGGCCTCACTACGTTGGCTGATAGCACTGAGTTTTGGATGGTGTCTGCTTTCTGCATGTGAAAGCAGACGTGATACGAGTAGTTGACATCCGAAAAAAAATTCAGCACAACGACAGTACAGTTGTCCGCTTAGCTACGAAACAAGTGAATATCGGTCCAAACCTTCCGACTTTTATCGATTCTCCTATTCCCATCAGCGAACGCGCTGAGAGTATGCTTGCGCTACCCGACCAGTACAGGGCCGTTAAAGTTAAGGCAATGCTGCAGTCTACAGGAGAGGTTTACCCACGGCCAAGGGATCCACACGAGCTACGCTCCCAAGACTTCCCGCGGTTACTAAACGTAGCGGATCAGTGATCCCTACTTAAACTGAATGTCAGACAGTTGTTTGAGCTTGGCGACCCAAGATCCACGAACTTCACTTCTGATCTAACTGCATCATGACGACCACGAAGTGTCAGGTTTAAATCAGTCGGCACCTGACAGGGGACTGCTCCCGCCTGCAACACAGCAATGAGAGCTGCAATGGCACTGCCGGCTCCCACTGCGTTGCCACTTTCACTTCACTAAGCGTTGTGCCTGTCGGTTCTGAAGTAGGAAACTGTATATCTGTTTCAAAAGGAAAAACGTAACTTCGATCGTAATTAAAATTAAGAACACATTTTGGCCTGCTTAGACCCATTTGAGAGACCAATGACACACGTAAATTCCAGATTTTTATGTCATTTTTAATGCGCACTTAAATGTTACATACAATGTGGACTGAAACTTAAATTACCTCATATAATGTCATATTGAATAAATGTTATTGCGTTTTGTTTGACAGATAAAGTTGGCAGAGGATGGAAACGAAACAACGACCAGCCCGATATCTATCGATTCAAAACTGGAAAGCTCAGTCACCAAGATAATTTGCGTGCGTACTTGAGAACCACTGTGCACCCCTCTCCCCCCAATTCACTTCATTTATTTCGCGTCAGGAACGCATAAAAGTTCAACATGTATACTGGAATAGTTATAAAAATCAGGTAGACACATACCGCTAACAAATAGCTTTCTTAAAAAATAAAAAAAGGTCACTATAATCATAAAAATATAAAAATGTAACGTGCTGCGCATAAATAGGCAGAAACCTTATTACTGTTTGATTATACGATTGCCGAAGAGTCATCAGAAGCAGCCACCTCCACCAAATATCAGAGTATGCGTACGGGGAAATGATCGCAAAAGCAATCGGACCAAAAGCAGATGCCAGACTAAGGTTTATATACACGTGGTGTGTGTGCTTTCGGACATGCCCGAAAGAAATGACACCACTTTGATCTTACAGCCACTATGAATCAAGACACAATGGATTTACAGACATTAGCTGCCAGTGGACAGAGATTTATATCTTTAATTACTTTGTGTCTTGATTCACAGAAACTGCAATATGAAAACGGTATGTGTTCTTTCGTTTATGTCTGAAAGAACAGACACCACACATATTTAACTAAGACGATGACGGCCAATGATCCCTTCAGTGCAGATGCATACCAAACTCGAAATCTTACGGAAACTGGCGAGATGCCGCGAGTAATGAGGGAAATGAAAGGGGGCGACTACGTCAGCAGTGTTTGGTATAAGGTGAGAATTTGGGTCGGATGGGAGGCGTGCTAGAGTAGTCCATGCAGTTACGGTGATCACTGTGTCCAGATGGCGTATCGGTCAGCGCATCTGTTTAACTGTATGCAGGGCACCCGGATTCAAATACTGGTCCGGCACTAATTTTCAACTTGCCCCATTGATATAAATCAATGCCCGCTGGTAGCTAATGTCTTTAATTCTTTTGTGTTTAGGCTGAGACTTATTGGAAGAGTCCTCCAGGAATATAGTCCACCCAAGGAGGAGGCAGCTTATAAAATTCTCGTTGCACCGATACTTGAATATTGCTCGTCAGTCAGGGATCAAACCACATAGGACTGATAGTGGAAACAGAGAAGATCCAAAGAATGGCAACATGTTTCGTCACAGGCTCGTTTAGTAAGCGCGACAACTTTACGGTGATGCTCTCGTGACTGGAACAAGAAAGAGGGGAAGTGAGAGTGGTACACAATGTACTCTCCGCCGCACACCGTAAGGTAGAACGGAACATCGTGGTAGGCGTGCTGTAGATTTAATTTCGCCGCAATCACACACACTGCTGCTATCACACACATTGCTGCTATCACACACATTGCTGCTATCATTTGGAAGGAACCCCCGAACCCCCATTTTATTCACTATCTTAGATTCTCGCCAGTCTCGGCGGATGGATCTTCACTTCTTCCATCCGTCTTTTCTGAGATCAGATCCATCGTTGTGGGTCGTTCAAATGCGCAATTCATTTTTGCTCCCGTGTTGCTTTGGGTGCGGTGGCGACTTCACCAGCGGTATTTAGAAAGGTCTTTTATAGATCCAGGTCGCTGCCTTGCTGGTTGTGTCCCGTAGAGCAAATAGTTTAAGTTTTGTCATGATTTTGTATGAGCGACGTGTGCTGCTACCAGTCCGCGGATATCTGGCGGTCCTACTCCAACCGCGATCCGACGGGAGCGGTTCGTAGGCAGCCTATAAAGATGCGACTGGTGGGGTTCCAACTGCCGTTAGGCACTTGTGAAAAAAGGAATTTCGGCATGACTATTTCATTCTTGCCTCGAAACAACTGTCAAACGGCCTGTATCCGTCAGAGAGGATACCGTGAAAAGGACTAAAGCGACAAATGTCGGCGAAACATATCATTAACAGCGAATTACCAGAAAGCAACAGGGAACTGATAAATAATCAGCCTTTGAGCGTCCATCAGCGGAACACAGTAATGACATACATTCGTGAAAGCGCACTTCACTGTCCGCAGCGATAAGATAACTACCTCCATGGCATGCAAGCTGTGCACGGAAATTGCTCTCAGCTGACGATTGTCGGCGTTGAGCGACAAAAGTTTGCGACTACACTATGTGGATAAAAATCTCGGTGCAATCATAAAGGCTCATTTCAAAGATTCCATTCATGTAACCAGCAGCGTGTACGATCTAATTTCGCGGGTAACGCATGTTTCATTTGGCAGTGACGACTTTCCAACACATTACGATATAATGAAGCTGATTTTTTTTTTTTTCCTTTTTTGCAGCATGGTGATAGCTAATGGGTTGAGCTCAGACCTCTGACAACGGCAAGGCCTGTTAACCGAAAACTATGCGTCATATCAACCGCGACTGTTGTGGACATCAATTGAAATACACAAATAACTGTAACCACATATTTCATTCATATTCCCACAAACCTTTACGAAAGAACAGGAACTGTAGCGTAACGTACTGTTGACGCAAGGTCATTAAAAACGGAGTTGGGGCACAGATTATTGAAGTATGGGGAAGGAAATTATCCGTGTCCTTTTTAAAAATAACTAGCCTGGCATTCACCGTAGGTGTTTTAGGGAAACAATGGAAAACTTATTTGAATGATCAGGCAGGGGGATTCCATCAGCCGTCCTCTAGAATGGCAGTCTTTCTAATTTCTGTGCCGCGTCGCTTGATGATACGATTTAGGTGATGAAAGTGACTGATTCGTCAGTTGTAGTGTTGGTTTGCAGGCAGAGAGCCTTATTGCGAATAGGGAAGCAAACTTCCTTATCCCACTCTAATCAGTGTACAACTGGCCATTTAGCCAGAAACAATTCAGAAGTATTCAACAGTGTTATGACTATTTGTCTCCTGCATAAAGCTATGCCAGGGATAAAAGTAGTATTAGGTGTGAAACTTCACGGCAGATAATACCCGAGAACCGGATTGAGTTTAACATCCAGAAATCTCACATCCACTGACCGAACTGGACACGTTTCTTGGGAAGGCTCCTTGGGCTTCGGCTATTCATGTGAGCTTCTTTCTTAGCTGGCAGGGTAGAGAACTGGCGGAATGTTGGGTCTTCAATGTGGGCGAAGCGTGTCAAATGGCTAAATTGCTAAGAGAGCAGTATACAAAGCCAAAGGTCTCTCTCAGAGACACACTAATTTATCAAAAGACTTTACTGGTCTACTTACAATAAAAACAATGAGGAACCGTGCCTGCAATCCATCTTCACAAGTGCGGAGTGATCTCCTTTTATCAAAGACATCCTGTCATCGAGCGAAGCAGCACAGTGCCTATGTAGATGAGGCCTGCTGGATAGTCGGGAGTCCTGCGGTTCAAAATCGCGTTCGGCAATCCAGATTTAAGTTTTCCGTGGTTACGTTACATCGCTGAAGGCAAATGTTGGGACGGTTCCTTCGAAATGGACACAGGTGATTTCTTTGCACATCCTTCCCCAAGTCCATATTTTGCACAATCTCTAAAGTTCCTTTCACGCGAATGACTTTCTGGTCAAAATCGACCACTCCTCGTGGGAGTGCGTCATGTGCTTGCATGTGAATCAGCAGTCAGCCACGCAGGGTGCGAGACAAGAGGCGCCAAAGATCAAAGGACTGTGCCGAGTGTGGAATCCTAAAACATTGAGAAACGGGAGAGGGTAGCCTCATCTGCTAACCAGGAAGTTAACGTATTCTTGCAGAGTTTGCTCTTATCACATTAATATATTTTGTGCTTCTTAATCTTTGTTTTGTTGTTTTCTTTCTTTTCGTGACACACAGCAAACGTTGTACGAAGGCCTCGTATTTTTTACAGTAGAGAGCCGAAATATCTGAAAGCGCAAATACATTTATTTACGTTTTACCAACATCTAGACAAAGAAAGACCAACACTAAAAGAAAAAAAAAACAGAGAAAAATAGTTTTCGATGTTATTGGGCACTTAGAATGAAGACAAAAAGGATAACATCAAAAGGTGCTATTTATTGCCTTCTAAATATTGTTTGTAAGTTTGTGTTTTCTGGCATAGATAAATGTAGATGTTTTGAAAAGTTTGGACGGCACATTTGCTATTCTTTCAGATCGGAGGAGGGTGGAGAATTTATCATTCGACGTTTGTGAAGAACATCCACCTTTGCTTAGGTCATTAATAAACTCGACTGTCATTACTACTGTTTCCTACGTTCTAATGCCAGATTCCGATATTTTCATAAAAAGAATAGTCCATCATTACTTGACATTCACCTTTCAGGTGCCAAATTTGCACAGCAAACAGCTCTCAGAACCTAAGCCATTCTGGCGTTGACGCACGCGACACTCAACGCAGGAATAGAACGTTACGGGCGCTGTAACAAACTCACTAGCCAGGAGTTGCGGATTGAGACAAGTTAAGTCGCTCGTGTAAAAGGGGCCTAATGACTTCGTCGATGAGAAGTTAAATCCTAATCTTTCTTTCTTCCTTCCTTTGGAAATAGCTTGCACTGTCAAATCTTCGAATGCTTTTCCTTCATGTCCCCAAGCTGCGTTCTTTTCTGCCCGTCGGGACACTGAAGAAAATATACTGACAAAAACCATGGGAAAGCGATATACACATGGCGGTAGTATCGTGTATTCGTGGTATAAAAGGACAGTGCATTGGCGGAGCTGTCATCCGCGGGAATTAACAGACTTTGAACGCGCAATTGTAGTTGAAGCTAGACGCATGGGACATTCCATTTCGGAAATCGTTACGGAATTCAATATTCCGAGAATCACAGAGTCAAAAATGTGCCGAGAATGCCAAATTTCAGGCACTGTCTTTCACCACTGACAACCCAGTGTCCGATGGACTTCACTTAACGAGCGAGAGCAGCGGCGTTTGCATGGAGTTGTCAGTGCTAACAGGCAAGCAACGCAGAGTGAAATAACCGCAGCAATCAACGTGAGACATACGACGAACGTATCCATTAGGACAGTGCGGCAAGTGAGTTCGCTATCAGCAGAGCATTGGCTGCAGCGCCTCTCTTGGCCTCGTGACCATAAAGGCTGGGCAATAGCGACCGAAAACCGTGGCCTGGTCAAATGAGTCCCGATTTCAGTTGGTAAGAGCTCATGATACGGTTCGAGAGTTGCGCAGACAGCACGAAGCAATGGACCCAAGATGTCAACAAGGCACTGTGCTAACTGGTGGTGGCTGCATAATGTTGTTTACATGGAATGGACTGGGTCCTTTGGTCCGACTGAACCAATCATTGACTGGAAATGGTTATGTTCGGCTGCGTGGACACTATTTGCAGCCCAAACGATGGAATTTTTATGGATGACAATGCGCAATTGTCACCGTGCCACAACTGTTCGCAATTTGTTTGAAGAACACTCTGGACAATTCGAGCGAATGGTATCGCCCGCCATGAATACCATCGAACGTTTATGGGACAAAATCGAGAGGCCAGTTGGTGCACAAAATCCTGCACCGGCAACACTTCCGCAATTACGGACGCCTACATAGGCAGCATGGTTCAATATTTCTGCAGGGGACTTCCAATGACTTGTTGAGTCCATGCCAAGTCTTGTTACTGCAGTACACGGGGCAGGAGGAGGTCCGACACAATATTACGAGGTATACCATGACTTTTGTCACCTCAGTGTAGTCTGAAAGGAGCGGACGCCGGCCTTCCCTGTTTTAGTTTTGGCGCTAGAATTCCTGCGGCTGGCCGGTCAGGTGTCAGCGCGCGTGATTTATAACGGGACACTGCAGCAACGGCCGCGCCGCGAGCGATGCTATTTATAGCAGGCGCTGGCATTCCAGGAGAGATCTCGATCTCGGGGCGGCCAGACAGCTGACACTTCCTACGCGACAAGGTAGCGAACCGACATCCTGCACCGCAGTGCGCGCTCGCCACTAGCCGGTTAAGCGCCGACAACGCGAGGGGGCATACAGTTTGCAACAGAGAGGCGTAAGGGGAAGGGCCGGCACTGTCGCATTCAAATTGTTACAAATCAAAAAAATGCGAAAGACACTGCGGGTGCCGTGTTCGGCAGGGCTGCTAATTTTGAATGCAGACCAATGAGTTTACACCTATAAAACATGTCATCGGACGGGCACTGTGTCGCTCCCAACAGCATTTTTCTTTTTGCCAATTCGCATAAATCTTGGAGAACGATTTTTTCTGGAACAACAATGTTCTGTAAACTAAATTGGTAGCTTTGCTTTCCTATCTGCAAGTCCAATAGTACGGGGCTGTGCCAGTGCGAACAAACTAGTGACACACGCATATACTCTTTATTGCACTGCGATACTTAACTGAAGTTGTACGGAAATCGTTGGATGTACTTGCCGACAGATACAAGTAAGCAGTGGTCTGTCAAGGTATGCGTTACTGAATTCGATTTCAACAAAACTATGTGCGTCCTACGCTCCATACTGTCAAACTGTAGTAAACACTTTTAGACTAAATCTCGCAGACTGATCTCTCACTACGAACTGCAATCCTTGGAACTCGGTACCAGAACTGTTGTACGCCAACGCCGAACAGAACTGTCCTTTGCTGCCTTTGGCCGTCGCTCATCACAACGCAGAAGTCCATGTCATTGGCGGCAGCGTGAATGTTGCCGATTGGATCACGTTTGTGGCTGGCGGCAAAGCGCTGCCCGTGGCGCCAGACGGAAATTGTCTCAACGCGCCAACTCCGGTTGCGTCTATTGGCGAAGACACAACAAGGTGCCAATAATGCTGAGGAGGACAACGGTTATGATGTCATGCTAAGCTCTGAGTTTCCCCAGAAGCGGCATAGTGATACAGTCTCCAGCTCAAAGGACAGCAAGGCCACACCGCTTCCAATACAGTGTGCTGTGTATTACGGAAGGTACGGGGCATAGCCATACACAGAACAGCACCGAGCTGCCTAGTGCTCACATGCTAATGAGTTAGGGCCAGCTTCTAGAGAGGGCGCCTCTCGTCAAGGACTATTTTATGTATCTGCGATACGTCACTCAAATAATTTTCAAGTGGACATCAATCTGCCAAATGCAGACACCGACCCCTCTCAGTTAATATCAACAGTGTCGCACAGTATCTGCCAAACCTCAAGGCAGGAGCAGGACCGCGTCCACGGTCGCCTACAAGAAGTGCCAAACTGGGCATTCTACCATTGCTCGTAGTTCTTATTCACTGGACGCAAAACTATACCACAGTTAAAAATAATCACTGCAAATGATTCTGAACCATTGCTATACACTATCTTCATACTATACAGCGTGTTTCAAGAAGGACTTCACAACTTTGAAAATTCATTTAAATTAATGCATAGTACCTACAGAGGTGATTGTAGTCAATTTGTAAGGAAACACATCAAGTTTTGTCTCGCGTGGTTCGCTAGTGCCGAATCACATCGTAAGGAGCGTTGGCACCAGTTGCGTTAAAGGTGGCTGCCTTCACTGGACCCGAGCCTGCTAGCTGTGTGTTTTGGTTTGAAAAATGGAAGTCGGGGACAACAATTCAGCGTAATTTCGGTACCACGTACGCTTAAGATCCTCCTAGTAGGGCTAAAATTTATGAGTGGTATAAATGTTTTGCAGAAACAGGGTCGTCGGTAAGACATGGGAAATCATCATGTCGTCCAAGCACATCTGAAGAGGTCGATGAGCGAGTGAGACAACGTTTTGTCAACAGCCCTACGAAATCGGCCCAGCGTGCATCTCACGGGCTGTCAATCCCACATACGACTGTTTGGCGTGTGTTGAGAAATCGTTTGCATTTGAAACCGTACAGACTGACGATTGTACATGCAACAAAACATACTGATAATATTGCTCGCAAGTACTTCTGTGCGGATTTGTTAAATCGATTTGGACAAAATCATCTTTTCTGACGAGTCGACTTTTCACTTAAGTGGCAAGATTAACACACACAACTGTAGGATTTGGGGCAGTGAAAATCCACAGCAAACATTACAACATGTTCGTGATAGCCCTAAACTGAACTTTTTTGTGCACTGAGCAAGAACAAAGTGCACGGCTCCTTCTTTTTCGTGACAGAACCATCAACGGGATACTTGAATACGTACAACAATTTTTGATACCACAGATCGATGAGGATGACCAAGAACTAAATGTTTATTTCATGCAGTCATGGTGCACCACCCCACTACCTGGCTGACGTCCTGGATTTTCTCAGTGACCACTTCCCAGGTCAGTGGATTGGCTGTGAAGCGCCAATTCCATGGCCCCCATGTTCCCCACACCTGACACCACTCTCTCTCTCTCTCTCTCTCTCTCTCTCTCTCTCTCTCTCTCTTTTTTACCTCCTGTGCCGGTTTCTCTACCTGAACTTAGAGCAAGGATTTACACCGCCACAGAGCAAGTTACACATGCAATGCTACGGAGAGTTTGGGAAGAAATTTACTTCCAATAAGATGTGTGTGCAGGATAACCAACGGAAGCCACGTACATCTTTAGTTTAAGGTAAAAAAAAAAAAACCTTGATGTGTTTCCCTACAAATAACACTAAACCCAGCTCTACATCTACTTCGACCGAGGGGTTCTAGGCGCGACAGTCTGGAACCGCGCGACCGCTACGGTCGCAGGTTCGGATCCTGCCTTGGGCATGGATGTGTGTGATGTCCTTAGGTTAGTTAGGCTTAAGTAGTTCTAAGTTCTAGGGGAATGATAACCTCAATTGTTAAGTCCCATAGTGCTCAGAGCCATTTGAACCATTTTTTACATCTTCTTCAATAGGTTTATATGAATTTTTAAAGTTGTAAAGTGCTTTTTGAAACAGCCTGTAGTTGCAAAATATTTGTAAGGTTTTTACAAATAAATTGCTGTAATATTCGTTGCGATCATTTTGCCGTAGCTGTGGCCTAACCCCATTTGGCCCTGTAACGTTCCTGTGTAGTTAGTTGTTGCGTGCAAGGAAGCCACCTTATAACAGCAACTCCTTTCGGTAGTAGTGGATTCTCTTCCAGCCTTTGAATCCACGAAAAATTGGTGACTACAGCATAAAGGAAAAATACACACCCTCGACTTCCAACAGAACCCGTTTGGAAAGCACTACAGTGTTCAAAGAACCGCAGGGTTGATAGTACTATACTTTTTCTTCTACGAGAGCCGTCTTTTAAATTTTTACTAACAATCAGCACATTGTGCTACTGCTGTGACATTACCACTGTTTTAAAACTTGTGACTTCTTACTGCCAAAACAGTGGCAGCTCGGAAACGGGCCAAGTAGTTTGTTTACAGCGAGCATTCACGGGGCCAGTTTGAGCAGTTATTGTTTTGAGAATAAGAAATTCAATGAAACAGCATTGTGAAAAAAGTGGAAACTCTAAGCGAAAGTTTTCGTTCGATGATTTTATAAGATTTTCGTACAGGCCAAGTCAACAACAATGCAGCGAGTCGCTTCGTTCAACTTTTGGTAACTAATCACCCTCATTTCGCTTCCTTAACTGAGAGGTCAGCACGTCTGACTGCCATGCAGCGGGCCCTGGTTCGGTTTCCGACCGGGTCGGAGATTTTCTTCATTCAGTACCTAAGTGTTGTTCTGTCATCATCATTTCATCATCGACACGCATGTCGTCCAGTGTGGCGCCAGCTGAAATGATTTGCAACTCGGCGGCCGAACTTCTCCAGGTGGAGACTCACGGCCACCAATGCTACACGATCATTTCATTCCATTTCACCCTCAGAAAAGAGTGTTTATAATTGTTTTGCAGAATTTCGGGTTCGATTCCCGGCTGGGTCGGAGATTTTCTCCGCTCAGGGACTGGTTGTTGTGTGTCCTAATCATCATCATTTCATCCCCATCGACGCGCAAGTCGCCGAAGTGGCGCCAAATCGAAAGACTTGCACCAGGCGAGCGGTCTACCCCACGGGAGGCCCTCGTCACACGCCATTATTATTATACCCCAATTGTGGTATGCTCTTTAACACTGTGAGTCAGATCTGGTCATTTTACATTCTTCCCCATAGTAATTTAGTGCTGAAAAATATGAATCGGATCACATCGTTTTATGTACAGCGCAGCCGACGGTTCAAAACGTATTATATTCAGGATATACTTCCTAGCCTTCGTTATTTAGCCTGCTCTTTTATTGGCTGTGCCCGCTATTTTCATCTTGCAGCTCACATTGTGGTGCTGACTGCATGACTGTGCACTTTCGATCACCATGAAGGGCTATTTACCCATGGTAGAGCTATCGAAAGGAAGCAGAATGAGAATTAGAGGTGCGAAAACTAAAAGACAGTGTGAAAAGGAAGCTCATTATGTAATAGCACCTAACTTCAGCATAATTCGTAATGCCGAGTCATCGCTGTGTTATTCGTATGGGGAAGATTGCATAAATGCATGTTTTTATGCTTTGATTGAGCTCTGCTATCTGCAGTTATGACGTGAAGAGACTAATTCGTTTTACGTATTTCAACCGATATCCACAATTAAGTCATTTTGAGCCACCCTGTAATCACGAAGAAGGCACTCATCCCAGTATTCTATCTGGCGAAAGCAAAAAATAACCTATACAACGACCGAACAAAGTGGAACAAGATTGCAGACACAGTTAAATGTGGGTCGCTGCAGTGCCTGTTCACGTAGCATATTACATGTTTCTGATCGTCTCCTACCTCCGCACTGCTTTCCACTTCAACTACGGTCGCACTCCGGGTCCAAATTTGTCGATTCTGTGCTTCGCTTTAACCTTGTGTTATTGAGGCTTTCCACTATGTGACTAATGCGACTTTCGCTGTTTTCACATAATCTGAAGATGCGAAAACCGCGCAAAACGGGTCACTAGCAATAAAGCGTTTTGCAACAAAATGTCATTTTCTTTCTTTTTGGAACGTGCTAACAACTTTATTTGTTTACGTGATAGGCTGTGTCCAACAGTACAATTTAAAAATTGCAGAGGGAAATTATTTCAATCATGTCTGATTCGAGTGTTCCCTTCATCTTTGTTTTAATTTTCTGACTGAGTTCGTCTATCACGTTTGTTTCGTGTCCATTTTCAACAGTTCTTTGTTTGACTTCCTAAAACATCGCCGAAACATCAAATAAATATTATTTTATCCATGACGGATGGCTCTTATGGATTGTTGATGAATAACGCAACCAGCCACAAATACTTTTGAAATGCTTTATTTCAATGTTATAAGCGATCCCTATCTATCTTTAGGTGGCTAAAACTGCAAATGTTCTTGTCTGTGCAGGAGTCAGCGAAATGCTGCTGACGAAAACAGTAACGTAGACCGAAACGTTAGCCAGCTGAAGATGGGCACGATAGCACGGAACAGCTTATTTTACTGAAATAAATCATTATAATATTACTTGTTGCTGGTTGCATTATTCACCAATAACAATTGTTATAAATGACAAGTATTCGCCTAATTTTTCACCTAAGGACTTCTTTTGGTTCCTTTATGTCAAACAAAAAATCGGCGGATAACGAATTTCATCACCTCAAGAGGAACCAAAACTGCTGTGGAAAAATGTACCAAGAAAAGGTTCTAAGCGTGCAATAGTGTATAAAATTTAAATGAGAATACTTTGTACTACTCAGGTATTTGTCTGCATACCTCTGCAGGCGATGTTATGACAGTTGTTTTCGAGGTCGACAAAACGACACACTTTGCTTAAAAAATGTGAAAATATCGTAATGTACTCAATACAGTACAAGTTCTCCTGGCCGTCAAAAAAATTTTACGCAGAAAAATTCTGCAATAACTGGCGGAGTTCCCGGACTAGGTCACGAATAGGTTGTTAGACTACAATCAGAATAAGGTCAACTAGTTTGACGACTTCGACAGTCTGTTGATAAACCTGACAAATTTGTAGGACGCAGGTTGGTTGACGCAGTGGATCGCGGTTCAGTTATGAAGAAAAGGATAAAATGCTACTGTCACCATGGCGAATAGAATAGTTGAGACGTAATCAGGTCTTGACTGACAGGAGCAACATGAGCAAGACGCGACCTATTAGCGGACTGGATCACGGTCACGGCGCTGCAGGCAGAGGGCTCCTACCGCGTTGCCGTGTCAAGGCTGAATCATCCAAGGGTCGTCGTTGACTGTCGTGGCCTGTAGCTACACTGCAGAAATCACTCAGAAATTCAGCTCTCGACATAACCGACTGGCGAGCAGCCGTATCATTAGAAACCCTTACCCGTTATGAGTTACAGAACTACCTGCCCCAGGCATGTTCACCTGCTCATTGCATCACCGGGCACAGATTAGCCAGAGTCCTGGAACCCCGCCATTTGGCACTCCAAGGATGGAAGAAGGTCGCCTGGACTGATAAGTCGCAGTACCCATTGGCACACGCTCACGGCATGGTACGGATACGTCGAAAACACAAATCGTTGCATTCTGCTTGCCAACAGGTCACCGTTCAGGGAGATGTTACCAGTTGAGGGCCCCTCTAAACATATACATTATATGGGGCATCCATTTGGAAAAAAGCTCAAAATTTCAAAGTACTCCACCGACTAAATAAAGGGCATAAAATGGATCTGTTAGAAGAAATGGAAATATATTCATTTTACATAAAATATGAATACAAAACGTTAAACGAAAAACTTGAAAGTGAATTTCTGATGCTTTGACAACATACTTAAAAAATTGTAACACGTACATATAATCACCATTGTCAAATAGTTCTAAGCAAATTATGATCAATATTGTTAAGATAAATACTCTCTGTACAAAAGCAAATCAACTCTGTGGAAGCCTCTAACATTATCACTGTCAACTACATGTAATAACACCTTTGTAACTGTTTGTGTATGTAAGTTATTTCGATGTAAACTATACACTTAAAGTTAGGTGTGATGTTTAACATGTTTGAGACTCTGCACAAATGGACAACAAGAAAGCTGTAAGTACAAGCTCTTCCAGATTTCGCCACTATCTACATATAAATACTAATAACTAACTAAAAATATCGCAGTAAAGTCAACAAAACAAAGCAGAACCTCAAACAACGAAAACATTATGTAAAAATGGCACAGTTCAAAGAGAAAACACACTTTAAAATGGGAATCATTTCCCGAAACGCGTCGTGTAAAATATGTATAAAAGAAAACCGTGACTGATAGCAGAAACCTATTCTTTTCACAGTCGCAGACTTTCAGAAAATCATTTATAATGGACAAAATCTGAAAAACGGACCATTTTGATTATGGGAATCTACTTGACCACGAATAAATAGTTCGAATTACAACTATTATGTTCAATCAAATATGCGAAAGAGACGCTTCCGTTTGTTTGCCTACAGCCCTACGTACGCTCAGCAAGGAAATGCACCGCGTCATCGCTCCCAATTTCTATCCAAATGTATAATTCTGCACTCAGTTTCTGCACCGAGTAAACACAATCTTCTTCTTCAACACCGATAAATGTTTGGACGATGCTCCACCGTCGTCAATGAATTCATTTGATTTTCTGCTGTATGACATCTAAAAATTTAGTTTAATAATATACAAAATTTTGGGATTATGGTATTTATACTACTACTGTATTTATAACACTACTGACACAGTATATACTTTAATATCCCATACTCCTAATTGCGCAGCTGTACAGCTCATATTTTACTCCAGTTTGTCATGCGCAAGTAATCACGATTTCGTAATGACGAAAAAAGAATCGCGACACCAGCAAAGAGCTGCTAGGCGTGATTCTACATATGAAATATGATGTCTATTCAAATTTTTCGCCAGTTGCCTAAGAGTTGCGTTAGTAGAGCCAGTCTGATGATGCAAATCAGGTTCGCTTTAAATACACGCTGTAACGGCCGTGAACGTTACTTACCTTTGATATTGGACGTGGTAAGTTGATGTTAGTCAAAGAATGCCTTTAAGTCGACAAAGACGCGATTATCAATACCTCACTGAGTTTGAATGGGGTCATGAAATAGGACTACGAGAAGCTGGATGGTCCTTCCGCGATATTGCAGAAAAGCTTGGCAGCAGTGTGGCCACTGTACATGAATGCTAACAGTAGTGGTTATGGAAATGTGTGGTCGCAAGAAAACCGGGCTCCGGGCCACGTGGCATTACCGAGAGGGAAGACCATCGTGTTGGTCGTATAGCTCTGGCACTTCGTACTCCATATGAAGCAGAAATTTTAGCAGCTGTTGGCACCACAGTGACAACGAACTGTTACATGTCGGTTACTTTAAAGACAGCTCCGAGCCAGACAACCTGTAGCGTGCGTTTTATCGACCCCAAAACATCGCAATTTGCAACTTCAGTAGTGTCAAACGAGAGCTCATTGGAGGGTAGAATGGAAGTCTGTCGTGTTTTCTGATGACAGCCGGTTCTGCCTCGGTGTAAGTGATGTCAGTGTGTTGGTTAGAAGGGGGCCAGTTGAGGCCCTGACCAACCTGTCTACAAGCTAGTGACACTTAACCTACACCTGAAGTTATGTCCTGGGGTGCGATTTCGTATGACAGCAAGAGCACACCACGCACCCTGACTGCAAATTTGTACGTCAATCTGGTGACTCGGCCTGTTGTGCTGCCATTCATAAACAGCATTCCCGGTGATGTGCAGGATAATTGTCGCCCACACACTGCCAGTGAAACACAACGTGCCCTGCAAAACGTGCAGCAACTTCCCTGGCCAGCATGATTTCCGGACTTATCTCCAATCGAGCACGTGTAGCATATAATGGGACGAGAAGTGACTCATCCGACTCGTCATCAACAACTCTTACAGAACACGTGAACAGATCTAACAAGCCGTGGTGTGATGTATCCTAGGGCATTGTTCGCCATCTGTGCGATCGACTGTATGCCAGAGCTAGTGGTTGCACTGCCCTATGTGGACGCTACACCACGTCATAATATGGGTGTTTTCAGCACGGTCGATACCTGGTACCCCAGAACCGCGTGAGCTGTGCTGTAAATGTAATCATTTCATGTACTCCATAGGCACTGTTCCAACAATAAATCTAGAGCGAATTGGGAACCTCTAAAAGGGTGTACCTTTTCCTTCGGCAGTGCATCTGGGCACTAATGAGCACTACAGGCGACATAGTGATTGCAACCTAGACTGATGACTCTGCAGGGCTACAAGTCTACGCTCTCCTCCTCCTGATCAATTGCTCATTGTTGTTTCCCAGAAATTCCATTTAAATCGGAGGACAATTTTATAATGTATGCAACTCTCACAACCAATCATTATACATTTTGTTTCCTTCGATGTCTTTTCACAAAGCATTTTACGCCTTGTTGACTTGTGGTAAAGTCATTACTAAGGACTGGTTTCGCCTGACATACCTACGCTTGCGTGATGGGTTTCCCTCAGTTAGCGCAACGTGACTGGAATGGATGTCCGCTGTGAAATTCCAGTTTTTCATTGCCCGACCAACGGGGTGTAATTGTTCTCAAGTGTCAGTGTGTGTGACTTGCACGCGAGGTGCGTTTAGTCACGAACAACCCCATCAACACAATACTAATTGAAATCTCTTTTACAGCACTTAGGGATATCACCTTAAGCCATTATTTAGATCTGAATTCATGTATTAGGTGCAACAATAAGAGAATGTGTACATAAACTTACAACTATTCTGGTGTAAAAATGGTAGTTTACTAACGTAAACGCCAAACTTTTGGAATTTCCTCGGTGTAGCAAAGCAGTTTAAATCAATAAATACAAGGCCTCCAGTCCAGACTGTATACCAGTTATGTTCTTTTTCAGAGTACTCTGATACAATAGCTTTAAACCTGACAGTCTTACACAACTGCTCGCTCGACGAAAGATCTGTACGTAAAGAGTGGAAAATTGCACAGGTCACGCCAATATACAGGAAAGGAAACAGTTTCAAATGGCTCTAAGCACTATGGGACTTACATCTGAGGTCATCAGTCCCCTAGACTTAGAACTACTTAAACCTAACTAACCATAGGACATCACACACATCCGTGCCCGAGGCAAAATTCGAACCTGTGACCGTAGAGCGGCCGGAAACATGGAAGAGAAAGAGAAAAAAATGAACAACTAAATGTGACTATAAGAAAAATTAGAATGATATTTTACAGTCATCTCGTCAAGATGATTGGAAACAGGATACGCAAAAGAAATTTGGAAAAGGTCCACTGCAAAAGATCTCCCAGGTGTAAGTGGCTCCAAGAAATCAGAAATGACCTGAAACAGATGAAGATTGAAGAATATGGAATTCTGAACAAGGATAAGTTTCGAAAGAACGTTTTAGGTTCCCATATCTAAACTAAACCAAACTGGTCAAAAGTTCGGAAACAGCAGCACTCCGATTGAATAAACACTGGGAGTTGAACAATAAGTAGTTATTTGCGTGGTCCACGGGCGGCAAAAGTTGAATGAAGAGAAAAATACAGGGAAATATATATTATTGTTTACTAAAAGTGACAGGAAAACGAAGAAAAAAGATCAAGGAACAAAATTGAGTGGTAGACGTAATTATGACTGTAACGAAAATGTAGCCAAGTTAGTGAGTTGTAGATGGAGTGATAAGAGTGGTCTGTAGATCGACCGAGGAGGGCGTTGGAAAACGTATCGGAACTTCACGGGTGGATGTAGCTGAAGATGGTAACACATGGAAGAGGTCTTTATTCGGCAGTGAATGTCAAATGGCTGATGGTGATCGAGAATTTGCTAGTTGTAAGAGCTACAGCAGACGTTCTGAAAACGTTATTCGACTCAAATGAGAGAAACACACATAACGCTGGTTACATTAAACAGGAGACTAGTAGTATGGTAGTAGAGGCTTACGAAACACCGCTGGCACAGTTTCAGAAATATCTTCAGAAAGAATGGGCGCAAATTTTTCCGTCACAATGACATAGATTTCAAAGATATACACACATAAAAAAAACCACTCGGACAGGAACATGCACCTTCGTAAATCAGTTACGTCACTGCTTTGTTATCACATTTATTGGGCACAATAAACTGTTAGGAACGAAAGAAAACAAATAATTACTGCGATGCTAATATCATACAACAAACCAAGTGCTCTGTCTAGAATATCAGACCAACCGTGTGACAGGATTGAAGAGCTTACGCAGACAAAACACAGCGTGTTATACTCAACGGAGAAGAAGTCTTCAGACATAAAAGTAACTTTCGTCATGCCCCAAGAGTGTGTTCTAGGGCCACATTTCACACTATGTATCAGTAACTTAGTGGATAACGCCGGAAGTTCCATAAGGCTTTCCGCGGAAGATGTTCTGTACAGAGAAGTCGCAATGCTAGAAAACTGTAGCGAAATGCTAGAAGAGCTGTAGAGGTTCGACGTTTGTTGCTTATTGCGAATACATAAGGACTGTTTACTGTAAGATTATACGATTGCAGAACAATCACTGAAAATAGTTACTTCTATAAAATATCTAAGAGTATGCGTACAGAGCATAAAATTAATCGCAGGTAAGACAGATGCCAGACAGATTCACTGAGACCATCCTCTGGAAAAGTAGCCCGTAAACACAGTAAGTAGCTTACAGAATACTCGGTCGACCAATACTTGAAAAAGTGGAAAAATGCTCCTATCGGAGCAAAAACAAACAAACATGTCCCTGTTTCTTTAAAAAGTGTGACTGATAAGTGGGGTACCAGCACCTCATTCTATCTTCCTCAGCAGCTTTCAAAATTTTCGCTTACATTTTGGCATGCGAACATATTCGCGCTCTTTCTAGCATGCAACCAATCCTCTTATTTCATGCCAGAAAATGTAATTCAAGCGATTTTTGACTAAACCGAATGAGCGCGAACCATAAATTCGATTTTCAGCATTTACGCAAGTTACCGTCAAAAGCTTCATAAATATAGAGTTAAATGAAAGGACCACGTGAAAGGCACGTCAAAGCGCCGATTATCACTGTGTCATGAAATATGTACTATATGGAAGAAGTGGTCTAACCCACAAAGATGGAACATGTGCCACGCCTGATCTCGGGCACTGGTGATGATGATGATGGTGAAGCTGTATCGTCCATCACTGCCAATCACAAAGGTCTTACAGCTCAGTCGGCGCAGCGACGTACTTATCGCGTGACTGTGACGTCGACAAACAGCTGCACGCGGCACGGATCCTCCATGAGCCTCAACCAGAATTTTATGCTCGCGAAGTTCTCGGTGCGTTCGAGACACCGCGCCCCTTCTCGTCTTTCAGTTACTATGTACGATGATCGATCCCCGGAGATGTAGACGCTGCAGCAACAGGTGCAGTGCAGGCCAGCTGCATTTTGGCCTGACCAGAGCGGAGCGGCCAATCAGACAGAAATAGCGGAAACTGGCGTCACGCAGTGACGACACACCTGCCCGCGCCAAGGACAGCTGCGGCCTGCCGGCGCGTGCGTCCCAAGGAAGGAGGTTGGGAGGGGGGGGGGGGGGGGGGGAAGAGAAGGGGGGGACGGGAGAGAGGAGAAAGAGAGCGAGAGAATTCACAAAGCTTTTGTCGTTTTAATCCGCATTACGTCTGTAACACGTTGGGAGTGAATGCCTGGCGCCAGATTCGAAGGGGCCGGCCGAATAGTTCTAGGAGCTTCAGCCTGGAACCGCGCGACCGCTACGGTCCCAGGTTCGAATTCTGCCTCGGGCATGGATGCGTGTGATGTCCTTACGTTAGTTAGGTTTAAGTAGTTCTAAGTTCTAGGGAGCTGATGACCTCACATGTTAAGTCCCATGGTGCTTAGGACCGTTTGAACCATATTTGAACCAAATACGAACGTATGGCTTCGATCACCAGAGTAAACTACCGCTCCACATCTCACGCTTTCTCGGCCTTATTTATTAAATATGTCCTTTCGGGTGTTCACAACAAAACAGCCCGCAGCACCCGAAGAAAACGACTGGGTCAGTCGTCGAAAAACTCTGCACGAAACTGATGAAAACGCGAAAGCACACTATTAACTGAACTAGGATCTTCTCTTTCAGTTATCGCTTCTCTCATCTCTTCACTTTTACGCTACGTACACTGTACTTCCATAAAACCACATTCAATTGCAGAGTTCCTAATAACTGGCTACGTAAGCAAGTTACAGATTTACGCGCGCATCGCCCGCATCAGGACCACACATGGTGACGTAGCGTGATGTTGAAACCAACCTATGAGAAGAAGACAAATTTACTTTACTTGCATTTGTTATACAGTTTCTAATCTTTGTCATTAATCCAGTGGTTTGGTTTGCGATCGCTTGTTCGTCCAAAGATTTTTTCTCAGTACTTACTAATGGCTTGGTGGAGACGAATTTCACGTTACACGATAAATACCAAGCCGTGCCGTGATCTGGATTCACGATTAAATCTACCCTCACTCACACCCTTACCTTGACGTCTGTGCACTTGTTGACATTTGCGGAGATATTAGCAGCAACGGTTTTGAGACAGGTTGCATCCTGTCTCACAAGACTGGATAGCCACCAGCCTTTGTCAGGATATGCTTCTTGATCTCACGTCGAAAAGCCGAAACTGACCAGTCGTCACGTGCCAATACATTATAATTTGTGTCAAAAAGTTTACGGCCCTGGCAAAACCATGCTAAGTTCCCTGCGCTTATGGAATGTCAACAGGTTGAGTGCAGAGGAAAAAAAACTAACAGTATCGTCTAAAATACAAAACGAAGGCAACCGACTGTTGCTCTGGCGCCCCAGAAGTGCAAACAGGACGATACAGAATCAAAAAGCGGACTTGTAAATGCATGAAATTCCCATAGTAAAATTTAATTACGTACTACAAATATGGGAAGTGCCAAAAAATTTCTTCAGTAGGACATAGCAACTGCCGTCTCCAGTCGGTGTTCTACGTGTCATAAGTTACAATACCAGCAGATCAGTTCGCCACCTGAAGTTCCGCGTTTTACGCAAGATTCCGATTATTTTGTTGCTTCTCATCGCCAAGAGATATTTCCAGATATTCATACTTTACATAGAAAGACAGTGCCTACGCAAATGTATGGGTCAGAGTACAGTGTTCATGGGAATAACGGCCCTAACAAATTCAAACACAGAAATGAAATACATCGTTTTACTACAGAGTTACCAGTAACGATTTGGAGACACAGGCTGCATCCCCACTCCCAAGACAATGACAATCTACGTATTTGCTAGCTTCGAGGTGTCACGCCAAAAGGCCGAAACTGACCAGTCGCCATGTAGAAATAAGTTTTAATTTTTTCCAAAAAGCTCACAGCCCTGGGGGAGATTCAACTTACAGAAAATATTAAGAATACAAATGTGATACAAGAATTATCGGTATATTTGGCATTAGTTTTGGAACATCTTGGAAGAACCTCTTCTACGAACTTGTATTTTAACAACTTTCAGGAGACATACAGAGATCAATGTTCTTTGTAATTATCAACATCTCTCTTTCCTTAAAAAAAAATAATGCCACACTTGCGACAGTAGTACTGGAACCAACAACACCCATACAAAGATTTCAATGGTAAAGCATTATCACAAATGGAGTCAGATATTCAATAGCCTGCCAGAGCATATTAAACGCCTTGCGGGTATTTTAGCTGGGTTTAAAAATAAACTGAAATGTTTCTGATAGCCAAATCATTTCTCATAATTTGAACTATCTTCACAGACCCTTTTAAAATATTTATATTAAGTTACTATATAATTTACATTTGCACGTAATATCATAATGTTCCATAAAATTATATCATTTCATTGCAATGCACTTAAATGAAATGTACGTCCTTGATTGTTTGTACCTCTCCAGGAACTTCACTTCGTGTGAGTCATGCAGTAGTATTTCAGTTATGAAATGAAGTTCTTCATATCTGTATAGCGTTGGAACTCAGTTGATAAAACCACATATGGCCATTCATGGAGTCAACTAAGAGTGCAACCAGTACCGGAATAAAAATAAACCGTAAAATCAAACGCAAAGAACGTATTTTGCGAATACCAAAGTCAAGGATTGAGGAGGAAATCCTGTGCTAGGGTTATTTAGGAAGACGTTCTGTAATATGGCAGAGGGCAAGATAGAGAGAACGAAATACAATGTCTAAGCCTAATCAAGTCAGAACAGAGGAGAATTATGCGGAGACGTAAAGTCAATGAAGATCATTATTTAAGTCTCGTTGCTGCCTAAGTTTTCCTCTGCATCAACGTTACTAACAAGAGGCGGTGCTGATGTATCAATTTCGGAACTTGACAATGGCCGGCCGCTCATCCGATGCTGGCGAAACGATTTACGCTTATTTCAGTATCTCGGAAGAGACATGACCACAAGCAAACAATGTATCTATTGTAACCCGTTACATTCACTTCCTCTTCCTGTTCCTACGTCCATTCTACATTTGTCACACGCAGGACGGCACGACTGGCCATCCTCCCACCTCTCTCTCTCTCTCTCTCTCTCTCTCCCCCTTCCCTCCCCACACGCGTTCACAGACAGAGCCATCGATAACTAGAGTTGAAGCCACAGAAATTTTACGAGAGAAAAGAGCGAGCGCCTGGACGCGGTTGACTGTACCTCAATGCCCCTCCGGGCGCCCGCGCGTGACGTCACGAGCCTGGCGCAGCCAGCTACTCACCGGCTCCCATGTTCGCACCGCGGAGGTCGCACACGGAATGAGCAGAGCAGTGACTGGCCCACCGCCCAGACAAAAGTCCCCCGCCCTGGTGTAGCTGACGCAGCACACCAGAGCAGTCCACCCGCCAGAGTGTTTTTACTTGCCGCAAACAGCCGGTCCGCAGTAACTCATTGCCGCTAGCCCCATCTCGTGTGCTACTGCATTCCGGCGCCTGCCTCCATGAGCAGCTAATACAGTGACTTGCCCTGTGTTTCCAAATGAAACGAGCAAATCTGTTTGCGTGTCCACATTTAAGGAATAACGGGATACCGAGAATAACGTTTCGCAACTTGTATACATCACCGTTAGCTCTAATGCGCAACTAGTTCCTCAATATGGGACGGGTACCACTATCTCGGTGTGGGTAGAGCAGATACCTCTGTTATCGAGAAAGAAATGGAATAGAATCACAACCGACAATTTTTCGGGAGTATAGCTTAGCTGCTACGCTTCAACCACGCAACTGATGTATATCTATGTATCGTGCCTGTGTCCATTTATTTGTTTCTATTTTATTTTTATTTATTTAAGCTAGTCTGGTTAGATATCAGACCAGGGGTTACACATTTAGTACCTTATTTAAATCCTAATACGTAAGAAATAACGATTTTAAAGTATTAAAATGAAACTTCCTGGCAATTTAAAACTTGGTGCTGGACCGAGACCCCAACACGAGCCCTTAGTCTTCCACGGGCAAGTGCCCAACCGACATTTTTTTTAAAAATCTCATTTTGTTCGATTTCCTTCGTTGTACGTCGTATCTGCTCGGGGCGGACGTCGCAAGACACCCGTTTCACTTCGTCGTTGATCCATTAACTCAGATTGTTTATTAAAGAGGGCAGCTAACCCTCTGACCGAACACGCTGAGTTACCGTGCCAACAACTGACCTACCCAAGCACGACTCGTGAACCGTCCTCACAAGGTTATTTCCGCGTCTCCTCCCTTCCAAACTTCACAGAAGTTGTTCTGCGAAACTTGAACAACTTGCAGTCCTGGAAGATAGGATACTGCGGATACATGGCTTACCGAGGACCTGGGGGATACTTCTAGAATGAAGTTTTCACTCTGCAGCGGAATGTCTGCTGATGGAACTTCCTGGCAGATTACAACTGTGTGCTGGACCGTGATTCGAAATCTGCGCCTTTGCCTTTCGCGACCAGGTGCTCATATGCCCGCAAAACTTGCAAAGATCCCGAGTTCGAGTCTTAGTCCGGCACAAAGTTTTAATCACCCAGGAAGTTTCATATCAGCGCACACACCGCTGCAGAGTGAAAATTTCATTCGGGAGTATTAAAATGATTTGAGCGTCTGAGGTGGCAATGTGAGTAAGTTACACTCACTATGAATGAACAGCACAAAGTTAATACTGGCATTTTCTGTAGTACCGCAGCTGCTGCCACTTAATAATAATAACAATAATAATAATAATAATAATGTATTATCAGCGTGCCTGCCCCAAAGGGCACGGAACCAACTGGAACATAATATCGGCGAGTACCTGTGCAGAACAAATCTTCAGTCTGAAAACTACCCTGAAAACCAAAGCCCTCAGAACCGTCCAGTAATATGCAACTTCGTTGACTCCATCGACCGCCAGACATTGTTCAACATTCTACATGAACAAGGTTTGGACGGCAAGACACTACGACTGATCAAACAGACACGACATCTAAGGTGATGTTCAAGGGGGAAAATCTCCTAACCCTATGAAAAAAGTGTTCAAATGCGTGTGATACCTTACGGGACTTAACTGCTAAGGTCATCAGTCCCTAAGCTTACACACTACTTAACCTAAATTATCCTAAGGCCAAACACACAAACCTATGCCCGAGGGAGGACTCGAACCTCCGCCGGGATCACCCGCACAGTCTATGACTGTAGCGCTTTAGACCGCTCGGCGAACCCTTTGAGATCAAGATAGGAGATCGCCAAGATTGCGGACTCTCACCGCCCCTCTTCACCCTAGTGCTGAATAATGTCATCAAGGAATGAGAGAAAGAGCTGCAAATAAAAAGTAACTGGAAGCCAGTGCGGCTTGGACGACCCAAGGACAAGCTGCAGGACGCCTGTCTAGCCTTCGCAGACGATCTGGCACTACTCACAGATAACGAAACCACAGCAATCAGACATACAGAAGTACTCAAAGAGTGCAAAGAAAAATTAGGGCTGTAGATCTCCTTTCAGAAAACTGAGTTCTTGTGCACAAAATTAAATATACCAAGTTTGAACATAAAGTATGGCAAGATCAACAGCAGCACTAGCTATGAGAGACAAGCAGCAACAGGGAAGTAACAAATTTTGTCACTTTCACGAGTTCCTAACCAGGAGCGAATTTTATAATATCATCTGTGTGCTTGAATTATTTAGTTTCCTGAGTTTCTGCGTGTTTATTTCATATCTAACAGCCACAGTTCTCGCATTTTCGTTTGCGTCGAAAAGTAAGCCAATTTTGTGACATATTACAAGTTCCTAGTCAGGGGCCAATTAATTAGTCTTACCTGAGTGCTTCGGTAGTTAGATTAATACGCAGAGGTTCAAAAACCTAATTTATTAGACACAGTTCCTGCGTTTTTGTCAGGGTCTACAGTAGAGTTGCGCAGCACGTGCCGATAGTCCGTTTATCTGCATAGTTTAGTTTTCCACGGTCTTTAGTATAGTCAGGGACTGCGATTGTTGTGTACGGATGCGATCCGAGTTGGTGACACTTCTCTCTCAGCTTCAGGCTGTGATGGCTTCGGTTACACAGCGTGAGGCTGCAGTGGATGGGCACCACTGTTGTGGGCCGGCCGTGGGGATCCAACGGACACCCAGCATGTCAGAGTCATCTGATCGGTCCTCACCGGTGGCCAGACCAGTTACTGCTCGCACTGAGGTTGAACCCTTACCTGTGGCGAGTGGGAAGTCGCCCTGGGGCGTAGCAGGCGAAGAAAGACTTCCCAGGCGGTCGCATGTAGGGCCTCCCCGGTTTGTCTGACAAACAGGTTCTAGGCGCTATCTGTGGCTAACATTGTCGCTCACCCAGAAGCTGTCACTTGTCCTGTTTCAGAGGAAACCACTCAGCCTGCTAGATCCGGACAATCACAGAATGTGGAATTATTGATAGTTGGGATCTCCAACGTTAGGCACGTTATGGGGCCCTTTAGGGGCATAGCTGCCAAGAACGGAAAGAAAAATTCCAGATGTGGAACGGGTCCTCCTGGATGCCATGAAGAGCACAGGATGCAGCCAACTGCAGTGGTTGCTCACATCTGTACCAATTATGTGTGTAACTTTAGATCAGAAGAGATTCTCTCTGGTTCCGAGCGACCAAAGGAAGTGGTAAAGGCTGCCAGTCTTGCTTGCAAGATAAAAGCAGAGCAGACCATTTGCAGCATAGCCGAGAGGACCGATTGGGGACCTGTGGGACAGAGCCGAGTGGAGGGTCTGATTCTGAGGCCGTGTGGGATGCAGACTCCTCGACTTGCGCCAAAGGGTGGATGGGTTTCGGGTTCCGCTGAATAGGTCAGGTGTCCACTATACGCAGGAGGCGGCTACACGGGCAGCAGGGGCTGTGTGGCGTAGACTGGGCAGCTTTTTAGGTTAGAGGGTCTCTGGAAAACACAAGAAGGGCTTCAGTCATAAAGGGTGCAGGCCAAACACATGAAGAACGTAGATACAGGAACCATCGGCATAAGAGTTGTAAATTGTCGTAGCTGTGTTGGGAAAGGACCAGAGCTCCAAGCGCTAAAAGAAAGCACTGATGTTCAAATCGTTATAGGCACTGAAAGCTGGCTAATGCCGGAGATAAGTTCAGCTGAAATTTTTGCGAAGAACCTAACGGTGTTCCGAAAGATAGGTACACACGGTTGGCGTTGGCGTGTTTGTTGCTGTCAGAAGTAGTTTATCTTGTCGCGAAATAGAAGTAGATAGTTCCTGTAAGTTAGTAAGGGCAGCAGTCATTATTGGCAACCGGAATATAATAATTGTATCCTTTTACCGACTTCCCAATCCCGACGATACAGTTGGTGAAAGGGTCAAAGAAAACTTGAGTTTGATTTCAAACACGTACCCGACTCATACGATTATAGTTGGTGATGACTTTAACTTACCATCGGTATGTTGGCGGAAATACATGTATAATTCCGGACGTACGCATAAAACATCCGCATTCTATGAAAATTATTTCGAGCAGTTAGCTCATGAGCCCACGTGAAGAGTAAACGGTTGTGAAAACACACTTGACCTCTTAGCAACAAATAATCCTGAGTTAATATCGAGCATCAAAACGTATACAGGGATTAGTGGACATAGGGTTGTCGCAGCGAAATTGAATGTTGTAACCACCAAATCCTACAAAAATAAAGGAAAAATATACCTACTCAAAAAATTAAATAAAAACTCACTTGACGCCTTCCTGAGAGACAATCGCCACTCCTTCCAAATTAATCAGTGTAGACCACATGTGACTAGAATTCAAAGTATTGTATCGGCAGCAATTGAAAGATTTGTGCCAAATAAATTAAAAAAAAAAACAAAAAACGACGGAGCTGATCCTCCTTGGTACACAAACAGGTCAGAGCACTGTTGCAGAAACAACGAAACAAACATGCCAAATTTAAACAGATGAAAAATCCCCAAGGTTGTCGATCTTTTACAGAAACTCGAAATTTAGCGCGGACTTCAATGCGAGATGCATATATCAGTTTCCACAACGAAACTTTGTCTCGAAACCTGGCAGAAAATCCAAAGAGATTCTGGTCGTATATGAAGTATATTAGCGGCAAGAAACAATCAACGCCTTCTCTGTGCGATAGCAATGGAGATAATATCGAAAACAGTGCTGTCAAAGCAGAGTTGCTCAACACAGCCTTCCGAAATGCCTTCGCAAAAGAAGATGAAGCAAATATTCCAGAATTCGAATCGAGAACAGCTGCCAACATGAGTAACGTAGAAGTAAAATATTCTCGGAGTAGTGAAGCAACTCAAATCACTTAATAAAAGCAAGTCTTATGGTCCAGACTGTATAACAATTAGGTTCCTTTCAGAGTATGCTGAAGCATTAGCTCCATACTTAACAATCATACAACCGTTCGCTCGACGAAAGATCCGTGCCTAAAGACTGGAAAGTTGCACAGGTCACACCAATATTTAAGAAAGGTAGTAGGAATAATCCACTTAATTACAGGCCCATATCACTAACTTCGATATGCAGCAGGATTCTGGAACATATATTGTGTTCGAACATTATGAATTATCTAGAAGAAAATGGTCTATTGACATACATTCAACAGGGGTTTAGAAAACATCGTTCTTGTGAAACACAACTAGCTCTTTATTCCCATGAAATGTTGAGTGCTACTGACGAGGGATTTCAGATCGACTCTGTGTTTCTGGATTTCCGGACGGCTTTTGGCACTGTACCACACAAGCGGCTTGTAGTGAATTTACGTGCTTATGGAATATCGTCTCAGTTATGTGACTGGATTTGCGATTTCCTGTCAGAGAGGTCACAGTTCGTAGTAATTGACGGAAAGTTCTCGAGTAAAACAGAAGTGATTTCTGGAGTTTCCAAAGGTAGTGTCATAGGCCCGTTGCTGTTCGTTATCTATATAAACGATTTGGGAGACAATATGAGCAGCCGTCTTCAGTTGTTTGCAGATGACGCTGTCGTCTATCGACTTATAAAGTCATCAGAAGATCAAAACAAATTGCAAAACGATTTACAAAAGATATCTGAATGGTGCGAAAATTGGCAGTTGACCCTAAACAACGAAAAAAGTGAGGTTATCCACATGAGTGCTAAAAGGAATTCGTTAAACTTCGGTTACACGATAAATCAGTCTAACCTAAAAGCCGTAAATTCAACTAAATACCTAGATATTACAATTACGAACAACTTAAATTGGAAAGAACACACATCATTAAGAGAAAGGCGTTTTTCGTTGCGACGGAATCTTCTCACGAAATTCCAATCACCAACTTTCTCCGAATGCGAAAATATTTTGTTGACACCGACCTAGACAGAGAGAAACGACCACCACAATAAAATAGGGGAAATCAGAGCTCGTACGGAAAGATGTGTTCGTTCTTTCTGCGCACTACACAAGATTGTAATATTAGAGAATTGTTAAGGTGGTGCAATGAACACTCTGCCAGGCAATTAAATGTGATTTGCACAGTATCGATGTAGATTTAGATGACACACTTTAAGTACCAAGGTGAAGAGCTCGAACCGACAGGAAAGGAGAAAACTGCCTAGAACACTAGGTTATTGAAAATGAAGAGAGCCTTATACAAAACACAATGTATTTATAACAAGAAATGTCTGTCCACCTGCACCAAAATTCGTCACAACAACACTGTAATCAAACCTGAGGTGCTATACGCCAGTGAGACACTGATGTTACACACAAAGGCCGACCTTGAGAACATTCTTACACAGGAAAGAAAAATCATTAGGAAAATTATTGGACCAAAACTCACGGACGAAGGATACAGGCTTCACTCCAGGGACACCACAGAGAAGTTCTCCAACATCGCAGCGACCATAAGAAAGAGACAGCCGGCTGCGGTGGCCGTGCGGTTCTGGCGCTGCAGTCCGGAACCGCGGGACTGCTACGGTCGCAGGTTCGAATCCTGCCTCGGGCATGGGTGTGTGTGATGTCCTTAGGTTAGTTAGGTTTAATTAGTTCTAAGTTCTAGGGGACTTATGATCTAAGATGTTGAGTCCCATAGTGCTCAGAGCCATTTGAACCATTTGTAAGAGACAACTAAAATTTTATGGACACGTCAGCAGACTCCCACAGACCGGACTCACCAACAGAATCCTCAGGCACATCCAGGGATTCAAGATCACAACACCGTGTATAACACAAGTCAAAATTGATCTGGAAAGAGTTCAGATAGATTCAGTGGATGTCACGGACAAAGGCGTCTATAGACACAAGGTGTGCAAGTGGGAAGTGATGTCAGAGAAAACAGCACCTAAAGCCCAAAGGCCAAAGTGGATTCAAGAAAGGAAGAGAGCCTTTTGTAAACGAATGAAACAGTACTGGAAGAACAAGTAGTTATGAATGTGTCGCGTGGTCTGAGAAAAGGCCTGTAACATGTTTAATAATAATAATACTGATATATAGTGGCAGATATAAAAATTTATACGTGTACAAAATAGATGTTTTCTGATGTAGCGAGTTATGGAGAAAGGAAATTTAAGGAGATGTATCAGCTATGAATACTGGGTAATGAGGAATATCAGGTTGGAAAGGATGTACAAGGTTTGTGAGTGCCTACAAGGACAATAGTAACATTTATTGTTGCTTTCAGTATATTCGTCATTAACTGTGTTCCGAAGCTGGAGGTGTTATTCAGTCCTCTAATATAACGCGAGAGGTTATTCCAGAGTCGGGGTCTTGCTACTGAGAAGGACTGCGAGAAAGTGGCTGAACGCTAGAGTGGGACAGAAAGGATTTTGCTCTGATGGGAGAGGATGTTCCTGCCGTGTTATTCAGACAAGGCCGTTAAGGTCGAGGAGAGATTTGAGAGGGAGTGTACGTTGATAACGCAGTAAAGAAAACAGAAAGTATGAAAATCTCTGCGCTTGTGTACACGCAGCCGCGACAGCTGTGCATATGATGGTGAAATGTGATCAAAGAGTCAAACATCAGAGTTATAACGGAGACACAGGCATTCATACCCAGTCCCTGGTGCCATGAGCTTTCCTCAGAACGGCCTTGCAGGATAACATCGCAGTAATCAATAACTGGAATTGCAAGTGTTTGTACAAGTTTCTCTTTCAGGTCAAGAGGGAAGATGTTCAAAAATGTTCAAATGTGTGTGAATTCCTAAGGGACCAAAGTGCTTAGCTCATCAGACCCTAGATTTATACGCTACTTAAACTAACTTATGCTGAGAACAACATATACACACACACACGGAGGACGTCGTTATCAGGAGAAAGAAAACTGGCGTTATACGGATCGGAGCGTGGAATGTCAGATCCCTTAATCGGGCAAGTAGGTTAGAAAATTTAAAAAGGGAAATGGATAGGTTAAAGTTAGATATAGTGGGAATTAGTGAAGTTCGGTGGCAGGAGGAACAAGACTTTTGGTCAGGTGAATACAGGGTTATAAATACAAAATCAAATAGGGGTAATGCAGGAGTAGGTTTAATAATGAATAAAAAATAGGAATGCGGGTAAGCTACTACCAACAGCATAGTGAACGCATTATTGTGGCCACGATAGACACGAAGCCCATGCCTAATACAGTAGTACAAGTTTATATGCCAACTAGCTCTGCAGATGATAAAGAAATTGATGAACTGTATGATGAGATAAAAGAAATTATTCAGGTAGTGAAGGGAGACGAAAATTTAATAGTCGTGGGTGACTAGAATTCGAGAGTAGGAAAAGGGAGAGAAGGAAACATAGTGGGTGAATATGGATTGGGGCTAAGAAATGAAAGAGGAAACCGTCTGGTAGAATTTTGCACAGAGCATAACTTAATCACAGCTAACACTTGGTTCAAGAATCATAAAAGAAGGTTGTATACATGGAAGAATCCTGGAGATACTAGCAGGTATCAGATAGATTATGTAATGGTAAGACATTTCCAGGGGCAGATATGGATTCTGACCACAATCTATTGGTTATGACCTGTAGATTAAAACTGAAGAAACTGCAAAAAGGTGGGAATTAAAGGAGATGGGGCCTGGATAAACTGACTAAACCAGAGGTTGTACAGAGTTTCAGGGAGAGCATAAGGGAACAATTGACTGGAATGGGGGAAAGAAGTACAGTAGAAGAAGAATGGGTAGCTCTGCGGGATGAAGTAGTGAAGGCAGCAGACGATCAAGTAGGTAAAAAGACGAGGGCTATTAGAAATCCTTGGGTAACAGAAGAAATATTGAATTTAATTGATGAAAGAAGAAAACATAAAAACGCAGTAAATGAAGCACGCAAAAGGGAATACAAACGTCTCAAAAATGAAGTCGACAGGAAGTGCAAAACGGCTAAGCAGGGATGTCTAGAGGACAAATGTAACGATGTAGAGGCTTATCTCACTAGGGGTAAGATAGATACTGCCTACAGGAAAATTAAAGAGACCTTTGGAGAAAAGAGAACCACTTCTAAGCAAAGAAGGGAAAGCTGAAAGGTGGAAGGAGTACATAGAGGGTCTATACAAAGGCGGTGTACTTGAGGACAATATTATGGAAATGGAAGAGGATGTAGATGAAATGGGAGATACGATACTGCGTGAAGAGTTTGACAGAGCACTGAAAGACCTGAGTCGAAACAAGGCCCCGGGAGTAGACAACTTTCCATTGGAACTACTGACGGCCTTTGGAGAGCCATCCCGACAAAACTCTACCATCTGGTGAGCAAAATGTATGAGACAGGTGAAATACCCTCAGACTTGAAGAAGAATATAATAATTCCAATCCCAAAGAAAGCAGGTGTTGACAGATGTGAAAATTACCGAACTATCAGTTTAATAAGTCACGGCTGCAAAATACTAACACTAATTCTTTACAGACGAATGGTAAAACTGGTAGAAGCGGACCTCGGGGAAGATCAGTTTGGATTCTATAGAAATATTCGAAACTGTGAGGCAATACTGACCTTACGACTTCTCTTAGAAGAAAGATTAAAGAAAGGCAAACCTACGTTTCTAGCATTTGTAGACTTAGAGAAAGCTTTTGACAATGTTGGCCAGAATACTCTCTTTCAAATTCTGAAGGTGGCAGGGGTAAAATACAGGGAGCAAAAGGCTATTTGCAATTTGTACAGAAACCAGATTGCAGGTATAAGAGTCGAGGGACATGAAAGGGAAGCAGTGGTTGGGAAAGGAGTGAGACAGGGTTGTAGCCTCTCCCTGATGTTATTCAATCTGTATATTGAGCAAGCAGTAAAGGAAACAAAAGAAAAATTCGGGATAGGTATTAAAATCCATGGAGGAGAAATAAAAACTTTGAGGTTCGCCGAGGACATTGTAATTCTGTCAGAGACAGCTAAGGACCTGGAAGAGCAGTGGAACGGAATGGACAGTGTCTTGAAAGGACGATATAAGATGAACATCAACAAAAGCAAAACGAGGATAATGGAATGTAATCGAATTAAGTCTGGTGATGTTGAGGGTATTAGATTAGGGAATGAGACACTTAAAGTAGTACAGGAGTTTTGCTATTTGGGGAGCAAAATAACTGATGATGGTCGAAGTAGAGAGGATATAAAATGTAGACTGGCAATGGCAAGGAAAGCGTTTCTGAAGAAGAGAAATTTGTTAACATCGAGTATAGATTTAAGTATCAGGAAGTCGTTTCTGAAAGTGTTTGTATGGAGTGTAACCATGTATGGAAGTGAAACGTGGACGATAAATAGTTTAGACAAGAAGAGAATAGAAGCTTTCGAAATGTGGTGCTACAGAAGAATGCTGAAGATTAGATGGGTAGATCACATAACTAATGAGGAAGTATTGAATAGAATTGGGGTGAAGAGGAGTTTGTGGCACAACTTGACAAGAAGAAGGGACCGGTTGGTAGGACATGTTCTGAGGCATCAAGGGATCACAAATTTAGAATTGGAGGGCAGCATGGAGGGTAAAAATCGTAGAGGGAGACCAAGAGATGAATACATTAAGCAGATTCAGAAGGATGTAGGTTGCAGTAAGTACTGGGAGATGAAGAAGCTTGCACAAGATAGAGTAGCATGGAGAGCTGCATCAAACCAATCTCAGGACTGAAGACAACAACAACAACAACATAAACAGGCAGAACACGGCGCTGCGGTCGGCAACGCCTATATAAGACAACAAGTGTCTGACGCAGTTGTTAGATCGGTTACTGCTGCTATAATGGCAGGATATCAAGATTAACCTGAGTTTGAACGTGGTGTTATAGTCGTTGCACGAGCGATGGGAGACAGCATCTCCGAGGTAGCGATGAAGTGCGGATTTTCCCGTATGACCATTTCACGAGTGTACCATGAATATTGGGAATTCGGTAAAACATCAAATCTCCGACATCCAGCGGCCGGAAAAAGATACTGCAAAAACGGGGCCAACGACGACGGAAGAGAATCGTTCAATGTGACAGAAGTGCACGCCTTTCGCAAATTGCTGCACATTTCAATGCTGGGCCGTCAACGGCGTGCGAACCATTCAATGAGACATCATCGATATGGGCCGAGGGCCCCACTCGTGTGCTCTTGATGACTGCACGGCACGAAGCCCCTAAGCCTCGCCTGGGCCCGTCAACACCGACATTGGACTGTTAATGACTGGAAACATGTTGAACGGTCAGACGAGTCTCGTTCCGAATTGTATCGAGCGGATGGTCGTGTACGGGTACGGAGAGAGCCTCATGAATTCACTGACCCTGCATGTCAGGAGGGGTTTGTTCAAACTGGTGGAGGCTCTGTAATGGTGTGGGGCGAGTGCAGTTCGAGTGATATGGGGCCCCTGATACGTCTATATACAACTGTGACAGGTGACATGTACGTAAGCGTCCTGTCTGATCACCTGCATCCATACATATTCATTGTGCATTCCGACGGACTTGGGCAATTCCAGTAGGACAATGCGACACCCCCCACGTCCAGAATTGCTACAGAGCTGCTCCAGGAACACTCTTCTGAGTTTAAATACTTCCGGCGGCTACCAAACTCCCCTGACATGAATATTTTTGAGCACATCTGGGATGCCTTGCAACATGCTGTTCAGAAGAGATCTCCACCCCCTCGCAGTCTTACAGATTTATGGACAGCCCTGCAGGTTTCATGGTGACAATTCCCTCCAGCAGTACTTCACACATTAGTCGAGTCCATGTCACGTCGTATTGCGGCATTTCTGCGTGCTCGCGGGGGCCCCTGCCGATATTAGGCAGGTTTACCAGTTTCTTTGGCTCTTCAGTGTACAACGTATGCACTATCCAATACTTTTAATGCAACGCTCTATGCAATTTTTTTTCTTTCTCTGTCGTTGCGTAGGAACCAATTTCACAGAAGATATGCCAAGAAAATAGTTGCGCCATTGAGCACTTCAAACGGGTATGTCAAGGGCACCTATTCACACAGCTGTCCACAAAGTCAAAATGAAATCACCACGAGCCCATTACAATCAACATCAAAAGTATGATCAGTGGACTGAATTGTAGTAGTTACAGCCGAACGGGAGAGATGGCAAGACGCTGACAACAACAATTGGCGCATTAAAAAGACGATGCTATGTCGCCTAATGGACAAAATACGAGATTACACAACAATGTAACACGTTTTTGTTTGATTTCAGAACTTTCGAACCGGTGAAACTCCGTACAGTGTTGTTGACGAGCAAAATTATAAGATGTCAACGTAACTTAGGGCGTACCCGCAAGGGTGTGCCATAACATTGTTATGCTCATACAATAGTTCAATTCCTGGCGATCTTATAGAACTGCTCGCTCGAAGCAAAATAGTACCTAAAGACTGGAAAGTTGCATAGATCACACCAGTACACTAGAAAGGAAATAGGAGTAATCTGATGACTTATGGACCAATTTTGCTGACGTCGATTTGCAGTGGGATTTTAAAATACATACGTTGTTTGAACATAATACCTTACAGCATGTCCACTGTGGATGACGTACTGAAAGCGTGATTTAAATTGGCGATTTATCTGGTAATTAATATACAACCAATTGCTTTTTTAGTGTTTTGATCCGATTTATTCAACAATAAAGATATTTTCTACCCACTGCTGGCTCATCATTAGATGGAGGTGTTACAAGTACATTATGCTGTGGACCAAATGTAGCCAGACATTGTGCTGATGGTGCTAGCGGAAATGACTATAATTTAGTAATCGGTGACTAAACGTTTATGAAAATTGTAGTTTGTATGTGTTGGGTACTTACAGTGTACTGCCTTGTGGTATCTATATCAAATCTGTTCCTATAATGTACATTAACAAGCTTTGTACACAAATACACACAATATGTAGCTGCAATTGGTTTTACACTGACTCACAGTGTAAGTAAACTGATTGTTTTTACAAACAATATGAATATGATAGATATTACACATTACTACATCATGGTCTTTGGCATAAGATACATTGCGTTACGTTCCAAATATTAACAATACAGATACTATAGCCGGCCGCTGTGGCCAAGCGGTTCTAGGCGCTTCAGTCCGGAACGGTGCTGCTGCTACGGTCGCAGGTTCGAATGTTGCCTCGGGCATGGATGTCTGTGGTGTCCTTAGGTTAGTTAGGTTTAAGTAGTTCTAAGTCTAGGGGACTGATGACCTCAGATGTTAAGTCACATAGTGCTTAGAGCCATTTGAGCCATTTTGAACCATTTGAACAGATACTATATTTAAGTAAATTTTGGTAGCTGCAGGAGCTTTCATATTGGCATTATAACTGCAATATGGGTTAAAAGTTATTGAAAAGGTAAACAGAGTATTTACTATGTAACTTAAATTTTTAAATAAGTTACAGAATTCCATAGCTGACACACGACAAAGAGAACAAAATGTATGCAGGAAGATGAGTTATTATTATCATTTTTGTGATTTGGTGTCAGAATGTCTTGGATATACTGGAGAAAAGTTCTGTGTTGATTCAGTTTATTCATGACAGATTTTTTAAGATGATTTTAGTTTGTGGATGTAAATCTCCAATTGTTCAAGGAGGTCCATCTGTGTTCCTTTCTCAGCAATGTGTAGCACAGAAAGATTGTCAGTAACGTTACCAACAAACAGAGTGTTCATAATGAGCAATACGTGATGCAAAGCTGGACTTATTTAAGTTTCTCAGGCGAAAGGCGTAAGCATGTTCTTTGTAGCGGGCTGCAAAATTTCTCCCTGTTTGACGTATGTAAAAGCAAGAACAGGAGCATGTGAAATTTTAAATTGCCAGAGTTTTTATGACAATCTCCAGTGCATTTATTATTGTGAACCATTTTCATTAGTGTCAGCATGGAACGATATTTTATGTTATGTGATCTGAAAAGATTTGCAAGTTTATATGACACTTTGCCAAGGAATAGAAGATAAACAAATTTTGGCATTTCTTTCTTCGCTTGTGACGGTGATGGTGGTTACTTAAGTTTACATCGGATTTTTTCAGATAGAGTGTTTATCAAAGAGGTGTTAAAATTATAAGCATTATTTTGGGCTACAGATTTAAGTATTACTTTAGATGCATCATCTTCACTGATAAGGGTAAATACATAAATATTTACATAGGAAATATTCCATTCGATTTGTTTATCTTTTGTGTAACTTAACCCATAGTACGTTTATACCGCCAATATAAAAACACTCCTGTAGCCAGCAAAATTTACTTAAATTTAATTTCTGCACTAATAATATTTGCAGTGTCACACTATGTATCTCATGCCAAAGATCATGAGTAGCAAAGTGTAATATCTATCATATCCATATATTTTGAAAAAACATCCAGTGTTTACTCTGTGAATCGGTGTAAAACCAAGTGCAGCTAAATACCGTGTATAGTTGCGTACATAGCTTGATAATGTACATTAGAAGAACATATTTGATAAGGACACCACACCTGGCAGTGCGGGGTCAGGGATTTTCTCTGCCTCGTGATGGCTGGGTGTTGTGTGATGTCCTTAGGTTAGTTAGGTTTAAGTAGTTCTACGTTCTAGGGGACTGATGACCATAGATGTTAAGTCCCATAGTGCTCAGAGCCATTTGAACCATTTTTTTGAACCTGGCAGAGCGCTGTAAGTACCTAAAACATAACAAACTTTCGGTTTCATAAACGTGTAGTCACCGATTACTAAAATACCGAAATTTCCGCTCTCTGCACCAGCACAACGTTTTGCTACACTTACTCCACAGCATAATGTTCTTGTAACAACTCCATCCGATGATGAGCCTGCTGTGGCTCGAAAACATCTTTTTGGTTGAATAAATCGTATCAAAACACTAAAAAAGCGACTGGTTGCATATTTATTACCAGATAAATCTCCAATAATGAATTACCTTGAAGAAAACGATCTATTGACACTTAGTCACCACGAATTTTGAAAATATCATTATTGTGGAACACAACTAGCTCTTCATTCGCACGAAGTAATAAGTGCTATTGGCAAGGGATGTCACATTGATTTCATTTTTCTAGATGTCCTGAAGATTTTTGATACCGTTCCTCATAAGCAACTGCGTGCTGATGGATTTTCGTCTCAGTTGTGCTACTGGATTCGTGATTTCCTGTCAGAAAGGTCACAGGTCGGAGTAAATGACGGAAAGCCATCGTGAAAAACAAGTGATTCCTAGCGTTCTCAGAGAAAGTATTACAGGCCCTCTGCTGTTCCTAATCTATATAAACGATTTACAATACAATCTGAGTAGCCTTCCTGGATTTTTTGCCGGTGATGCTGTCGTTTTGCACCTAGTAAAGTCATTAGCAGATCAAAACCAGTTGCAAAATGATTCAGACAAGATAGCTGTTTGGTGCTAAAAGTGGCAATTGACTCTAAACAAGGAAAAGTGTGAAATCATCTACATGGATACTAAAAGGCATCCGTTAAATTTCGCTTACACGATCAGTCGAAAACGGCTACAAGTTCAACTAAATAAGTATGAATTACAATTACGCATAACTTTAACTTGGACGATCACATAGGAGATGTGGAAAATATGAACCAAAGACTGCGACTTAGTGACAGAGCACATTGAAGATGCAACAGCTCTACGAAAGAGCTACGCTTGTCCGTCCTACTGTTGAGCGGTGTGGGGTCTGCATCAGAAAGGATTGACGGAGGATGTAGCAGAAGTTCAAAGAAGAGCAGCTCGTTTTGTTTTATAGCTAAGCAGGGGAGAGAGTGTCACGGACATGACACGCGAGTTGGTGTGGCAATTATTAAAACACAGACATTTTTCGTTGCGGCGAGATCTTTTCATGAAATTTCAATCACCACTTTCTCCTCTGGATGCGAAAATATTTTACTGGCGCCATCAGGAAGAAATTATCGTCATAATAAGAGAAATTAGAAACAGTACGGAAAGATAAGAGTTCATTTTTCTCACGTGCTGTTCGAGAGTGGAATGGTAGAGAAATAGTCTGAATGTGGTTCGACGAACTCTCCGATAGCCATTTAAGTGCGAACTGCAAAGCAGTCATGTAGATGTAGATATATATGAGTTACGAGCGGCTTTAGAAAGAATACGAACATATGTTTTCTTCATTATGAAGATGAAGCGATGGTGCGTTCACTTTCGCTGTGCTGTGCTAATGGTAATTCGCATTAAATATTGCACGCGGTACACGTATGACATGACAAAATAGGTTTTACTCATTGTACATCGACGGATCTAACGTGACACCAACACGACGTTCTCTCTTCTACATCCACATCTCTAGCACTTCTAATATTTTGCTTTCCCGTCTCCCTGCTGCTCACCTTTGGCAATCACAGATTAAAACATTCAAAATACATTTAACTTTATCCATATCTTGCAGTTGTCAGCGTAGCTGTATTCAATACACTGGAAGTACGAATTAAAAAACTCCTTCAGTCACAAATTTTTGTGTTTTATCAAATACACGACGTATTTAGGACACTGTGGGTCCATCATCAGATGTAAATCATCTTAAAACATGATTTATTTTTGCTCTTGAATGAGGCAGAATGCATATTCCTGTCATGAAAAGGTTTGATGTTACGTTATGAATTTCTTAAGTCAAATGCGTAAAAAATGTGCGGAACAGTGGAATAACAAACAGTGTAAACTTACCACACAACCCATGAAAAGCGTTTTTTATTTTTTAAAACCATCATACATTGGTTTCTCCGTGCCGTTCATCCATATCACTTCACTCAGGACGCATATTTGTTTGCACATTTTCGTAAACACTTCACAGATGTTGTTAAACATGGTGTGATCGAAGACGAATTTATTCGCAGTGCCAGAGATCTAATAATTAAACTACTAACACATGCAGGAATACCTTTAGAATAGGTCTTTAAAATTAATAAAATAACTGTCTGTTGATTTAACACAGATTCTGGTTCAAAAAATGGCTCTGAGCACTATGGGACTCAACTGCTGTGGTCATCAGTCCCCTAGAACTTAGAACTACTTAAACCTAACTAACCTAAGGACATCACACACATCCCTGCCCGAGGCAGGATTCGAACCTGCGACCGTAACAGTCGCACGGTTCCGGACTGCGCGCCTGTAACCGCGAGACCACCGCGGCCGGCCAGATTCTGGTTTTTTGATTTTATGGAGGTGTGTCTCCAGTTGTTCCAACAGATTTACGGTTTTATCATTGTTTTGACTGTGCAGTGCTACCAAATTGTTCGCTAGACTGTTGATGATATGCTTCGTTTCTTACATATGTTGTGCTATGACAGATTTTTCGAAGTGGTTGAGAGTGAAAGCATTTGTGTGGTCTTGAATACGGTTTTTGAAGTTTTTGCCTGTTTTTCCTACATAGTAGGCACGGCAACTGGAGCACGATGCTTTGTACACCCCATTGATGTTTAACTTTTGGCAGAAACTTCAAAACCATGTTTCACGTACACATAATGCTTTCACGCTCAACCACTTAGAAAAATCTGTTATACCTCAACATATGTTGGATACGAAACATGTCATCAACAGCCTAGCAAACAATTTGGTAGTACTGGACAATAGAACCAATGGTAAGACCCTTAATCTGTTGGAATAACTGAAGATATACCTCCATAAAATAAAAATAAAACAGAATCTGTGTTAAATGAACATACAGCTTCCGCAAGCCACTGTTATTTTAGTAATTTTAAGATCTATTCTAAAGTTATTCGCTGCATGTGTCATTTGCTTAATACTTCGATCTCGGACACTGCCAATAAATTCGTCTTTGATCGCACCATGTTGAACAACATCTATGAAAAATAGTTCAAATGGCTCTGAGCACTATGGGACTTAACATCTATGGTCAAAATCCCCTAGAACTTAGAACTACTTAGACCTAACTAACCTAAGGACAGGACATAGCACCTAGTCATCACGAGGCAGAGAAAAGCCCTGACCCCGCCGGCAATCGAACCTGGGAACCCGGATGAAGTGTTTACGAAAATATGTATTCAAAAGTGCATCTTGAGCGAAGTGACACGCGCGAACTGGATGGAGAAATGTGTGATGGTGTTAAAAAGTTAAAGACACATTTCATAGGTTGTGTGGTAAGTTTACACTTTTTATTCATCCACTGTTTCGCACATTTTTTACGCATCTGACTTAATAAATTCATAACATTTTCATGACAGGAACATGCATTCCACCTAATTCAAGAGCAAAAATAAATCATGTGTTAAGGCGGTTTATACTTAATGATGAACCCACAGGGTCCTAAATGCATCGTGCACTTAATAAAACATGAAAATTTGTGACTGAAGGAGTTTTTTTTAATTCGTACTTTCAGTGTACTAAAAAGTTTTGTGTATTTTTTCTTGGTCAGAAGTGGTTGTTAATTGACAAATGACATTTATTTTCTGAAGGCTTGTTGAATCATTATGGACCTTACTTTAATGCCCATTAGAATTCTGTTGTCACCAATAACTGCACTAGCCCAGTTCCAGCATTCATTTAATTGCTTTAGAGTTAGTTCCTGTCTTAATGCTTCTTGTCACTTGCCTCTACCGTTTCTCAATCACGGTCGGTAAACGTAAGGTCAACGAATAAAGACGAAGAATAATACGTAAAGATGTAATGCGCGCATCGTCTCGTATTTCGTTCTCTTAAACGCACCGCTGTCCTTCCAGACGCACGAGCGTACACACTAGTTGCTAACTTCAGCTGTCAACTGCTTGCAGCTCGGGTGATTAGGAACAGGTCGCTAACGGCCCTCGCACATGAGGAAAGTGAAATACGCGACAGCTTGTCAACTGCACTAAACATTACATGCAGCAAAGTGAATTCAATTACCGCCGACGGAAGGAAGATTAGACATAAGCGTGCCACTGACGACGAGGCCATTACAGAAAGTACTCAACAGCAGACTGTCAGCTAAGGATGAAGAACGAAATCGTCCGTGTCTTCTTCGAAGGAACTGTTCGCAATTCGCATTAATCGATTTAAACCACTGAAAACATAAAACTGGATGGCTGCACAGCAATTGGAAGAATGTGACTCCAGTGTCTTAACCATTGTAACACTTCAGTCTGTTCCAATTACCACCTCATCAAATATTTTCATTGTATGTTCTTTCAAATCAATTATGATTCTTATAAATACTTATGGTCAAGTTATATTGCATAAAGTAACATCTTCGTTAGTGAATTGCTACAACTGAGTATAAGAAATTACTGCTACGTAGAAAATTTTCAGTGTCATGAATGGTTTACACCACCTGCTTTGGACACACAGGGGGACAGGTTTTCAGAATTAAATGAAGAAATTAATAACATATTTCATAATTCGCTGAATATAACTTAGTGAGCTAACGGTGACTCCAGATTTTAGCTGCTGTAGTATTTATTTTTCAAGTTATGTACAAAAAAATGAAAAGTTAGGCGCGTTGCACAGAATAAACACAGCAAACATAGCATTCAATACTTGCTGGACATGCGTAATAATTGTTTCAGGTGCGCAATAGTGTTGGGTGAAATAAGAAACTCACTGGCTAGTTGCGAGACATGGACCTGAGCTGCTTTTTCCCGTATGCTACGATGAACACGACTGCCGACTAGTCATCGTGATTAAATCATTAGTTTGATGAGGGCAACGAGCCCGCTTCGTTCGTGGAACAGAAAGTCCATGGCACAGTGGCAGATTACTACAAAGCAATTTCATTCGGTTGCAATTTTACGAACACTGAGCATAAACACGTTTTCGTCACCATCTCAAAGAGCGCTGTTGTATCTACTTTAATGTTACACACCGCGGCAAATGAATAAGGTTTATTAAAACTATTACGGAGTCATCCACAACCCTTATTTGTCGAACAAAGATTTTTCGCACTGCCTATCAATGTTCCATTATCTCACAATAAGCCGTTTCGGGCAGATTTGCGCATCTTCGGAACAGTTAAAAATATAAATAAATAAGGAAAATGACCACTGGGTTCTAATTCTACGTTTACGATGTTACAGAGCTGTTTACAGTAGATCGTTGTATGACATATCATTTTTCGTAGTTACAGAGTAACGGTAACACTGCCACTTTCACTTTCATATACTAAAGCGAAACTTACATTCGGTCACTATATTTCAACTAAAGTTCAATTTGATCATAACACTTATGTCTCAATAACATAGGTGACCCGTTTCGGTTATATTTATATAACCATCTTCAGACCCATGGCTCCCTTGGAGGATGGTAGGCGGAGCTCTCTTCAGCTGCTACGAAGTCAAATGCAACTGCAGTTGAAGAGAGCTCCGCCTACCATCCTCCAAGGGAGCCATGGGTCTGAAGATGGTTATACAAATATAACCGAAACCGGCCACCTATGTTATTGAGAAATACGTGTTGTGATCAAGACTGAATTTTAGTTAAAATATAATAATCTACTGATCACTGTATTCCAAAAATGTTTACCAAAATTATATTCGGTCGCTTTATATTAAAATTAAAAAGAAATTTCATTAGTGTAAATAGATGTAATGTTACAGAGTACCCTACACACGTACTAACGGATTTGAAAATATGATATTCTCTATTTTATAGTAAGAAGTATGGGAGAAGTTAACTTTTCTACACAGCCCGCGCGTTTGAAACACTTTTTCCCAGCAAATAGGCAACTTTGAAATCCGTCCTCGTACAATGAATTCTGTTATGTCTGGAGCCAATTGCGGACATAAATCTCAACCCCAGCGTTATCGGTGGACCTCCGACGACCCCCCGCTGCTCTGAGTGGACGAAATACATAAAAGTTGCAGGGAGCTATTTTTGGGCTGTAGGGAGGCTGTTGGGAATGTTGGGAGTCTTGGATAAGAACCATTTCTCTCATCGGTAAGTCACCTCCTCTGCGGTGACATCCCTTTCTGCCCTCGCTCAAAATGTCGCTGCGTTTATGGTTCGGCGTCAGTGCAACAAATCGACGTGTAACAAATCACGCCTGTCGAAACCCTCCGCTCCCTGATTACTTCTTTTGGTTCAGGGGTGTAATAACGGACGCATTATTCTCTCCCCCGCCCCCTGTGTTCTCTCTTCCTAGAACTTTAACGAAGAGACTCTAACACATCTGTAAACGGCTCGATTATTCGTCAGTCGTTAAAAGGGGAGGAAAACATCTAGCACACATTTTCTTGTCATTCGTCTGCGATATTAGCAAAAGTGCTGCCACAACTTATCTCGAGCCCATTTGCGATCTCATCGATCATCACACGCCTGCCATCATCAAGAAGTTGAGCAACACGGCGACTGTTATCTGTGATACTGGTGTGGACCTTCGAGTCGGAGATCAGGCCGTTCATTCCACGAACAGCTTGTGCCAAGCAAACACACGATGTCTTGACGAAGTCTCCTCCTTTAATTATCCAATCAATCTCCCGAGGATTTCACCTCCTTTTACGCCTTCCCTAGCGAGAAACTTCATATCAATGCGTTACGCAGCAGTAACAGATACCTCTTGCTCCTCACACTTTCGTACAACACCTACAGGAGTTGGAACCGTCACATGTCAATACTGCACGTTTATATTTGTTTCTCTCTCATAGAATCTTGAATCAATCTCGATATACACTGAAGCGTCAAAGACACCGGTACAGGCAAGTGAATTCAACTACAGAGATACTGTATGTCAACAGGCAGAATACGGCGCTGCGGTCGGCAACGCTTATGTAAGACAACAAGTGTCTGGCGCAGCTGTTAGATCGGTTGCTACTGCTACTATGAGACAGGCTGTCAAGATTAAGCGAGTTTGAACGTGGTGTTATAGTCGGCGCACGAGCAATAGGACACAACATCTCCGAGGTAGCGATGAAGTTGGGATTTTCCCGTACGACCATTTCACGGATGTACCGTGAATGTCAGCAATCCGGTAAAGCATCAAATCTCCGAATTCGCTGCGGCCGGAAAAAGATGCTGCAGAAACGGGACTAACGACGACTGAAGAGATAGAAGTGCAACCCTTCCACAGATTCCTGCACGTTTCAATGATGGGCTACCAACAAGTGTCAGCATGCGAATCATTCAACGAAACATCATCGATGTGGGCTTTCGGAGCCGAAGGCCCACTCATCTATCCTTGATGACTGCACGACACAAAACTTTACTGCGTAAATTCTAGAACCACTCAGTCTTCTACCGTCTCGAACACACGATATTTTACAAGTGAGTGTGGGATGATAGAATCCTACCTACTGCGCGTCACGTGTTTGTGTGTACAGGTTTCAAATTCACTCGCGAGAAGAATGTAGACGCGGCGATCGAACGGCAACGACAAGTACTTGTCGAGCGGTCCATGGACGTTTTAGTGAAAGGAAGAACCACGGAGCTTCTATGTTATTCTGTGCTAATTGTGTCAGTGACCATTGTTATAATAACGAGAACAGCTGTGAAGGTACTCTTGAGAAAAACTCTTGTCTTAGCCTTTTTGAGGGGAAGACGTGTACTATGGTTCATGTTGAGACTGGACATGGTATTTAAGCCAACTTCCTCTTACATGTAAATTAGTTTGTTTCTAACGTCTGGAGACACAAGAGGCTTACTAAACAGTATATATTTCTATTGAAAGTGCGAATCTGTTATTGCGCATGGAGTCCAAATATAGCGAAGGCGTTGCCGAAAGAGCACAATTTTTGAAGAGAAGGCCTAGTAAAAAAGTCGTCACAAAACGTTAGAACGTGTCGACCAGTGAGAAAGGACTGAAAAACTGCAATTCTAAGACCAAAAAACGAGGAAAAAAGCTGTTGTATGTTGCCATACCAACTAAACCAAATACGACAAAGAATTTACTCCGAGACAACGGAACATGCTCAAGTATTTAGAGGAGCAAAATTTTGAATTGAAAAATAAAGAAGAAGATTCCAGTGTGTTTCTCTACGAAGAAATAGGCTTAGAACACTTCAATTCAGAAGATCCGGCGCGGGGAGTGTAGAGCTCTCACACACACATCGCGGAAACGAACGTCCGACGCCGCCGGCACCAGCAGCTGTTCACCGGTGCTGACCTGCCGCCACATCCGCAGATTCTCCGCCGGCTGAGCGTAAAACAGAACTTTATTGTTTTAATAGAAAGTGGTACAAACTGTTCAGTAAACTTTACTAGGGTAGTTACCATACTTAAAGTTAGTTAAACTCTTACAAGATCTAAAGCTTGCAAGAATATGGATAACATACGACAAGTCGAGGAAACTCAAGAACCAGCTACGGCTATGAAAGTTAGTAAAGAAGTGCCTGACTGGTCTGAGTTAGTAAATTTAATCTAAACTCAAAAGTGCGACTCTAAGTGAAAAACTAATATCAGTAAATTCTTAATTAAATGCCCAAACAACAAATTTTAGTAATCTATGTGAAGGAGGCGTGGATGCTTTAAAGACAGAATTAGACGCCTTAAATTGTAAAGTACAAAATTTGAAATTAGATTTAAAGAATGAATTGACTAGTTCCTTGACTATTCATGTAAATCAAATGTTTACTGACTTCAGCCAGAAACAGAATGATAATTTTTAGAATTTGACAAAAAGGCTAGAATTGAATATTGAAGACAAATGTAATAGTGTAGAATCAGAGCTTAATGAATTGTTAGGATCCTTTGAAAATGTGTGCAATTTTCAATTTAATGCTGTAAAGCAAGGGTTGAGTACTTTGAAAGAGAGTGTCGACAAGCAGGATAATTTAATGCCAACAATTCAGTCGCAAATTACAGGCGTTTATGCACGAGTAGATAATGTGGAAAGGAACTTCAAAGAGAAATTAGCGAACTCCGATATTATCAATACATGCAGTTTGGAGGAACAGGTTGAAGAAGTTATAGATCGAAAAGTTAGCGAGAGAGTAACATCCGGAAACGTATCTCCTATTCTATCTTCTGAACTTTGATGCCAGGAAAGGTCTAGATGATCTGTGGAAAGAATTCAAGCTTATCCAGGATAAAGTAGACAAAAGGGTAACTTCACCTAATGAGGTATTAACTAGTGAAGTGATGACTGATCTGCAATTTGGGGCTAATTCAGGGTTATCCAGACAATTCTCCAAATTTAAGCTCGATGGAGATGTACATCCGACACATTTCTTGAAGACGTTTAACCAAGCTTTGTCTCCTTCAGCATGACATTGCACAGACCACACACGAGCGCTGCATCTACAACAATCCGACAACTTGGGTTCTTTGTAATCTTCCGTAAACTTCCGACTTGGCCGCATCCGATTTTCATCTGTTTCTAAAACTTCAAAAATACTCCCATGGACTTTACTTTGACAGCAATGAAGCGGGCAAGCGGAGGTGAGGTTGCGGCTCCGTCAACAAAGTCAAACATTCTACAGTGACGATATCAACGAACTGGTCTCTCTCGTTGGGATAAATGTGTTCGTCGTCTGGATGACTGTTTGCGGAATCAGTATGTAGACATGACGAATAAAGAAGTAGAATGTTAATACGTTTGTTTTACTGAAAAGGGTTTTTGAATTTTCACACAAAAACTTCGGAGGCATTACTTTTGAGCACGACCTCGTCCTTAGAAGATAACCATTTATAATCTAGATATAATCAGTCCTACGATAACTAAATACGTGCAGCCCTAACAGGTGTATTGCTTTTGTCAGCAGATGGCAGATGGATTCATTAGTTCGTCAGTCCTCACTCTGAAGCTCCTTACATTCTTAATAAAACTGTTCCCTGTCGTCTGCAATGTGAGGCAGAAACATTTCGTTCTACTTCTTATTAACAAATTTAATCAAATTCATGAAAACCAGTTTGACAATTAGAATAGGCTTCTGACGGAAGTGAAGAATTCGCACTTTTTAAAATACTACAGTGTTCAGTTTTCATTTGTTTTAAGTGTTGCTTTGGAAAAAACAAAAACTCTTCATCACTGTTCAACACAAATATTTTCGTCTTTTGTTGATTCATTGTTTTAGCACCTGTGCTGCAACATAAAAATTTCCAAACATGCGTCAGCATTACTATTACACATTTGCCAGTACCAAGTCCGTCTGATGAAACCAAATTTATCCCGCTACCATTTCTTTTCTACCTCTTGAGCACTAGGAAATAAACTGAGCAGTCAATAATGGTTGCAGCACACGCGATGAACCTCACTGGGATCTGTCGTCCACGCAGAAATATTTCCTTGATACTTCCCCCAACGGTGATAGAATACATTCAGTTTCCATCACGGTCTCAGTACCCGTACGATGGCCGCAGCACACGCTTCGACAACATAACGGTACGCTCGTAGTTTATGTTCTCAGCTACTATGTTGGTGACACACCCACCCATCCACCCACCCACACACACACACACACACACACACACACACACACACACACAACACACACACACACACACACACGAGCGTATCGGCTTTTGGCATGATTCATCACTTTTGATGGTTTTTATCGATTGATGATGGTTTATCAATTGAGGAGGGCTGAGAACTTCGCCTGGCTACGCCAATGCTACTCTGTGGGATTCAGTAAACACTCCCCACACCATGTGACATAGCATTTATGTTCACCAGAAGATGCAACATAAAAGTTGCGAAACAAGTTGCGCGGGTCTGTAATCGACTTGAATAAATACAGCGACAGAGAACTGTTGGACTCTTCATTCAGTTTTATATTTAATAATTTTAACACCTGTATTTCAACAACTGTCTCCTGTATGAATTGTCTATCACTCATGGTAGAATAGAAAATCTCTACTAATCTGGGCAGTCGTGTGCAGTCCTTGCTCTGTGTATATTCCTGTCAGCCGTTGCTTATAGAATTGTACCACATTCCATTAGTCATACTTCTTTCTCTTGTCGCGCCGTTTTGTTTCTTATGTGATGTGTCCTAAACAATCTCTTATTTTTCTCAGAAATTTCATTTCTACGCTACATACTTCCTCTAAAGTACTTACTTAGCTGCAAAGTACTCACTCCGTTGAAGAAGTGCCGAAGAGTTATTGTTTTATACAGTTTTACAATAGTTGCCTGTCTGGTCGTATTTCTAATATGTTACGGACTATGCCACATACATTTCCAAAACTCGGGCAGTTTTACAATCAGATATTTATTACCAAACACACCAGTTTGATAGCCCAAACAGCGAAAAGAATTTGCTTGTCACGAAGTCATGTCGAGCATAGTGACTTTCGCTTGGAGAGTAGCTCTGTCCCAAATAGCCATAATTTTAGTCTTAATTTTAGATGTTTCAGATTTATCTCGTTTACACAGACGATACAAATGGAGAAGTGATCCTTATACGCCACATTTTTCTTACAGTATTAATGCAGCTTTTGCATAAAGAAAATATCTAATACGCTATTTTTTGATGTATCTGTTATCAGATTTGTACAAAGTGGGCGAAATAAAACTGGCCCACAAAATATTTACAATAAGACTCGAATAATGTTTTCTGGAGTTCGAACTTGCTACAGAGCCTATTTCGCGTCATTTTCCCACTAATTTTAGCACCGAAGACTTTGCTGAAGCTTTTGACAAAACACTTCCAGTCTTCAGCTCTTGCGCAAACAATTCCGCACATGTTTCCAACGAATTGCGTTTCGCGTAACAGTCGACAATGTACAGGCGCTGTTTTATCGTGAGTACCATTTTATGTCGCATTCAACTGGTCACTAAGGACGTCTTCGCCTCTCACTCACTCAAACGTAATGACACAGCGAAGTATTAGGAACAGAGCGTGTGGTAAATTCGCATGAGCAGGCACATGCCAGCAACCGACTGATACAACGAAATCACAGTTTCGAACATTTTCTGTGGATCGTCAATTTACCTGTTCGTCTACGAGGCTCATTTTCGCGGGAACCTTACAAATATTTCCGGATCAATTTCATTTTGCCCACACTGTATACTACCAGTAAACAAGGTATCAGAAAGGATAGGCGATATTGGAAAACCCGTGCCGTGCTTCTATGTTAATTAAAATTTAGTCGTAAAAATTTGTGAAGCTCTTTCTCTTGAAAAAATCATCCGATTTAACCTGCACTTATAACATTTCTCTAATAACTCAATAAGTTAATAATGGCTTTTATTAAATTGCTGGATTATTCGTTATTTTCCATTTTGAGTCCGACGGCTATTGTAGTTTAGATTGCCAGTTATTTTCACAGCGTCTAACTGATGTAGTCACAAGACGTTAATTAGCTCAACTAGACCCGTCGACAAAAGCTGAGACATATTCGAAACATCAGTTCCAGCATGTGAAAGAAATGATGGCCGCCCGTCAACACATTGAAAACAATCGACAGAAGTCATATGGTCGCTTACTGCTTTCCGTGAGCACAATGTGGCTGAACATTGCGTTGACGAGGTCAGAATACACTACGACGACAAAAACGACGTACCAAGAAATAATTATCCAAATGCGAAGGGAAAACGGCAAAAGTTAAGTACAAGTACAGACAAACAAACGATTACAATTTCAGAAATCTGGGAAGACTTAGTCAAGAGAAATAAAATTTTGGAAATTTGTGGTAAGTTCCTATGGGACCAAACTGCTGAGGTCATCTGTCCCTAGGTTTACATGCGACTTAATTTAACTTAAACTAACTTACGCTCAGGACAACGCACACACCCATGCTCGAGGGAGGACTCCAACCTCCGACGGGGGAGCCACGCGTCCGTGGCAACTCGCCCGCTACAAAGTGCGGTTCAAGAGAAAGAGCTTCACAAACTGGTCAAGTCAGTAACGTATTGGTCCACCTTTGGTCCTTATGAAAACAGTTTCCATTGATTGATAAAGAGTTGTTGGATGTCCTCCTGAGGGACGTCGTGCCAAATTCTGTCCTACTGGCGTCAAAATCCCGAGCTGGTTGGAAGAACTGCCCATAACGCTCGAAACGTTCTCGACTGGGGAGTGATCCAATGACCTCGTTGACCCAGGTAGGGCTTGGTAAGCACGAAGACAAGCAGTACAAACTCGCGTCGTGTACGGGCGGTAATTATCTTGCTGGAAGGTAAGCCCAGGATGGCTTGCCTTGAAGGGCAACAAAACGAGGCGTAAAATATCGTCGATGTAGCGCTGTGCTCTAAGGCTTTAGCGGATAACAACCAAAGGGGTCCTGCTATGAAATGAAAACGATACCACAGGCCACCACTTCTGGTTGTCGGGGTCGAATAGCGAGCAACAGTCAGGTTGGTATCACACCGCCGTCCGCTTCGCTGGTCACCAGGGCTCAATTCGAAGCGCGACTCATCAGTGAAGGCAATTCTACTCAAATCAATGGAATTCCATGTCATGTCGAAGACGTGAATGAAGACGCCCCAGAGCGTGATGGGATACCAGCCTCAGTGTCGTCCAACATACGGCCCGACAAACAGGGATGATGGTCTGGAGCGCCATTTTCATTTTTTAAATGTTGTAGAGAAAATAGGATCTAAATGTTCTTTAGAAGAGGCAAGGCAGTTAATGGAAGAGGCCTTACCCACACTTTTGATACAATTGAAATTCCACCCGCCTGCCTTCTGAAATTAGGAAGATGATAAACTCTCTCAAGAATAAAAGCTCACATGCAATTAATGGCATTTCCAGCAGGATAATAAAAGCTAGTTCCCAAGAGATAAGTGGGATTCTTAGCCACATATGTAATAGCTCTCTGAAGCAGGGTGTTTTCCCAGATAGGCTGAAGAAGGCCATTGTTAAACCATTGCATAAAAAAGGAGATACGTCTGATGTCAACAGCTACCGCCCAATCTCTCTTCTGACTGCTTTATCCAAAATTCTTGAATAAGTAATGTATTGCATAGTAGCTTCACACCTTTTGTAAAAATAAAGTTTTAACAGAATGTTAGTTTGGTTTCCAGAAAGGTTTCTCAACGGAAAATGCTATATATACTTTCACTAATGAATTATTAAATGCTCTGAGTAACCGGAAGTCACCCGTTGGGATTTTTTCTGATCTCTCAAAGGCTTTTAATTGTGTAAATCATGGAATACTACTAGATAAACTCAAGTACTGTGGTATGAATGGGACAGCGCTCAAATGGTTTAAATCATACCTAACTGGAAGAGTACAGAAAGTTGAAATAAGCAGTTAACATAATACGCAAAAAACTGGTGATTTCTCAAACTGCGGAACATTCAAGAATGGGGTGCCGAAAGGTTCGATCTTGGGTTCTCTGCTGTTCTTAATATATATTAATGAGTTACCATTCTATATTCACGAAGATGCAAAGCTGGTACTTTTTGCCGATGATACAAGTCTGACACCCACCAGACAAGAATTAACTGGTGAAATTGTAAACGATGTTTTTCAGAAAATCATTAAGTGCTCTCTGCAAATGGGCTCTCATTAAACTTTGACAAATCACAATACATCAGTTCCATACAGTAAATGGAATGACCCCATTAATAAATATAGACTTCGATCAGAAATCGGTAGCTAAGGTAGAATATTCAAAATTTCTAGGTGTATGCATTGATGAGGGGTTGAACTGGAAAAAACACACTGAAGATCTACTGAAACGTTTGAGTTCAGCTACTTATGCTATTATGCTGGAATAGAAGGGAGAACCGATAGAGGTACTCAGGGTACCCTCCGCCACACACCGTCAGGTGGCTTGCGGAGTATGGATGTAGATGTAGATGTAGATTAGGGTCACTGCCAATTTTGGCGATATACATCTCAGTAAATTAGCTTACCAAGCCTATTTTCATTCTCTGCTTTCGTATGGCATCATATTCTGGGGTAAGTCACCGTTGAGTAAAAGAGTGTTCATTGCACAAAAGCGTTTAATCAGAATAATTTCTGGAGCTCATCCAAGATCGTCCTGTAGACACTTATTTAAGGAGCTAGAGATCTTCACTGTAGCCTCACAATATATATATTCACTTATGAAATTTGTTATTAACACTCCGAACGAATTCAGAAGTAATAGCAGTGAACATGGCTACAACACTAGGAGAAAGGATGATCTTCACTACTCAAGTTTAAATCTAACTTTGGCACAGAAGGGGGTAAATTATGCTGCGACAAAAATCTTTGGTCACTTACCTAATAGCATCAAAAGTCTGACACATAGCCATACAGCATTTAAAAGGAAATTAAAAGAATTTCTTAGTGGCAACTCCTTCTACTCATTAGATGAATTTTTGGATATAGTAAGTGGGTAATTTTCCTAATCCTTACAAAAAAATTAAAAAGATTAAGTGTCATGTAATATTCCGTGTAATGTAATATCTTGTACGGACACCTTTTATTAACCTGGCACGTCCCACATCATTACGAAGTGTTGTATTCATGATCTATGGAACAAGTACTAATCTAATCTAATCTAATCTAATTGCAGCACCCATTTGGTCGTTATACGCGGCACCCTTACAGCCCAGCGGTACATTGACTATATTCAACGCCTCGTTCTGTAGCTGGTAAGGACACGTTACAAGAGCAACACATTTTACTGTTTCCAAAACTGCATACAGGCGATCGCGTGGACGAACTGAACAGGGGAGACAGGATAGCTTTAATTAAGGTATGAAGATCGTTAAAGATTTTTTAAAAAAAGTGATGTTTCAACGTCCAACGAACTAAGAAAATAAGTAGGAATTTGCTGGGACGATAAAGCTAAAGAACATGAGAGACACCTAAAAAATGTTGCTGCGTGTTAATTATACCTTACTGAACCCCAGTGAGTATGTACTCTCCATACGGAGTAACCTCCTTTATTGGAAAGGTGGTAAAAAGTCAGATATAAATGAGCCACCGAGGTAAGTGTGATTGTACATGAAATACAAGTTCACTTTAAACATAAAAAAAGACGGAGAAGGGGGACAGCCTCCCTCAGTCGATGTGTTTGAAAGGAGCTGTAATGTGAATACCAACGGTTCACACAACCGTAGAGGGGACCTGCTTTTTTTAAAAGAAAATATATAGGTGATTTATGCGCTGAAATTAGCGAATATTATACAGGAATCGTTTTGAGTAGATATCATGGTAAACAAAATGTATTACCTAAGTCGAGCCAGGGGCATTGCTGGGACAAGCTGCAGCGCTCAGCAGATTCTCGGAGCCGCTCAGAGAGGGACCTTGAGTATGGTCGCTGCTGAGTAGACGCAGAAGATCTGGATGGCACCAAGTTGGGCAGCGCAGTCAGCATGTGGCCTAGGATTACAAAATTTGTACCATATGGATTACAGCGGGGCGGTCGGCACTGGAGGAAGCTGCCAAGCATTCACATACGAAAGTCTTTCGACGTAGGCATGAAGGACTTCGTGGAACCTGGCTGTGTAGCGAAAATGGAAGCTGCAGCGTTTTTTTTCACATAAATAATATAAAATGTAAGATGCAGAGAGGCAAGTATCAGCGATAAATACAATAATGTTCGAGAAGCCTACAGTAACATAAAAATGTTGGTGCATGTTGAGATCATGAAAGAATTTTATACAAGAACAGTCAGTTGAATTACTCACATATTAACCCTATCATTATATGAAAATTGAAGGTGGAGGGGAGGAGAAAGGGAAGGAAAGGGATTACTGGTGACAGCTGCATGGGGACATTACATGGAATCAGCGGCGACGAGCGAAAATGTGTACCGGACCGGGATTCGCTCCTGGGATCTCCTGCTTACCTTTTTTTATTACACAGGGCAGCTAACCCCATGACCGAACACGATGAGCTACCGTGCCGGCTATACCTATCAGGCCGGTGCGTTACCCACTACGCCATCCGGGATAGTTTTCATCGCAACTGCGCGGACTACCTCGTCACGCCTCACGGCCGACCGGCACCTGTCCGCAATCCCCGTCCATTTCGGCCATGCTCGCTACTCTCAGATTCCCGCAAGAAGTCGGACGTACTTGTGCATCCGCACTGTCCGCCTTCGCGAATCAGGTATATAAATGCGATACTTGTATCACAACTACGGATTGCGCATCGTGTCTGCTCTTTCGGACTTATGGTTCAAATGGCTCTAAGCACAATGGGACTTTGCATCTGAGGTCATCAGTTCCCTAGACTTAGAACGAATTAAACCTAACTAACCTAAGGACATCATACACATCCATGCCCGAGACAGCATTCGAACCTGCGACCGTAGCAGCCGCATGGTTCCAGACTGAAGCGCCTAGAACCGCTCGGCCTTTCGGACTTATCCCTGATGTATTTGTTCTTAGGCCTGCAGTGATGCGCTACTTAGTCTTATTAACGTTTTTGCGGTGTACTCCTTAAATATATTCTTTGTACGTTCAGTTGCTTCACTTTTACAATTGTTCCACTTTCTACAACGCCAAGCCACCCAATATTTTACATATTCAAACATAGTGTAGTTATATTAGCTGCGAACTGTTTCTCGATCACATGAACAGTGTTCCCATGTCAAGTTATTTCAACGCGATGTTTCCTTTTGTATGACAGTACAGAGTAGTGAGCAATTCAATTGTTTCACAAAGTAAATCTTTCCTCTGCACGAAATTGAGGCGTAACATATGCAGTAATTTACATAAGCAAATTCTCTGCACCATAACGACGAGGTCTGGAGTGTTCTTGATGTGCAATCACTGAATATAAATCTACGTCCGCTCTGCATGGCGGTAATTATTTCACACGTTTTATGATTCAAGCCCATATTAAAATAACAGTGCACGTGTTGTACCGTGAGTCGCCAAATAGTTGTGTAATGTGAAGTAGCTCAGCTTATTCGGTAACGGCGCTAAAGAGCTTCATGTGCATAACAAGAATCTTCTTTATTTGCTACGAATCTTCAATACGTCATAGCCATGACGTGGGCTAGTAAGTATTATACGCGCAAACAGAGTTGACACTCGGCTCGGTGGCTGATGGGAGAGACTGTAAAGACATTCCCACTCTCAGTTGCTCCCATCAGCCAGCGCGCCGAGTGTCAACTTTGTTTGCGCGAGTAATATGTCACAATCACTTGCCGAACAACACGTCAAATGTGATCACCGTCCATTACATCAGTTTCGTGTATGGAATGGATTAAACCAAAACTAACAGGAACTTTTGCCACTTATCAAACATTTGCTCTTCCTCGTGAAAACCTTGTCCAAACATGTTCAACGTGACGGAGCCTGTCTTCTGATAAAGTTCACTCAGATAACGTTGATAGAGCAGAAAGCGTCAGCTACAAAAGTGAGCTTCCCATGTCCACCTACTCCACAGCTGGCCGGAAAAACTGCCTTGCATGCATCATCTCTTCACTATTACTTATTACGATTGTTCTCCTGAAAGTTCATGCTATCCGCAGCCATCAAATAAAGACAATTACTTCTTAATTAATAATATGAATTTTTTAGTTATTCAGTATTTAATAACCTCACTTTGAATATATACACCGTGTTTCTTATTTAACAGGCATGATATTAATGTACATAAATGCTAGATTAGAAAAAAATATATGCAACCAGCAACCGAAAAGGCACCTAATGACATTAAAAAATTTTAATCCGAGCGGGAAAAGGGATATGTCAAACAAAGGAAATGGCAGGACCGCAACATGCAACAAGCTGTCTTACAGCGGAAGTGGAGAAAACGAATCAGAACAAGGAATTTAAGTGCAGTGAATAAATACGCTTGTAGTTTAGCGGTTTTCTTATGAAATCATAGTTAATGGCTAGAAGTGCTACTCTTGTTTAAACGGATAGATACTTGGAGTTTTTTTTTATATTCTGAACTGGTTCCAGTCCGCCACACCATAGGTGATATTATCACACCATAGCTTATACATTCTCGAAACAACAACAAAATTGCCAATGACGAAGCTTTCACAATAAAACTAGGCCTATTTAGTTCCGGGTACAACAGTTAACATCAAGTCAACTTTCGTTTGATTTCCAGCCACCAGTTCACAGTAAGTTTTCTGAATACTGTCGACCCTACAGTCTCTGCCCGCATGAAAAAACATACGGGGTACATGTCCAAGAAATGATGATAAGTGCACAAAATCGAATAAGCAATTCATAGACACTCAGCTCTAGTCACTTTCGTCTAAAGTATGAAACAGTTCCTTACACACCACAGACAGGCTATAGACAGACACGAGAGAGAACCCAGGATCGAATTTACTCTGGGCGACCATATTGACGCCGTGTGCACAGAGGGCGATAAGCTGTTAATTAATCTGACTTTCAGAAAGTGTAGATTACGACTGCCCGCTGGGTGATAACGAGGAAGATGGATGAGATAAAGCCACCGTTGGTCACGTGATTCCTTCAGCAGCACCTGTCGAATGTGTGGGTGACGCCGCTAATAGAGGATAAGGCGTTCCAAGCACATGCGTCAGCAATCGGTGTCTTGTCTAATCTGAGTAGTAGACTGGGTAACATTCCGTGCTGTACATAGAGAAATACAGTTCCAGGGAACGCTCCTAACCCAACGAAGTGCTTACGATGAGTGCTAAGATTCGCAAGAATGTGTGCAGCATGATAGTTGCGCCGGGAAACCTACTTCTCTCAAAAGTCCTTTACTTTCTTTCCTTAAATATGTACATCATGTATACGTGCCTTCAGTTTTTCGACAGATATTATTTGAAATATTTCCCAGCGCGACGGGTGGGCAGGCCTGCAGAACTGTTGTTTGTTACGATGCGTTGTTCAAACTGGTCATAATCAGACCTGCAACAGGCGGTTATAATTTACGAAGAAGCGCAGCCTTTGTCCCAGGGCCTTTCCTAGCCGTTACGGACGTGATTTACCGCTTCTATCCTGCAACGGACTTGCCGCCACAAAGGGGGCAGCCGGGCAGCCTCGCATCTTGTATCTTGGGACTTGCCTCCCTTCCACGGGAGCCCTACTCTTGTTCTTGCCATTATATTGGTGCTCTGAATAAACGAGTCCCAACTTGTTGCTGTTGTGATCTTTAGTCCGAAGTCTGGTTTGATAGCTCTCTTAGCTGCCTGCGTAACTACTGCGCCCCACATCCACTTGAACAAACTTACAATAGTCAAGCATTGGTCATCCTGTAAAATTTTTACCCTTCGCACTTACTTCCGTTACCAAATTGACGATTTCTTAATACATAAGGATGTGCTCTGTCAACAGATCCCTTCTTTTCGTTATGGGTCAAAAATTTATTTTCTCCACAATTACATGCAGTAGCTTCTCATTGGTTATTCGATTTAATAATCCAATCATCAACACCCTTCTTTAGATGCCATTCTCTTCTTGCCTGAACGGTTTATGGCCCTATTTCCCTACCTTATAAGGCTACATACACTCCACGCAATTACCTTCAGAAAAGACTTCCTAACACTTACATTTATCTTCGAAGTTAACAAATTTCTCTTTTCCAAAACAAGCTTTTCTCGCTTCTGGGCCATCCGGGGTGGCCGACCGGTTATAGGCGCTACAGTCTGGAACCGAGCGACCGCTACGGTCGCAGGTTCGAATCCTGCCTCCGGCATGTAGTTCTAAGTTCTAGGGGGTTGCTGACCTTAGCAGTTAAGTCCCATAGTGCTCAGAGCCATTTGAACCATTTTCGCTTCTGGCAGATTGCATTTTATATCCTCCCTGCTTCAGCAACTGTCAGTTATTTTGCAGCAGAAATAGCAAAACTGACCTACTATTTGTCATGTCTCACTTCCAAATCTAATTCCCTGAGCATCGCCTGTCTTTAGTTAATGTTACTCTGACAATCTCTTTTCACGACACTGTCCATTCCGTTCAACTTATTTTTCAGTTTCTTTGCCATCTCTGACAATCACGTCCTGTGACTCGAGTAGCTGCCTTCCGGTTTCTGTATAACCTTTCGCTCCTTATTTTATCCAAGATACGTTCAGAATTTCGAAAAATATCCAACAGATTTCACACATAACTCCACGTGTAGGTCCACTGCAGGCCACTGGCCTCCTAACTAACACATGCTCATCAATGTCAACGAGGCACAAGGTAATATAAGAAAACACAACAGACCTCCATCCTGCTCTCCAATGACCTCTCCCATGACACAACTGATGTCGCAAATGGCAGTGGTTTGGGGTCAGTGGATGCTCGCTGCAGAGCATCTGGATCGGAGCCGTCCTTAAAGTAACCGATTTCTGACAGCTCGTTGTGTCACTATAGTGCCAACTGCTGCTCAAATGGCTGCTGCAGATGCAATACGAGTCGCCAACGCCATATGCCGAAAACGATTTTCTTTTCTCTCGGTAGTGCAACATGACCTTCCGGAGCCCTGTCTTCTTGCGACCGTACATTCTTGTCGCTGCCAGCAATCCTGTGCAGTGGCTACATTCCTGCCAAGTCTTTCTGTAATATCGCAGAAAGAACATCCAGCCTCTCGAAGCCCTATTACACGACCTCGTTCAAACTCAGTGAGGTACTGAGAATGGCATCTTTGTCGCCTTAAAGGGCATTTTTATCAACTCACCATGTTCAACCTCAAACGTAACTAGCGGAAGAGCAGAGAGTGCTGCGAGACGACGTCAGCCAATAGTATGCTGACGAACCCCTCTGTAGGACGACACCAAGACAAAGAGCGGACTTTACACGGCTACCTGCGAGCGGAGAGGAAGACGAGCCATCATACAAATGCTGCAGCAGCGACTTACGAACTGCACTGTTTTTCTTGCATTTAAATTGCATATACCGAAGGGCACTGATTATCTGCATGTCACCATTTGATTGCGACGCATCTTTGTGAATACGCAAAGTTAAGTATTGTCAACTTAACTTCATGTAATAAAGTCCATTAATTCGACTTGCTTGAACTGCCATCTAGCGATCCGAGGAAACGGCTTCATAGGCACCCTCTATTAGACGAGTGGGCAGAACACAAAAGAAACACCCCAAGCAACTTTCGTTTATGGTGCACATTTCCTTCTTGGTGTCGAGTTTTTTTCCGTCAGTCTAGTAGCAGTAAAACCGGATTTCAGGCTGAGATTCATTGGATGAATCTGAAGCCTCGAACAAACCGCGTATACTAACAGTCTCGATACGTTGTATCGCGGCAGTCTCTATTAAATGTGGCGCATCCATACTTTCGGAGCGAGTTGCAATGCAGATATCGCCAAATGTTAAAGAAAAAGGTTAAAACTGGGATCAAGGTGCAAAGATCAGATAAACAACAACAATGGCGTTAGAAAATTATCTATTATAACATGTGGTATTCATTTACTGAATATATATAACATAATTTTTAGCCAGAATTTAAAAATGAAACATACCTACACATATCTAAGAAATATGTTTCACTATAGTACAGGTAAAGGTCAGTGTATCGTACTGCACAAATAATGAAATAAAATAAATCGTATTTACTTAATTGAGAGTTGTCTACCTTCATCGCAGTTTGAATGCCGACTTCCCCTGGATTTCATGCCTTCTAATAAAAATTGTAATGGGTGCTAGCAAAAACAATTTGACTTTTTCGGAGAACAACCACTTTTCTGACTCGCACAGCTTCTTGCATTGTTTCCTGAACACTGATTTTAAATTGTGTATTTTTCCACCTCTTGTGACATGTATTTTTTGAGCAAGTAGTGCACAGTATTCCTCCTTTTGCTCCCATTTTTGCAACGACATGGGAGGGCCTGAAAATCTTCAGTTACTTTCACACCAGGCCAGTAGAAACTGACTCGGAAAATGTCCTGAGTACAGTAAGCCGTGCGACATTGTGGCATGTTGCACGTTTCGATTGGGAACCTGAGACTTGCAATATCTGCAATGCAATTGTCGCGAAACAATATAAAAGTGTTGCGAAACAGCGTTGAAACCTGTCCCATGACTCGTGCGCCGCGACTATATCGATAGGTTTGTATAAGGATTTAAAAACTTAATTCATCCGCGAAAGTAGTGACTTAGAAAAGACTCGTTCGAAGGCTTCGTGAGTTTTCCTCATATGCCTGAGATCGTTCTCAAGTTGCATTGCCGGCCGGAGTGGCCTAAGCGCTTCAGTCTGGAACCGTGCGACCGCTACGGTCGCAGGTACGGATCCTGCCTCGGGCATGGATATGTGTGATGTCCTTATGTTAGTTAGGTTTAAGTAGTTCTAAGTTCTAGGGGACTGATGGCCTCATATGTTAAGTCCCATAGTGCTCAGAGCCATTTGATTTTTGAACCAAGTTGCATTAATAGATGAGACAAGATCAAACGAGAAGAAGCTTCACTGTTAGACGCTACAAGAAAGGTGTCGTACATCACAGAGAGGTTTATTGTTGAAATTCCGAGACATTACGTTCCGGGAGGATGTGGGCAACATATTATTTCATTCCACATGATATTAAAGCTGTCACGAACCTGAAGATTGGTTTTAACACCACAGTGTTTTACAAGGAAAGGTCCTATTAGATGGAGGTGGTACAGTGTTTCTTCCTCCGACCTGTGAAGTGAGGCATTCAGTCAGTTATAGGTGAACTCGCAGTTTTAGGTGGATTCCGAACCAATGTCCAACTCTGCGTTTATCACATTAACAGACATTCACAGAGGCAAAATGACGACGACGACAAAGAGAAAATCAGAGAAATTAAAGCTCTTGCTGTGCACACTCAAATCATTCTTCTCGCGTACCATTCGCGAATAGAACAGGGAACGCTGGAAATGATGTTGGCGCCAAAAGTTCCATTGAGCACACACCATAAGGTCGCTTGCAGAGTTTGGATGTATATCTGAATGAATCTCAACAGAAAGGTTACGCTAGATCCTGCTCCAATAACTGTAGTATAAAGTCTGCTTCCGCATACACATCGCGAGAGCTAACTTCTGACAAAACAGGATGTGAAAGAATGTAGTATCAGCGATTTTGTGTGACAGCAGGAGCACTCTCATTGTTATCCCAAGGAACCTTAATTGCAAATTTGAACGCCATTCTGGTGATTCTAGCTGTTGTGCTGCCATTCATGAACAGCATTCCAGTGGTGTTTTCCAACAGGATAACGTTCGCCGACTTAGCGGTGTTGTAACGCAACAGGCTCTATAGGGTGTCCACACGTAGCCTTGGCCTCCGCGATCACCAGATCTGTCTCCAATGGAGCACACAGGGGACATCATTGGCCAACTCCAGTGTCATCCACAAACATCATTATCCGTCCGTGTATTAATCGACCAAGTGCAACAGACATCGAACTCCATCCCACAAACTGACATCCACCACCTGTACAACACAATGCAGGCACATTTCCATGCTTGCATTCAACATGCTGGCGGTAACACCAGTAATTAATGCACCAGCATTTCACATTTGTAATGGTTTACCCGCACTTGCATTAACCTGTGATCTTGGATGTTAATCACTCAACTATGTTATCTAGATAAATGTATTCCAGAAATTTCATTACTCTACATTAATTATTTTTTGGCGTTGCGTTTTATTTTCCGTCACTGTAATCTTTTGAAGTCACGGCATTTTCGGTATTTTCAGAGGGTTATTCCTTGGTTGGGTTGGGTTGTTTTGGGGGAAGAGACCAAACTGCGAGGTCATTGGTCTCATCGGTTTTAGGGAAGGACGGGGAAGGAAGGCGGCCGTGCCCTTTCAAAGGAACCATCCCGGCATTTTCCTGCAGCGATTTAGGGAAATCACGGAAAACCTAAATCGGACGCGGGATTGAACCGTCGTCCTCCCGAATGCGAGTCCAATATGTAACCACTGCGCCACCTCGCTCGGTTTATTCCTTGGTATTTTGCGACAGCTATTGATTCCAGTGGTTAATCGCCAACAACAAAATCGAATAGTAATGGATCTCTACACCTGTTTATGCATTTATTCACGTTCACCGTAAACTACCAGTCCCTGGACCAAATGTCGATTCTAGGCAGGTATTCCTTCATCGCCCCACTGTTGTCTTGCGTTGAATATACAGGGAATCTCTCCTAAGATCGTCAGGGGCTTTTTCTCTTGTGTTTCAGCCGACATCTGCAATTTTGTAATTGCAGTGTGCAGCTGGAGTCGGCCCAAACAAACAGTGCTCACAAAGCCTTTCGTGCCATGCCCAGTTTCAATGAAAAGCATCGGTCTGTTTTCCGTTACAAATAAAATTATTTTTAAAACCGAATTTTACTTCGTCGTTCGATGGAGCGGTCGCAGAAAGGTCTAGTCTGACAATATTTTTACCGGTATGTATCAACAGGGGCAGCAAAACTCAAAGAATAACCGCAGCGACAGCACTGCCCTGGTCTGAGCTAACTGCTACCACCACACAGCGGCGCTACTGAGTCGCTGCAGGATTGCTGTTGGCGGTTTTCGACCCGTGATTCCTACAACGTTAGCAAAGTCGCCCATTTTCACTCTGCGATCTTTCACTGGTATACCGCGAAAAATATCAGTCATTTCCTGTGTATCTACGTCAACTGCCTATTCAGATCGCGCTTTCTTTCTCTTCTACTGCGAGTACATATACATTAGTTTCATCAGGAAGAAATGGTATTCGTACAGGGGCAGAACCTTCATGATACCCAAATCGCTTAGGGATTGAGTAGCGGTGCAGCACTTCAAGCTAATGTATTCAATATTCGCACATTCTCTGAAAACCCTCCAGCAAGCAGCCACGCATTACAATGATTCTAAACTTTCAATAAAAGTTAGCATGATTCATGCTTACACCACAATCATGATTTTTAGAAATACTCGCATTTACATGAAGCCCTGGTACCCGGTAGGATTCACCCATCGTTTGCTGGGCCGTGACTGATTTATGCTCCTGTCTTCTGTGACCCTGGTGACCGAGGCGCCTTGCCACGGTTCGCGCGAATCCCCCAGTCGGAGGTTCGAGTCCGCCCTCGGGCATGGATATGTGTGTTGTCCTTAGCGTAAGTTAGTTTAAATTAGATTAAGTAGTCTATAAGCCTAGGGACCGATGACCTCAGCTGTTTGGATCCATAGGAACTTACCACCTGGTGATCGTCCCATGAGTCCTACACGGAAGGCTTCACAGGTAGGCGGGGCGCAGTGCGCTCCAGACGCTGTACACAGCTTCACCTACTATGCGGCTGACCCGAAAAAAAGCTTTCTTTTTTACACGCTCTCTATATAGTACTTCTGAACTTCTTTCAGTTGCTCTGGAAGTATGCGGGATTACTTGATGTTTATCCCTGGTTTGATGACTGACGAGAAGGCTTTAATAAATTAAATAAACTTCTCCTAACTGCCTTTGACAAGATCCATGAGTACCAAGAGCAACGACATGTTGCACTAATATGCGATTGGCTCTGAGCACTATGGGACTTAACATTTTTAGTCATCAGTCCCCTAGAACTTAGAACTACTTGAACCTAACTAACCTAAGGACTTCACACACATCCATGCCCGAGGCAGGATTCGAACCTGCGACCGTAGCAGTCCCGCGGTTCCGGACTGCGCGCCTAGAACCGCGAGACCACCGCGGCCGGCGCACTAATATCCGGGAACAACAGTGAAGCGGGGTATAAAATGGAACAATCGCGCAGAAGTAAACGATTCACTGGTAGCATGTCTTCTGGAAGGAGTGAAGATTTTGTACAGCCTCTCTACAACACCGCTCGAGAATGCAGAAATCCAATCAGGTAGTACAAGCACTTAATATCGGACACGAAAAGGTAAGGGCACTGTGTACAAGACCGAAGTTATCGACCTCTCAAGATATTTGTAAAGGACGTCATTATGTCGCGACGAAAAGTCTTCAGGTTTCGGCTATCACTGCAAATATCTTTAGGTCACAGTAAAAAAATAAAAAAATAAAAAAAAATGTAAATGCACATCCAAATTCACGCGACGTCAAGAGTGAACTGAAGATGGTTTCATGGCAACCGAAACAGCCAATAATCATATGATTTTGCTACAAATAAACATTTCCCGAGATACTGCAGTACAAAATGCGAACAGTGCTAACTATAAAACTTTCCATTCGCATATCGATATGAATTTCAAAAGGCACGACTATCTATCAAGAAACGAGAAGATCCCTTTGCTCCTCAAAATGACGCGTCAGATGGAAGAAGAAATCAATTGGGTACTCCGTTTAAAACTATCTTGTTTCAAGGAATGGCCCGGATAATATCCCAAGGTGGGGTGGAGGACAGGAACTTTAAAAAAAAAAAAAAAAAGAAAAAAAAGAAACAAAAAAAAAACTAGATGATAACTGATGACGAATCGGTCTTGTGTGCAAATTCCACAAGGTAAACATGCTTAGGCGGTCTGAAGGCAGTTAAATATGTAAGTGTGATACTACATGACAGCTTGAAAGGACGCCAGCGCTTGTGGTGTTTTGCCAGAAAATCGAACTGACATCTTCCCTTCACGTAGGCAGATTTATAAAGCGAATCTAATCCGACAATGGAATAACAGTGGACCACTAATCAACCCTATTGTTCTTCATCCGGATCAACGAAGTAAATACAGTGTTTTTTCAGTGTAACTCTTCTTTCCTTTACACCACGCATTACCGCGATAAACTTCAAAGTTAGCCTCAGTCAGCGAGTGAGAATTAGGGACAACGTGGCACTCCCACATTCCTGCTCTGGACAAGGTCGTGGATGATGCGGTTTACTGTTGCCTGGCTTCTATCTGTCATGAAGTATTAAGTATGAATCTGTTATCGTGTCAGTGCAATGGGTGCTTGTGCAGCGGTGTGTTTATGTCGTTATGGGTGAATACCGAATGAAAGGAAGAGACAGTGTGAAACTACCACCCAGCAGGCTAACGGATCACCCATTAGCAGTTCCACAAGCCATCTCACCGTGAGAAACTGCGCAAAAGGACATTGGAATTGGGTCGAGAGTGGTAACTGATGATTATAATATGAAAAAGAAATCTAAGGTAATAGTCCGCACAGAACGTGGACATTGACATGTAACTGATTCAGTTAGGAAATGGTGTATTGCTAGATACCAAGGTACACTGACGTGTTCGATACCGACAGGTGCAATATCGGAAGTACTGTTTTCCTGATATTGTGTGAAGTGATAATCTTATGTCATGTCAAAAAAAAAAAAAAAAAAAAAAAAAAAAAAAAAAAAAATTCTCGATAACAAATGTAGAATAATCAGATTTATAGCCTAATAGCGCGTTTATAGTATTACATCTAATTTTAATTTTAAAACAATAATGCAAGATTGATAATTAACAACTGTACATTTGGTCTTTTCAGAAATAATTGTGAAGGGCTTGTACCGAACATGATACAGAATTATTAGAAACACGTGGACAAGTGTTAAAATATAACAGAAAAGGAAATGTATACGAAAGGGAGATACAGCTTAACTGATGTTAAAAAAAACCTGTATTTGTGTCAAAAACATCTGAAATTCATAAAATATTGTAATATTACTGCTACTAGAAAGACTACTTGTTGACAGGGGGCTGCATTTACAATAATGTAACGTTTTCAGTTGGTAGTTTAAAAATGTAAATACATAAGCAAGAGTGCCGGCTGGGTCTGTCTTTCTTTTGTATCGCTGTCTCCGTCATGTCTGTCTGTTTACAGTTGACTGAGCTGACTATATAATTTTTGTCTTGCGCTTGTCGTGAACAAAACGAAAAGTTAAAAAAAAAATACTATCAAGTTTTACATAGAAACGACCGGGACCACCTGGTCCTGCACCAAAGATAAGTTTTAAACTACACTCAAAAGAAAATTAACATTGCGGTCTCCATCACTGGTATGTAGTGTAGAGTTAAGGATCACATTATCTGCTAATTGTATTGACGTGATATATTATAGGACGTCAGCATGCAGCATGGCTTAAGTTCAGCCTGGACAAGAGGCTCTGTAAGAGGTGAAACAATACTGTTATCTAGGAAGTAGAGTAAGTAATAGAGGAGCATGTAACAACAGGCAGAGTTAATTATTTTTGCAGATGACACTACCAACTTAATATACTTTCAGCAACAGAAGAAATGGTAAATGATACTCTTAAATTTTTTTAGTGCGTTTCTGCAGATAGTCCCACTATCAATTTCGAAACAAACACAACGTATTCAGTACAATGATGAATGTGACACATGGCGAAGAAATGACAAATAAGGCGGAAACTTCAAAAAATTTGGATGTCCATATTGATGAGAGCTGGATGCCGGAAAAATTCATTGTTGAACTCTTAAAGTAAACCATTTAAGCCATATTTGCGCTGCTAATTACTACAAGTGCTGGAGAGAGGCATATCAGTCAGTTATAGTGTGCGTATTTCCATTCAATGATAAAGTATGGATTAATGTTCCGGAAACAACGCGCTGTAAAATAATATACAGTGCTCACCAACAATTATCTTGTAGATCTCTCTTTATGGAGTCAGACATTTTGACTATGGCTTCACGCTATATATATTTACCTATAAAGTTTGCTGTAGGCAGCCACTACAGTTCGAAACGAACAATGACGTACATAATTGCAATATCAGAAGAATAAAATTATATTCATGATTCCATGTGAAGGTTAACTTAAGAGCAAAAAAACAGAACGTGGACAATGCAGCCACCAAAACTTTTGACAATTTTCCAAATGATAAAAAAGGTTTGACAGACAACAAAGTTAAAATAGAAAAGAAACTGAAAACTTCTCTCTTTGTCAATTCTTTCCATTTTCAAAAAAAAACTTCTGTTTACGTAACCTATACGAGGTGGTGGGTAAGACTTATTCATTCGCACCTGTGTGAAAAAAACCTGTAGATGACAGTGTAATATGAATTTAATGTATCGTTTCACAAAAGTGTCATTAATCGTATAAGTGATACAAGGAACATGAAACTATCTGACTATAGCAGCAAGGGTTGCAAAAGAACAAAAGGGCTTTTATTAAAATAGCCTGAAAGAGATCCATGGACAACTATGTTAAGGGAACAGTTCTGTGTTGACGTAAAATACGGACGATAGCGAAGACAGAAATACAACGTTTGCCGGCCTGTGTGGCCAAGCGGTTCTAGGCGCTTCAGTCTGGAACCGCGCGACCGCTACGGTCGCTGGTTCGAATCCTGCCTCGGGCATGGATGTGTGTGTTGTCCTTAGGTTAGTTAGGTTTAAGCAGTTCTAAGTTCTAGGGGACTGATGACCTCAGAAGTTAAGTCCCATAGTGCTCAGACCCATTTGAATACAGCGATTAGCACTCTTTGAAACGTGATGTTGGAGGAGACTTTGAAATGAGATGGACTCAATGAGAACAGATATCTACTACAGAAGCTAATGAAACGAAGAGAGAGAATGGATGGACACGTGTTATGACGTGGAGTCAATGCTGAAAAGTGTAGTTGAAGAGATGCTGGGAAGAAATAGTCGTTGGGACAGGCCTAGATAAGGCAGATAATTGATGCTATGGGGTGCAGTGGGTATGCTGAAACGCATAAATATATGGCAAACGACAGAAGTGGATCAAACCAGTCTTAGGTGGATGACAGCGACGACAACATCGGACGCCCACCTCCTTTGTCTAGGGGTTAGTAAACACTTGTCGTGGCCAGCATGGGAAGTCTTTGTACGGCACCGGCTTTTCTACCATCATCATCGTCTTCTTCTTCACCAACTACAACAACATGCAGACTCCAATGCATATGCATTGATGACAGTCTACACCGTAACCCGCTGAAGTGACGTCAATGACGAATATAAGACCTCTACTGATCGTATCTGATAAATTATTTGTCGGATTATCTATAGGTTCGTACCTGGCCATGAGTGACACGAGTCAGTGAAATCGGAGATAGAGACAATCGGAAAGAAGGAGTTCTACAGCGAACATATCCCGCTGGTTACTCCTCGAAAGATGGTAAGAGCTTGGACAGAAAGAACAGGACGGTGAACGCCAGAGAAATCGCAGCCACTTTAGTCGTCCATGTGACCGCTTGAGAAATAAACAATCGCCCGCTGGAAGGGGGAGTCCGCGTTCCTCTGGCACGTTTACTGCTGGCACAGGTTCACTGGCGACGTCCCTAGTAGCGCCGGGAGAAAGGTTATTGTGGAACTGAATGGAGGTCGGCGGTGTTCATCGATGACAGTTGTTACCGTCTTGCATAAAGTGGCAATCGTGTCGGTGTTTGCGGACGTACTGCAGACCAGGAATACCCACTACCTTCGCAGCCGGCATTCACAATCTCCAATGACAATTATGATGTGGCAAGCAAGCAGCTACGCATACCAATTGCCTCTGCTGTTCATCCAGGACGGCGGCGGATGATCCATATGGAATTACAGTTCGACACGGGTGATACAGACTGACAGAGCACGGCACAAATAACGTTTGGAACTTTCTACAAGAAGGGGGACGCGGAGGCACAAGCAGCGACCTCCAGCAATGATGTACCAACAGTTAATGACCCTTCATCTTCATTTTGTAGCTATAGACTTATTAGTTGAAACATTATGACAAAAAGTTTAACAGAGAGTTGGTCCATCTGCGGAACGCAGCGATTCTGCGTGCCGTGGATTCGACAGGTCCTTTGTAGGTTTCCGGAGGTATGTGACACCACGTGTCTACGAACAGCTCACTCATTTCCCGGAAGTTAAGAGCCGGTGGTTTGTGAGCGCGAAGCTGGCGCCCTGTGACATTCCCGATGTGCCCCATCGCGTTTAGATTAGGTGAATTTGGTGGCGAAGACATCAATGCGAATTCTCTATCAAGCTCCTCAAACTACTGTGGCAAAATTCTGGTCTTGTGACACGGTCAGTTATCCTTCTGGATGACGCCATTGCAGTCGGGGAAGACATAAATCTTGAAAGAATGGTCCGTACGTAAGTTTCACGTAGTCCACAGCTGTCGTGGTGCAATCGATCACTACCACAGGTCCCCTGGAAGCCCAAGTGAATGTCGTCATAGCATAATACTGCCTCCACTGGCATGCGTCCGTGGCGCACTGCCTTCGAAACAGCCGTTAGCATGGATGACGGCGTATACGGACACAATCACGGACTTGGTGGAACAAGAAATGTGATTCATTCGATCCGGCAACACATTTCCTTCAGTCCACGGTCCAATTTCGATGATCTCGAACGCACTGCTTCGGGCCGCGCGGGATTATCGGAGCGGTCTGGGGCGCTGCAGTCATGAATTGTGCGGCTGGTCCCGGCGGAGGTTCGAGTCCTCCTTCGGGCATGGATGTGTGTGTTTGTCCTTAGGATAATTTAGCTTAAGTAGTGTGTAAGCTTAGGGACTGATGACCTTAGCAGTTAAGGCCCATAAGATTTCACACACATTTGAACATTTTTGAACATTGCTTCGATGCTCCATGTCAAAAAACGTATTCTGAACGGTTTTCTCCAATGAACGTGTGTGCACCAGCACTGTATAAGGGGCAATAAAAAAGTTTCCGTTCGAAGGCCGTACAGTCCAGAATCGGTACGCTAATAACGCAAAATTGCCCTGAGCACTGAGGCAGTCATCCCACCGACGCACCAGACAGAAGATATCCGTTTCGTTAAACACCTTGTTCTTCTTGAAAAGTCCGTAAGTGATTGCCACACATCCTCGTCCGATGGGAATCGTCTACCCTTCTAGGCCTTTTTAAAAGGATCTAAAACGTGAATATCACATGCGGAGATATCAGGACTATAGGACGAGTGTCGAGTGTACTGGACGAGGCTGGCCTTCGTGACCGACCGGCGTCTTGTGTCGAATCGCAACCAGCATGGAACTTGGCGCACCAGTCCACAACGGTAGGTTCCGGCAGACATTCTAACCCCATACACATTCTTGGATGGATTTCTACCGGTGTTTGTCCTTCAGCAACCAAGAAAAGAATAATAGTAAATTGGTCGTGCTTGGACGCAGTTGGCAATAGCGCCGCGTAGTTCACGTTTCTGGAAAGGAACGAATGCCACACTAATTCCTTGGCTACATGTCGGTGGTTATATACCCGCATCGAAGTCGCGCTACGTTGCATGTACGCTGCAGCAACATCCTCAAAGGGGAACTTTTCCATCGTCGCTTATACTTTGTCGCCAGCTCTGCCATAGAACGCCTTCTATCCTTCTTTACAGAGCGAACAAGTCCCCGACCTTCACGTTCTTTGATAAAGCGTTGACGTGCTATACGTTGTTGGCCTACTCGTAGTTTCACTGTCCTTCAGCTACATCCATAGATGATCGCGAGAGTTGCATGAGAAAAGCCGACCACCATCGCCGTTCTTGTGATTCTCGTTGCCAGGCGCAGGCCCACAACAACCTTCCTTTCTTCAAACTCGCCTGTGTCAATGGAGTTCCCCAAACGCGGTACGTAACGTCGCCAGAATGGTCCATTCGCCCCTGCTCGGCGTGTATACTTTGCTTACACGAATACGCAACGGCAATAGGCAGCTGTCAATCTCGCGATGGGCAGTAGTCATTGAGCTATGTCGGCTCCCTTTCCTTTTACTAATTTTGGCCGCCCCGTCCGCATCAGCTTGCAGCAGCTGTATATAATGCGCTTTTCATTTAGGGGGCGTGGTGGTGGTGTCGTGATCGGGGAAACTGGGCGTTCTTGCGGGGAGCAGTGACTGGGACCGGTGGTGCTTGAACGGCGACGTCCTCTTCTCTCGGGGTCAAGGGGGTCACTTGGCTCAAATTTGTAGCGAGGCTTATTGACTTTGAGCGTTTAAAAGGCTTTCTGGGTTAAGGCCCTTTCTTAGTGTAGAGCTCACTCAAGTCTTCCTGAATTGATTGATTTGCCGTGTGGTACTAGTTGCGCGTGGTAGCTGATTCATGGTCGCGGAATTAAGCCGCCTTGTTGCTTGTTTACCTAGTGTTAATTTTGGCTTCGAGAAACCAGCTTCTTGTCTGAAAGCGTAGATCCAACTTTCGCAAGTGAGCTTTATTTTGCTCCAGCCGTAATGAGTCTCACGGCCGGGCTGTCTCGTTCCCGGTACCTTTGTAAATCGGAGAGGAGCCGAGTTGAGTTGCAAATTTCTGACTATTTAGGTTGCTTAGCCCGTGGTCAGCAGTACTTCTACAATTATTTTTCTATTCTGCCATCTTATTTTGTGATACCCACAGTGCATGTGTACTATGACACGTTTGCTCAGCTTCAGCCATCTTGCTGAGCGGTGTAACTGCGGCACTGTTGAGCGTGCTGTGGTGGCCCGGACTTAAGAAGCGCGCGCCTTTAGTCTGTTCCAGCGTCAAGGACAATGTGGTATGCCGCCTTATGGGACTCTTCGATGGTAGTGCCTTTGCAGCTGTGCTTCTTCACGCCTCGTCGGCCTGCACCATCTTCGCCGATGAGGTCGCTGCTCGCTAAGTTATGTAAGTGTAATCTATTAACTGTTTCATGTAATTGCTGTTTTCCTCATTATGAAGGCCTAAGCGGTCAGGGGAGGTCGCCGCTTGCTAACTTACGTTATTGTAATCTTCTAACTCTTTCATTTAACTTCTGTTTTTTTCATTATAAGGGCCTAAGCGACCAGTTATTCTTTGCCAGTCTGGTGCCACTTATTTTAACAGTGTAATACTTTTTTTTCAACTTGGTCAAGATTTTTTAATTACTATGTGGAAGCTACTCGCGTTGTAAAGTACTCATTCTTTTGGTTTCGTTAACGTGGCAGTCCCTCCCCCACTTTTTCTTTTAATGTCTAGTGCTGTAAAGGCACTGGCTTTGGGCACCTCGCGCTTGGTTAACCCTAGCATTACCAACGGGGGGGCCTCGTAGGCCCACTGACTCAGTTTTTCTATGTTGTATCCACACCTTTTGATATATGAACTTGAAAGCAAAGGTAATTGTTCGTTATTGAATGTACTATTGAGTCATTACAGAATTTCGGAATAAAAATGTAATTAAAATTCATTTACTTGATTTAATTCTCTGTGGGCCTTAGAAGCCCACCCGTTGGTAATAGCAAGGAAAGATTTACGAGGTTGAGTCTTTCGTTTCAAATTCTTACCATGAAACGAATTTTGGCATTTTGCCTTCAGACATATTATTATGAAGCGGACCATTGTTATTTTCAGTGTTTCTGCTGCTGTTGAACCAGCAACATGAGTAGACAACGTTTACGTGATAGTTCCATTGAAAGAGTGCTAGAAGAAGTTTTGAACGAATCAGATTTAGAGGAAAGTGAAGTGGATGATGATGTGGAAGAAATTAGAACTGATTCATCGTCTGAGAATGAAGATGAGGTTGAAGCCAATCCACCAGATGATAATGATATGGAATGTGATAAATTCATTGCAAAAAGTGGACGAGAGTATATTACGAAGCCATCTCGACAATATCGGCGTTCTGTACAAAATATAGTGAGAGAAAGAATGGGGCTAGGACAACAAGGAAGAATTGCGTCTCCGAAAGAGGCTATAGAGCTCTTTTTTACACCTCAAATTATGAATCTAATAAAACTACACTCAAATGAAGAGGCTTCTCGACTAGGTATTCAGCACACAGATGAAGATGAGTTATTTTGTTCTATAGGACTCTTGCTAATCATGGGTTCAAATCATGACAATAAGATACCTGTCCAAGATTTATGGTCTTTGCTTCAGGGCCGACAAGTGTACTATGGATCAATGAGTCGGACCCGATTTTTCGAATTGACTAAAATATTGAGGTTTGATGATAAGAACACAAGAGAAATTCGTCGCCAGACTGACAAGTTTGCTCCAATGAGGGAAATTTTTGAAAGCTTCAATTCTTCACTTCCATTGTATTTCATTCCTGGTCTACATACAATAGTGGATGAGATGTTGTCTTTGTTCCGTGGTCGCTGTCCATTCAAGGTGTTTCTAAAAGAAAAACCTGGAAAATACGGCATTCTAATTCGAATGCTGTCTGATTCTGAGACTAGATATGTGATCAGCATGGACATCTATACAGGCAAGTCAGGAAATAAACAGCATTCAAATGGACCGATGGAAATTGTAAAGAGACTAATAAAACCTATTGAAAAATCAGGCCGTAATGTTACCACAGATCGGTACTACACTTCAGTGGAGCTTACTGAGACTCTATGGAATGATTTTCACCTCACACTTGTTGGCACCCTACAGTCTAACAGACGACACATACCTGAAGAGCTGAAGACTACAACTGGCCGCAGTTTACACTCTTCCATCTTTGCTTATACTGACCCTCAGACACAGAGGCCACCAATTACTCTTGCATCAACGCTAGTCCGCGAGAAGCCAGCGACTGCTGTTGATGCTTTCAACTTATCACTCAGAAGGGGTGTTGAATGAAGACTCAAAAAAGACTAACATAAATCTTTTTTATAAATCTACAAAGGGAGGCGTGGACACCATAGACCAGATGGCAAGACACTACAGCACAAAGAGAGGAACAAGAAGATGGCCTTTGTCCCTCTTCTACACACTCATTGACATAGCAGCAATAAATGCATATTCACTCTTCCTCCTCAACTTTCCGAATTGGAAAAAGAATTTGCTAAACCGCAGAAGGGTGTTTATCACTAACTTAGGTCTCGAACTAATAAGATCTCAAGTAGATAAACGGGCAAAAAATTTGTATGGACTTCAGAAGCCAGTAATAATGGCAATGGAAAGCATCACACAACGGAAGCTCAGCTGCTCTGTAGAACCATCATCCTCAACAGCAGAACCAGAAACACGTGGACGGTGCCACCTATGCTGCCAAGAAGCTGCATCCAAAAAGATCAAGTACAACAAGCTGGGAAAGTCAACTGTTACCTGCTCTCAGTGCCACAAACACGTCTGTGGGAAACACTGCAGGAAGACAGTGTTGTGTGAAAAATGCGTTGCAGAATGAGACAGTAAATTTTGTTTGCTTCATGTAGTGTATCGAATTAAAAAAGTCGTTTTTTATAAGAAAACACTATTTTGAAACATTACTCCAAAAAATATATAAACTGAATCTCGTGATTTGTTCATTTTATTCCTATTATAATAACATCTTTTATTATCCAGTATACAAAAACAATGTCTAAGCATTTTGAATTGTTATTAGAGGTATCAGAAGTAAATAAACTTGATTTATGATAAAAATAAATTGTGGTAATCTTTATGGGCCTTTGAGGCCCCCCCGTTGGTATTACATGTAACAAAAAATACGTTGGTAATGCTAGGGTTAAGCCACAGTTGACTGTATGCACGGTGCCTATATGCAAACAGATTGTTCTTAGTTATTTCTTATTTTGTCAGGTCATCGCCCTGTTGGCTTCTATTTATTGTGTTTGGTGCTCTCAGTCTAATCTGTTGACAGGAAAATCATATAATCTGCATTGCGTGTCTTGAATCTTGTGCTTAGGAGGTTTATTTCTGTCGAACATTCTAGACACGCGTTGTTAACTATGATCGGTCTTTAGAGGGTAGTATTCGTTAACACTTAACTTCTTTTTAAGGGGGGGGAAAGAAAAGGCTGCAGCGCCAAATTTTTTTTTTCCACTCACTGAATTCTAACGTTAGCAACGGCGCCGGAATTGGTTTCTCGTTGAAGATATTTTTTTTAAATTATAAATTCAGGTAGTTTCGCCTTAGTTTCATGGTTGTTTAAATGTTGAGTCAGCCCAATGGGGTAAATTTGTAACATTCTTCTCAAAGGTTATGGCAAATCGTATTCGACTTACTGGCGCCTGTTACTGTCTTCCCAAGCTGTGCTCTTTGTTAAAATACATGAAGTCTTTGGTTTAAATGATAACAACAATTGGTCGTAACTTGACATTAGAGGTTTTCAGTTTTATGGATTTGTCTGTAAAGAGCTATAATTTGATAAAATGCCCTGTTTCATTTTATAACTGATGCTGGAATCCCAATTGTTGTTCCCTTTGTTTTCGGTGGTTTAATGATCATAATTTTTTTTAACTTGTTGTTTAAAGTATTTGCTGCCAATCTCAGAAATTGTTTCTTGCAGTTTATATAGCGTTTTTAAATGGTTATACAATGGTGAATGATGTGTACTTGAAACCCTGGCCCAGTCATTTCACGTGTTTGATTTTAGATTAGCCGCACTCTGAAACCACAGATTTCTGTCATATTCTTTTGGCTCATCACTGTACAGTCCCCACGCCACTGTACAATACATTGCGGAGGCTATTTCGTACCAATTTCGTTGGTGTATGAAGCGGGGGAATACTTCCTGTCTCAGTACGTACCCTAGTATCTAAGATCGTAGACTCATAATCCCAATACGAGAAATAAACGAGGCATAGTACTCTCTCTTACATTACATTTCGTTTTTCTGTAACTGTCTATCCATTCATCGAAGGTCAGCAGTCAATGAAGCGTGCCTTTGTTATCGTTCTGTGCCCGTTCTGACCCTCGTTACAGGTGAGTCACAAAAAGCAATGAAGTAGCGTCGAAATCGTACTGCCAACCGAACAGCACCGGAAACTAAGATAAAAAAATGCAGTCAGTCATATCAAGAAGCGTAAAAAACTTTATTAATAGTAAATGCACTATCTTTGAACATAAAACAGACATATTCACATCGAGTAGCACACAAAAATGTCTTTTGTTATCAACACTTGATACAAGTTTCACGTTTTGTTACGACAGTAATTACCGTGTTTTTATTAGGTCGCTTTCTTGACTGTCTGTCAGTTCGGTGCAAATTTTGCAACTGATTTAAAAATAATTTCCCAATGAACTAGAGACTTAAAATTTTAAACAAAAGCCCGCATCTTGTGGTCGTGCGGTAGCGTTCCCGCTTCCCACGCCCGGGTTCGATTCCGGGCGGGGTCAGGAATTTTCTCTGCCTCGTGATGGCTGGGTGTTGTGTGACGTCCTTAGGTTAGTTAGGTTTAAGTAGTTCTAAGTTCTAGGGGACCGATGACTATAGATGTTAAGTCTCATAGTGCTCAGAGCCATTTGAATCATTTTTTTTAAAACAAAACTCAGACCTGGATGACAATACAATAGTGTGGGGGTAAGAATCACCTACTTGCATGAGGGGAGGATGTGGGGGAAAATAGGGTGACAAAAGCAAAACATACGGCACCGCCTGTTCAATTGGAGTTCCCACACGATGGCTGAGCTTATCAGACTGCATGATAGCAACTAAAGGCGCAATGTGCATGAATTAGCTGCTGCAGGAAGTGTCTGCACCATTGTAACGTCTCAAGCAATTCCTACCAAACTGTGGCACTCGTATACTTGCAACCTGAAAAGAAAATACAGTAACCATAAGGACCCCCTAGAACCCCTACTGGTGAGGGTAGCAGTGAAAAGGGGTGATATAAAACCATAAAACAGGGATACCTGGTGCAATTTCAACCAAATTATGTACATAAATGACCCATTTTACTTCATTTTTATTACCTCGCATTCATGTCTGTATTTTTGTCTGTTCAGTACAAATTTCTCAATTGGTTTTAAAGTAACTCCCCGACGACCTAGAGACTTGAAACTTCCAACACAGCTGAGAACTGGATGACAATCCAACATTAACTCGCTTTTTTGTGTGTTGTGTGGCGGAGTGTACTTTGTGTCCCTTTGCCATTTTCCCCTTTTCCTGTTCCACTCGCGAATGGTTCGCAGGAAGGACAGTTGCTGGTAAACTTTCGTCTGAGCTCGAGTGCTTCTTATATTTACCTTTGCGGTCTTTTTCTGAGATATACGCTGGAGGAAGCAATAAATTGGTTCCCTCATATGAAGGGAAACTGAAATAAACCTTCAATTTTCCACATGTCTCTGTTGCAATCTCAGGATGTTTGAAATAGATTGAAAAATTTTACACACAAGACTGAAAGCAGAAAATAATTGTGAAATAAAAACAAATTTTTAATATCATAAAATTTTATAGTCGACTAAAAATTATAAAATAATTTCTCCCAGCCCCAATAGGCTCCTAACCCCATACAGATAGTTCTGAAAATTCATGATTTTGAATTTTTAATGCTACGAAAATACTTATAAGATTTATAACGAAAAACGTGAGGCACATGAAATACATAACTGATGCACGAACAGCTCATCCCCTATTGCATGTGCCCCACGTTTCTCGTTGCAAGTCTTACAAGTATTTTAACAGCTTAAAAATTCACAATGACAAATTTCAGAACTATCTGTATGGGGTTTGGAGATTATATTTTGCACTTTTTATTTCGACATAAAAAGTATTACATTAAAAATCTATTTTTATTAATTAATTATCTTTCTTTTAGTAGCTAGAGTAACAGCATCATCAATGCCAGCAATTTCTTATCGTTTCTGTTGCAGTTTTTGCAGTTGCTCTTGCGCTTCTTCTTCTTCTTCTTCTTCTTCTTCTTCTACTTCTTCTCCTTCTTCTCCTCAGCATCTTCAATGCCATGATCTTGGCTGCTTCACTGCCCTGCTTTGTTTGTGTCGCCAATTTATTTCCCCGCAATATTTTCCGGTTTTTCTCGGTTGAGCAGGTAGTGTTCCCTAATTTCAGTGAAGGGTTGCTCAAAACAGAGTGCCGCTGGGTGTGCGATAAAAATCCATTAAATAAGCTAAGTGAGCAGGCACAGCTATGCCGTACACCTCAGATGCTTCATTTGCTTTCCCTCGAGGCCTGTCTTTGTATATATCGGGTCCATCGGTACCACTACATTATCTATGAGATGTAGCGTTAATTATAGATCTGTGGTTAAAATGGATACAAAGTCACAGAGAAACGAAATGGAATCTAAAGAGAAAGTAAATAAACGGCCACTTAGGATGCCACTGGCGAAATACTTTTGGGCACAAACAAACATATAAGTGTCTTTTTAATAGAAAGCAAATCCTGTTAGTCATATTTTGTGTAAGCAGACAGGGAGACTGAAAACTCCACAATGAATGAACGAAAATACATACTCTGAGGTGACAAAAGTCATGGGATACCTCCTAATGCGAGAGTTATCCAGAAAGTAAGTCCCGATCGGTCGTGAAATGGAAACCAGATTGAAAACCAGAAACGTTTTATTTGCAACAGTTAGGTACACCTGTCAACTACTTCTCTACATAGTCGCCGCTCCAACTTCGTGTTTTGTCTTGGTGTTGTATGAACTTTCCAATATCCTCGTCATAGAAAGCAGCCGCCTACACTGGTCTGCTGCTCGTTGTCTGTGGAAAGATTTTGTCTTCATAGCCAGCGGTTCTTGTGAGCAGAGATGAGACTCAGGGGGGAGCCAATTACGGACTGTATTGTGGGTGATCAAACACGTCTCATCGGAAACGCTGAAGAAGCGTCTTCATTGCCCCTGCAGTGTGCGGCCGAGAATTGGCATGAAGAAGGAACTGCTCGACAGTTGTGTTATGTGGGCTGCATGACACAGGCGAAATCTCTAACCAGGCCCTCATACTTGGCGGGAGACGCTTTCCCTACGCATCTTTACGTGCTCACTGTTCACTCAAAACTAAAAAGGGCGACGCGACACGATCGACGGGCATATTAGAGACACTGCCCAACACATCAGTGTAAAGCTTTACCCGATTTTGCCAGTAGTCTCCATTTCGCGACAGGTCGGAATGTGCTTTCTAGACAACCCTCGTATTGTGTCAGGACTCCTTTTGCCCGGCGTAGTGCAACAACTTGACATGGCAAGGTCTCAACAAGTAGATGGAAGTCCCCTGCAGAAATATTGAGATATGCTGCCCATAGTTGGGAAGTGTTGCAGGTGCAGGATTTTGTACATGAACTGACCTACCGATTATGTCCCATAAATGTTCGATGGGGCTCGTGTAGGGCGATCTGGATGGCCAAATCATTCGTTCTAATTGTACAAAATGTTGTTCAAACTAATAACGAAAATCTATGTCCTGGTTACTTTGCGCATTTTCATCCATAAAAATACTATCGTTGTTGGCTGCAAATGGCCCCAAGTAACAGAACATAAACATTTCCAGTCAATTATCGTTTCAGTTGCACCAGAGGACCTAGTGTACTCCCTGCAAAACAGCCCACACCATTATGGAGCCACCACCAGCTTGCAGAGTGCCTTGTGTCCATGGCTTCGTAGGGTCTGCGCGATGCTTGAACCCTACAATTAGCTGTTACCAACTGAAATCAGGACTCATTTGATAAGACCACGGTTTTCCAGCCGTGAAGGGTCTAGCTGATATGGTTACGAGAGGAGGAGCTGCACGCGATGTAGTGCTGTTAGCAAAGGCACTCGCTTCGATCGTGCCATAGCCCATTAACGCCAGAAGTCGCCACACTATCCTTGGATACGTTCATCGTATGTCCCATTGGTTTCTGTGGTTCTTTCACGCAGTGTTGGTTGTCTTTTAGCACTGACCACTGTACACAAACGCCGTTGCTCTCGGTCGTTAAGTCAAGGCCGTCGGCCATTGTATTGTCCTTTGGGACAGGTAATGCCTGAATTTGCTATTCTCGGCACACTCTTGCTATTGTGGATATCGGAATACTGAGTTCCCTAACGATTTCAGAAATGGAATATCCCAAGCGTCTAGTTCCTACTACCATTCCGCAATTCAAAGTCTGTTAATTCCTGCCGGGCAGCCTTAATCACGTAGAAAACGTTTTCACACGAATCATCTGAGTACAAATGACAGCTCTGCTAACGCATTGCCGTCTTATACCGCGTGTACGCTATGCCATGACATTTGTAACCTCAGTGCAATTTCCTCCGTTTTAAGGTTTTTCGTTGAATCGCCGTATTATTAAGGAATCTACGACCCACTTATAGATATTGAGTGTGTAACTGGTCCAGTGTTTTAATCAATATGACCACATCCACTTTCGTAGAGACACGCATCATTCCTGCCAATTATTCGTTTATACGCAATGAGAAACACACACAGGCGCAACAGCAGAGCGAGCGGATGCAGGGCCTACGGCAGATGGCGGTAGTCTAGAGCAGTGGAGACTGGCGACAGTGTGTGTGATGGGAGCAGCGAAGGTGTGGGTGTTCCGGCGAACGTCACGGAGCGGCTTGCGCAATGGCACGGCACGGCACGCCAAGCAGCCAACTGCGCCAGACACCGACGAGTGCCGAACCGTCTCTAGCCGCTGCTATTGTCCGCCACCGCTGCAACCACTACCACAGCAAGTGCTTGGAAACTAGCTCAGCCGTTAATACACTATCTTATCAAAAGCAGCTGGACGCCCTCACGCAAAGCGGAATTTACCACTAGTTGCCACTTAAATAATACACTGACGGAAAGAAAATCACCACCCCAAAAAAATAATGAATGAAGAGTGATGAAATATCGAGAATACGTTTGTCTAGATAACATACTTAAGTCATTAGCGTTGCAAGACAACAGGTTAATTTTAGCGCGAGATAAGCCACGACCGCCGGCCGCGGTGGTCTCGCGGTTCTAGGCGCGCAGTCCGGAACCGTGCGACTGCTACGGTCGAAGGTTCGAATCCTGCCTCGGGCATGGATGTGTGTGATGTCCTTAGGTTAGTTAGGTTGAATGAGTTCTAAGTTCTAGGGGACTGATGACCACAGCAGTTGAGTCCCATAGAGCTCAGAGCCATTAGAACCATTTTAAGCCGCGGCAAATGTAAAATGCTGGTACATTAATAACCAGTGTAACCGACAGAACGTGGAGTTCCATGCCAGTAACACTAAGCCGGTCAATATAGGGGTAGTTAATGCTGTTTGTGGATGACGCTGGAGTTGTCGTCCGATCATGTCCCGTAGGTGCCCAAATGGAGACAGATCTGGTGGTCGAGCAGGGCGAGCCAAAACGTCGACACTCAGTAGAGCGTGTTGCACTGCGGTATGTGAGCGATGTTATCCTGTTGGAAAACACCCATTGCAACGCTGTTCATTAATGGCAGCACAGCAGGCCGCGGTGGCCGAGCGGTTCTAGGTGCTTCAGTCTGGAACCGCGCGACTGCTACGGTCGTAGGTTCGAATCCTGCCTTGGGCATAGATGTGTGTGATGTCCTTAGGTTAGTTAGGTTTAAGTAGTTCTAAGTTCTAGGGGACTCATGACCTCAGATGCTAAGTCCCATAGTGGTCAGAGCCATTTGAACCAATGGCAGCACAACAATTCGAATCACCAGATTGACGTACAAATTTGCAGTCAGAGTGCATGGGATAGCCATGGGAGTGCTCCTGATGTTATAACTCCAGGTGTAGGCCCAGTGTGTCTAGCGCGCAGACAGGTTGTTTTGCAGGCCCTCAACTCGCCTCCTTCTAACCAACACACGGCCAACACCGGCACCGAGGCACAATCAGCTTTCTTCAGAAAACACAACAGGCCTCCGCCTTACCTCCTATATACACTACTGGCCATTTAAATTGCTACACCACGAAGATGACGTGCTACAGATGCGAAATTTAATCGACAGGAAGAAGATGCAGTGATATGCAAATGATAAGCTTCCCAGGGCATTCACACAAGGTTGACGCCCGTGGCGACACCTACAACGTGCTGACATGAGGAATTTCCAACCTATTTCTCATACACAAACAGCAGTTGACAGCCGTTCCCTGGTGAAACATTGTAGTGTAAGCAGGAGAAATTCGTACCATCACGTTTCCGACTTAGATAAAGGTCGGACTGTAGCCTATCGCGACATTGCTGCTCGCGTTGGTCGAGATACAATGACTGTTAGCAGAATATGGAATCGGTGGGTTCAGGAGGGTAATACGGAAAGCCGTGCTGGATCTCAACGGCCTCGTATCACTAGCAGTCGAGATGACAGGCATCTTATTCGCATGGCTGTAACGGATCGCGCAGCCACGTCTCGATCCCTGAGTCAACAGATGGGGATGTATTCAAGACAACTACCATCTGCACGAACAGTTCGAAGACGTTTGCAGCAGCATGGACTATCAGCTCGGAGACCGAGGCTGCGGTTGCCCTTAACGCTGCATCACAGGCAGGAGCGCCTGCGATGGTGTACTCAACGAACCTGGGTGCACGAATGGCAAAACGTCGTTTTTTCGGATGAATCCAGGTTCTGTTTACAGCATCATGATGGTCGCATCCGTGTTTGGCGACATCGCGGTGAACGCACATTGAAAGCGTGTATTCGTCATCGCCATACTGGCGTATCACCCGGCTCCTGTACGGGCCTATCTGGATACAGAAAATGTTCGACTGCTTACCCTGGCCAGCACATTCTACAGATCTCTCACCAACTGAAAACGTCTGGTTAATGGTGGCCGAGCAACTGGCTCGTCACAATACGCCAGTCACTACTCTTGATGAACTGTGGTATCGTGTTGAAGCTGCATAGGCAGCTGTACCTGTACACGCTACGCAAGCTCTGGCTGACTCAATGCCCAGGCGCATCAAGGCCGTTATTACGGCCAGAGGTGGTTCTTCTGGGTACTAATTTCTCAGCATCTATGCACCCAAATTGCGTGAAAATGTAATTACATGCCAGTTCTAGTATAATATATTTGTCCAATGAATATCCGTTTATCATCTGCATTTCTTCTTGGTGTAACAATTTTAATGGCCAGTAGTGTATATTGCGCTTGACATCACTGAAGTAAAAAATGGCGGTGATTTGGGATCGGTGGAATGCAAGCTACATGGCGTCTGTCTCGGGGCCGCTTAAGAAGTAACCGAATTGTAACAGTTCATTGTATAACTATGGTGCCAACAGCTGCTCAAACTGATGATGTATATGTAGTGCGATACGGCAGCACCATGTACCTAAACGATGCTGTTACCTCTCGGTAGTTCCACGTGGCCGTCCGGAACCAGGTCTTCTTGCGAAGTTACGTTCCGGCAATCACCGTTGCCAGCAGTCATGTACATTGGCTAAATTGCTGCCAAGTCTTTCTGCAATGTCGCAGAAGAAACATCCAGCTTCTCGTAGTCTTATTAAACTCAATAAGGCATCTTTGTCGCCTTAAAGGCGTTCTTGACTGACATCAACTCACCACTTCCACTGTCCAGGGCAATTAACTCTGACGACCATTACACCATGTGTTTAAAGCGAACTTGATTTGCATTCTCATCGTGGCGCTGCCGACTGTTCGTAATGCGACTCTAAAGTGGGAGCGCAAAGGAACAACCAAAACCAGGTGCACCTCATGTACTGAAGGATAGCAAACGCCGAGCACTGCGAAAGGTGGTTGTAAAATAACGCCTGAAATCAGCGGGAGGAATCACTCTTTCTCTGAATCTTAGTGGAACCGCGGGCGCAGGATGAGGGGGCGCTAGGAAGAGGACGATTACAAACGGTATTTCGGATAAGCTCTTTCCTCATCATCTTCCAAAGAATAAGTGAAACGAATATCTATTTAAACAGGTAAATGTAAGAAATTATACTCTTTCTGTAGAAGAGTTATGAACATAGTTTGTTATTTCCAGATATTTACATCAACAAGCTATAATTTTAAAAACAGAACATTACTTTTTTCTATCATATAGCTAATGTATTCAAATCGGCTGTGTACAAATCAATTTGAATCAAATTTCTATAAAGGTATATTGGTAATTTTCTACTGTTTGGACCCCCTGGCTATAACTGAATGAAACACAATTTTCGTGCCGTACGCGTTTCGCCTTTATCCTATGCAAGGCATCTTCAGATTTTCTACATATTACGTTTCTGTTCGATTTTTGGTGCCGCTGCTCTTCTTATAAATGCCACTTGCGGTTTGAGTGAACACAAACCAAAATATTCCATCAAAACAAGTGTTTAGTTCCGCCGGCTGGAGTGGCCGAGCGGTTCTAGGCGCTACAGTCTGGAGCTGCACGACCGCTACGGCCGCAGGTTCGAATCCAGCCTCGGGCATGGATGTGTGTGATGTCCTTAGGTTAGTTAGGTTTAAGTAGTTCTAAGTTCTACGGGACTAATGACCACAGCAGTTGAGTCCCATAGTGCTCAGAGCCATTTGAACCATTTGAACCTAGTGCTGTGAAATTTGGGATAAAACCGCAAGTGGCATTTATAAGAAGAGAAACGGCACCAAAAATGGAATAGAATAGAAATATGTAGAAAATCGTCCACGCAACCTGCCAATGAATATGTCTTGCAGAGAATAAAGACGAAACGCATATGGCACGAAAATTGTGTTTCATTCAGTTATAGTCAGACGGTCCAAAAAGTAAAAAATTATCAATATACGGTAATATTAGACGCAACTGGGGAAGACTGGAGCACATAAGTAAAAGATGCTAATTTCTATAAGTTTTAATTACGGGGCTAGAAACATTCAGAAAGTTTTAGGGGTGGATGCAACATAATTGGCTGTGTTCAGATGGATGTACTGTGGTCGGAAGTTAATTTAAGTGAGGTGCTAAAAGTGTGCCTATTGTCCTGAACTCCGTACTTAATTCGCCTTATAAAGGACCGGCAAACGAAATTTAAAGTTGCTGGTGTCACGAAGTGACAAGCTTCCTCAATGCTGTTTGAAGTCATCAGGGGCTGTGGGTTTGCTGTTGTAAGCAAGATTCTTTAGGTATCCTCACGAAAGTAAATCTACTGGCGTTAAATTGGGCGGCCGTGCGGACCACTGCTGAGGACCACAACGTCCTAACCGTTGTTCATTTCTTGCACAACGCCATGGGCCATACCACACATCAATGGACCACTTCATTTAACGATCGACATGGCGTATGCAACTATCATTTACAGTGGCGCAGTAATAAATATTAGGACGGTTCGTTGCACGATAATTCGTGAACGTCGGTTCGTCAGGAAACTTAACACTTCGTAAGCCTACTGGCAGAGGGCACCCTGTAAAAATATTAGTCATCCTGTTCGCTGGTGTGACCGAGCGGTTCTAGGCGCTTCAGTCTGGAACCGCGCGACCGCTACGGTCGCAGGTTCGATCCTGCCTCGGGCATGGTGTGTGTGATGTCCTTAGGTTAGTTAGGTTTAACTAGTTCTAAGTTCTAGGGGACTGATGACCTCAGAAGTTAAGTCCCATAGTGCTCAGAGCCATTTGAACCTTTTTTTTCGCCTCGCAACAACAGCGAGGGAAAAACGACTGTCTGTACGCCTCCGCATGAGCCCTAATTTCACATATCTTACGTTCGTGATCCTTACGCCAGTGTATGTTGCCGGCGGAATAATCGTTCGGCAGTCAGCTTCAAATGCCGGTTCTCTAAGTTTTATCAGTAGAGTTTCTCGAAAAGAACGTACCCTATCCTCCAGGGATTCCCATTAGAGTTTCTAAAGCATTTCGGTAACAAATCTAGGAACCCGCTTCTCCATTGCTTCGATGTATTCCTTTAAACCGAACAGTACTCAAAAATAGGTGGCATTAGCGTCCTATATGTTGTCTCCTTTACAGAGGAACCACGCATTCTCAAAATTCTTCCAATAAACCGAGGTCGACCAGTCGCCTTCCTTACCACAATCTACACATTCTCGTTCCATTTCATACTGCTTTGTAACGCTACGCCCAGATATTTAAACGATTTGAGTGTGTCAATAAGGACGCTACTAATGCTGTATCCGAACATTACAGACTTGTTTTTCCTACTCCTCCGCAATAACTTACACTTCTCTACATTTAAAGCCTCTGCCCCGTTCATCGCACCACGTGTACCACACACACACACACACACACACACACACACACACACACACACACACATAGATATATATATACATATATGTATGTGTGTGTGTGTGTGTGTGTGTGTGTGTGTGTGTGTGTGTGTGTGTGTGTTGACAAGATCATGTAAGAGGTGAGTTGACGGGCCTTCTGGCGTAACCCGTGAAACGAATGATGCTTCCAACGTTACAAGGTACGTCTTCAAATCAGCAATACACGTGCAGACGAATGGCCAACAAAACCAGGAAGTTTGCACCGATCCATTTTACCTCACCTCTGACGTCATCAGAGGGGTCTTATGGAAAGCCGCTTAACAGGCCTGTTGTTCTCGTGCCTTACTACGCGAATCCCATTAGCCTGCACGTCAGAGGGCTACTGGCGGACTTGAACTGAAAGCGAACGGATCTTCTGTGGCTCATTCTGGTCCTCGCGTTAGCGGATGTTGATACCGTCGCGTGAGGTCAACGGTCGCCGCCCCCCTCTGTAAATCGCGACTCTTTGGAGAAAGCAGTCACAGGAAGCGACAAGTAGCAAGTTTCGAATGCCGGGACGTGGCCGCAGAGAAAAGGCGGCGGCTGGCCGCGGGCCAGCACCGTTTCCATTCATCTCGCTGGCAGATATAGTTCGCCCACATATGCACATAACTGTGGAGAGCGGGCAGCGAATGGGTGCTCATTCACCGAGCAGGCGTCTTTCTCGAAACTGAAATTCTTCCTCAGTGTTGTACCGTCACGTCCAATGATCTGTCACAAATTGTGACAATCTAGCAGCCGACACTGATATGTTAATTCGCTTTCGCTTGGACGGAATTCTTCTGAGAAAGACACAGAAACGTGTGTTCTAATTAAGATAAAAATGAAATGGATTCCTCCTCAAATACTGGGAAATCCATATTTATAAAACGTTACATTTTCTCAATGAATTAATATTATTCTAGTCAATAATGCTAGGCAGCTACAGAATGTGAAACCAAGAAGGGCATCAATTTCCGCAGGTTTGAAATGCCTGTGCCCCTATAGTCCTTTCGTTCCGAGTAACGGAACAGATTTTTCAGACTGAAAGGTGGAAAAGCATGATTGAAAGTTGATTCGATAGTCCGGCCGGGGTGGCCGAGCGCTTCTAGGCACTACAGTCTGGAACCGCGCGACCGCTACGGTCGCAGGTTCGAATCCTGCCTCAGGCCTGGATGTGTGTGATGTCCTTAGGTTAGTTAGGTGGATGTGACTGATGACCTCAGAAGTTAAGTCCCATAGTGCTCAGAGCCATTTAATTCGTTAGAAGTGCCGTTTCTGGATGTCATTTTAACGTTGCACGATTTTACATACGAGAAAAATCGTTCCGTGTACTCTCGACGGTTCTAGAATGCTTCTACTTTTTAGGTCTGTTATGTAATCAAGGTATACACACTCTTATCAGAGCACGTATTCTTACCCGAGTGCCTTGAGGCTAAAATATTTGTTTTCAATATATCGTAACGACATTAGTAGTCATGAATCAAATAAAACTCTTAAAATATCTGCTTTCAACACTTAGTAACCAGAAAATTAGACATGAGATAACATATATCTCAACTGCCGATCCAATAAAACATAATAACTGCAACATTTTGTCAGGACTGGTTGACCTATTGTATAAAACACTGAGAAGAGCTAACCATTGATACGCTAAAACGATTCATGTCTGCTAGCGACAACCCTCTGGCCAACCGTACACAAGTAGAATCCTAATAGATAAATGTTTGTAAAATACTCTAAAATATGCTACAGAAGGACAGAGTAAAACTGGAAACGTAGATGTACGTGGCGTAAAATGAACAACCTCTCTGATATAAAATCTTGCGCTTGTTATTATAAGGAAGAGTTCTGACAATTCAAGAAAAGGGTACGTTAACCCTGTCACTGACTAAAATTGCTGGCAAATTCCTATTTACATCAAGGGCCGCTCTTTCGTATAAAACAAAATAAGTCAAAATATGTTTCATTGTAAGCAATACGCCACAAGTATCACATAAGGGCAGGCCCTCACGCCGGAGCAAGAAGCCGTGCGTTAATGGAGTGTGTCCATTGTGTGAACGTATTAGGACAACTTACTGTCTTCTTCGCAGCTGGCTGGAGTACTTTTTCCGTAGCGTAGCAACTGCCACATCAAAGATGACATACACTGTGAAAGCACACATTTCGAATTAAAGTTGTTCATGAACACGATGCTGTCTCTCAAAATGTTAAATAAACAATTTAGGAACAGCATTCTCATGCTTGGGTCCACAATCGCATTAAATTTCTTGGAAGAAGTGATTACCTTGCATGGGGCTACTTTCTATTTGAATTAAACACTATTTCATTTGAAAACAATTCATTTCGCCCTAGTAACCATTGGCAAGCAACATTTCACAGAAGTAACGTTATATGTCTGCATTCGGCACCACATGATCCACACGGCAGCATAACGGTGTCCCATATTTCTGTCGAAAGGCATAACATCCTACAGCCTTAGAAGTGATTCTAAATCCAGAATTAAAAAGAAAGATTTAAAAAAAACTGCAATTCATATACGTGTTTAGTAATCCTGTCAGCACACAAAACAAGTTAAAATACATCACCAAACTGGTTCACAAAGGAAAATAACTTATGTTACGAAATACCACGGAACACGCATTGTTTGTGCTTTCTCTAATACGAGCAAATTAATGAAAGAGGACTAGATTGTACACATGATACTCATTACTGAATGTATGTTTTAAGTCCAGCAGTCGAATTGTCACAGAGCCAAGGAACCAGCCAGATACACTTTGCAGTGACGCGGTTTTGCAGAAGACCAGTTTGACTTGTGGACAGAGAAGGGGTAGCTTTCACAGTCAGGCGAATCGCTTGAGACGATGCCTTCTTACTGAGCTCTTGGTGAACATGGCGTCAGCAGAGGCTATAACTTCGACGCCTTGTGCTCGTACCTCCAGCAAAGCGTGTGTGCCGCCTGCATCTGTGACGGTGTCCCGGCGACGGCTGGAGAGCCATTCCAGCGCTGGAAGGCGGCCGGCCGCCCTTCCAGTGGTGCTGCGGCGCGCGCGCGGAGACCGGCCCCGGCGGCCAATACGTTGGAGCGCTTCCAGCCACTTGCCGGCCCGAGTAATGAGATTATTTTAGCCGGCCGCGCGCCATTACGTAAGGCGGCGGGCGCTTTCGACACCTCGCCGATGGCAGGCGAAGATCGGAGGGCGGGCAGCGCCAATTTGATAGCCTCCGGCTACTGCGTTAACGAGTCACGGCTGGGAGCGGCCACATAACTCAGATTAACCGGACCTAACAACCACGACAGACATCGAAGTCAGCATATAAGCGCCACGTTCCCATTCGTTGGCTGAATGCTGGGGTGTCACATATTGGCTGAAAGTACATATTCAGGGTTGCAGCTCCACTGGTGCTATGTTTTGCTGATTCTAATCGAAACAATTTGCGCTAAGAGATGGTTTACAGGAAGAAACTTGATCCTGTTGTCTTAAACGAAATAGTCTCTTACCAATATATTAAGTGAAAAAGGTTTGCTTTGAAAAGATAATAGCTCGTATCATTTACTTCGATTACTGGTATCGCAAGTAATGCACTGGCTAGTCCAACCATACACTTAAATTTAGTTCCACTTCCACACTGCTGTTCTCCACAGCTGTATTGCTTTTCCAGATTAAATTATCACGCTGTACCCTTACTAGCCGGCCAACGTATGCCACTGACTACCAGTGACGATATCGGATTGTTCCCTGTGTAATTACGTGCACCGTAGGCGAATAAACTGTTGCTTTACAATTCGACGGAAAGCTTCCAGACTCATGTTTTATCAACATCTGCAAACCGTTGATAAATTTTCAGTGCGACTCGACAGTGTACGACTGTTCCACGTGAAACCTGAACAACGAGGGTCATCACCTCGCACAAAGGCACCGTTTGTGCAGTGTTGAAAGAAACAGCAAGACAGCGGCTCCTACCAGAAAAGGCTCGCTGATCTCCGACTGTTCCACAGAACCAGCATTGCTTAAGGGTTGCGACTGACTGCATCGCACACTATCGGCATTATATTCTTTACAGGGTATCCACCCTCTTTAGATCGAAGTTATGTAGACGGTAGAGGATTATAAAATATATAGGATTATAAAATTTCAGGTAAGAAATTAACTGTCGGTAATATACAATTAGTTTCTTATCGACATAAACATCTTATACCTTGGGAACCAGACCAAAAAATTCACCCTTCAGAGTCTAGGGTGCTTTAACACACTAACTTATCTCACACACACACACACACACACACACACACACACACACACACACACACAAAAAAAACACCGATGCGAGATTTGGCGATCGCGCAGCTCATGTTACAGAACCACCTCCTCTTCCAATCAAGCGACGAGTGTATCTGCCTGTCCAGGTGTTCACGGACATTTATAACGAAGTCAGCCGTCTTTCTGAAACAACATCATGTCGCGGACAAAAAAAGTTCAGTCTCCAACAAATGTGACAGTGACAGCTCATCTCGAACGAACATGAGTAACATGGATCATTCAAACGGGGTTGCGGCAAATAAAGCGGTATTGGTTGATATTGTACAGCTACTGCCCACAAGTTGATAGAGAATTGTCAATAGTGATCTGAGTCGCACGTGGCGTATGGTTTTTCATTTCACCACTCGAGACATGGCTGCTACGGCAGTTGACAACGCCATCACGATTCAAAAACGCATCATTCGTGTACAAGACAAAACAGGACTTTGGGCGCTGCAGTGCTGTGTTGAAAAATCCAGTGGCAGAATTGAACCCCTGGTTCAAAACCATTTGGCCCTTTTGCCTGCACGCGTTCTTTGTGTTAGGGGTGTGGAGCTAACTACTGTTCCACCAGTACTCTACATATTCTACCTTTTTTGAAGAGTGCGTACTAAGGCCAATTTGACCTGTCCACGATGCAACACCGAATTCTGAAATTCTACAGTGCGATCAAATCTTTTCCAACAACTTCGGCCAGTTCTCTGTGGCATGAACGACGCAGTTTCTCGTAAGTCTTTACACAGGGCGATAAATCTCTTCCAATCACAACCTTCGAGATAGTCGCTACTACAGACTATTAAACCAGCAAATACACATTTTTTTCTTTCATTCCAGTCAACGACCACAAACAAACTGTCGTCAGACAGCCGATTTCGATGAATAACAACCATCTTCAGATATGTCACAAAAAGGAAAGTCAAGTTCAACTACTGCACAATCGATGTCTTGTAAACAATGAATATAACGATATTGCAGTGCATGAAACTCGTCTTGGATCATCCTGAACATGATTTCTTTTTGTGCCGCAACTGAACCCCACTTTTGAACAGCAACGCTGTTCACATTATTTGTCTTCCGGCACTATGGCCTGGTTTGGACTACATTACTAAAGCTATTCAACGATGCTGAAGTACTTTTTTTTAATATCTTTTGACAATGGCACTTTGGCTTCTCATATTTATAAGGCTGCTTCTATTTCAAACACGTACGTTTCATCACAGTTTTAAGCTCATATCTTCCTTGTATATGAAATAGCAACTTTTCATTATTTTATAATTTATTGTTTACAAGATGAAGATGGTCCATCCATTGTAATTGGTTAGTTAGTTACATGTTGGTTTCCCCCTTCCAGGCAGAACTGAAAAAGGTCTTTATGGGCCGAACTCGACAACCTCACAACAATTTTTGTTAGATCATTAACTGGAACTAAAAAAGAAGTACTGTTCTTCCAATTAGATGTACACCGCTTGCGAAATTTGGCTTCGCAGACACTACATTCTGCACCTTGTATTAGTGCAGTCTCCATGTTGCTGTAAGAAGTAATGTGCCATCCTCTGTAACCAGCCAAGAATTATAAATAGTGATAATCTCCATCATGGACTCCACAGACGACTGCCAGCTGTTTTGAGGGATAGCGTCACCAAGGTCGATGTGGCAGGCAGTTTGCAAATATGCGTTTCACATACACTGTTAATCGTACAGATCTCGTACCGGCTGAGAAACACATTTCCGACCAATAGTTCCTTATTTAAAAACAGTTCAAAAATGAAACTTCCTGGCAGATTAAAACTGTGTGCCCGACCGAGACTCGAACTCGGGACCTTTGCCTTTCGCGGGCAAGTGCTTTACCAACTGAGCTACCGAAGCACGACTCACGCCCGGTACTCACAGCTTTACTTCTGCCAGTACCTCGTCTCCTACCTTCCAAACTTTACAGAAGCTCTCCTGAAAATCTCATTCTGGAGTTCAAAAATGGTTCAAATGCCTCTGAGTACTATGGGACTTAACATCTATGGCCATCAGTCCCCTAGAACTTAGAACTACTTAAACCTAACTAACCTAAGGACATCACACAACACCCAGTCATCACGAAGCAGAGGAAATCCCTGACCCCGCCGGGAATCGAACCTGGGAACCCGGGCGCGGGAAGCGAGAACGCTACCGCACGACCACGAGCTGCGGACTAAAAACAGTTTCCTACGATCCTCTACTGTGCGTATAATTCCTATCCGACTGATTTTGGATACCCTGTATTTTTTAGCAAAATTACAGCATAAGACACACAGAAGAATATTATTTAGGTCATGGTGGACTGATATTTAGAAAACTGGATTATTTATTACACAAAATTTATCTGTGCTAGTAACATACATAAAGTCTTTCGAGGGTTTTCACTCTCGTTTTCAGACAGATACAATTGACTTTTTCCCCACGTTGTAAATGGGCTGCTTTGCTTCTGTGTTGGCAGCGCTGTGTATCGCTTTGCATTGGATCTCTGACTGCGCTTTCTTTGTAAGAGAGTCTGTGGCTGGTTGCACTCGTTGTTGGAAGTTAATTGCCTGTAGTGTTGGGCAGATGGAAATTAGTCGCCAGCAGTGATGGAAGAACTGTTGGGCAGTTGGAGGTAAACAACCAGCAGTGATGGATGTTAGATGTGCATTGATGGAGGGTAGAGGTCTGAAGTGTTAGCGAAGGCTAACGATGTGGAAGTTCCGACTTGGAGATTGAAAATTATTCATGATTATATAACTTTGTACTGGATGTCACATTGTCAAGGTAAAAAAATACTTTATTTGGTTTGCAACAAAATCTTTCCTTTGCTAACCACATGCCTATTAGTAGTTAGTGGCGTTAGTAGTTAGAATCTTTTATTTAGCTGGCAGTATTGACGCTCTCTGTATTGCAGTAGCTCGCTTGATAAAGATTTTTGTGAGGTAAGTGCTTAATGAAATGTATAGGTTATTGTTAAGATTTCTATTTAGTCAGGGCCATTCTTTTGAATTAATTATTTGAAGCCAGGTTGCAATTTTTTTTTTTAGCAGTCATATTGCGCTGCTCTAGAATATTGTGGGTCAGTGTTGACATGATAAGAAAACGTAAAGAGAAAGTAGGCTCAGTACGTTCAGTTTTACTCAGCTGTTTCAGAATTAAATAACGCAGAAGCTTCAACTTCCCATTTCATTCAGCAATAGAAGCAGAAAAGAATTTTAATAATGAAGTTTCGATGTGTATTTTAGCTGAATGAAGCCAGTCGTCAGCTTTAGGTTTCTTCTTCCGTTTCTTACGTTATTCAAAACAGCATGTATTGAACATACGGTCCTACAATATTTAATCCCATATATTAAGAAAAATTACACGTCTGCAATAGGTCACGAGAATGTACTTGTGTGGAAAATTAAGGATGAAAATAACTTTCGCACGATGAAACTTGGACCATACATAGAAAGAACTGCTTTGCTACACTGATCAGCCAAAACATTATGACCACTGCCCGCTGCGACGTGGATGTCACCTGGGGTCGTTGCGAGCAACTTTGTCTCTAAGAGCTTGAGGGACGAGATGCATCCGTTACATAATGGCAAGACAATGGTATAAATGTATGTTGACCACAAACACTTTCTAAGACTCCTCATCTCGCGGAATTTGCAAATGCCCATCGCGTAAATCAATTTATGAAAAAAAGCGGCCTGCGCTAAGCCTGTCCATTAATTCCTCGGGGACGAGACAACGGATAAGACTATCCAGGCTAGTCAAAGGGCTTTTGTCTTTGTGTTAACTTTAAATCCACAAACAATAATTGATACTCATCCGATGCCTTGTCCCTGAGGAATTAATGGACAGGCTTAGCGCAGGCCGCTATTTTTCAAAAATTAATTTCGCGATGCGCATTTGCAAATTCCGCGAGATGAGGAGTCTCAGAAAGTGTTTATGTTCAACACACATTTATGGTTGTTCAAATTTTTTGCGTATAGCCTTTGGCAGCGCCTCCGCGCCTGCCATTTTTCCAACATTACTTAGAAAACCTTACTACCAAAGTTCCATTCGGTTCAAATTACTTGGACGATACTAAGGTGTCAGCACGTACGCTAGAGGAACATATCAGAAACCTTCGTAAGATTTTTCAAGTACTTTCAGCTGCAGGTGGTCTGAAGTGTCGCCAGGACAAATGTGGCTTTTTTTCAATCTGGAATTCAGTACTTAGGCCACGTTCTTAACAGTCAAGATGTTCTTCCCCTTCAATCACATTTGCTGGCCATCCGAGACCTCCCTGACCCGCGGAACGTCACGGAATTGCAGTCAGTTCTCGGGAAGATGACACTGTTACCCAGTTTATAGCCAACGCAGGCCAGATCGTGGCTCCATTGCATCGTTTCCACCGGAAGAATATGCCTTTTGTTTGAATCAGTGTGTCAGGATGCAATTCAGAAACTTAAAAATGCCTTTTTGAGTGACAGATGCCTTGTTCATTTCGATCCCGCTAAGCCTGTTTTGGCAGTGCACGCTTCTTCGTATGGAATCGGAGCAGTGCTCTGGCACAGATTTGGTTCACAGGACATGCCTATTGCTTTCGCTTCCGAGTTATTGGCCAAGACTCAATGTAACAGTTCCCAAATCCAGAAGGAAGCACTCGCTATTATCTGTGGCGTGAAAAAGTTACACCATTATTTGTTTGGCTGGAAGTTTTACCTAGTCAAATATCATAAGCCGCTTCTGTCTTTGTTTATTTCGTACAAACCTTTCCGCTGACGCCCCGTCTCGCCTTCCTGCTGGTCTTGTTTCTGAATTCGATGCTACTGCCATATCTTGCTGTCAGATCGATGCGCAAGACAATGAACTTCTATAACGTTTCCATTGCACTACACAAAAGTTGCACTGGCCACAGAAGCAGACCCTGACTAGAACCTTTTGATGCACTACATCCGTCCTGCTTAGTTTCGTTCAGTAACTGTTGTGTGCCGTTATTTTCCTCACCGATATAGACTCTGCGTCCAGCACGGTGTGATTTTATTGCAAAATTAATCAGGGCAATCGCGTTGCAAAAAGACATCTTGCGAGTGCTCCACCAAGGAAATTGGGGAATTGTGCGCAAAAAAGTTATCCCGTGGGCACTGTACTTGGCTGGGCATGGATGCCCCAACTGAACAGGTGACGTCAGTGTCACGGTTGTGATGAGAATCTATCAGCCACGCCGCAAATGTTTTCAACTTAGCCAAGGGTCTCAATCGGCGTGGCAACGAGTGCATATTGACTTTGATGGTGCCTTTGGGAACACTCGTTGGCTCATTGCTGTGGACTATCTTAGCAAATATGCTTTGCATCTCCCATGAACTCGATTATGTCGCGTAGTACCATTCAGGCTTTGTCATATATTTTTCGCTTGGAAGGTTTGCTTGAAGTATTGGTTACAGACAACGGACCACAGTTTAAAGCTCAGGTATTTGAACAGTTTTGTGCAGCTAATGGTATCACTCGCCTTACTACTTCTCCGTTTCATCCTCAGTCGAACGAAGGAGCTGAGCGAATTGTGCGTACGTTCTAACAACAGATGGACAAACTACGTGCCTCCCACACATGGGCGCAAGCGCCGCTGCTCTTCCTCGCAACGTAGCGCTCTCAGCCGCGCGACGATCCGTCGCCGGCGGAGCTTCTACATGGACTGCTCTGCCACACGCTGCTCAAGTTGCTGCACCCACCGTAGCGCACGGCGCCTCCAACGTTCTGCAAGAATCGCTTTGCGCCTAATGATTCTAATCTTTTCACAATTTTTGGATCGCATCAGTCGCTGGGAGAGAGGAACGATTCTTCGAAAGCTGGACGCTTGCACGTATTTAATTCAACGTCATGCTGGGTTGCTGTCATCAGAACCAGATTTTGCTTGGCCTTGCGAGATTCTTGCGCAGATTTTCTGTCCCCAGATTCGTACTCTACTGGAGTCTTACGGCCGGCGCGGCCGTCCCCGCGTGCCTGTTCGGAACCGCCTGTGGAACCGATGGAGTTGGACCCTCACCTTCGCCGCCGCAGCAGTTCAAGTTCCCAGCGCTCTCCTGGTGCCCGCCAGGGGACCTGAGCCGTCGCCGTCGTCATTGTCACTCTCTCCGTTTTTCGTCAGACCGGCACGGGAAGAGGGTGGGCGCTTCTTTCCCGGTTGTTTTCCGATCGACGTTGGTCTCGGAGCGAGAGACGGAAATTGGGGCGCGGCTGGGTGCTCGACGTCGGTCCACCGCGCGGCTCCTCACGCCACCCCTTCCCTTCCGTTGTCGTAAGATGGCTTGCTACATGGCAAAGGTGTGGCATTTGCGAAGGGGGGGGGGGGGGGGGGAGGAATGGAGTCCTGAAACATCGACTGCACACCGACCAGCGCTGCGCCGCAAAACGGCATCAAGAATGCTCTGACCCGCGCACCAATGGAAAGAGCGGGCAGCCCCACACCACCAGTAAGACAGAGTTCAGCAACGACCCTGTCAACGCTGATTTAACCAGGCGCCCATCGCTGGCCGGTCCTAGTTCGCTCGTAGACTTGGAGAGCATCAGTACTGAGTAATAAGAAGACGATACTTAGCCCGGTAATACAGAGTAAAGTACTTGTATGTAGGAGGCACATGAAGCACACGAATCAAGAGGAATTAAGTTTCTTTTCTTTTTACAAATAAAGTTTTCTATTAATTAGAAAGTGTTTTGTACAGATGACTTTGGATTACTACCATCGGCCATCGCAACTTCTCCCCTTCTTTATTTGTATCAGTTAATTAATTTACCTTTTCTTCGCATTGCTTGATAATTTTATCGACGACCATGTTAAATAAAAGCGGTGAGAGACCATCAAACATTATACTAAATATATTTATTTCTCTTTTATTTACACTTACGTTAGTAAAGTGGCTTTTTTGTGCCAGGAGCCACTGTATAGTTCCAGATTTTTGCACTCTAGTATTTATTTACAAATCCAGGGCTCTGGTAGTTGTTCTTCGTGATCGGTGTCACTCTCAATAACTAATCGCCAGCATTTTTGTCGTACAGGACGTATGTCACAACTGTCAATGTCGATAGCAGAAATATCAACATAGCGCTCACTGAAGTTAAAATCTTCTGGGTTGTAAAACCGCGTCATGTTTCTCCAAGCAACCGACGTTTCGACCCCTGTGCTAGGATCTACTTCACGGTCTTGTGCTGTCCACTGTAAATTGCTGTAAATTAAACGCTAATGCTAAGTCTACAGTGGACACCATAGGATCCTGAACAAGATCCCAGGAGAGGGGTCGTAACGTCGATTGTTTGAAGAAATACGACACGGCCGAGCAACCCAGATTTTAACTTCACTGACGACGGCCACGAAAGCCTGCAGACTTACATATAGTACTCACTGTTTTTATCACATCACGTTTTGAAAACATTTATTTATAATATATTATATTTAAGAACATACATTTCGATGAGCGAACGTGATCAAGAATTTAACCAAGTGTGATACTTAGACGCAATAAGAATCTATAAAGAGTCTGACCTGTGCTGTGTGTAGTGGTGCACATTACAAATCGCGACCGTCGTACCACAGGCTAGGCCCGTGATCTTTATATTTGGCTCGTGCAGTTTACGTTTCGCCCGACAGACGTAACCGTTGGTTAGCCTCGTGATAATCACACCTGGCCCCAGTACCAGACCACGAGTTTCACAGGTGGCTGTAGGTTAAGTGACCAGCAAGTAAACTCCTACGACGAACTGCGGGAGTCCACGTTACTCAACTGCCCTGTGTAAATATACTCGTACTTCGATCGTTTCTTCTCTTATCTAGCGGGTGTTGTTTGTCGTTGTGATAGGGCACAAAGCTGTGTTTTGTATTTACGTTTTGTTCCGCATAACCTATTGGGCTGCACTTGAGCCAAGCGTTCCCAGCGTTTGATCACCTGCCACACTGTTTAGTCTGGACACACCACTACCATCGCTGTCGTCTTGATCGGCGCAGTTACCATAACAGAGTAGAACGAGTTGTACCACGCGCCCACAAAACGTACTTATTTAGTTAAGCACCTTTTCCATAGATCATTTTTGCTATATACCGAATAATGTGAAATGAATCATATGAAACCATTTCAGATAACATTTCTAAACAGGATATATTCTGTAGCAAACGAGTAATTTTTTTTATCTTACTTTCAAATTCGGCTTGGCAAACTGGCAGGCAGTTTGCATCATTCGGAAAGCCATGAAATATTTCGATAGCCGCAGTGTTCTTTTCTGTCTAAACTGAAATTAGAATTAATTAACAGTACTGCCGGTTATTTTTCCTTGGCGTATTTTCACTATACCAAGCAAAATCGAAATAGAATCATCTTCTGTAAGCTTCACTGTGAAACGTACTTTCAGGGTTTCGTTTCGTATCTGAACACCTGTCATATAAGAAGGGGTATTCTACATGATTTAATAGCTCTGCCGGTCATATTATTTTTCCATCGACACAAATCGTCAATCTGTATAGTTTTATGTGTGCATATACTCACGAGTTTTGCTTATCCGATGTTAATTCCATTTTATTTTTGTTGATTCCGTTTACGGAGGAAGGACTATCTGCACCTTGAGTTTGGTTACCAGTTAAGTAGATCTTTAGAAAAATTTTAATTGCTCTTAAAATTAGTTTGCCATCCACAAAGGCTTTTAATTTCCACAATTTTCTATGTACTGATATAGCCGCGACCTCCGCTTAGCTGACGTTAATTTCGAATCCCAGCTGCCACCTTGCTCGATCCCGTTTAGAAGGGAATATTTAGGCCGTGAGCAAATGTTAGTCTGACCTGCATTTAACAGGCCCTCTAGTCGCTTACCAAGGGGCATAGCAGTTGGAAAATATGAATTCAGAATACAGGTTACGCATTATGGAGACGTAATTCATCCTAGCCCATGTCTTTCAGCCTTCTGACCTCATTCGTTGCATAATTTAATGGATTAATCTGTTGTGTACCATTCTTTGAGAGGGTGTAATGGCCTTCCTATCTGTTCTACCAATCCTGTCACGTCCTGTTTTATCAAGCTCTATTTTGTAACAGATAAACCTAATCATTCTTGTCTCTTTTTACGAGTACACAGACGCCGAAATCCTCGTAAAAGACCCAGACAGTAGTTTGTAACACTGGTTTGTCTATAATCGTTGTACCTTAACTGTTCTGTTTATTCGCCGCAGTTATCAGAGTCTACGATTTTCCCCCTAATTACACAGATTCTATAAGCGGTTTGCTGTTTGAGGTAGCATGTCCATGTCTTCTCCATTAAAGACCAACTAATCCGTCATTTGTAGCGGGAATGTTCAGTTCATATGACGTATTAGCAGACGACATACACTACTTTTGCCATGTTGTAATTTATTTTCTGACCTACTTTCAAACTTCCTCTATTCCTTATTGACGTTTACTTGCATTGTACCGTGGTTCTCTATCACTAAAACTAATCTCAGCACTTCTAAGTAATGTTTCAGAACCTTGAACTTGACTGTTGTTAGAAGTAATTCATTCCGGGACACGCGCCCATTATTACTATTATTATTATTCGTGCCAGTAATTTAACTTTGCAGCTAACTTCGATAAAAATTGTTGCAACAGTAAGCATAAAGTTCCAGAGCTACAGAATACGAAACGCTCTGCATACAGGAATTAGGCATTTCATGTGCTACTTCGTCATGGGTGTACCACTGCTTTCACAGTCAACTGCCACGGGCAACAATGCGTTGAAAGCTGGTGTCGCTGTCGACTATCGCAGATCGTAACTGCGGCAAACACCCCTTGGAGCAGCTAACCACTCGCCAATTCAACGTTAAACGGCAACAGCAACAACAGGTGAACAACCAAAGCATCCCTCTACCACTTACTCCCTATCAGATAAAGTACCCACACCCCAAGCGTACATCTGCTTATCGCATGTTCCAGGGTACAGAGATTAGATTAGGACACAAAAACACAGCCAGTTGAAGTTCAAAGCGTGGAGACAACCGGCGTGGAGAAGCGGCCGCAATGCATATCGGGACATGACGACAGAAAGTTATGGCGAAAACTACGTGAGGCATGAAATCTCACTTTCCAACAGAGCACCATTCTGGAACGGCCTGATGATATGGCGCACTGTCAACCACAAAAATTCCATCGTTATTCGGGAATATGAAGTTCATGAATGGCTGCAAATAATCTCCAAGTAACCGAACATAACCAGTTCCAATCAATGACCGGTTCAAAAAATGGTTCAAATGGCTCTGAGCACTATTGGACTTAACTGCTGAGGTCATCAGTCCCCTAGAACATAGAACTACTTAAACCTAACTAACCTAAGGACATCACACACATCCATGCCCGAGGCAGGACTCGAACCTGCGACCGTAGCAATGACCGGTTCAGTTGGACCAGAGGACCCAGTCCATTCCATGTACAGACAGCCCACACCACACTGGAGCCACCAGCAGGCAGCACGCTTGGGGTCTATGGCTTCGTGGGGTCTGCGCTACACTCAAATCCTACCATTGAAATTGGGACTCATCTGATCAAGCCAAGGTTTTCCAGTCATCTAGGGTACAACCGATACGTTTACAAGTCCAGCAGAGGCGCTGCAGATGATGTCCTGTTAGCAAAGGCACCCGCATCGGTCGCCTGCTGCCAATGCCCAAAAATGTCAAATTTTGTCGCACTGTCCTAACGGATACGTCCGTCCTACGCCCCATATTGATTTCTGCGGTTATTTCACACAGTGCTGCATGCCTGTCAGTACTGACAACACCACGCAAACGCCGCTGCAATCGGTCTTTAAGTGAAGGTTGTCAGACACTGCGTTGTCCGTGGCAAGAGGTAGTGCCTGAAATTTGGTAGTATCCTCAGCATACTCTAGACAGTGTGGATCCCAAATATGAATTTCCTAACAATGTTCGAAATGGAATGGCCCATGTGTCTAGTTCCAACGACCATTCCGCGGGCAAAATTTGTTAATTCTCGCCTTGCGGCCATAATCATGTCGGAAGCCGTTTCAGTTCTGCCAAAGTATTACTCTGTTATACCTTGAGCATGCGATACTACTGCCATCTGTATGTGCGCATATCGCTATCCCATGACTTAAGTCACCTCAATGTATCACATCGATTTGGATATTCATATAATTAATGCCCCATCTGAACTGCTAAACATCTACATTCGTACACCATAGGTGCAACTATGGTTGAAAACACATATTTCGTGCAAGATACGAATTTGGTTCTGTGAGCGATTAGCTGTCAGACGCGGGTGCAATTATTTGGACTGCCATATCGATTCAATATAGCGATTTGAAAATCATTGGATTTAGTTCTGAAAGGATCGGGGGAGGGGGAGGGTGGAGGAGAGACACACTTACAAGCGGCTAAACACCAAAGTCACCACAACATTTTTTTCCCCGTTAAATAATCGAAGCCTCACGGTTTCCAGGAAATTTTATTTCAGTGGTATCACCTCAGGCAGACAGTGACGTAAAAAGCAGAAGAAAGGACAAAAACGTCAAAAAAGGTGAGGCACTGCAACTTCCGCACCCGCCTGGCAGTAAAGCATTGAACACTTGGCTGCATATTTACGCCACAGGAGATCAGACGATGGTGATAAGCTTGACGAAGGTAACGTGACGAGAGGGTTCAATGCAGAAACGTTGAATAACCTAATTTTGAGTAATAGAACGGGGATCTTAACTCTGCTACTACAGAACGCTGCGCCACCTTGTCGGTTTTTGCGTGCCAGGCGAATTCGTTTCGCCCTAAGTAGTTGCAGGCCGTCCGCGTCAACAGGCACCTCCACGCTCGGATGGTGGTCGTCGCCGCCTCCGCCTTCCAAGAGGCCACCCGCGGGACGTCGTCAGGTGAGACAGATGCGGGCGCGCTCTATTTTTACGTAATTAGTGTTTTGGTTGGCGTCGCGCGACACCAAATGTCGGCAGGTGCGAGCTGTCCAACAATGCGTAAACGCAAATAACCGCCGGCCGCCAAGGGCGCCGCCCCTGCGAAGTGCCGGCCATGAACTCCGCCACCACGCCGCTCAACCCTACTCTGGACAGGCTCAGGTCGCACATAATCGCCTGTTAATGCAGTTACAGCAAGGAACTTAGCGACAGTTGTCAATTTCTTGACAACCGAATCGTCGCTTCGAACTTCTCTTCGGAGACTAGTGCGTGATTAAGTAAGAAAAGAAAGTAATATTAAGGTTATGGGGTGACAGAATTAAAAAAAAAAGAGAGATAGACGCGGTTGTGCGCTTGCTTTATGTATGATGGAGAAAGGAAGTGCGTCTGAACGCGCGATGTATTTGACAGCTCAGGCCGCGTACTGGCCGTGCTACGCTGCATTCACAAGGGAAACTCCCCATCGTACCCCCCCCTCTCCCCCCCCACATTTAGTGGTAAATGGCCCATTGGATGGCCCGTTAGAAACTGGACACAGATCAAGCATGTAACAGGAAAACGTTGTACTGAACTGTGGATAAAAGAAGCAGAATGGAAACAGTGAACTGTACAAAATTAACAAGAGCAATACTGAGCGACATTGAATGACCGTGGCATCGTGGTCATGTGGTCACGATGTCGGACTGTAAAGGAGGAGATCCCTCATGTCACACTCTTCCCCCCCCCCCCCTCCCCCCCCCCCCCACACACACACACAAAATTGTGAGGTGTCCGGTAACTGACGTGTCTGTTCGCCGTATTCAAATTTGTGTCTACATCGTGGTGTAACGTCTGTTTGCAACAGCGACGTGTAACGAAGGGACCTCCAGACGTAAGTACCATATGTTATGCCCTTGCGTTCCGTTTTGGAAATTCTGACTCTCGAATTCCTTCGTTGTAACATAGTTCACACCCGTTTACTTCTTGTTTTCGTTTCTGTAAGAGATTTATGAGCCGTCTCGCTTGCTCTCACTATTCATCACATTTACTTGCGACGGTAATATACTCTTACCACATGACTCATATTCTGTAACCAATGTATATAATGACAATTGCCAAGACTACAGGAGACACACATAACTGAACGAACGGAAAAAAGAGGGGGGGGGGGGGCGTTACGATGGAGGTTTAAACATGGATCACCCTTTTTGCAGTCCAACAATGTGACCACACAACCACGACGCCGTGGCTCTTGCAAGTCGCTCTATGTTTCACATTCTGAGCTCAGACCGTTCACTATTTCTCTTTTTTTTTTTCACAGTTCAGTACACCTTCTTGTTTTCAGGTTTTATCTGTGTTCAGTTTTGACAGGCAATCCACTGGGGGTCTGCTATTTCATACAACTGTAATCAGAGATCGCCCGATACCATATTTTATACATTCTCAATGTTTTCATCTGTGACTGCAGTTTTGGGACTTCCACCGAGAGGGAAGGGGCCCATTTTTTAACTGAACATTCACGAATATCTGTTAATTTTTCAATAACAGTAAAATCCATCCAAGCCGAAGGTTTTTTGACGGGATGGTATTCCAATTTACCCATCTGAACCACACACACACACACACACACACACACACACACACACACACACACACACACACCACGACTACGTTCACCAAATGCCGCAAAGGGCACTTGACTGACATTTTTGAAAAAAGTATGCCACAATACAACAAACTGAAATGAAATAATCGTATGGCATCGTTGGACGGGAGGCCCCATGTCTACACCTACATGACATCTACATGCCTACTCTGCAATTCACATTTAAGTGCTTGGCAGAGGGTTCATCGAACCACAATCATACTATCTCTCTACTATTCCACTCCCGAACAGCGAGCGGGAAAAACGAACACCTAAACCTTTCTGTTCGAGCTCTGATTTCTCTTATTTTATTTTGATGATCATTCCTACCTATGTGGGTTGGGCTCAACAAAATATTTTCGCATTCGGAAGATAAAGTTGGTGACTGAAATTTCGTAAAAAGGTCTCGCCGCGACTAAAAACGTCTATGCTTTAATGACTTCCATCCCAACTCGTGTATCATATCTGCCACACTCTCTCCCCTATAACGTGATAATACAAAACGAGCTGGGAGAGTTCGGCCACCGTATTACAAGTCCTTTTTAGTTGACGCCATTTCGGCGACTTGTGAGTCAATGATGATGAAATAATGATGGACACACACACCCAGTCATCTCTAGGCAGAGAAAATCCCTAAATCCGCCGGGAATCGACCCCTGGACCCCGTGCGCGAGAAGCGAGAACGCTACCGCAAGACCACGCCATCGCTATGGCACAACGAGAACTTTTCACTTTGGCAGCGTATACATTGACACCTCCGATAGGAGAATTCCTGAACAAGTGGTAGCGATTACCTTCGGAAATTTCACTCGTGAAATTTCAAGAACCGTGTTCCAGATAATGGTTCTCCGCCTCCATCGGCTGCGGGTTAGCGCTGCGAACAACACAATGTCCCCCCTACTACTTCATGGGTTCAGCAGCAAGGTAGAGTGGACGTAAGAGGTTATGCAAGAAGTTGCTTGAATAAATAAGCAGTTTTCTTAGCACAGCAGGCATTTAGTCTAAGTGGGTGAAACCCGAAGATTAGCGGCAAGTCGTTAAATGAGCTTTTGAAGCGAACAGCTAGATGTCTGTCATACGAGTATTTCTATTTGTTTGAATATAAGGAACATCTTACACACCCTGCCACACAGCTTATGCTGCACTCATGGAAAGGAGCGAATATTACTTCCTTCCATAATATACAAATTTTTCGAATGAGAGGGACATACATTCTTATGCTACAAAACAAATACTCTCTGATAAGAGGTATCCTCGCAAAGACGCTCACGTTCCGTCTAAACAGGAGAGGATATAAATGCAGACCAGCAGTACCAAGAAAAAAATGAAATCTGCTGCCATCGAATGTAAATTTACTTGTTAGGAAGTCTTTTTTGAAGGTATTTGTCTGGAGTGTGGCCTTTTATGATAGTGAAACGTGGACGATAAACTATTCACGCAAGGGAATAGAAGCTTTTAAAGTGTAATGCACAGAAGAATGTTGAAGATTAGATGGGCAAATCGAGTAACTAATGAAGACTTGATTAATCGACTGAGGAAAAAAAAATGGGGCGTTACTTGAATAAAAAAAAACTGTTTGGTAGTACACGTCCTGAAGCATCACGGAATCGTCAATTTGATTACTGAAAGACGTTTGTTGGGGGGGGGGGGGGGGGGGGAATTGTAGAGGGCGATCAAGAGATGGATACAGTAAGCAGGTTAAAACGGATGTAGGTTGCAGTGGTTATGCAGAGATAAAGAGGCTTATGCAGAATAGACGAGCACGGAGAGCTGCATCAATGCATTCTTATGGCTGAAAACAACAACAACAAAAACAATAACACTGGGAACGTCTTACGCCACTATACCGTGGTTGCCTTTATAAACGAATACTGCACGTAAAATCCTGCATAATGGATTCATAGATGGCACAAGAAAACGTATCTCAAGAAGCGGTCAACGATAATACGTCACATACTGTGTTAAGTGATGGCACTCTTCATGAACTTCTTTGTCTTTAGATGGCCTTTGACCAACATGGTCGGCTGCAGTGACCGTGCGGTTCTAGGCGCTTCAGTCTGGAACCGCGCGACCGCTACGCAGATTCGAATCCTGCCTCGGGCATGGATGCGTGTGATGTCCTTAGGTTAGTTACGTTTAAGTAGTTCTAAGGGACTTATGACTTCAGATGTTAAGTCCCATAGTGCTCAGAGCCATTTGAACCAACATTCTTCAGAACCATGGTGCCGAATCAAATGCTTTGTTCAACATCAGGCTTACTATCAGCCATTTAGCTTTACCGCTGTTACTCCGTTTCTGATCGCCGACAGTACTAATACGCGGGCTTCAAAGAAGCTCCGAATGGGCGTAGTGCCTAATTTGGCGATATTTACTTAACCATTCATCCGCATGTCCATATACAGCAAATATGAACACCACAATGACAACCAGTGATATTAGTAACAGTTCAGATCAAACAGATGGCAGAATCCGGTTCTTTGCTAGGACTAACCGGTAATCTTGAATACACACAAATCAGGGCAATACGAATGGTCACAGGTTTGTTTGACCCACGAGAGAGTGTCACGGAAATGCTGATTAGCCAGCGGTGCCAAATGCTTGAAGGTAGACGCTAGACTCTAACTATAGTGCGAATGCCCACTTAACAGTGTTTCGAGGACCGTTAAATAAATGAATGTCTGCCCCCGGTAGCTGAATATTCAGCTTGTAGGATTGTCAGACCTCTGGGCCCGGTCTCTATTCCCGACTGGGTCGGGGTCTTTTCTCCGCCCAGGGACTGGGTGTTGTGCTGTCCTCATCATCATCCTATCATCCTCATCGACTGCAGGTCGCCGAAGTGGCGTCAAATTGAAAGCCCGGCACCCAGCGAACGGTCTGCCCGACAGGGGAGGGGAGGGGAGGGGAGGGGGCTCCTAGCCATACGATAAATTAAAATAAATGAATAACCTACAAATGTAGAACGTCCTTCCATATCTCCCGTAGGTAACGCGCAGGGATCAAACTAATTGCAGAGCACACAGCGGCATTTCAGCAGTCATTTATCCCGCGCTCCGTACGCGAAGGAACAGGAAGATATTGTAACAGTGACACAACGGCAAGTACCCTCTTCCATGCACTTCAAAATAATTTCCAGAAATTGATACAGGATGTATCTCTCTTCTCTGATTCCTGTAGAAGTTCAGGGGATGGACGAAAACATGGAAACACCAAAAACACAACACACTACACAGCCTATTAAGGCGTATGAAAGAAAGAGCTTCGAATCGTCTCGGAAATGGTAAATGCAGGTCCGGTACGTTTTGCAAGGGAATCTTATACCATTTTCCCCACAAAATTGTAGTTAAGTTCAGGTAACGATGTTAGAGGTGGATAGCGAACATGGATCCTTCTTCCCAAAGTAGACCACAAAGGTTCAATAATATTGGGAAGTGGTGACTGCGCCGGCCAGGGAGGTAGGGGCAATTCACCCTTTTTCTCATAAAACCAGTCCTTGACGATGCGAGCTGTGTGGACAGGGGCGCTGTCGTCTTGGAACACAACATCACCATTGGGGAACAAACACTGTACCATGGGTTGGACCTGAACAGACAGAATGGTTACATAATTCTTGGCAGTAATGCGGCTTTGCAGAGTAACCACGCGGTCCATGCAATATCACGATACGGCTACCCAAATCATCACCGAATTCGCGCCATGTTTCACCCTTTCGACGCAAATTCGAAACAGTGTGCAACAAGACTCATCTGACCAAACGATAATCTTCCGTTGCTCCATGATCCCGGCTTTGTGGCTTCGGCAACACATTTTCCTGTTACGAGCATTTGCATCACTGATGAGTGGTTTTGGGATACCAGCTCGCCCTACAATTCACTGCTTATGGAGATCCACTTGTGTTGTTTTAGTACTGACAGGATTCGCGAGTGCGACATTCTATTCTTGCAGTGATTTTTGCGACCGCTGTCCTCTTATTTTTTTGCCACAGTCTTCTTCAATTACCGTTTGTCACGACCAGTCACACACACACTTTCGTCCCCGTCGTGGCTTAGCGGATGATGTTTTTCGCTTTCCGTGTTGGGGTATAAACTTTCGATAAGGTGTCTCTTGATGCACCAAACACTTCGGTTGCCTTAACGACGGAAGCGCCCACCATACGAGCACCAACTATTTGTTCACGTTCGAGTTCACTAGTTCCGACATAAAGCACTTACAACTACACACAACACTGTTCTGACCACAAGCGAAACGTACAACACATTGACAACATTACAGAAGTGCCGTTCGTGGTGAAACACACCACCGCAATGCAACGTTACGCGTATGAAGGCGAGGTGGTCGTCCGCCAAGGCAAGGTGAATTTGCTTTCTGAGCTGTATGCGAGTCGACGTGACGAGGACGTCACGCGGCCGCTACAGGCGAGCCGGGCGCAAGGGTGTCATCTAAAAGACCGAATATCGGGAAAATCCCTGTGTGGGGTTCAAATGGTTCAAATTGCTCTGAGCACTATGGGACTTAACATCTGAGGTCATCAGTCCCCTGGAACTTAGAACTACTTATACCTAACTAACCTAAGGACAGCACACACATCCATGTCAGAGGCAGGATTCGAACCTGCGACCGTAGCGGTCGCGCGGTTCCAGACTGAACCGCCTAGAACCGTTCGGCCCTGTGTTGGGAATTCGGACGAAGCGTTGATCGCTTAAGAGGGCCGGCTCTGCTCCCAGCAATGGCGGGCTTTGAGACAAACTGAAGTACTAAAGCAAATCTGTACAAACACTTTTGGATGGTGACTGTCAACAGCAGTTAACTAATGAATAAAATGCATATTTGAACCATCAGTTGATTTTATTTTAAGCCCAAATATCAATCGGTTTCAGTCTTGGACCATCTTCACGGATGGGTTTTAAATAGTTTAAGCCACCACATTACATTAGTCATTACTTACAATATTAAATGTACACAGCTCTGTGTACAGAACTGTGTACATTTAGTATTCGTATGTTTGCTTCTAAAAGTACTGTGCCGTATATTGATAGTCATGGCACGCATTACACATTATTTAAGTGATGACTAATGTAATGTGGTGGCTTATACCACTTTAACCCTTATCCGTGAAGATGATCCAAGACTGAAACCAGTTGATATTTGGGGTTAAAATAAAAGCAACTGATGGTTAAAATATCATTTTATTCAAATGTGAATACATTTGCGATCTCAGATGAATGAGGCGCATCCAGTTACACGACAATATGTCACTATCTTTAAAACTACAGAAGTTAATCTCTCACAACGGAAAATTAACATTTAATCGCTTCATGCGATTTCAACAAACCTTATCTCAGATGATAGCATTGCACTACAGATATCATATCTGAACGTTACGTATCTGCGTCTATTTTATTTATTGATTTACGGCGTCTTTTCTACATGTTTCATTGTGTAAATATTTTTCAGAACATCGTATCCGCCACAATTACACAGCAAATGAGTACAGCATGAATACTTGTGTATGTATTTAGTGAACAGTTTGTAAATTTGCTGGTAACCTTATTTAAATGTTGACTGCAAGTGCTATTAAAAAACCGTGTTAATTTAAAAGTGGTCAGTCACATGCGTTAGCGGACACCACAACTGAAAAGAGAACCAACAGAAGCTTCTGTGAAGAAAATATTAATGATTGTTTCAACAAAATTTAAAGACCACTCGTTCTCATTAACGTGAGCGCAGTTACGCAAGAATGCTCTCTTATTTTTTTCTTGACGTCGCAGCAACCAGTAAGCTTGGCTAGAACCTGCGTTTATGTTTAAGCACTTCTCGCCGTGTTCTATATTTTTGTTATCATATAAGGTACTCCGCAATATCAGACAGTTCCTCGTAATAAACTGGTTCCTTAAATGTTGGAGGTTCGTAACTGGGATTTAATACACGTCTTTGCGGAAGCATTTGCCATTTAGAATTTCGGTAGTTCTGTGACACATGCGAGTGAAGCAAACACCATCGGTGACATTCTTTACGTAAGTGCCATTTACCTCTTCTCCCTGGTCACGCAGTATGCCAATAAAGTAAGCAGAAATTTGTTATAAGCACGATTCCTCGTAAACAACGATCACTTTCGCAACTTTTATGTACAGTATGACATTTGCTTTACTCGCGACTAAAAAGATGAGATTGAAACTTCTAATTTCCTGATCTACTGCTTCTACGACGTATTTGAATAATGTGACCTGTGTCGTGACATATTAATTCTATAGTTAAAGATTACGATACTGTGTTTTAGCCATATTAAGACGAATAAGTTAATGCTTTTCCACATTTATATTTAGTGAAAACTTATCAGAAACTCACTTATAACCATTTACAATCGCTTAATCCAAGTCGAGATTCTACAAGGACTTGTTGGAGTGCCCTTACTTATATCTTGGTTAGCATTAAGGGGAACCAACCAGAGTAGATTCCTATGGTCAACGCGGACATTAACCCCTGCCGATGTCTGCACCCTTTAAGTGACAATTTTGACAGATAGCTGTACAGGGAACAAACGTGGACGAGCTGATCACCAACATACATTGCAGATAATGTGAAGAGTCAAATACTGCAATCTTCTAGACTACAATGAAACGCACAACATCTAACATAATAAATGAAAATACTGACACGAGATCCCTGCTGACAAATCGTCTCAGTCTCTGAGCTTCAGAAGCATGGACTTCTCGCGTCCTGGGAGACTAGTGGACCATAGATAGGGATGTTGTAGGCACTACCGCCATGTTTGACTTCTGTTTAAGTCGTAGGCTAGAAGGTGTCCAGGTATTGCGTGGGGAGGTATAATACTGTATGGGCGTACTGACCTCTAAATCTTTGAATACGGTACCACTCACCGGTCAAAGTTATTGTGACACTTTATTCCTTTCCCATGCACGTCTTGCAGATTTTCATTCGGCTTCATTTTTACGGACGAGAATACGTGTTCGATCGAACAGCACAGGTGAACGAGCTCTTGGAACGAGATGACATCGCTGAATGTATTGGGCTACCTCTTCCCCCAACTTAAACGCATCTATATCCAAGAGACCAACAAAAATCACTGTGACGCCACTGTAGTTGTTAGTTTTTGAATAAAAGTGTCATTTCTGTTCGGTTCATTGCATATTTCTTTCAGGTTCCTTCTGTACTCTACAGCAGCAGATCTTTCTATCCAAGGTTCAAATTTCCGTTAGCTGGCATGCGAAAGTTACTTTCATCCTTACAGTTTTGCACACCAGTGTACAATAACTATCCCTGCATAGGGATATTAAAAAAAGACTACTCGAGAAATTGAATCTCTGGAATGACATTTACAAACACGAACTGAAAACATATACAGCGCACACTAACGTCGTGTAATGTGCCCATAAAGCTCTCTCAGTATCTGAATTGCGGATATTGTCAAACTGTCATTGCTTCTACTAACATCTCAGTACATTGGTAACATTAAAAATATTTTTGGGGCAATCAATACCGTTCATCAATGTTACTAATATTAACAATACGACAATACGTCCCCTCAGATTGTCAATATACTGAAAATTTCACAATATTAATGAACGTATGAGGGCGCCTGTACAGCTTTTACGGAAGGGACTACGAACCGCCGAGTTGCGCTGTTAAGTGAGGGTAATGGCTAGGATGAGCTCACCTTGCGTGTAGGGTCGCAGGTGGTCGCCGCCGAGGGAGCGCACCTGCGCCCGTAGCAGCTCCTCGTCCGTCGGCGTGTCTGGGGCGAGAGGCGGCGACGGGGGCGGCGAGGGCGGCGCGGCGGCAGGGGGCGGCGCCGCCGAGGGCACGCGAACGGGCGCAGGGGCGGGAGGCGGCGCCGCGGGCGCAGGGGCGGGCCGCGTGCGCGCCGCCTGCACCGAGCCGGCGCCGCCGGGCCCGATGCAGATGCGCAGCTGCGACTGGAAGCCCTGCGCCGGGTCCCAGCTGGCCGTCGAGTAGCTGAGCTGCTGTCGGCCGCGCGTCGCGGCCGACGACGTCACGTCGACCGGCGGCTGCGGGCCGTCGGTGCGCGGCGAGCGCAGCGTCAGGTTGACGGAGGTGACGGAGCGCGCCTGCTGCGGCTGCGACTGCGACTGCGACGGCGCGAACGGCGGCGCGTAGTGCGGCGTCGGCTCCAGCCGCAAGGAGGTGCGCACGCGCGAGTCCAGCACGCGCTCCACGCTGCAGTTGACGCTCAGCGAGTAGGACGTGCCGCCGCCCTCCTGCCGGAACACAGCAACACGCTCTACACCGCTGGCCGCGCCTCACTTTTCTTTGCTCGAAGGGTTATCAAAATTTGCTCTCCCTCCAAATTTTCTGACATGCCACCCAGTGACTTTCTCTTCTTCCCTCGGACGCGGAAACCTTTCTGTGCCAGGCATTCATAGAACGACGATGAATTTTTGTTTTCTTCATATTTAGCTCTAGACCAAAATTTAGCTCTAGACCAACTGTCTCATTTCTTTTCGCATTTCTTCTAGTGTACTTTCAGTGTTTTATTCGGTCCAGCATAGCCGCCCGCACTGTGTGTGTGTGTGAGAGAGAGAGAGAGAGAGAGAGAGAGAGAGAGAGAGAGAGAGAGAGAGAGAGGGGGGGGGTAGGTGGGAAAGAGGAGCGGGGGGGGGGGGGGGGGCAAGAGGAGTCAGTTTCCAACACAACAACACAGTTCTCACATTCACTATGTGATCAAAAGTATCCGTCACGTGGCTGAAAATAACGTACAAATTTGTGGCGCCCTCCATCGGTAATGCTGGAATTCAATATGGTGTTGGCCCACCCTTAGCCTTGATGACAGCTTCCACTCTCGCAGGCATACGTTCAATAAGGTGCTGGAAGGTTTCTTGGGGAATGGCAGCCCATTCTTCACGGAGTGCTGCACTGAGGAGAGGTATCGATGTCGGTCGGTGAGTTGTTCTGCAGGATTCAGGTCAGGACTCTGTGCAGGCCAGTCCATTACAGGGATGTTATTGTCGTGTAACCACTGCACCACAGGCCGTGCATCATGAACAGGTGCTCGAGCGTGTTGAAAGATGCAATAGCCATCTCCAAATTGCTCTTCAACAGTGGGAAGCAAGAAGGGGCTTAAAAAACCATTGTAGGCCTGTGCTGTGATGGTGCCACGCAAAACAACAAGGGGTGGAAGGTCCCTCCATGAAACACACGAATTTTACAGTTGGCCCTACACACCCTGGCAGATGACGTTCACTGGACATTCGCCATACCCACACCCTGTCATCTGATCGCCACATTTTGTACCGTGATTCGTCACTGCACTCAACGTTTTTCCACTGTTCAATCGTCCAATGTTTACGCTTCTTACACCAAGTGAGGCGTCGTTTGGCATTTACCGGCGTGATGTCTGTCTTATTAGCAGCCGCTCGACCATGACATCCAGGTTTTCTGACCTCCCGCCTAGCTGTCAGAGTACTTGCAGTGGATCTGCTGCAGTTTGGAATTCCTGTGCGGTGATCTGGATCGATGTCGACTTATTACACATTACGACCCTCTTCAACTGCCGGCGGTCTCTGTCAATCAGTAGACGAGATTGGATTGTACGTTTTTGTGCTGTACGTGTCCCTTCACGATTCCACTTCACTATCATATCGGAAACAGTGGACCTAGGGATGTTTAGGAGTATGGAAATCTCGCGTACAGCCGTATGACACAAGTGACACCCAATCACCTGACCACGTTCAAAGTCCGTGAGTTCCGCTGTGCGCCCCATTCTGCTCTCTCACGATGTCTAATGACTACTGAGGTCGGTGATATGCGGTACCTGGCAGTAGGTGGCAGCACAATGCACCTAATATGAAATACATATGTTTTTGGAAGTGTCCGGATACTTTTGATCACATAGTGTATAACTTTTTTTCTTGCTTTATTAACTATGTGCATATAAATGAAGAGTATAAATTGTTGTGTATGGTATTGTGACGTATATATGTTTTAATAATTCCGTGTGTGCAAAACGAACAATGAAAGAGAATGTAAAGAATTTTAATGGAAGCACTGGCCAAGTATAGGAATATCGTTATGTAAACCAAAGAGGTCATTGTCATTATCGTACTGCCGCTAGGGGCAGGAGTGTGGTGAGTCGGGCAGTGTCTGTTTGTCAGGTGGTAACGAGAGTTGGTTAGTGGCGAGCGAGCGAGTCGGGCGCAAAGCAGCAGTTCCGCTGCGAGAGGGCACAAGACATGTTTCACTGCGAGGTCCCACGTACGATATGGTCAGGTATAATATGGAGAAGTAATTGGGAACAGCGCAGAACATCAAGGTTGAGCGTGGGGAGCCCAAAGTTAAATGTGATAAGAGTCTGTGGCCGTACATTGTCGTGGTATAACGGAACTCGCCGCGCGGACCGCACCGCGATGAAGTAAGACCCGACCAGATTATCATTTAGAATTGTAAAAGGCTTGCCAGTGTTAGTTCCGAATCGTCCAGCAACAAATACTTCCGTAATTTGTGTGTTAAAGTGTGTAATCCTCAGTAACAGCCCGCATCACGTGGTCGTGCGGTAGCGTTCTCGCTTCCCGCGCCCGGGTTCCCGGGTTCGATTCTCGGCGGGGTCAGGGATTTTCTCTGCCTCGTGATGGCTGGGTGTTGTGTGTTGTCCTTAGGTTAGTTAGGTTTAAGTAGTTCTAAGTTCTAGGGGACTGATGACCATAGATGTTAAGTCCCATAGTGCTCAGAGCCATTTGAACCTCAGTAACAATTACATGACAGGTTCCTCTCCGTATCTATAATTGACCGAATGTGTCATCAATGAATTGAAAGTGAATGATAAGAGTGAAGTTTATCAAATGGCTCTAAGCACTATGGGACTTAACATCTGAGGTCATCAGTCCCCTAGACTTAGAACCATTTAAACCTAACTAACCTAAGGACAGCACACACATCCATGCCCGAGACAGGATTCGAACCTGCGACCGTAGCGGTCGCGCGGTTCCAGACTGTAGCGCCTAGAACCGCTCGGCCACCCCGGCCGGCTAGTGATGTTTATCGAATTGATTAATATTTTAAATAAAGTAAAGAAAAAGTTGTTTTTTTATTTGCAAATTGAGTGTTAATTACTGACAAGTAAATTGACAAAGCAGTATCTTTAACAATACTTCAAGTTCAGACAATCTTGTATGAGAAGTAATTTACGTGACAGTAAGTCATAGTAGCAAACTCCGTAACCATTTTAAAAACTAGTTAATATTGTAGCGGCAACGGCCTTGCCACGGTGGATACACCGGTTCCCGTGAGATCACCGAAGTTAAGCGCTGTCGGGCTTGGTCGGAACTTGGATGGGTGACCATCCAGCCCCCATGTGCTGTTGCCATTTTTCGGGGTGCACTCAGCCTCGTGATGCCAATTTAGGAGCTACTCGACCGAGTAGTAGCGGGTCCGGTCAAAGAAAACCATCATAACTACCGGGAGAGTGGTGCGCTGACCACACGCCCCTCCTATCCGCATCCTAAATTTGAGGATGACACGGCGGTCGGATGGTCCCAATGGGGCACGTGTGGCCTGAAGACGGAGTGGTTTTTATTATTGTAGGACAGTCAATTGAAATATTGAAATTATTCTTTTCGAAAACTTTACCTTTGCAAAACAGTTTAATAGCAGTTAGATTGAAGGTGAGAAACACAGTCGAGTTGTTACGTAACTGCTAGTGTAAAGGATTAGTACCTGATTTCATGAAGTAATTGCAAGTTTGCTTTTGTCCATGACTGAAATTTTTTTGGGTGATCATTGTGCTTTGATAATGAGCGCGAGTTATGTGCTTTTGCGACTGTCCACGCCTGCCAACATTTTTTACAACAGTAAAGTAATTTAATTTCAAAGTCAAGAATTTTAATTGATTTCGCTCACGCTAAGTGAGCTGGCGACCGTTAATTTACAGTAATTTCCAAACGGAGTCAAAATTAATTCATCATTTCGGACCAAAAGTTCACTAGCTAGTTTCTATATTATTCCGTACATTCTTTGTTTCGTCGAACATTACTGCGCGGAGTAAATCGCACAATAATTATCACGTTATGACAGCACCTGACTTTATCTGGGTAATACTTTCATTTCGGATTCGATGCCTTATCCCAAATTAATATCAAACCATCAGCAACACGGTAATTCTTTAATTAATCTACCACCCAGAGAGAAAGAGGGGGTGTTATAAGTTGAGTTTGTGTTTTCTTCAAATTTAGCTCTAGATCAACTTTTCAGCTCTTTTCGCATTTTTTCCAGCGTACTTTCAATGTATCATTCACTCCAGCATAGCCGCCCGCATTGTGTGTGTGTGATCTAGGTGTTCTCCTGGAATCTAGGTACAGTCTTTTCATTCATCATATACTTCTCTCGAATTGCAGGCAATCATGTATGTTATTCCACTTAACTGCAGATTGAACAATTGTCAACAGAGATCAAGTATACTGCACCTTAAGTAATCCATGTATAAGCCTATCTAGGATTTTCTTAGTTTTCAGTCTGTTGACGGAAAATTATGTAGATTCCATGATGTGGCTACGGTTTCTGCGGTGACCTGCAGACAAGATGGATAGGAACGTCCCCAGAACCATACCTAAACAATATCCTCAATTTTTTTCTGTTTCGTATTCAGCCCTTACCGAGATGCAGATAGGAACGTGTCTAACACCATGGCGCAAGTATTCCGCTGCAGATTCCCTACGTATAAATAGGGCAGCAGTATACGTGCCAGTCGTCACCAATTCCCATTCGGAAGCCCCTTCCGCGCTTAACATCCCTTGAAGCGCAACGGAATCGCAATAGTAGTCTACTATTTGTCTGTGGCAAAAGGAGATCCCATGATAGCTTGCTGATTCTGCATTCAGTTTTACTCGACAGAACTTTTCCTACACACAGCAACGCTACATTGTAGGTGTGTTCGTCTATACTTCGGCCCAAACACACCAGTCGAAAAACTGAAATCATTTCCCGCGATAGAAGAGAGGGATAAGAATATGAAATTTCTAAGCTGAAGAAACGTTCTCTCCAGGACTGAGGTCCTCATAAAGTCTGTGGGTGGATGCAGGGCAACATGCAGTCGCAAAGATAAGGATTCTGCATTCTGGTTGGCATGGGTGCACAATATTGCGACAACTAGAGAAACGAGGATTACCTTTGTGCAGTCCTAGTCTGCTAAAAGTTGATTCTACCTCCAAATTTGAGGATAGTTTCTGAGGTTTCCCACATTGATATAGTTGTAAATGTCCCGGGCTAGGTACATTTTTCCTAACTTCAGTTATTCCAGTCACCACTAAAAATAGAAATCGTGAAAGTAATATAATAAATACAGTAACGTGAACAATGTGCCATTTTATAAGCAAATAAAGTATTATACATGACTTCAACTTAGAATAACAAATTTATAAAGTTTATTCACTGTTTCTGCACTGCGAAGAGTACTGACGTGGCATTTTTGTTTATATCCAGCAGGACTTTCTCAATAGTTCTGCCTTTTTCTCCTATTTCAGATTTTTAATTTTTTGTCTCAACCTGCCTAACATTATGGGAGTATGAATAAATTATTTTTGTGACTTTTTCCTAGCTTTATTTGATAACTCGTTGAATCCCATAGATTTCATCAATGAGGACATAATTTCAGATGTTGAATCAAAAATGTGGCATCCATATCAGTAATATACCAGTATTTCAACACTGTTCGTCGGTATGGGATCCGTAAAAGATTGGAGAGATAGAGAAAATAGAATAGATTCAAAGACGATCCACACGTTTTGTTACAGGTTCATTTAGAAAGCACAAGGTCATTTAGAAAACACGAAAGCATCATGGAAATGATCAATGAATTCTAGTGGTAGACGCTGCAAAGAGAGGAGTCCTTGTTTACAGTTCCGAGAGTATAAGTTCCTAGAAGAGCCAACAAATATACTGATTCGACCTAAGCATATCTCGCCAAAAGACGATTAAGATACCGTTAGATCGATTCAAGCCCACACACAGTCTTACAGGCAATCGTTCTTCCCACGAATCATGCGCGACTGGAACAAGAGAAGGGGGGGTAGTGACAATGGTGCACAGACTACCCTCTGCCACACGCCACAAAGCAGCTTAAGGAATTGTACAGGTAGATGTAGATGTACACTGAAGCACCAAAGACACTGGTATAGACATGCGTATTCAAATGCAGATATATGTAAAAAGGCAGAATACGGTGCTGCGGTCGGCTACGCCTATATAATCAACAGGTGTCTGACGCTGTTGTTAGATAGGTTACTGCTGTTACAATGGCAGATTATCAAGATTTAAGTGAGTTTAAAAGTGGTGTTATAGTCGGTGCAAAGGCGGTGGGACACAGCGTCCTCGAGGTAGCGATGAAATGGGGATTTTCCTGTACGACCATTGCACGAGTGTACCGTGAATGTCAGGAATATGAACGACAGAAAGAGCATCGTTCAACGCGATGGAAGTGCAACCCTTCCGCAAATTGCTGAGGCATTAACAAGTGTCAGCGTGCGAACGATTCAACGAAACATGATATGGGCTTTCGGAGCCGAAGGCCCACTAGTGTACCATTGATCACTGCGCGGCGCAATGCTTTACGCCTCGCCTGGGCCCGTCAACACTGACAATGGAGTGTTGATGACTAAACATGTTGACTGGTTGGGCGAGTCTCGTTTCAAATTGTATTACCGGCCTTTGTGTTCGAGCGGTTCTAGGCACTTCAGTCCAGAACCGCACTACTACTACGGTCGCAGGTTCGAATCCTGCCTCGGGCATGGATGTGTGTGATGTCCTTAACTTAGTTAGTAGTTTCTACGTCTAGGGGACTGATGACCTCAGATGTTAAGTCCCATAGTGCTTAGAGCCATTTGAACCATTTTAATCAAATTGTATCGAGCAGATGGAGCGTGTACGGGTATGGAGACAACGTCAGGAGTCCATGGACCCTGCATGTCAGCATGGGATTGTTCAGGTTGGTGCAGGCTCTATAGTGGTGTGGGGCGTGTGCAGTTGGAATGATACTGGAACCCTGATACGTCTAGAGACGACTCTGACAGGTGACATGTACGTAAGCATGCTGTCTGATCACGTGCATGCGTTCAAACGTACTTGGGTATTTTCAGCAGGACAATGCGGCAACCCTCACATCCAAAATTGTTACAGAGTGTCTCCAGGAACACTCCTCTGAGTTTAAACACTTCCGCTGGCCATCAAACTCCACATACATGAACATTATTGAGCATATATGGGATGCCTTGCAAAGTGCTGTTCAGAAGACGTCTCCACTCCATCGTACTCTTACCGATTTATGGTCAGCCCTGTATGATTCATGGTGTCATTTCCCTCCAGCACTACATCAGGTATTAGTCGAGTCCATTCCACGTCGTGTTGCGGCACTTCTGCGTTATGGCGGGGGCCCTACCCAATATTAGTTAGGTGTACCAGTTTCTTTGGCTCTTCCGTGTAGATGTGGAACAGATGTACTATCGAAAGATGCTTACCATACAGTTTCCAAATTAATCTACTTTTACTAAATTAATTTAGTAGATTAATTATCTACCTTAAGTAGACAACTATCACTCTTTTGAGATACGATAAGTTTTATACATTTCTTGTAAAAACTAGTTTTGCCCTCCCTTGCAAAAATTTCTGCAGTCTCTCACGACAGCCCACTATAAGCGTTGTTTCATACTCGTATCAGCCGGACGGAGTGGCCGAGCGGTTCTAGGCGCTTCAGTCTGGAACCGCGCGACCTCTACGGTCGCACGTTCGAATCCTGCCTCGGGCATGGATGTGTGTCATGTCCTTGGGTCAGTTAGGTTTAAGTAGTTCAAAGTTCTAGGGGATTGGTGACCTCAGATGTTAAGTCCCATAGTGCTCAGAGCCATTTGAACCATTTATTGATACTAGTATCACGACTTGTTGATTAAATACCTCCCATTTCAGTTCCAGTTTCCGCGTCTGTTAGAGCTGCAGATTTCGTTACGTATTCACTACAAAAATTTAAAAGAGACGGAGATAGTATCCACCTCTGACTAACTCCTTTCCCTACCCGAAAATTCCTGACATTCTGTTGTATTTTTACTGTTGGTTCTTGAATTTGTACATCTTTCTGATTACGCGCAGGAGGTGCTCTGGTAATACCATAAAGCCTAGTATTTCCAACATTTTTGAGTGACTTACACAGTGAAATCTCTAGCTTTTTCCATGCTCCATTTTACATTCGCTGTTCGGTCTCTGCGAAACCAAGTATGGTTTCAGTCTGTACTAGATTATTTTTAAGCGAATCTTGTTAGCATGTGATTTTAAAGCAATTGCAGTGCAATTTTCATACTTTTTTGGATTCCGTTTCTTCAGGTTTGGTATGTAAATGTTTTCGCACTTTACAGGTCCGATATATTTTCATTAGTCGCCGCATATTGATGAATCAGAGCGGAGTGCATATCACCTCGTGTCACTGACATCGAAGGTGAAGAAGGGTGCTACTAGCTACCAGACAAGAGTGCCTAACTCAGTCAGTCATTAATGAGTGTATACATACTATACGAGAATCTGCACTCTTGGGACAGTAGCCGATATTCTCTGAAGCGATACTGTAAATTATTTTATACTAATAATCAAACACTGGCCATTTAATATCAGTTCGATCATTCGTTCAATGAGCGTAACTGTTGTCAATCCAGTGTGTGTGCATTTCACCACCACGTTTTGCCTATTCCGCGTTGCAGCACAGCTACCGCTCGCAGCTGTGGTAACCGAATACTGACGGACCATGGCGTGGCCAGCGCGTGATGCCAATGTGTCCGCCCCACATTTCTTTGCCGTTCTTAGTTATACGATGTTGTGGGCGACTTGCTTGACCTAGTCCATGCGTTCCATGTCTTTGCAACGCAGGCAAATCTACTACGTGTGACACCAGTGTTAATCGGTGGAACACAATCAACACTCCACTGCTTTATCAGTGAAATAGTTTTTGATAGAAACAGTCAGCCTGGCTTTAATCCACAAGGCAAAGTTAAAAGCTCACGACTTTGTCACACTTTATACCCGGATAAAAAGCTTCAAACATACTTTCACAAAACCTCAGGCGTTTGTCTGTGCTACTTTCTTATATAAAGATTTTCAGAGTGCACAAGAAAGGGAGTGGTATCACTTTCAAGAACACTTTGACACTGTAGACTCGAAGACGAAGAAAACAGCACTGTAGAAACCTCTGGTAGATGTTGCAGCTCTGGTAGAAGTAAAATAAACTATCATATGTAGATCCAAGTTTGGTTAAAATGTTCGTTAAAAATGTTTTTCCAGATTTGTTGTGCAACCTTCGCTGAGTGAATATGACTGTAGACATAAATCAGAGTTTGTTACATTTCCTGGTTCTTCTCTGAAAAAGAAAAAAAAAATCTTTTAAAACAGTTCTTTTTAGCACGCGCGAACTTCGTGTCTCGTGGAATATTCGTTAGTCGGTAACGAATATCTACGATATGCAATAGCCCTACTGTAAGGGATGAACTGCTAAATTTGTAAAATATTCGTTTATTTTGTGGTGTGGGAGTAAAACTGCAGAAGGGCCGCGCTCAGTCTAATAATAAAACTGTCGTCGACTCGAAAGTTAGTTTGAGCACCGCAAGGTCTTCACTAGCCACTGTCATGTTGCTCTCGCCTTCCTCCCAACTATCGAACTGACTTACCCAGCAGTTAAAGAGGGACGTGGACTTCAGCGTCGACACTACAGCACGGTGCAACTTCGCGTGATTCATCTTAAGAAATTATTGCCACTGGGGAAACACGTCATAAATGACAGAAAAATCTAAGGACCGACTGGGGATGGCTCAGTGAGTTACTCTTTTGTGCCAGACGTCACGGGTATCGGCAGAAATTTATCCAAGACAGAGCAAGATTCTAAAACTGGCATTTTTACATAAGTGACAATGTTAGTTTGCACACGTTTCGTGCCCTAAGAACTTAATTTGACATGAAGTACTGAAACTCACTGTACCTCGTCTGGCAGTTATTCCACTTAAAGAGTTTTTAGAGATAAGTTCACAATGATTCTTAGAAGGGAAACAAATGCCACTACTCTAAGCGAACTACATATTAGGTATATAAATGACAAAATTAAATAACGCAAAATCCCTACGTTTTGCGAAGTTTTACACTAGCTAGAAATTTACCGCGGATTTCAAGGCTTACAACAGTTCCCGCAACGAAATTTTGTTTCGAAACCTGGCAGACAATCCGAAGAGATTCTGGTTGGATATAAAGTACGTCAGCCGCAGGACACAATCAATACCTACTCTGCGCCATAGGGATGGTAATGATACCGATGGCAGTGCCACTAAAACGGAGTTAACTAGATACGGTTTTCCGAAATTCCTTCATCAAAGACGACGAGATAAATTCCAATCAAGTACTGCAGCAAACACGAGTAACTTAAAAGTAGATATCCTCGATGTAGCGAAGCAACTCAAATCACTTAATAACGCAAACTCTTCCGGCCCAGACGGCATACCAATTAAGTTCCTTTCATAGTCTGCTGGTGTAATAGCTCTGCATTTAGCAATCATATACAACCGCTCGCTTGACGAAGAACAAGCATCTAAAGATTGAAGCCGGCCAGTGTAGAGAGCTGTTCTAGGCGCTTCAGTCGGGAACCGCGCGACCGCTACGGTCGCAGGTTCGAATCCTGCCTCGGGCATGGATGAGTGTGATTTCCTTAGGTTAGTTAGTTTTAAGTAGTTCTAAGTTCTAGGGGACTAATGACCTCAGAAGTTAAGTCCCATAGTGCTCAAAGCCATAAAGATTGAAAAGTTGCATACGTCACACTAGTGCCCAGGAAAGGAAACAGGAGTAATGCGCTGAAGTACAGACCCGTATCGCTGACGTCAATTTGCGATAGGATTCTGTAACATATACCATGTTCGAACATTATGAATTACCTCGAGGAAAATGATCTACTGGATTCGGAAAATGTCGTTCTTGTGCAAAACTACTAGCTTTTTATTTCTCACGAAGTAATAGGTGCTGTAGGCAGGGGATCTCAAATTGATTTCATATTTCCGTATTTCCAGAATGCTTTTACTAACGTTCCTCACAAGCGACTTCTAATCAAACTGCATGCCTATGGAGTAGTGTCTCAGTTATATGAAGGAAGGTGGGTTTAACGTCTCGTCGACATCGAAGTCATTAGAGACGGAGCGCTAGCTAGCTTGGATGTGTCAAGGATGGGGGCGGAAATCGGGCGTGACCTTTCAACGGAACCCTCCTAGCATTTGCCTGGAGCGATTTTGGGAAATCACAGAAAACTTAAATCTGGAAGGTCGGACGCGGGTTTGAATCTTTGTTCTACAGAACGTGAGTCTAGCCACCTTGCTCCATGTCTGAATTGTGCAACTGAATTCGTGATTTGCTGTCAGGAAGGCCACAGTTTGCGGGGAGGCATCGACGAAGTCAGAAGCAATATCTGACGTTCCCAAAGGAAGTGTTCTATAAACGATTTAGGACATAATCTCAGCAGCCCTATTAGACTGTTTGCAAATGATGCTGTCATTTACCGTCTAGTAAAGTCATCAGTAGATCAAAAACAACTCCAAAATGATTTAGGCAGAATATCTTAAAAGTGCGAAAAGTGGCAATTGAAGCTGAAGAATGAAAAGTGTCAGGTAATCTGCAGGAGATCTCAAAGGAACGCATTACAGTGTAGTTATATGATAAATCACACAAATCTAAAGACTGTCTGTTCAACTAAATACCTAGAGATAACAGTTAGGAACAACATCAATTGGAACGATCACAGAGATAACGTTATAGGGAATGCGAACCAAAAACTGCAGTTTATTGGCAGAACACTTGAGAGATGCCAAGAATCCACTAAAAAGGATGCCTACACTATATTTGTCTGTCCTCTGCTACTGTATTGTCGTGCGGTAAGGGATCCTTACCAGATAGTTGGCAGAGGACAACGAATAATTGAAAGAAGGGCAGTTTTGCATTATTGTGAAATGTGGGAGAGTAACACGGATATGATACGCGAGCTGGGGTGGCAATGAATTAAAGCAAAGACAATCTGGTGTATGACGAAATCTTTTCACGAAATTTCAATTGTCAAATTTCTTCCAGAGTGCGAAATATTTTTTTGAGACCCACTCACACAGGGAGAAATGATCGTCGCAATAAAATAAGAGAAATCGGAGCTCACATGGAGAGATTTAAATGTTTGTTTTTCCCTCCCGCTTTTCTTGAATGGAACAGTACAGAAATAATCTTTCGTGTGAGTGGGTCCAAAGCCGCCGCAAATTTGTTGAGGGCAGTCATGCTTTTTCGCTATTAGCTAATTTTAGCCCCATGGGCGTAAATATGTGAAAGTCATTCGATGAACCCTTTGCCAGGCACTTAAATGTGAATTGTGGAGTAGTCATGTACATTTACATATACACGTAAAAAAGTGAATGCTACTTTTCATTTTAAGTAGCTGAAATTAGAGTTTAATATGATTAACTCCAGCGCTTTCAATGATTTAGGCAATAAAGGTAGAAATAGTTATATAAGACAATTTTATTCATGCAAGTATAATGATGGGTTGATACCAAAATTTAATAATCTGAAAAAAATTACATCCACTGAAGAAATCCTGTTGAACAGCAAAGAAAATAGCCACAAAATGGCAATGATTAATACTCTTCAAAGTGGAAAAAACAGGAAATAAACTTATAACAAGTGCTTGATCACCTTTGATGACATCTGAAAAACTTTTCTGCTTGTAACAGGTCAATCAGATATATTAATGGGTGTACTGCATTAATTTTAGGACATATATATTTTTTAAATTTTGACTGGCATAATAAAAGTTGAATAAAATGTGTTTTGAAAGCTGCATATTTGGGATTTTTGGGTAAAGTGAAACCTGGGATTTGTATCTGACGGGACGAATGTACGGAGCCTTCCAAAACAATACGCACATTAGAATCGACCCTATAACAACCTAGTAATTAACCGGTAGCGACTTCGTCTCCCCACTGTGACATGTTATTCTGCGGTCACGTCATCTGGATTGCATAACTCGTAACTCCATGACTGCATTCTTCACTATGATGAAAATATTTAACAATCTTCACTAACGACCTTAAAACAGAACGACCACCGTCCACGGCGAGATTGAATGCATCCTAGTGGCGTTGCGGCACATCACGTGGTAAGGCACGTATATACAGGATGTTTCCGTAAGAGCGTGCAAAAATTTAACAGGACATAGAGGATGCTCCACTGAACAACTTGAGGTAAGGAACCTGGGCTCGGAGAAGCCAGCTTAAGGAGATAATAGGAATAAAATCACATTACTAAGTACTTATTTATTTAGATTAGTTACAGTTAACTGCAAATACCATCACTCACGCAATGAACGTAGCATTTGTATTGTATCTTACAAAATGAGCTAAAACTGGCGGCCGTCAGCCTCAGTGCTTGCATGACATCAACGAACAAGATTGTGACACATTCTAACAAATAGCCATGGTGTGTTTCGAATCACATCACAGGCAGCTACAATTCTGGCAACTAATTCCATCTTCGTGTCCACTGGGGCCTCATACAAAAGTGACTTTAGATATCCCCGTAGGAAATAATGAAGGGGATTCAGGTCAGGTGACCTCGCAGGTCATGGAATAGGATCTCTCCCTCCATTCCACGGACCAGGAGAAACAGCAATGAGATGGTTGCGGGAATCCACATTGAAGTGAGGCAGTGCACCGTCATTTTGTATCCACATCCTCTCACGAACAGCCAAGGGTATGTTCTCCAACAACTCAGGCAGAAGTCTTTGCATGAAGCTCAAATACAGCTGGCCATTTAGATGGCCGGGTAGAAGACATGGCCCAATGAGACTGTCACTTATAATGCCGGCCTAGATATTCACAGCCAAACGTACTTGACGGTGTGACTCTACAACAGCGTGAGGGTTTTCCTCGTCCCACACATGGCTATACCTGCTGTTCGATCAAATCACGATCAAATGAGGCCTCGTCCGTAAACAGCATGATTTAGAGGAAATCTGGTCGATCAATCCATTGTTGGAGCAACCATTGACACAGTACGACCCTTGGTGCAAAGTCAGTCACAAGCATTGCATGGACTCGTTGTGGGTGATATGGGTGTAATTGTTGTTCATGGAGTACTCGCCACACTCTAGTATGTGCACTTCACGTGCAATATGGTGGGCACTTCTAGTGGGATCCGATGCGACACGTTCCAGCACCTCGTCTCCAAAATCGGGTGTGCGGGTCGTACTCATGTTGCCAAGTCCCTCGTTTCTTCTTTCTAATGAAGCATCTCCCGCATTCGTCGATTGAGAGAAATAAACACTCGTCGTGACGGATGACGCCTGCTAGGAAATCGTTCCCATACAGCCTTTCAGCAGTGAGAGCATTGCAACGTACTTTCCCATACGCCAGGTGGAGGTCAGTGAGTTCTGTGAAATTGAACCGGTACTGCTTCATTGTATTGTACTGTACATTTCTGAATAGCGCTGAGTAATGAATGAGTCTGTCGTTGATTCATATGACGTTCTGTCATGGGACAACGTAACAGAGACACCTTACGGACAAGTAAAATAAACAAAACTTGCATCGTAACTTCCTAGTAATCAGGCCGGTGATCCTTGTTTCCTTGGTGTAAATAAAGAATGTACACATAAATAAACAGCACAGTACGCGTAAACTTGTACACATGTTAGTTGTAAAGCTGGAAAACAGTTATGGTAGATAAAGCGGTAGACAAGTTTACTTCCATATCTCCGTAAGCCGGCTTCTGCGACCCCAGGTTCGCCATCTCAAATTGTTCAGTGGAGCATTCTCTATGTCCTGTTACATTTTTGTGCGCTCTTACGGAAACGCCCTGTATATGTATAGCATGGTATCATTATGCCCATAAGTCAAGACAGCCCCACGGCCATGTTTATACCCGCCAACACGCCAACAGTAGGAGCAACACTGCGTGCTGTGCTTACAAATTTTCGGACACTACAATGAGCTGACTAAAGTAATGGGATAGCAATATGTGCATATTCAGATGGGGTATAAAAGATCGGTGCATTGGCAGAGCTATCAATAGTGTTCAGGTGATTCAAGTGAAAAGATTTCCGACGTGATTATGGCCACAAGACGACAATTAGCAGGATTTGAACGCGGAACGGTAATTGGGGCTAGACGTATAGGACATTCAATTTCGGAAATCGTTACAGAATTCAATATTCCGAGATCCACAGTGTCAAGAGTCTGGCGAGAGTACCCAGTTTCATGCATTACCTTTCACCACTAACAACGCAGAGGCCGATGGCCTTCATTTAACGACCGAGAGGAGCGGAGCTCGCGTAGAGTTGTCAGTGCTAACAGACAAGCAACACTGCATGAAATAACCGCAGAAGTCAATGTCGAATGTACTACGCACGTATCCGTTAGGACAGTATCGCGAAATTTAGCGTCAATGGTCTATGGCAACAGACGACAGTCGCGAGTGTCTTTGATAACAACACCATACCGCCTGCAACGCCTCTCTTGGGCTCGTGACCACATAGGTTGGGCGCAAGACGACTGGAAAACCCGGCCGGGTCAGGGATTTTCTCTGCCTCGTGATGGCTGGGTGTTGTGTGATGTCCTTAGGTTAGTTAGGTTTAAGTAGTTCTAAGTTCTAGGGGACTGATGGCCATAGATGTTAAGTCCCATAGTGCTCAGAGCCATTTGACTGGAAAACCTTGACATGGTCAGATGAGTCCCTATTTCAGTTGGCAAGAGCTGATGGCAGGGTTCGAATGTGGAGTAGACCGCACGTAGCTATGGACCTAAGTTGTCGACATGGCACTGTGCAAGTTGTTGGTGGCTCCATAATGGCACAGGCTGTGTTTACATGGAATCGACTGGGTCCTCTGATCCAAGTGAACCGATCAGTGACTGGGAATGGTTATGTTCGGCTACTTGGAGATCATTTGCAACCATTCAACGACGGAATTTTTATGGATGACAATGTGCCACGTGACCACGACACAACTGTTCGCGATTGGTTTGAAGGACATTCTGGGCAATTCGAGCAAACGATTTGGCCACTCAAATCTCCCGACATGAATCCCATCGAACATTTATGGGATATAATCGAGAGGTCAGTTCGTACACAAAATCTTGCACCCGCAACACTTTCGCAATTATGGACGGCTATAGAAGCAGCGTAGCTCAGTATTTCTGCAGGGGACTTCCAACGACTTGGTGAGTACACGGCACTTCCGAGTTGCTGCATCGGGCAAAAGGAGGTTCGACACGATATTAGGAGTTACCCCAGGACTTTTATCACCTCAGTGTATGAAAGTCCGTTGGAAAAGGCGAGCGACGAAGGGGAATTATTATAGCGAGGATACGGACTATAAATGGTGGTCATTCACTGACAAGAATGCAAGGCTGTGACTCGGAACGAGCATCTGGGAAATAGCCAACTTGGTCGGCTGTTCGCGCACTAGGTCGTGAGCTTCTACACGAAGTGGTTGAAAGACGGTGAAACCATGAGAAGGCAACAATGTATTGCAAGTCCACACCTCATCCCATAATGTAGAGGATGGAGGCTTGTATTCTCTGTAGTGCAGGACAATTCGCTCTGTAAAGCACAATACGCGGTGATCTGTGTCAGATTTAACGACAGACTACTGTGCTGGTACAGGCACAAATGTTTCAGAACACACCATTCAGCGCACTCTGTTGAACACGAGGCTCCGCAGCAGACGAAGCCTGAATGTTCCCATGTTCACCAGAACATCTTCAGTTACGACTGCATTGCTCAAGGGATCATCTACGCTGGACCATGGATCAATGGAAACGTTAGACGTATGAATCACGTTTCTTGTTACACCACGTCGATGGTCGTGTCCTTACACGCCGTCACCCAAGCGAATGGCTGCTCGAAACATATAACACGCCACGGACACAGACCGGCGGGTGCAGTATTATGCCGTGTGAGATATTCATCTAAGCTTCCATGGGACCCGTGCTAATAATCTAAGGCACCACGGCATCTGTGGACTACGTGAATATTAATGTGGACCACCTGGATCACTTAATGCTTGATTTCTTCCCTGACGGAGATGAAATCTTCCAGAGCTATAAATGGCCCAGTCACAAGACCAGAAAAGCACTACAGTGGTTTGAAGAGCATGAGACTAACTCATTTGATGTATTGGCCATCAAATTTACCTCCTCTTCAGAACCTATGGAATACACCGGGACTATGATATGTGTCACCAGCTCTGGTGCCACTTATCCCAAAAAGTTACGAAGAACTTGTCGGAACATGCCAACTAGAACAGCGTCCAAGCCAGTGGTCATAATACTGTGGCTCACCAGTGTATGTCGGCAACTTTCTGTAAGCACATTAAACGTATTCGTAGTTGCGAATATGGACAACCATCAGCTGTATAACTGAATGACGACAGTGAAACTTTATGCTGGACCGTGACTCGAACCCGGATTTCCCGCTTATCGCGAGCGGTCGCCTTACCTTTAGGCAATCCGAGCACGCTCCGCGGTCGGATTCAAAAACTGCGTCGTAATTCTCACCAACACAGGCATTGTAATATCGTATTCATTCGCCGACACCGGGCAAGCGACTTTCAATTAACATGTCTCCCCTGCACGGGACTATACATAATAAACGTATGAGTGTAGGTTGCAGACACAAGGGTGACGAGATATGGAAGTTTGTGTCTGGCAGTGTCGTGCTCGGATAGCCTACTGGTAGGGCGACCGCTTGCGATAACGGGAAATCCAGGTTCGAGTCCCAGTCCGGCAAAAATTTTCATTGTCAACATTTCATTATACAGCTGATGGTTTTCCATATTCGCAACTTTCATGACGGCTGTAGTCGCCACAGTACCTGTTCCTTCTGACATGAGCAACAGAGGCATTGCAAAATTTTACATACGTTCTGAAAAGGTTCGCATTTGCCATGACTACAGAACAGCGCTGAAACCGCCGCGCCAAGGAAACGGTAAAACTTAGCGTGAACATCCGACAAACCAATCTAAGATATATAGTGCTTGCTAAAGCCACATTGTTTCCCGTTTAGCTCCGAAATGTTAAATTTGCGGTATAGTATCATCACAAACAAAATTGGTGAAAACTCTGTAATAAAAAGAAGGTCTGTCACCAGATTCCAGGAAGGTGCATATGCCCCCTGCCTCCTCCTCTGCTCCTCCCCCGCTTCCTCCTTGGGGACGCGTATGCCTGACAATCTAGGAATCTACGTAAAGTTGAGGTATTCACCACTGTAGCGCACATAAGTAGTTGCGTTATATGATGTGTTACGAGACAGATAATACTTCGGGGCGTTGCCATTTTACTCTCCGTCCCTGTTCCACATCACATGATCCAACTTTCCTATCTGGTGACAACTGGCAACGCAGAGGCAAGATTCACCTGTGGATAAATCTCCCTCCCCTCCCCTCCCTTGTATGTGTTTGTGTGTGTGTGTGTGTGTGTGTGTGTGTGTGTGTGTGTGTGTGTGTGTGTGTGTGTTTTCGATTACTCGTGGAATATTTGTTCTATTTTCTTAACATCGGCCGCCGCGCGGTCTTGGGCGCCTTGCCACGGTTCGCGCGGCTCCCCCCGTCGAAGGTTCGAGTCCTCCTTGGGGCATAGGTGTGTGCGTTGTCCTTAGCGTCGGTTACTTTAATCTAGATAAAGATAAGTGCAAGCCCAGGGACCGATGACCTTATCAGTTTGATCCCATAGGTACTTACCACAAAATAGAAAACAAAATTAACATCGGCAATAACAAACACTTTAACGGCGAAGAAGCAGTCGAAAACGTCCAGTGAAACGTAAATACACAGGAAATATGTTTAACGTGTAGTGCGATGCTGCTTGTGATACGGAGATGCGGCAGAATGACGCTCTCTTCTGGTCTATCACGCGAGACATTTCGTTTCCGTACTGAGCATCTCTCCACATCTGCCTCGTTAACTGTGGAACACTCTATAATAACTCAGGACCTATAGTCATAATATTTCTAGCGCCAATGGGAGTTAATATTCTACAATTCAGCCTGCGCACGCACTATGAGGTTCCCAGCAGTATTTTTTAAAAAAATCAAAAAAAAAAAAAAAATCAGCGAGGACTGCCTGCGACAGGCGACGGTGGCGGTGTCCGTGTACATACCGACATGAGCCGAACTGACTGCTCACAAGCGTAGCCGCTGCCACACTGGACTTATGAGACTGCTCCTCTGGTTATCACAAAGGTCGTTATCAGCGCAAACACTGCTTCCTCCCACTATGCCGGCCGCACTGCTGCCTGCGCTGCCGTGGCTGACAAAACACAAACACACTCACGTGCACAGAAAGCCCTGCAGCCACATGGAGCTAACAAGCGTCTACCAGACCCGGGCCACAAAGCACTACCAGCAGGACACAGTGCCGAAACGTGAGCATTTCAGTTCGCACCGAAGCAAAAGGCAACAAAGCGCGTATCGATATTGTTAATTGTGAAGTAAATATCCTCCATGAAGCATACGTTCTTTAAGGTGCACTCAGAGGATTCTGCTTCGCGCCAATATTGTGACTTAAATTAGGTGGCATCAGACTTTTAAGTTCAAAAGTCCTGATTTTGTCGCGACAAATCCTATCTGCAGATTGTATTAATAGAAGAGATAGACAAGATGCAACAAAGGGCGGCGAATTTCGTCACGGGATTGCCACAGCTTTACGCAAACGCTCAACAAACTCCAGTGGCAGACGCTACAAGAGAAGCGTTTACTACTGAAATTCTAAGACAGTATGTTCCAGGACAGTCGGACAAAATATTACATCCTCCCCCCTCCCCATGAACCATGGACCTTGCCATTGGTGGGGAGGCTTGCGTGCCTCAGCGATACAGTTAGCGTAGGTGCAACCAAAATGGAGGGGTATCTGTTGAGGCCTGACAAACGTGTGGTTCCTGAAGAGGGGCAGCAGCCTTTTCAGTAGTGCAGGGGCAACAGTCTGGATGATTGACTGATCTGGCCCAGTAACACTAACCAAAACAGCCCTTGCTGTGCTGGTACTGCGAACAGTTGAAAGCAAGGGGAAACTACGGCCGTAATTTTTCCCGAGGGCATGCAGCTTTACTGAATTACTCTCTTTCAAATTCTGAAGGTGTCAGGGGTAAAATACAGGGAGCGAAAGGCTATTTACAATATGTACAGAAACCAGATGGCAGTTATAAGAGTCGAGGGACATGAAAGGGAAGCAGTGGTTGGGAAGGGAGTGAGACCGGGTTGTAGCCTCTCCCCGATGTTATTCAATCTGTATATTGAGCAAGCAATGAAGGAAACAAAAGAAAAGTTCGGAATGGTATTAAAATTCATGGAGAAGAAATAAAAACTTTGAGGTTTTTCCGATGACACTGTGATTCTCTCAGAGACAGCAAAGGACCTGGAAGAGCAGCTGAACGGAATGGACAGCGTCTTGAAAGGAGGGTATAAGATGAACATCAACAAAAGCATAACGAGGATAATGGAATGTAGTCGAATTAAATCAGGTGATGCTGAGGGAAGTAGATTAGGAAATAAGACACTTAAAGTAGTAAAGGAGTTTTGCTATTTGAGAAGCAAAGTAACTGATGACGGTCGAAGTAGAGAGGATATAAAATGTAGACTGGCAATGGCAAGGAAAGCGCTTTTGACGAAGAGAAATTTGTTAACATAGAGTATAGATTTAAGTGTCAGGAAGTCGTTACTGAAACTATTTGTTTGGAGTGTAGCCATGTATGGAAATGAAACATGGACGATAAATAGTTTGGACAAGAAGAGAATAGAAGGTTTCGAGAGTGGTGCTACAGAAGAATGCTGAAGATTAGAAGGGTAAATCACATAACTAATGAGAAGGTATTGAATAGAATTGCGGAGAAGAGGAATTTGTGACCAGAAGAAGGGATTGGTTGGACGGAGATATTCTGAGGCATCAAAGAATCACCAATTTAGTATTGGAGAGGAGCGTGGAGGTTAAAATCGTAGAGGGAGACCAAGAGATGAATACACCAAAGAGATTCAGAAGGATGTAGGTTGCAGTAGGTATTGGAAGATGAAGAAGCTTGCACAGGACAGAGTAGCATGTAGAGCTGTATGAAACTAGTCTCTGGACTGAAGACCGCAACAACAACCCCTCATACGTATCACGAAATGGTCACAACGAAAAAATTTGAGAAATTAGAGCTAATACTGAGGTTTACCGACAATCATTCTTCGCATGCGCCATTGGAGAATGTGGCAGGGAAGGAGGGATCAGTCAGTGGTACAGGAAGTACTCTCCGCCAAACACCGTTAGGTGGTTTGCGTAGTGTAAATGTAGTCACCGCAGTGCACCGCTCCCCACAGCAACAAACCATTTTCGAGAATGCTGTGCCGCTGTTGACCGGTCATGGGACATGTGTGATGGCGCTGGTTTTCTGCATTGCACAAGCACACGTCTATTTGCCGTTCTCCGTGAGTACAATGCACAAAACTCATTCGTAAACAGCGCTGTTACCGAATGCACAACTACTTCTTGAGATTCAATCACTTTTATTACTCACTTTCCGTTGCATTTTTATTTAAGACCCAATCACAGACTACGACTGCCGTCATTACCAAACGCCCGTACTTGGCCATCTCCACAATCTACGCATCATAGGCGACGAAAGTTAGTAGGCGCGTTTCTACAAACGAGAGATAATGTCTATTCAGTTTTCAAGCAACTTGCATAAGAATAGTCCTAGTGTCACTATAAGGATGCATACCAGGCTTGCTTTAAATACACGCTGTAACGGTCGTGAGCGTTAATTGCCTTTAAGACTGGACATGACAAATTGAAGTTGGTCAAGGGCGCCTTTATGGTGACAAAGACGCCGTTATCAACTCCTTACTGAGTTAGAACGAGATCGTGTAAAACGCCTACGAGAAGCTGGATGTTCCTTCAGCGATACTCCAGAAAGACTTGGCAGAAATGTAGCCATTGTACATGACTTCTGGCAGCGGTCGTCACGGGAATGTAAGGTCGCAAGAGGATCCGGGTCAAGACAGCCATAATGCACTACCGACACGGCACCTGTTCGGCGTATGGCTCTGGCGCATCGTACTGCATCTGTTGCACCAATTTGAACAGCAGTTGGCACCACAGTGACACAACGAACTGTTACACATCGTTTACTTGAAAGGCAACTCCGAACCAGACGCCCTGCAGCATGCATTCCAATGAACTCCAACTACCGCCATTTGCGACTTCAGTCGCGTCAAGAGTGAGCTCATTGGAGGACAGGATGCAAGTTTGCTGTGTTTTCTGATGAAAGCTGTTTCTGCCTCTGTGCCAATGACGGCCGTGTGCTGGTTAGAACGAGGCCAATTGACGGCCTGCAACCAACATGTCTTGAGTGCTAGACACCCTGGACCTACATCTGGAGTTATGGTAAGCGGTGGGATTTCGTATCACAAGGGGAGCACCTCGTGGTTATCCCACGCACCATGACTACAAGTTTGTACGTCAACGTGGTGATTCGATCTGTTGTGCTGCCATTCAGCAACAGCAATCGAGAGGGTGCTTTCCAAAAGGATAACGCTCGCCCACGCACCACTGTTGTAACCTCACATGCTCTACAGTGTATCGAAATTTTGCCTTGGCCTGCTCGATCACCAGATCTGTCTCCAATCTAGCACATATGGGACATCATCGGTGACAACCCCAGCGTCATCCACAAACAGCATTAACCGTGCCTGTATTGACAGGCCAAGTGCAACAGGCATGGAATTCCATCCCACAAACTGACATCTGGCACCTGTGCAACACAATGCATGCACGTTTGCATGGTTACGTTCAACAGTCTGGCGGTTACACCAGTTATTGATGTACCAGCATTTCACATTTGCAACGTGGTATCTCGCGCTTACATTAGCCTGTAATCTTGCAATGTTAATCGCTTAACTATATTACCTAGGCAAATGTATCCCTGAAGGTTCATTAGTGTACATTAATTATTCGTTATTGTTGTGATATTTTTCCGTCAGTGTATTATTTCTGAATTCAACATCTCGTTTTCTCTTAGCACATACTAATCATATAGGGATGAGTGCGGTATCGTCTGGAGCTGCATACCGACTTTGCGCTAAAACTTACTATTTCTGGAAAATTTCAACAGAAAAGAAACTTTAAATACCACAGACAAAAGGGCATCATTAGCTTATTAATCACGAAGAAGAGACTCGCTTTTCATATTTTATTACACATACTATTTTATTTGTTTTAAAATACATTTTGAGTTAGCACGCCGCAGGTCGAGGGTTCGATACTAGGTCGAAGCTATTTGTTTTTATTTGCCAATTTCATTCAGCCACATAATACTGTAATGTACACCGTTTCATAAGTCACACGTACCCAACATTTACGCTGTTTCCCTAAAGGTAATGGACGTGATGTTTTCACATATCCATAATAATAATAATAATAATAATAATGTATGGAGATACTAAACAGCACGTACTCATCAGACTCAATGCTGAAATGTATAATTAGTGTCCGGCTGGGGTGGCCGAGCGGTTCTAGGCGCTACAGTCTGAAACCGCGCGACCGCTACGGTCGCAGGTTCGAATCCAGCCTCGGGCATGGATGTGTGTGATGTCCTTAGGCTAGTTAGGTTTAATTAGTTCTAAGTTCTAGGGGACTGATGACCTTAGAAGCCGTCCGGAGTGGCCGTGCGGTTCTGGGCGCTACAGTCTGGAACCGAGCGAACGCTACGGTCGCAGATTCGAATCCTGCATCGGGCATGGATGTGTGTGATGTCCTTAGGCTAGTTAGGTTTAATTAGTTCTCAGTTCTAGGCGACTGATGACCTCAGAAGTTAAGTCCCATAGTGCTCAGAGCCATTTGAACCATTTTTTATAATTAGTGGTTCCATGGTGATAATAAATAGAAATGGTATCGAACTTGGAAATTATTTTCAAGCACGTTGATAGTCCTACTGGTGGCGTAAGGCTCTAAAGACATGTAATGGACCGGAACGTGGCAAGACTAATAGTTCATCTACATCTACATCTACATCCATACTCCGCAAGCCACCTGATGGTGTGTAGCGAAGGGTACCTTGAGTACATCTATCGGTTCTCCCTTCTGTTACAGTCTTGTTCGTGGAAAGAAGGATTCTCGGTATGTCTCTGTGTGGGCTCTAATTTCTCTGATTTTATTCTCATGGTCTCTTCGCGAGATATCCGTAGGAGGGAGCAATATACTGCTTGGCTCTTCGGTGAAGGTATGTTCACGAAACTTCAACAAAAGCCCGTACCGAGCTACTGAGCGTCTCTCCTGAAGAGTCTTCCACTGGAGTTTATCTATCAACTCCGTAACGTTTTCGCGATTACTAAATTATCCCGTAACGAAGCGCGCTGCTCTCCTTTGGATCCTCTCTATCTCTTCTATCAACCCTATCTGGTACGGATCCACACTGTTGAGCAATATTCAAGCAGTGGGCGAACAAGCGTACTGTAACCTACTTCCTTTGTTTTCGGATTGCATTTCCTTAGGATTCTTCAAATGAATCTCAGTCTGGCATCTGCTTTACCGACGATCAGCTTTATATGATCATTCCATTTTAAATCACTCCTAATGCGTACTCCCAGATAATTTATGGAATTAACTGCTTCCAGTTGCTGACCTGCTATATTGTAGCTAAATGATATGTAGTTAAATGATAAGGGATCTTTCTTTCTATGTATTCGCAGCACATTACACTTGTCTACATTGAGATTCAACTGCCATTCCCTGCACCATGCGTCAATTCGCTGCAGATCCTCCTGCATATCAGTACAATTTTCCATTGTTACAACCTCTCGATACACCACAGCATCATTCGCAAAAAGCCTCTGTGAACTTCCGATGTCATCCACAAGGTCATTATGTATATTGTGAATTGGTACTAATCGATGGGACCATTGGGGGGGTTACACAGAAAACAAATTTGGAATCTAGTAGATGCAGTGGTGCAAAACAATTCGTGCCCACGACATGCAAAAGGCATCTTCAAAAGTTACCAATGACAACGATTTTACTTTCATTTCTGCATAGTACGTAAGTGCAAATGTTTTGTAGAAGACCCACTGTAATCGATTCATCACGATTAAGACACTAGATACGCAGACCACATATAGCAAATAAAAACAAATACGCCTCGACCCAGGATCGAACCTTCGACCTTCTTCATGCTAACCCAAAACGTTATCCACTGCACCAATTGCACACCATTACTCCTATGTACTGACAGAGACAGTTACCGTACATATGATTACAGTGTTGCCAGATTACCAATCATTAACGTCCATTTAATGCCGGAAATATGCGCAGGACGAAATTTTGTGACACACTTTTGTGTTGTTAGTATGTGAGGAACCGTGCTACTTATTCGCCTGTGGCATATAGATAAAATGTTCTTTAGCCCAAAAAATGTTTTCTGTTAGTGTTAGTGTACATCAGATGATCACCAGACCGCAATTAGAGGCAACTAAAATCTTGTATCAATAAAGATTTAGAGGAAATTTTTGATGGTTGTCGTTGTTGAAATTTAATTTCTTGCTTTGTATATTAAAGTTAAGTACCACGCTAGCATTAATGCTGTGGGATTTACTGGAGCTTAAACGAGGAAATCAGCCATTCAAGCCACCCGGTGTGGCCAAGCGGTTCTAGGCGCCTCAGTCTGGAACAGCGCGACCGCTACGGTCTCAGGTTCGAATCCTGCCGCGGGCATGGATGTGTGTGATGTACTTAGGTTGGTTAGGTTTTAGTAGTTCTAAGTTCTAGGGGACTGATGACCTCAGATGTTAAGTCCCATAGTGCTCAGAGCCAATTGAACCTGCCATTCAAGGGGAGCTACCTTCTAAGTGAGACATTCGACCAAGCCATTTCAATCAAAACGAAAATTCCATGCGCAACGCTACGTCTATCCTTTAAAAATTTTGTCCTTGGCAGATTATCGCGTGGCTCAGTTAGAAGTGTATTTTCAGAGGACGCGCAAGAAATCAGACTCTACGTTGTTCTTCAAGAGAAGGCGACGTCTGATTTGAAAGAAGTGTCCGGCGAACCTCGTGGTAGTGGGATAGGACCGTTGGCGTTCGCGAAATGCATGAATGACTGGGCAAGTAACTTCTGTACCTCTAAGAGGTAGTTCACACATGACGCAGTTACGTTCAAGGCAACTTCGTTAACATGTTACGAAATACTGACAGTGAAAATCTCTCTACTCGACCGGGGACTCTCTTCCAATACTATTCAGAACCTCTATGTACCACTGTGATATAGGGATGGGCTATGATCGCGCTCGAGAAAAGCGCGACGCGAAGGCAATTTCTCGAGTGCGCTCGAGAAATTGACAGTGCTGCGCTCTCTGAGAAATTGCGCAAACCTTCAGTACACGAAGCACTGAGCCGCGGCCAGTCGTACACGTCGTACGTACGTGTTGGGAAAACTTTGAAATTCTATGATTGATATCAACTGTATATGTCTCATAATAGAGTCGAGGGGCATGAAAGGGAAGCAGTGGTTGGGAAAGGAGTGAGACAGGGTTGTAGCCTCTCCCCGATGTTATTCAATCTGTATATTGAGCAAGCAGTAAAGGATACAAAAGAAAAATTTGGAGTAGGTATTAAAATTCATGGAGACGAAGTAAAAACTTTGAGGTTCGCCGATGACATTGTAATTCTGTCAGATACGGCAAAGGACTTGGAAGAGCAGTTGAAGGGATTGGACAGTGTCTTGAAAGGAGGATATAAGATGAACATTAACAAAAGCAAAACGAGGATAATGGAATGTAGTCAAATTAAATCGGGTGATGCTGAGGGAATTAGATTAGGAAATGAGACACTTAAAGTAGTAAAGGAGTTTTGCTATTTAGGAAGTAAAATAACTGATGATGGTCGAAGTAGAGAGGATATAAAATGTAGACTGACAATGGCAAGGAAAGCGTTTCTGAAGAAGAGAAATTTGTTAACATCGAATATAGATTTATGTATTAGGAAGTCGTTTCTGAAAGTATTTGTTTGGAGTGTAGCCATGTATGGAAGTGAAACATGGACGATAACTAGTTTGGACAAGAAGAGAATAGAAGCTTTCGAAATGTGGTGCTACAGAAGAATACTGAAGATAAGGTGGATAGATCACGTAACTAATGAGGAGGTATTGAATAGGATTGGGGAGAAGAGAAGTTTGTGGCACAACTTGACTAGAAGAAGGAATCGGTTGGTAGGACATGTTTTGAGGCATCAAGGGATCACAAATTTAGCATTGGAGGGCAGCGTGGAGGGTAAAAATCGTAGAGGGAGACCGAGAGATGAGTACACTAAACAGATTCAGAAGGATGTAGGTTGCAGTAGGTACTGGGAGATGAAGCAGCTTGCACAGGATAGAGTAGCATGGAGAGCTGCATCAAACCAGTCTCAGGACTGAAGACAACAACAACAACAACAACATGTCTCATAAGACAAAAATCATAGAATTGTTGTTTAAAACAATGCACAGAATCGGCATAAAACTGAAGCTTTATTCTTACAAAATAAATTACCTTGTACATTCTGCATGTATGCATGCATGCTTAAACGTAAAAGAGAAGTGCTATATCCTTTTATATACAGAAACTGCGTACATGCGTTTACTTGCTGAAGAAAGAAAGGAAACAAAAGTTGTTCAGTAGAAGGCATTTTAACATCCCATTGCTACACTGTCGTCTGTTTTTGTTTAGAAATATGATTTTATTAACTAATTGACCTTTTAGTCTGCTTCTTTGTTTATAAGTAGTCCTGTTTTCGAAAATATTCTTTCACTGGGAACAGACGTTGCTGGTATTGCAAGATATTTTTTTGACACGACAGCTGGACCTGGGTAACTGTTTTCATTTTTTTCCAGTAGTGTAAAGGATTACCCGTGCGTTGTAGGTACGGTTCTTCCAAATATCGTTGTACCTCCAGGTCTATGCTATGGCAACCGCTTTTCATTAGATTTTTATTGAAACCTCTTCATCGAAAGAAGCCCATAAGGAACTACTGGCGTTTTGTACGAAATGGTACTCGTGGCTACTGTCATTAGCATCCGAATGAGTAGATCGTACGGTCTCTACCACGTTTGTGCACTCTGCAATTAGGCTTGCAACGATATGTTTTGAATGAATGGGATTCGTAAATTGTAACGTTTTGAGTCTTGGGTCGAGAACTGTGGCAACGGCATATACTTTGTTTGTTTCTATTAACCCTAGCCACGCTATAAGTGAATTGTGCAGATGTTGCTGTAGCTCTTGTGCTGTCGTGCTAGCCCACTTCCCATTGCATACGGTTATGATCAGCTGTCTGATTATTGGAATAGCTTTCGAAAGAGAGGTATAGTTTTCAGTTGAGATTTCACTTGTTACCACTTCAAATGGCTCTAGTACACGTAAACATTCGCTCAAAATTCGGCACTCATCAGGTGTGAGGTTCTCTACACTTGAATACAAAGTTGATAAACAGGCTGCAGTGCATTTCATTTGCTCCACTAGACGCTGTAGCATATAAAACGTACTGTTCCATCGGGTTTCGGTTTCCTGAATCAATTTATGAACAGGTTTTTTCCATTAGATTGTGGATCTCATGGAGTTTTTCATTAGCATTGCAACTTCTTTTAAAATAGCTAACAATTTTTCTGGCCTTTCCCAGAATTTTGCAGAGCTCACTGTTGCTGTTCAAAGAACTTTTCACAACTAAATTGATGGTGTGTGCTAAACAAGGCACATGTTGTACATCTATGTTGCCACTGTGAATAAGTTGTACGGCTGCCGTCGTGTTAGTGGCGTTGTCAGTTGTGATGCTTACAACTTTGTTTTCAATGTTCCATTTTGAAATCACGTTATCTGACACCTCACTAATATTTAGCGCTGTATGCTTTTCCGGGAAACGGAATGTCTCGAGAGGTAAAGCTTTCAGGCACCAATTAGTGTTCATGAAATGACCAGTTACAGCAATATATGCCTCACTATTGAGTGAGGTCCAAATATCGGTCGTTAAATAAACACAAGTAGAGTCTTCCACGGCCAAATTTACAGCCTCTTTCTGTTTATGGTAATCGTCCTCAATCATGAGGCGCAACTTTTTTCGGTTTGGAATCGAGTATTGTGGGTCCAACAGTGAAACAAAACGTCGAAAACCAGTGTCCTCGACGATTGAAAGCGGTTGAAAATCGTCTGTTAACATGGCCACTAGTGCTTCATCTATGAAGAGATACGTACGATTTAGATCATTGCTCCTGCAAGGGGATAGTTTTGCTCGACAACTAGTCCAATAAAATTACATATCGTATAGTGCAAAAGCTAGGATGGTATAGGTTTGTTTTTGGGGTATGTTGTATGTTATCGCAGTACGATTAAAAAATCAATGTTTTTTAAGCGTGACGGACCGTTTCGGACACTATCCGAACTTTTGCACGGAATTCACCTTTTGTACCACACGTACCTGGATTTTTGTCTGCCACGCACTCTTGGACGAATGAGCCTCTGTATCCACGGACGTCGCTGTTTAATTGCTCAATAAATTGTGCAGTTTAAGATGTCTAATCATGCCCGTTGTATTTTTTGATACATTACGGAGATTTTTACGACAAATGTTGCAAGTAACGTTATCTCCATCCTCCGTAAAGTATTGCCAGCACCATGACGTTCGTTTTCGCGTGTCCATATTGATTTGAATAACAACTCTACTCGAATGAAACCTGAGACATAGTAGTTACGAGCACAGTGAGCAGTAAGCGTGTTTGTCTAGCGGCGGCATTCAATTCATAAAACAACAGCGGCGCGGCGTATGTTGTCGCAGCCAACTGGCGCACAGCGCCACACGCCGCCGGGCCGTTTCTCGTGGACTTCTCGAGAATTGCTTGAGAACTAGAGGCTCGAGAAATTCTCGCGCCTCACCATCCCATCACTGTTGTGATAGGGATGGTGACAGCATTCGACCGTGTTTCTCTTAGTTTTCGAGCTATCCGACTTTAAAAATGTACATGAGGTTTCTCAGCAAAATGCATGGAACAACATGCATAATCACAATTGGCACATTTGACGAAAGCAACATCTGGACAGTTCTTGAGCTGCATAACCAAATGCCACATGACTCACATTCTTGGGTTCAGAAGCACGCGTGGGAATAATGTACCCAGCTGTTTGTCAGGAACATTGAGGCAAAGGCTAACACACTGGAGCAGACAGCTGGTTATGAATATAGAATGCATTTTCATTACCAAAAGTATATTTCCTAATATAGTGTTGAAGTCTCTGCAGGGTTCCTTATAGTGTCTGGTATACTTCTTGCATATAGTTTATATTGCCGGAAGAAATACACATCCAAAGGCTGTACATATTTTATAGTTTTTCGCGCAAATGAATCATTTACCCGCAAATGAATCATTTACTACTGTTGTGTCCTGATCACTTCAAGAGTCACAAAGTAGGATACACCTCTGGTTATTTGCGACATTAACAGCAGTCACGGAAAAGGATGGTAAAATGTTATTTTGACATTTTCTCACTTCTACTAGCCTCAGAATGTATGTTTGGTGGAAGACTGTCGTCAATACACTTTGTAATTTTCGACCATTTTTTTTCCCTCTAACCTACAGTTTTTTGTTAGGTGTCCACACACTGAAAGTCCAACATCGATTGTATAACTATGAGTTGTATTGTGCGCATACTGGACCAAGGCAACTGTTCACGTTTCCTCTTTTTTATGTAGTGTCACACCAGAATTTAGTTGACAATTAAATCCACGATGACCAGTGTACCAAATGCATTATGGCTTTATTTGGAAACCTACAGTTATCTGGTTTACTTCCTCGACAGAAAGAGCCCTAGACTGGCCAATATCTTGCTGTTCCTATACATCTCTTTCTGACATGAAAGCAGTGATACATCTATGGCACACTCTGTATTGTTTCTTGAGACGTGGTATGAAAGCTACAGAACATTTAATTTTTGTGTGAGCATTTCTGTTGTTGTTTTTTTTTTTCATTTCCCAAAATTTGAAGTGCCAGTAATGGACACATCGTCTTTCCTTTCATACTGTGTGAAATTTGGATAGATGTGTTGTTTTATCTCCAGTTCTTTGACTGTTTTGTTTCCTCGAAATGGATATTCATTACGTCTTTTTTTCCTCCACGTAATCGAATATTACTTTTATGTCCCATGTGCTTATTATAGACGGACATCTCCTCCATAACGAGATGTAGGTCTCAACTTTACGCGGAGGTTTATCATAATCATCTTAAATACGTTCAAGATGTTCTTCCGAAAATTTTGTTACAATATTAACAGTATTGTACTTCTTTTCCGGTGAAGGTTCATAGTTCTCAGAACTAATAGCCTCCCTTTGAGGAGTACTGTTTCACCTGCTGTCACTAGCACTACAGTCTTGAACGCTATTATAAAGGCGTTCCCGTGTATCAAGCCGTTTACTTCATCAACGATCCTATCCAGTGTAACTTCGGTTGAGCAGTCAAATGAATATTCATGTTTCTGACTAATCAGATCTACCAAAAACATTGCCAAAGCGTCATCATCCCGTCTTAAAAAGTCTTCTGTTGGATAACGCCTTCTTAACTTGGATGCCACAATATTTAAAAGGTTCCAAACATTAATGGTTTCGTCCACTTTTTATGACAGTACTAACACACATATACTAAACACAACTACCGACGTAACTGACTGGCGTGTTAAACCCCCTCCTCCAAGACAGCAAGCGCTGTTGTGTACAAACAATGAGAACACATTCACATGCCATCGCAGCCGTGGTCACTACGTGAGATGGTCTGTGTTTAAATGTGTAAAAACAAATTCCTCTTCGGTGCCACGTTTCCCTGTTACGGGGATTTGCATCACTGATGAGTGCTTTTAGAATTCCAGCTGGCCCTGCAATTCCCTGCTTCTAGAGCTCGCTTCGTATTGTTTTGGTGCTGCTCGGGTTCGGCAGTTCGACATTCAGTTCTGATCGGACTTTTACAACTGTCGTCCCATATTTTTACCACAATCCTCTTCAATGACCGTCTGTCACGATCACTCAACATACACTCTCGTCCGTGTTGTGGTTTAGCGGATGATGTTTTTCCGCTTTCCCTGTAAGAGGAATAAATTTTTGATACAGTGCCTCTTGAAACACCAAATACTTCAGCTAACTACGTTACGGAAGCACCCACCATAAGAACACAAACAATTTGCCCAAGTTCGAATTTACTTGGCTCCTGCATAATACACTCACAACTACACATAACACTCTTCTGACCACGACTGCCTCTTGCAACGTATTGACGACACTGCAAAAAAACGGTTCAAATGGCTCTGAGCACTATGGGACTTAACATCTGTGGTCATCAGTCCCCTAGAACTTAGAACTACTTAAACCTAACTAACCTAAGGACATCACATACATCGTTGCCCGAGGCAGGATTCGAACCTGCGACCGTAGCGGTCACGCGGATCCGGACTGCGCGCCTAGAACCGCTAGACCACCGCGACCGGCGACGAAACTGCACAGGTGCCGTTCGTGATCAAATCAACAGCGCAACCTGCTGGTGTGACTAGCATCTGCATTTATGTTGAAGCATGCATTTATCGCGTCTCGCGGTATTTCCATATTTTTTGTCCAACCTATATACATTTGAAGAATAGAAATGAAAAATGTGCCAAGTCTAACTTTAGTCAGAGAAATGAAAAAAACTATGTATCTCTGTTTTTACATAAGTGATTTGTGTCCAAAAATTGAGAAGGTATTCTGACACCACAAAATTATGCTGCTCTCCTCAACACAGCAGAAAATAATAATAATAATAATAATAATAATAATAATAATAATAATAATAATAATACAAAAGATGGCTCTGAGCACTATGGGACTTAACTTCTGAGGTCATCAGTCCCCTAGAACTTCGAACTACTTAAACCTAACTCACCGAAGGACATCACACACAACCATACCCGAGGCAGGATTCGAACCTGCGACCATAGCGGTCGCAGACTGCAGCGCCTAGAACCGATCGGCCACTCGGGCCGGCAATAACATTACAAAATAAATACTTTATTACGAACATTCTAATGTTGTACCAGGAATCTTACCAGCCTTAAGTAGCAATAACAAAATTTTCGCAAGCTGATTCTTGCAAAGAAGAAAACAGCAAGCAGCCACTGTTAATAATACTATTTATTTACACAACTAGCGCGGTTACCAGTTTTGAACTGACAGGTTCCTTTCCAGACGGCGATTCACGTTGATATGAGCATTACATATGTTATAGTTTACATTTGTAGCTGGCTGTTTTTTGCAAGAACTAATGTAAACAACAACAAATGTAACATAAATGTGATCAGCTGTTTGAAGACGAACTTGTCGATTCCAAGTCGGTAAGGGCCCTGTTTGTATGAACAAATGGTATAATTAAAGTAGCTAGTTGCTGTTTTCTTCTTAGCAAGAATCAACTTGTATTTCGCATGCAACCATGACCTCAAAAATGTCAGTTTTTAACAAAATAGCAGGAAGAAAGTGTTAGTTTCAAGTGCAATTAATAGTGAGGCACTACCTTTTATTCGTGACGATACAATTACTGAAATACAGCATTACGTTTTTTAACTAGTAGACCTATAGTCAACAGCCGGCCGCGGTGGCCGTGCGGTTCTAGGCGCTTCAGTCCGGAACAGCGTGACTGCTACGGTCGCAGGTTCGAATCCTGTCTCGGGCATGGATGTGTGTGATGTCCTTAAGTTAGTTAGGTTTAAGTAGTTCTAAGTTCTAGGGGACTGATGACCTCAGAAGTTACGTTCCATAGGGCTCAGAGCCATTTGAACCTATAGTCAACAAAATCCACTTCTCATATCTTCCAATTTTGGAACTCCAGAGGGATCCACAGCTTGGCACAAAGACCATGCGCCATCTGCTAACAGCCGGCCGACGTGGCCGAGCGGTTCTAGGCGCTACAGTCTCGAACCGCGCGACCGCTACGGTCGCAGGTTCGAATCCTGTCTCGGGCATGGATGTGTGTGATGTCCTTAGGTTAGTTAGGTTTAAGTAGTTCTAAGTTCTAGGGGACTGATGACCTCAGAAGTTACGTTCCATAGGGCTCAGAGCCATTTGAACCATCTGCTAACACGTCTGAAATACTTTGTCCACGGTTCGGCACCTTGATTAATTCTAGGGACATGCAACAGAGTATCGGCAACACAATAACAAAAAAAGTGTTTGTGAAAAACTGGCTCAGTGAACTTTTTCCATTTCCAATCTTAATATTTACGTAACTAGGGCAGTATTTCACACTAAAGTCCATGACATAATCACACGCTCACGATTGTCTCACAAAAGGCTTGCTTGTAGATCTATGTCTACACGAACGTTTTTGCTATATTTATCGTAAACTTTCACCCATGTCAACTGTCGATATTGATTATGATACGCTCTGTATCAGGCGGAACTACCAGATAAATCTAACCACACGGAAGCCAGATACCAGAGTCCAATACATTGATAGTATCCTAGGATATGTAATTCGGAAACGAAGGACGCGGCTTACAAAACCAGCGTTAGATTACTTGTAAGGAATTGTTAGACTGTGGGAGCCCTTATCAGATCGTATTACTGGAAGAGACAGAGAAAATTCACAGGGGAGTACATACATGGTGACAGGCTCGTTTCTTCAGCGCCAGTGTCACAGAAATGCTGACGTCACAAGAAAAGCACTCATAAAATCCTGCGATCTGCTCGCGTATACATTTTGAGTAGTGACCAGGACAATAAAATGAGAAAAATTTCGGGCTTGATGAAAGCTGTTCGCTATCAGCGTACCGCCCGAGACCAGACTATGGCGGAGGGGAATGGAATAATTCTGGCGCACTATCCGCTTTCCGCCACACACCGCACAATCGCTTGCCGAGTAGGCATGTATATGTCTTGTGAAAGGCCCCGTGCTGCCAGTCCACTTCGTGGAAAGACAGCCCGCTTCTTCTGTCTCGCTGGTGAACAAGAACGAGACTGAGTTACCTCACATGAACAGACAGCCACGGCTCCTGTTAGGCGGAAAAACTGGTTACCGTAGGTCACGGTTATTACCGTCCGTGCATTTGGGTAATCGCGTGGTCTAGGGCGCCTTGTCACGGTCCGCGCGGCTCCCCCCGTCGGAGGTTCGAGTCCTCCCTCACGCATGGGTGTGTGTGTTGCCCATAGCGTAAGTTTAAGTTAGATTAAGTAGTATGTAAGCTTAGGGACCGATGGCCTAAGCAGTTTGGTCCCATAAGATCTTAGCAAAAATTTACAATTTTTTTGCAGTGAGTCACCCGTGTGGAGTAAGACAGAGTAAGTGCCAAATGCCTTGCGCTGCGAACTGGGAGCTATTCGGTCTGTGTACAACACGCAGCAGTGAATATGTATACGGTTAATGGTTATTCTCGATTTTGCAGAGGTATTGCCACTGAATCTCTCTGTCGCCAAGGCGTTTCACCGTAGAAGCTAAGTACAGTACTGAGTGAATCGGTAGTATCTTCTTGGTGAATTACACACATGATACGCGATGGAATGTTTATGACACTATACACCAACTGGAATCGCAGTTTTTCTGTGTCATTGTGACAATTCTTCCATCAAAATAAGGAGCACTACATCACGAATTGTAGACAATCTTGTAAATGTGGCCATCTCAAATACCCCAACTGATCCTCATCGAATATAATTGGCTGTGAACCATATCAGTGCGTCCAAACACACTATAAGAAACAGTACGCCGTGGAAGGCTGAGAACAAATTCCGCTTTCCATGTATCAGGTCTTAGTGACAGACCTCATCCAAGGACATAGGTCGTATAGCGTTGTTCATAGACGTAGATAAGCATTTTCTCAGCTTAGTAATGACAATGGAAGAACCACCTTACATCTCAAACAGCATTTTCAGTCGCCACGATCACAGATTTTGGACTTAATTAAAAGAACATGTCGTTTACGAGATACGTTTCCAGTATCTGTTGTCCAACAACTTTTGGGCAAGATTCGTTGGTGACGGCCTGCTTGGACCATTTCAACTTCCTTGCACGACTACGTGGTGGCAATTAAACACATTTTCGTCTTCCTGGGCGACTGAAGTGTGTTCCGCCGGTGACGGGAAAGAAGATGATTGAATCCCTGCATTCTAAAATCGTGCACTGGCTCGCTATGTAAATAAATATTATCTCAGGCGGTGGATAAAAAGCAACAGAAGTGATGTATAATCAGTCTAATCTCCAAGTGCCATACTCTGTTACTTATTGTGGTGTCACACGAGAGAATATGTATATTCACGGTGACATAATACAAAAAAAACAACTGCGAAACGTCACAGTGGTTGCAGTAAGTACGAGCGGAGGTGTGCCACAAATTTTCCAACTAGAGATACAGTCATAGTTTCAAATTGCTGACCTACGTTCTGCAAACAATGGTAGCTACTTGGAACACCTACGGGGTACGTTAAACCTTAAATCTCTGCGACATAAATGCTGTTATCACCTGAGCTGCTTCCTGATTCTTAAAAAACATGCAGCCGTGAAAATATTTTGTGAAGAGGCTTTTAGATTTTTCAGTACAGAGTTTGTCATATCACTTTGTAACCAACAAAGATGAACAACCATCCGCGAACGGTGTCACTGAGAGCATATACATATATTTTAAACAGTAACGACTACGCCAATCTTTCTTAGTTTTGGGTTAAAGGCGCTTTCCCAATACACGACTCTTTTGTTCTAAAAGTGATATGATGTGTTCTGTGGATGGTTGTAGTTGTTCACAAGTTTCGCGCACCGTCACTCACGTGATGGTGTCAATCCCCTGGGCCTGTCGGTGTACTTTTGATTTGGAAGAGGCCGGTCCGTGGGGACTGACAGTGCACTTTTTTCAACGGACTGCTGTATGCTCTCGTATGATCAGAAACGTCAATAGCAGACTTTCCTGCATTATATTCAGTAACAGTATCTGGTTTTCGAGAAATTCCTCTTGGTTGTCACATTTTTCATTACACTCGAATATTTGACGGAAAGAATCAAACGTCTCTTTTGTCTTTCCATTTCAGAACCGTAATTGCTTGACTATTCTCTTCTATAATCAGCTCACCGCGTTTCAGTTTGGTCGTTAGAATTTCTTTGCGTTTAAGTATTTCGGCAGGTTCATAATACTTTTTAAAATTTTTCTTCAGTGCCTCGATCACGAACTGAACTTAACGAACTAAACCTCTTAGAGACGATCTGAAGCATGAACTTTTTAATTTTATTGCGTTATGTTGATAATTTTTACTTATGGACTGTCTAATTACAAATGACTGAAATACAATTTTCGAGCCGTATGCCTTTAGTCTTTATTCTTTGCAAGGCAATTCAGTGACAAGTTTCATGGGTGTCGTTCAACATGTTGCGTTTTTGTTCCATTTTCGGCGCTGTTCTTCTTATAATTGCCATTTGAGATTCTGTTTTTCAGACTTCACAACACCAGGAACTGAATACGTGTTTCAACGATTACACCATCCAACACATAACATTAAAACAAGTATTCAGTTCGTAATGCTGTGAAGTCTACAAAACAAAATTTCAAATGGCATTTATAAGAAGATAAAAATCGCCAAAAACGAAAAAAACATAACATATAGAACAACAGTCACGAAACCTCCCACTGAAGCTGCCTTGCAAATAATAAAGGGGAAACGCATATGGCACGAAAATTGTGTTTCAGTCAGTTGTAATTAGTCGGCCAAAAGTAAAAAATTATCGACACACCATAATATACTGTGCAACTGAGGACGAGAGGCTACAAAACTTGAAACGCAACTTCCTTGTTGTCTGCGAAATACAGGATTCTCAACAGAATTTCTAAACGATCTCTGCTAATTACCTTTCGCGGTAATGTTTGAATAAACATTGGGCCCTGGGACTAATATAAACGCATGGATGGAAGATTCACCAACACCACCAACAAAATCAATCCTAAATATCAGTTTATTTCATCTTCTTTGACGGTATCCATTGATTTAAATGTTTGGAAACCACTATTGTTTGTCTAACATAAATATTTGTTTGTTCACTGATGTGTTCAAATAGTTCAGCTGTGACAAAACTTGCATTCGAATCTTCAACTTTGTAATACTTCTGTACATGTTCATCGCTCTCTTTGGCACCGTGAGCACTCGTAAAATGCACAGTGTTGGGTTGGTTGCCTCGTGGAGCACATCACTTACTTTGATCACTTAACTGAACCATTAGACGAATTACCAATGTCAGATGATGGCAGTCGCATTACACGGCGACTTTACGTGGTATAAATAATGCACTCTATAAATAACAGTCTTCTCCTCGAGACTTTTCGGAAATAATCGCAGCGAAACTAGCTCCTCCTTACACAACTATGGCTTCCTCTGATTGGTCGACCCTTACCATGTCACGCCCGTCTATACACCAACTCATCAACCTAAAAGTGGTGTACTTAGATTGTGTTTACTTGCCCAGCTCGGAGGCCGTTACCGACCGAATTTTTTTTCCACGGTACGCCTGTGTCCTAGTTGGCAAGTACAGCGTGGCCGTCCGACGGGTTGCCGCCCCGGCAGGCGCACCATTACACGCCCGTTCCTACGCTGCAGCCGCCGCAACACAGACCGTGCTTTTGAACGTCAACGTTCAGCGTGCGTAGTTTAACTTTCTGTTGAACGCTTAAAAATTATTCGACTTGTGCACACGGTACGTATCCCCCGACGTGGTATGCGCCACTGCAGTGCTCTCCTGGGGCAGTTGTCGTATGTGATTGGCTCTCAGATCCCACTGTTTACAAAATGGACGGTCGTAAAATTCCTGTGTAATTCTACTGAAACGAACATTTCCGCCGTTATCCATATGCTAGTCATACTGTTCTGTCTTAAGTATACGTAAGTAACAATTTCGATATCTATGAACATAGTATGTGGCAAAAAGGAAAGCACAATGTCCAGTCAGTAAGAACCTCGGCTAAAAAAAAAAAAGAAAAAAAAAAGGTTCAAGTGGCTCTGAGCACTATGGGACTTAACATCTGTGGTCATCAGTCCCCTAGAACTTAGGACTACTTAAACCTAACCAACCCAAGGACATCACACACATCCATGCCCGAGGCAAGATTCGAACCTGCGACCGGCTTACAAAAATCTATCACAAATAGTGCGATGCAAATTTACAATAGTTATTCACGTACATTATTTCATCATTCTAAATTTTTTGCAAAACCCTAACTTCATTTGTACTTGTTCACTGTTTCTACTCACTAGCACAATCTTTACAACATGTGAAATACTAAATTTGAAACAAGGAAGTGCGTAATAACTTACTACAAGTAGTGTAAGCTTTCTTGTAGAGAAAGTCAGTCAAACAAATGGTCTCCAAATGGCCGAATACAAGCATTTCCAGTCAGTGGTCGGCTCACTTGCACCAGAGGACCTAGTCCATTCCATGTGAACACAGCAGCTCATACCATTATGGAGCCACCACCTACTTCTACAGTGCATTGTCGACAACTTGGTTTAATGGCTTCGTGCAATATGCACAACAATCAAACCCTACCATCAGCTCTTAACAAATGAAATCGGGACTCATCTGACCTGAGGAAAAGTTGACTTTTGCGCTAGATACGCTTGGCTACTATAAAGCCAATCATCTAAAGCCAAATCCCAACAAGACTCAGGTATGCGCATTTCAATTGAAGAATAGAGAAGCTCGGCGGGAACTGGAAGTTACATGGCAAGGCAAACGACTGGGGCATTGTTCAACACCAGTATATCTGGATGTTACCCTTGACCGAACTCTGTCCTTCAAAAACATTGCCATAACACTAGGCTGAAAGTTAGTTCACGGAATAACATCTTGAGGAAGTTCACATCCACCGCCTGGGGTGCAAGTCCTCCCGTCCTGAGAATTTCGGCTCTGGTTTGTGTGTGTCCGCTGTAGATTATGCTTCATCTCCGTGGAGTGCATCCACTCACACCAAACAGGTTGATATTGCAATCAATGAAACCCTCCGAATCTTGTCGGGATGTATGAAGCCAACTCCAGTCGATAAAATCTACCCGATTGTTGAAATACCTCCCCCCACTATTAGAAGGGCTGTTGCTGCTGATGTAGAGATGGCTAAGCAAACTTATGATCCCCGACATCCATTGCATGATCATCAGGCAAGGCAATCCGTCGACTGAAGTCGTGTTAAGAGCTTCATCGCCAGAACTGAACTACTAGAGGGAACACCAGAGTCTAAACGCATCACCAGGTGCAAGAACAAGCTACCACCTGATACCCTGTAAAGGAAGAGCTAGCTCCAGGTGATGACTTGCCCTACTCTATTTGGAGATCGCTCAATCGTCTTAGGGTGGGCGTTCCTCTCTGCAAGACAAATACGCGAAAATGGGGCATTCTTCCAGCTGATAGTGATACATCCTGCGAGTGCGGAACAACACAAGACCCGACCCACCTGCTAATTTGTCCTCAACTTTAACAACCCTCCACAACATAGGACCTAATCGAGGGAGACAACAAGGCCATCGGAGTTGCTAACCTTCTGGAAATGCTAACCGGACACGGAAATGAAATGAGTGATCTGACCTGATAACGGTTTTCCAGTAGTCTTGGGGTTCAACTGATGTGGTCACGGGCCCAGGAGAGATGCTGCAGTTGATGTGTTCTTAGCAAAGGAACTCGCGTCGGTCGTCTGCTGCCATTGCCCATCAACGTCACATCTCACCGCATTGTCCTGAAGGATACGTTCGTCGTACGTCCCACAATGACTTCTGCAGTTATGTTGCTTGTCTGTTAGCGCTACCACCTCTACGCAAACGTAGCTGCTCCCTGTCGTTAAGTGGAGGCCATCGGCCACTGCGTTGTCCGTGATGAGAGGTGATGCCTGAAATTTGGTGTCCTCGCACACTCTTGACACTGAGGATCTCGGAATATTGAATTCCACAACGATTACTGAAACAGAATGTCCCATGAGTCTAGCTCCAACTACCATTCCGCGTTCAAAGCCTGTTGATTCCTGACGTGCAGCCATAATCACGTCGGAAACCTTTTCACATAAATCACTTTAGTAGGAAAGACAGCACCGCCAATACACCGCCCTTTCATACCTTGTGTACGCGATATTGCCATCACAGTATTTTTTGGATATTGCTATTCCATGACTTTTGTCACCTCAGTGTATATTTACACAACATCGAATATTATAGAATATTCATCTGTTAAACTAGTAATAAAGTATCAGAATCTATTAGAAAACGAGAAGATTAGTATAAAAAATTTGGATCCAGTGGAACGGGATCATACGTCACATAACGTATCTGCTTTTCTACTGCTCATTAAGCTACTCTAATCATAAATGATCTAGGACCATACTTTTCGTCTTAACATCTCCTGAAAGCATAACCTAAGAACAATACGTTTTAAATGAATCCTCAAAATTCCTTTGCCTTGAAACAGCATATTTTCATAATATGCATGTTACAAGAATTCTTTAGCCAACAACATGACGTTTCTCATCATTTTATTAGCACAAGTGGTACAATTAACAACGGTTTTTCCACAGATCCGCAATTTTCTGGTGCTTACAAATAGCATATACGCATATGGGCTTCAACTGAAAGCCAAAATGGCGTCTTGTGGTTCTGTACTGAAGAGAGACGGCGTCATATGACGTAGCTGGCATTTTTCCAGTTCATTGATCTACTCCCAAACGCGCGTCCAGAATATCTGACATGCTAAATATTGCCCAGAACGTTCGGAAACACACAGCTCAACGTGCACTTTCCATGCTGTGACGTCAGAAACTCGGCACACTCAATGCTTGAATGCGTGGTCCACTTAACACACGTCAAGTGGTCGTAGACATGCCGCCTCAACGGAAAGCAACGTAAAATCAGCTCCGCGCTCAACGTGATGGCCCGTTTTTTATAGTGTGCCCGACAGCGACGCAGAGACACGAAGAAGAGGGATCCAGGAATCGTAACAGAAGAAAATAATATCTCGCGTTAAATTAAAAGAGGGGTGGCTATGAAATAGCTGAAGCTAACTCACCGGAGAGCTTAGAGGAGGCGCCGGGGGCGGCGGCGGGAAAGGGCCCGGCGGCTCTTCGGGGGCGGAGAGCGCAGGCCGCGGACGGCTGCCTCCGCCCGGAGGCGGCGGGGGCGGAGGAGGCGGCGGCTCGGGCACCGAGAGCGGGCGTCGCAGCGGCAGCGACGAGGGCCTTTGCGGAGGCGGCTGCTGCTGCTGCTGACCAGGCGGCGACGTGCCGGCGGCGGAGGCAGACTGGGGGCGGCCGCAGCAGCAGGGTGAGCCGGGGGCGGGCGCCTGCGCCGCGCCCGCGGCCGACATCTTCAGCGACGCCGGGTAGCTCGTGTGCAACAGGTAGGCGCTGTTCTCGACGCGCAGGATCGCCTCGCACGCCGCCTTGTCATGCACGTTCTGCAACAGAACGGCGCAGTGGAAGCGGTGGTGAGAAAAGGCCGATCTGTGTGTCCGACGGTGAGGTCTGTAGTATGCGTACTACAGTAGAGAGAGAGAGAGGGGGGGGGGGGAGGGGAGCGGGGGAGGGCGCGGATATTAAACTTTCAGATAGGCAGTTTGTCCCAAAACGCACTATAAAAGAAAATATTGTACGTGGCCTAAGAGAAACAGCTGAAATGCGATACCAGGGCAAGTAAATGCGAGTTACTGGAGCTGCAGCAGGAGACTCGACAAGTGCGCTCCCTCTCATTTGTCCGAGACACTACTGGGGAAGCGCTGGCCGCGGGCCGGCCCGAGGAAACGGAGGAGTCGGTCGCGTGACGAACTGGCGCCGGTCAGCAGAGGCGGAGTTACTGACTAGTGCACTCTGGATAGGTGTTCCCGGTACATTCGTTGGAAGTGATGAGAAAGTGGACGAGGCGTCCATTCGAAGAAACCGGCGAATGAACTACTGTAATAGTATACCTAGAGTTGCAAGACTACCGTAGGCTAACGTAAACTATTGTAGGTAAGCGTAGACTGCGGTAGATTTCCTAGTAGCTTTGGTCAGGTAAGGTTGTACCTGCGCTACCTCTACATTAGGTGCGTTGCATATCTACTGGGCGTTACCTCATAACGATCACTTTCTTTGCGTATCTTGCCAGTGTCTTACTAGATTCCCCTAAAAACTGGAAGTGCTGAACCATCTAGAAATTGAGTGACGATATATAAAGGGCCAGGTTCTACATAGATATCCTGTCTGATACTTAAAAGTAAACAGTATTTATAGGAAAATGGAAATTTTCAATGTTTAACTCAGATTTTATTCGAAAATTGTTGATTTGCAATGTGAAACAGACGGATGCTGTAGTAAACATTAAGAAAACAATACAGATTTATCATATAGCGGTAGGAAAGCTTTCCTCGACAAAAACCTGAGAAAAAACGCAAAACAAAAGTACATCAAACATTGCTTCAATAGTTCGTCGAACTTACGTAAAACGTGTATGTGTTATTCATTAACAACGTTTGCAGTTATCAGTAATAGCAGAAAACTCTTGGCTTCCTATCATTAAGTACAAAATAACAACAATAATTATATATTTTTTACGTTTGTGTATGTAATCTGTACTTGCATAAAAATAATTGCTTTTGTTACATAAATGCACAGAAGTTAATTTTTATTACTTATAAAACGCAATTTATATTCTTCAACGATTTAAAATAGACTAACACTGAATGATGAGCGGTTCTAATTATGTGCTAAAAAAGGGGGGAAAAAAGCGAAGACAAGTCGTGGGCTCTCAGTTTCTAGACTAACATTCATTTATGTTCTCTCCCTACCAGTGCTACAAATACTGTCGGTGACCCTACCATTTACTACGTCATTTATGCACCGTTCCGAAACTACCGAAAGGTAGTTTTGGTTCATAGCATCTCTACGTATACCTCAAGTGCCATAAGAAAAGCATTACGTATGTCAGAAAGTCTAGCATTTTCTTTTAAGTGGAGAATCGAATCTTTTTTCCGGAACTCTTTTAATGTCACTAAATTCATTTTAATATAAATGCTCGAAATAAAACAATTTTACTATGGACAAAAATACGTATAGTTTAATTATTTACGCTATACTGTTACCAGCCACATTTATATTTATTTTGTGTTTAACTTAACATAAAGCTAAGCGTTTCGAACATGCTCTGTTTATCTTCACGCATGTACATATGCAGACATGTATGCCATTTAATGATAAAATGCCAGTCAATCTAAAGTAACACAGAAATCCTTTTACCTACAGCTTTGTGCTGTGGACAACCTTATCCAACATGCACTGTTACGAATTTCAATGTTTCGTTCTCCTTGCCTACCAAAAGATAGCAAATTTTAGAGCCTTTTCTTCGCCTATGCCTATGCATTTCTAATTTCTCTGAAACATACATAAACACTATACAGAAACAGGAGATAGCCAGCTATCTACAAGCTCCTGCATTTTCTTTCCCACCGGGTGAAGCTCCAAATTACGTCTTAATGGGAATGAAATGTCTGTCTCCAGAAAAAGCGCTCCGCGGCCAGTACTATGACACCTGGACCACTGAAGAGGAGGGAAAAAATGTCAGCTGCGTCGCAACATATTATAACCTCTAACTTACAAGTTTAGGCTGGCTTTCAGACTAGACGATATTGTGTATCATACTCGTTTCATGATCAGCGGAGATGGAAAACAGTTTCACTCTTAAATTTACAACTGCTCTCCGTTCAGAAAATAACAAGCACTTCGTTTAAACGTCCCATTTACTAACTCGTTCTCCACAGCCAACATACAGTAAGTTCACTGATTTAGGGACACGATATTCAGCATGCTGTGGAACTCATACACATGACTCGTGTGTGTGTGTTTGTGTGTGTGTGTGTGTGTGTGTGTGTGTGTGTGTGTGTGTGTGTGTGTGTGTGTGTGTGTGTGTGTGCCTATAGTTACGAAGGCCTTAATGGCAGAAAGCTTTAGTTGTGAGAGTCTTTTTGTTGTGCCTATCTGCAACCAGCATCTCCGCTATATGATGAGCAGCAACTTTCCTTCTCATAATAATGATTTCTGGAAAGTTTTCGACATTGTATCTGCAGACGATTAAAAATGGTCCGACGTTACAAAATAGATTCTCAAACACGTGAATGGCTTCACGATTTTTTTGACGAACAGGATCCAGTAAGTTGTCCTGGGTAGCGAGTGTTCAATGGAGACAAAAGTAACGTCAGGAGTGTCACATGGAAGTGCGATAGGACCTCATGTTCTCTATTTAGCGTTTTCTTAAGCACAATAAGGGAACCACAACCACGATAAACTACCCCCCTCCCACCCCCACCCACGCACCGTAACACCACCTTCTCCACACTATCCATGATGATAGGTAACGTTCTCTGGACATTCAGCAAATCCAAACCTCATATACCGGGCTGCTAAAGGATATAACGTGATTCATCACTCCAAATCACTCGTTTCCAGTCATCCACTGTCCACTGGCGTCGCTCTTGACACCACCTCAAGCGTCGCTTAGCTTTAACTACAGAAAAGTGTGTGTTATGAGGTGCTGCTCGTCTACCGTATCATTCTTTTTAACTCCCTAAGAACAGTCACTGTGCTAGTGGACTGTTGGTAGCACTTTGGAACTCCACGAGTGCTTCCTTTCACTGATTTCAGACCACAGCAGTCAACCCACCCCACCGCCGCCCCACACCGAACCCAGAGTTATTGTGCGGTTCGGCCCCCAGTGGATCCCCCCCCCCCCCCCCCTCCGGGATTGTCTCACACTACCAGATGAGTGTAGCCCCAAATATTTGTGTTGTAGAGTAATGATGGTGTATGCGTACGTGGAGACAGTGTTTGACCAGGAATCGCCGACATAGTGTAATAGAGGCGGAATAAGAGGAACAACGAGGCAGCGGTCGCCGAGGCAGATGGAAAACCGCCTCAAAAACCATCCACCGGGCGGATTCGTGCCGGGGACTGGCACGCCTTCCCGCTCGGGAAGCAGCACTTTAGACCACGCAGCTAGCCGGGCGGGCATACTCGTATTACTCAGGTGACGTCCAGTGCCTAGTCCACGTTCGACGTCTCTGAGCCGATAGGCACGACTTTCTGATGCAGCAGCTGCACAGTTCTTTACGCTCATATTAATCTTACTCTCCTGTCATCTTCAAAATTCCTACACATTTTATAATCAATGTCCAACTGAGATCATATTTTTATTGTAATAGCATCCACTCCGTATTTCAAACCTGAAGATGATCCCACTCAGCCGAAACCAATGATTATAATAATAAAAAGGGTTTCTTGCTGTGCTCTGTTGATAAAATTATGAACCTACCTGCAATGATATGAAGTTACAGATCACTACCTGTCAGGTGTTATTACAAGCATTTCATTCTGACAAAACTACAGACATCTACTTCATTATGCACGAGATCAGAAAAGAATCAGCTTTCTCTCACTACTAAGGCACTATTCCTAGTGGCGTAGTAGTGAGGCATTGTTTTAGTTTTCGACACTGAATTGTGTCCATAATTCACTGTCAAGTTTCACCAAAAAATCAATGGACTCAGTGGTAGTGAACGAGCAGTTTACTACAGATATGATTTCTACAACTTGACGTTCTACTGCCGACTTCAGTAGCGAAGTTCTTTTCTGGGAAGCAGAACATGGTATACAGGCTCTTATACATTTGTTTTATCATCTTCGAAATTGCCGTTCAATTGTGAATCGAATACACTGTTATATGATTTCGTTAACAAGTTGTAAACCGTCCTTTGATTGCACTTCGTCACTAGTTATTAGTATAATAGCAATGGCTCTAGGAAACTTTCCCACATGCCACATAAAAAATTGTGATCCGGTTGAAGACATCAAAATGCATACCGTTATCATCGAATTAAGTTTCTCATAGTTCGGTATCAGGTACCGCAATTACATGTATCTTGCCAAATGAAATAAAAATAAAGTAAGGAAATACTGAGCTTTTTAGAATCCACGGCGTCGACGTGGGAACACAGTGCCACAACACGGTAAAACAAACCGTATTATACAGGCCACCTTCCACTGCAGTGCGTTTTTGATGCTATTTAGATGCACACTCTCTTAATTGTCGAGAAAGCTCAGGTTTGTGATACCCCTTGGGTACCACAGCGCGCGCGAGAAACAAAGCACACGAGATCGTAAACATCAATTTAAAAGAAAAAACGAAAAAGATAAATAAATGAACAAGCTGACACTTGCAGAAACTAGCATTTTGCAGCAGTGATCAAGCAGCTCTATGAAAGGAAACAACAGACGCGTGGCACTCATTTACGTAGACTATGCAGCTGTGGATGCGGACTTAGTGGTATGTAGGCGAATTAAATCGGGCGATGCTGAGGAAATTAGATTAGGAAATGAGACACTAGAAGTATGTAGATGAGTTTTGCAATTTCGGCACAAAAAACACTCACGATGGCCGAAGTAGAGAGGATATAAAATGAAGACTGGCAACGGCAAGAAAAGCTTTCTGAAGAAGAAAAATTTGTAAACATGGAATACAAATTTAAAGGTTACGAAGTTTTTCTAGAGGTATTCTATGGGGTGTAGCTTTGTGCGGTGTGAAAGGTGGATAATAAATATTGCTATCGCTATCGGGTGGAGAAATGTAGGGTCCTCATGAATAGGTCAAGCGTGCACTACACGCCGGAAGCGGCTACAAGGGTAGCGGAGTACGTGTGGAGTGCACATGGGGTTATTTTAGGTTAGAGAATTCCCTCCCTAGGCCAGACAAGACGCCTCCTGAGACGCGGCAAGGTAGGAGTAGGCAAAATGCAACAGGGAATAACAATATTAATGTGCTAATAGTAAACTGCAGGAGCGTCTATAGAAAGGTCCCACAACTGCTCTCATTTAATAAACGGTCACAACGCCCATATAGTACTAGGGACAGAAAGTTGGCTGAAACATGACGTAAACAGAAATAGAATCCTAAACTCAGATTGGAATGTATACCGCAGAGACAGGCTGGACAGTGAAGGGGGAGGCGTGTTTATAGCGATAAGAAGTGCAACAGTATCGAAGGAAATTCACGGAGAACCCAATTGTGAAATGATTTGGGTGAAGGTCACGGTTAAAGCAGGCTCAGACATGGTAATTGGATGTCTCTATAGGCCCCCGGGCTCAGCACCTGTTGTGGCTGAGCACCTGAAGAATAATTTGGAAAATATTTCGAGTAGATTTCCCCACCATGTTATAGTTCTGGGTGGGGATTTTAATTTGCCGGATATAGACTGGGAGACTCAAACGTTCATAACTGGTGACAAACAGACCCGAACTATTTGAATCAGTTAATGCAGAACAGGGAATCAGCGATCATAAAGCGGTTACTGCATCGATGATTTCAGCCGTAAATAGAAATATTAAAAAAGGTAGGAAGATTTTTCTATTTAGCAAAAGTGACAAAAAGCAGATTTCAGAGTACTTGATGGCTCAACACAAAAGTGTTGCTCAAGTATAGATAGTGTTGAGGATCAGTGGATAAAGTTCAAAACCATCGTACAATATTCGTTAGATGAGTATATGCCAAGCAAGATCGTAAGAGATGGAAAAGAGCCACCGAGGTACAACAACCGAGTTAGAAAACCGCTGCGGAAGCAAAGGGAACTTCACAGCAAACATAAACATAGCCAAAGCCTTGCAGACAAACAAAAATTACGCGAAGCGAAATGCAGTGTGAGGAGGGCTATGCGAGAGGCGTTCAATGAATTCCAAAGTAAAGTTCTATGTACTGACTTGGCAGAAAATCCTAAGAAATTTTGGTCCTAGGTCAAAGCGGTAGGTGGATCAAAACAAAATGTCCAGACACTCTGTGACCAAAATGGTACTGAAACAGAGGATGACAGACTAAAGGCCGAAATACTAAATGTCTTCTTCCAAAGCTGTTTCACAGAGGAAGACTGCACTATAGTTCCTTCTCTAGATTGTCGCACAGATGACAAAATGGTAGATATCGAAATAGACGACAGAGGGATAGAGAAACAATTAATCGCTCAGAAGAGGAAAGGCCCCTGGACCTGATGGGATACCAGTTCGATTTTACACAGAGTACGCGAAGGAACTTGACCCCCTTCTTACAGCTGTGTACCGTGGGTCTCTAGAAGAGCAAAGCGTTCCAAAGGATTGGAAAAGGGCACAAGACATCCCCGTTCTCAAGAAGGGACGTCGAACAGATGTGCAGAACTATAGACCTATATCTCTAACGTCGATCAGTTGTAGAATTTTGGAACACGTATTATGTTCGTGTATAATGCCTTCTCTGGAGACTCGAAATCTACTCTGTAGGAATCAGCATGGGTTTCGAAAAAGAGGGTCGTGTGAAACCCAGCTCGCGCTATTCGTCCACGAGACTCAGAGGGCCATAGACACGGGTTCACAGGTAGATGCCGTGTTTCTTGACTTCCGCAAGGCGTTTGACACAGTTCCCCACAGTCTTTTAATGAACAAAGTAAGAGCATACGGACTATGAGACCAATTGTGTGATTGGATTGAGGAGTTCCTAGTTAACAGAACGCAGCATGTCATTCTCAATGGAGAGAAGTCTTCCGAAGTAAGAGTGACTTCAGGTGTGCTGCAGGGGAGTGTCATAGGACCGTTGCTATTCACAATATACATAAATGACCTGGTGGATGACATCGGAAGTTCGCTGAGGCTTTTTGCAGATGATGCTGTGGTGTATCGAGAGGTTGTAACAATGAAAAATTGCACTGAAATGCAGGAGGATCTGCAGCGAATTGACGCATGGTGCAGGGAATGGCAATTGAATCTCAATGTAGACAAGTGTAATGTGCTGCGAATACATAGACAGATAGATCCCTTATTATTTAGTTACAAAATAGCAGGTCAGCAACTGGAAGCAGTTAATTCCATACATTATCTGGGAGTACAGCTTTAGGAGTGATTTAAAATGGAATGATCATATAAAGTTGATCGTCGGTAAAGCAGATGCCAGACTGAGATTCATTGGAAGAATCCTAAGGAAATGCAATCCGAAAACAAAGGAAGTAGGTTATAGTACGCTTGTTCGCCCACTGCTTGAATACTGCTCAACAGTGTGGGATCCGTACCAGATAGGGTTGATAGAAGAGATAGAGAAGATCCAACGGAGAGCAGCGCGCTTCGGTACAGGATCATTTAGTAATCGCGAAAGCGTTACGGAGATGGTAGATAAACTCCAGTGGAAGACTCTGCAGGAGAGACGCTCAGTAGCTCGGTACGGGCTTTTGTTGAAGTTTCGAGAACATACCTTCACCGAAGAGTCAAGCAGTATATTGCTCCCCCCTACGTATATCTCGCGAAGAGACTATGAGGATAAAATCAGAGAGATTAGAGCCCACACAGAAGCATAACGACAATCCTTCTTTCCACGAACAATACGAGACTGGAATAGAAGGGAGAACCGATAGAGGTACTCAGGGTACCCTCCGCCACACACCGTCAGGTGGCTTGCGGAGTATGGATGTAGGTAGATGTAGATTGCGTTGCCGCATAAGTCCGCATCGTTGTTCCATAAGTTTAATAAACACAGCAGATACACATACAAGAGACTTTAGTCATCATGCATTCTCCTTCACTATTTCTAACAGTCTGCCAACGCTGGGGTAGCTGTTTGATTCCGAGACTAGAAATCACGTGGTTTTGAGGCGAAGAACTCGTCGAGCCACGTGCGGAGTGCTTTTTTATCTGGAAAGGAAGTTCCTCGAAGCTTGTTCGGCAGTGGGCGAAAAAGGTGAACATCTGAGGGTGTAATATAAGGTGAATAAGGTGAGTGCGGAATGACTTTCCAAGCCAACTCCTGTATAGTGCTTTTGTCAGTCTAGCAGGATGCGTGCGGGCGTTATCGTGGAGCGGTGTAGCATCATTTTACGTTGTCTTCCTGGTCGTTGTTCTTAGATTGTGCTTGCAAGACGTCACCGTTATTGACAATAAATGTCAGCAGTGATGGTTACACGTCGGGGAAACAATCCGTAGTGCACCACACAGTTGCTGTTGTAGCACATCCATAACGTTATCTTTTGTGCATGCGCGCATATCTTGGTACAGGGAGTTGCTGCTTTGCCTGGGCTCAACCATTCCTTTCTTTTCCTTACTTTAGCATTAACACACCATTTCTCGTCACTAGTAACGATACAGGATAGGCATGGTCGGTGTTGTACACGGGCCAAATGATGACGAACAAGCAGAAATACACATATAGTAACCCGCTGATTTTTTGTGATTTTGGATTAGAGCATGCGGTAGCCACATACCCGATTTCTGAACCTTCGCCATTGCGTGCAAATGTAGAATGATCACAGTTCTCGAGTACACTGATGTGGATCATTGTGGATTAATGCGTTTAAACGATCTTCATCGAACCCCAAATTTATTCCTGAACAATGTAGAGTCCCAATGTCAAAACGATCCTCACTAAAATGATAAAACCATTTTATTGTCGTGCTCTGTCCAGTGGGATTATCCATAATTACGGTACATATGTCTCTGGCTGTCTCCGCTACTTTCAGCCCTATACTGAACTCAAAACTGAAGAATATGTCGGAAATGTTCCGATTTCTCCACTTGGCACTTCATTTTCTAATGTCCACAGAGCCACTCACTATCTCCAAATGACAAAAAGACAATACGAAAACTCAAACAGCAACAGTGAATTCCAAATAAATATGGCAATCGATAAATAAACCCTCAGCAACCAGAATGCCGACATGCAAAACAAAAACGCTACGAACTTATGCACAAGCCCAATAGTTCATACTACAAAAAAATAGAAGCTTTTGAAATGTGGTGCAACAGACGAATGCTGAGGACTGGACAGGTAGATTGACTAACTAATGAACCGAAATGGGGACAAAAGAAGTGTAACAACCTGACTATAAAAATCAATCACATCATATGATACATCTCTAGGCGTCATGGAATCGTCAATTTGGTATTGGAAGGAAGTGCGTAGGGTAAAAATAAAGAGAGGGAATCGAATACAGTAACTATGTCAAGCTGTAATAGTTATGCAGCGATGAAGATACTAGCAGCGGCTAGACTACCGTGAAGAACTGCATTAATCCAGGTTTCGCACTGATGACCGAAACAACAACTAGTTAAGAGTACTCTCTGAAAGAATCTTACAGGTATGAAATCTATATCCACCAAAATAAACGGGTAAGATTCTCGCATCTCGCATTTCAGAGAGAGAAAAATGCGAGTACGAGAAACAACTACGGATACAAACGGTCGCGAGAGTTAACAGTCTTAATTAATAGCACGAGACAGCACGGTTCCTTCGCATATATATCAGCACGACTTGATTCATGAGCCGCGTACATGTCGGTGCTCATAATGTGGTATCGCGACAGGTATTTTGCACGCATTTGCCACGCCGCGACAAGTTTCGAAAACAAGCGAGCATCTCGGCGGTGCAGGCCGGCCCGCCTTGCCGCCAAATGCACGGCAGAAATTAGAACCGCCTGGCAGCTGCCAGAAGTGGAGAGATTGCAGCATCCACGCAGTGCTCCGTCGTGCGCGCCACAACTTCTGCCTAGATCAGATGCCGTGCACCGGAGACAGTTTCACTTCTCACCTGCTTTGTTACAAAAATAAGCCGTGCATTACCCGCAACCTTCAGCTGTCTGCCAGGGAGGGCGCCACGAGGGGTGGGGAGGGGAGGGGAGGGGAGGGGAGAGGAGGGGAAAGAAGAAGCGAACTGGCTATGTATGGAGGGGGAGGGGTGAATAGTACAAGAGCAGAGATGAGAAAGGTAAACAATGAAAACGGCTGCTCGAGACGCTGGCCGCAGGATAGAAGGACAGAACGATAACAAGGCGACACACGAGAAAATGTAATCGTAACGGCGCGAAAATAGGCGAGAGTGGAAGGTGGAAGGGGCTGGACAGAAGAAGAGCTGAGAGAGGAAGAGAAGTAAACAATGAACGCACAAGTGTGATGCGCACTTCACCGCAAGGACAGCTACAAAAGAGAGGAGCGCGAAATGTGATCGTAACGAAATAAACATGTAGCACCCGACCAGAGCGGAGCTTTAAAACACGATACGGGGAGTCTCTTGTGACTACAATTCGTTCCGCGCAAGTGCATTCTGTGTGGTGAATACTTTGAAATTGCTCGCTCAAGGACACAGGTTCTGCGTAATTTACAGCCTAAAAGCACTCTCTTTTGTAGAACGCATTTCGTCTTGCGGTGTTCATGGGCCTGCTAAGGGTACACCTGCTTTAAAGAGAGCTTGACATTGTAAAGGTCAGAGACATGTAAATCGAAACGCTGGCAGAAAGTGAGTGTCAAAAATTGTAGAAAAATGTCATTCTAAATTGAATAGAGAAGTTTTTTAGGCGAAAATGAGGTTTGAAATTGATCATAAAACACCTCTTGGTGTTTGTAGTACCAGATGGTACTGTCAGGTAATAATACTTTGGATTATTGTTTTAGGAAATGGGAGTTTACTCTGCTTCTAAACTATATTCCACGAACTCGAACAATGTTCGAGGTTAGAACCACAACGTATAAGCCATTGTGGGAGTTGTTTTAACTTCAGAAGATTCTGGAACAGCATGAGCTGCTTACATGAGAAGTACAGTTCCTCGACAAGGTACCTGCGCAGTGTGGAATAACTAGGATTTCAGGAGTACAACATGTAAACCGTGACTTAAGCGGTCGGCGGAAGAAAGTGCTAATCCTCAATTTACGGAGGACTAGTTTGATCACGGTATCTATAACGTTTACGAACGTACCAAGTACCGGTAACAAGTAGTTCGTTCAATTTGTGCCACTACAAAGTACTGTCTACTTTATAAATTGTTTTGCCTTAATGTATTTATGTTCTTCACTTCATATGTGTTCAAAGATAACATGAAACAACACTAAATTATGCTTTTGGGGGTTAGCATCTTTTACACCGCCGACCCGTTCACAATTAGTCTCTGTTGTGTATCTGAACAATAGCTACGATGACAGTTTCTTTCACATGGCAGCCAAGGCACGATTAATTTCTCTGAGTAACTCTTTTCTTCACTGCGAGCAGCGTGTTACTGCTATAACTATTGTAACCACAGCATTGGTGACAACACATCATTGTATGCCAATCACATCCTTATGAAGATAGCAGTAATCATGATATTATTGAATTTTCATTATTCAACTATCGTAACTGCCACAACATAATTAACTATGTCTCATATGCTGCCGCATGATGATCATTTTGACAGAATCTATTAGTAATCACAGTGCTGTTCACTCATAAGCTTCAGGTGATTTAAGTGACGTACTTCAAATAAATCTAAATTGCCTCTTGGTGAACAGACTAAATCTATCTGCCTTACAAGAATATGAACGAGTTCCGACCGCAAGATCACGATCAAGAGTATCACAGAGTACGGGAATAGATTTCAGTTTTCACATTTTGTCTACCGTGACGTTGAATGCGCTGGAGTGACACAGTTTCTTCTGCTTCTGAAGGATGGAGATGAGTTGATTAAAGTGATAACTAACTAGGTGAGCAGTCACTATCTAAGCGGTTCAAGGAGCTTCAGTCTGGAGCCGTGCGACCGCTACGGTCGCAGGTTCGAAATGGATGTGTGTGATGTCCTCAGGTTAGTTCGGTTTAAGTAGTTCTAAAGTTCTAAGTTCTAGGGGACTGATGACCTCAGATGTTAAGTCCCATAGTGCTCAGAGCCATTTGAACCATTTCTTCTATTACTGCCGGACGCACCGATGTACGTTATAGTCGAGGAGGAATGTCCATTGTATGAGTCCACTCATCTGTCACCGTCTGACGGAGGCTGTGTCACAATGAAGCCCGCCAGAAGACAGATCCTCCACGTCACAAGGTTAACGAGGTAAAGATTAAGAGCGAAGAAATAACGAGTTTAAACTCACTTACCAGGAAAAACTGTTACGTGGTGGAGTCTGCCGTTCTTCGTTGGTCCGTTAACCTGAAGTACTGTGTACAGCTGGAGAACTAATGCGCAGTATTAAAGGCTCCCGGTAGATACACGTAAAATACAAACCACGGATGGAAAAAAAAAATCAAGTCGGATTGCAGGTCCGTAAGACGAATTTAAAGATCTCCCTCCCCCCAAGTATCAATGGTTAACTTCAGGGGGGGAGGGAGGGGAGGCAGGCAGAGATGTCTTCATTTGGAAAATGCATCCGAGACCGACGTGAGCTGGACTACAGTGAACCATGTGTCGGTGTCCGTCCGCGCTGGGATGGCAGCGGGCAGTTGGGCCAGCGTGAGTAGGGCGCGGGCGCCTAGCGTGCCAGGGCGTTTGGATCACTTTACACGGTCACAGTTAAGGCACTGACACTGCACTGGGAGACGAGACACGCTACTGCCCGTAGCTCGCGCAGCGGCTGGTGGCCGACTGGGGCGCGCCGTGCCAAACCGAGCCGCTCACCGCCCACGCGAGGACTAGCCGAGCCGGCAGACTGGCAGCTCGGACGCGGGAGCTGCTGTAGCTGCCAGCCGCGCCGCCTGCCATTCACACCACACACACACACACCTGCGGGCCGCAACGGTAAAACTACTGCCCCTGGCACCATCTGTCACAAGTACTGTACGCCACAGAGCCTACGCCAAGGCGACAAAAGTCATGGAATAGTGACACGCACATATACAGATGGCGGTAGTATCGCGTACACAAAGCATAAAAGGGTCGTCCATTGGCGGAGCTGTCATTTGCTCTCAGGAGATTATAGTGAAAAGGTACCCGACGTGATTATGGTCGCGCGACAGGAATTAACAGACAACGAATGCGGAGTGGTAGTTCGAGCTAAGCGTGTGGGACATTCCATTTCACAAATCGTTCGGGAATTCAACATTCCGAGATCCAGTATCAAATTGCATTACCTCTCACAACGGGCAACGCAGTTGCCGACTTTAACCCAGAGCAGTGGAGTTTCCGTAGAGTTGCAGTACTAACAGACAAGCAAAACGTGAAGTAACAGCAAAAATCAATGTGGGAATAGCTAATAGCACGACATCGGCTGTGGCCTCTCCCGGGCTCGCGACGATATTGGTCTGACCCGCGATGAGTGGAAAACCGGGGCATGGTCAGATAACTCCTGATTTCAGTTGGTGCGACCTGATGGTAGGGTTCGAGTGTGTCCCCGACCCCACGAAGCCATGTACACACGTTGTAAACAAGGTATTGTGCAAGCTGCTGGTGGCTACAAAATGGTGTGGAATTGACTGAATCATCTGGCCGAACTGAACCGATGTCTGACTTGACACGGTTATGTTCGGCTACTTGGAGACCATTTGCAGCCTTTCACGTTCCCAAACGAAGACGGAATTTTTAAGGATGACGGTGCGCTATCTCACCGAGCCACCATTGTTTGTTATTGGTTTGAAGAATATACTGGAAAATTCGAGTGAATTATTTGGCCACCCATACCGCCCGACATTAATCACATCGAACATTTATGGGACATAATCGAGAGGTCAGTTCGTGCACAAAATCCTGCACTGGCAACACTTTGGCAATTATGGACAGGCCGGCCGCGGTGGTCTCGCGGTTCTAGGCGCGCAGTCCGGAACCGTGCGACTGCTACGGTCGCAGGTTCGAATCCTGTCTCGGGCATGGATGTGTGTGATGTCCTTAGGTTAGTTAGGTTAAAGTAGTTCTAAGTTCTAGGGGACTAATGACCACAGCAGTTGAGTCCCATAGTGCTCAGAACCATTTGAATTATGGACGGTACGGAGGCGGCATGGCCCAATATTTCTGCAAGGGACTTCCAACGACTTGTTGAGTCCGTGCGACGTCGAGATGCTGCACTACACCGGGCAAAAGGAGGTCCGATACGATGTTAAGAGGTATCCCGTGACTTCTGTCACCTCTGCGTATATAACGTGTTTCAGCAGGAATACTAAATGTTATTTTGTCCATTCTGGATCTCATGAGCTCCGCGGCCGTAAATGATTGTTGGTGAATAACGCAACCAACCACAAACACTTTTAAAATGCTTTATTTCAATGCTATAGCTGGTTATTGGCATTCATACCCATCTCAAGATGGCTAACGTTTCCAGTCACATTAATGTTTTCATTAAAAGCATGTCGTCAGCTCCAACGTCGCACAAGAATATTTGAACATTAGCGCCACTTTATATGTTGTTTCGATGGTAAAAACATGACAATGTGCCTGCATTTATTTAGTCAGAAAGTGAAACAGTTGTATACTTTTTCATACGTTCCAGTGGACAGCGCTTTGTCTTGCTACGGTTCTTACGCTTTTCCAGTACAACGTATAAGCTGTTGCAGTGCAGACAGCACACATATTCTAAATAGGCCATTGTGGCACGTAAAACACACTTCATAATATTCTTCAGTCAATTTGAACTTAACATATATGCTTTACAATAGATGTTTTTATTTATAAAGCGAAGAGCATCCACTAAGAAAAGATTTTTGCATTAGCGGCAGAAAGTTGATGACTGAAACTTCGTGAAATGTTCTTGTCCCAACGAGAAACACCTTCGTTTTACCGACTGCGAGCCCAACTCGTGTACCATATCCGTGACACTCTCCCCCTATTTCGCTATAGCACAAGACGAGTTGCCCTTCTGTGAATTGTTTCGATGACCTCCATCAATCTCATCTGATAACGATTCCATGCCGCACAGATGTACTTTCGCAGAGTACGGACGAGCCGTCAAATTTGTGTTATTTATCATTTGATCGAAGTTTAAAGTAATCCTTCTAGTACTCATGTGAATAACGTACTCACTTGAATGACCTCACAGTTTTTATTATTTTGGGCCACAATTACCATTTTTCGCATCATAAAGGCTGTTGTTGTTCTAGTCTTCAGTCCTGAGACTGGTTTGATGAAGCTCTCCATGCTACTCTATCCTGAGCAAGCTTCTTTATCTCCCAGTACATGCTGCAGCCTACATCTTTCTGAATCTGCTTAGTGTATTCATCTCTTGGTCTCCCTCTACGATTTTTACCCTCCACGCTGCCCTACAATGCTAAATTTGTGATCCCTTGATGCCTCAGAACATGTCCTACCAACCGGTCTCTTCTTCTTGTCAAGTTGTGCCACATACTCCTCTTCTCCCCAATTCTATTCAATATTTCATCATTAGTTATGTGATCTACCCATCTAATCTTCAGCATTCTTCTGTAGCACCACATTTCGAAAGCTTCTATTCTCTTCTTGTCGAAACTATTTATCGTCCATGCTTCACTTCCATACATGACTACACTCCACACAAATACTTTCAGAAACGACTTCCTGACACTTAAATCTATATTCGATATTAACAAATTTCTTCAGAAACGCTTTCCTTGCCATTGCCAGTCTATAATTTATATTCTCTCTACTTCGACCATCATCAGCTATTTTGCTCCCCAAATAGCAAAACTCCTTTACTACTTTAAGTGTCTCATTTCCTAATCTAATTCCCGCAGCATCACCCGACTCAATTCGACTACATTCCATTGTCTTCGTTTATCTTTTGTTGATGTTCATCTTATATCCTCCTTTCAACACACTGTCCATTCCGTTCAGCTGCTCTTCCAGGTCCTTTTCTGTCTGTGACAGAATTACAATGTCATTGGCGGATCTCAAAGTTTTTATTTCTTCTCCCTGGATTTTAATACCTATTCCGAATTTTTCTTTTGTTTCCTTTACTGCTTGCTCAATATACAGATTGAATAACATCGGGGATAGGCTATAACCCTGTCTAACTCCCTTCCCAATCACTACTTAGAGGTATCTTGTCTAAATCACTTTGTAATTCATATTTATCTTCTAATGAGTTTACTAGACTGTAAATGACGGCATCGTCTGCAAACAATCTAAGAAGGCTCCTCAGATTGTCTACTAAATAATTTACAGAGGGTAGGTGTTCCGGCGTAAAGTGAAGCGCCGTCACGCCAGGCGGGAACGTTAGTGCAGAAAGGGCTGAGAGACGACGTCAGCCAACTGCACTCTGGCCGATCCCTCTCCAGGACGACAACGCTACGGCAGCGGCCCACTTCCACAGCGGCATCGAGAATAGCCACTTGTATAGCAGCAACTCAGGAACTGTAACACTTCACTTGTATTAGAATTGTTATACTGAAGGGATTGCTTATTTTGTCTGTCGCCCTTTGCCTGTGACACATTTGTATTTCACAAAGTTAAGTATTGCAATCATTCCCTTTTATAACAAACTTCATTAATACAACTTGCTTGAATTGTTGTCCAGCGATCCGAGTAGCAGGCACCCCGTATTTAGCGAGTGGGCAGGATACAACACTAGGAACAGCAGAGCGCTTCGAACACTTCCTTGGCGAACGCCAGATGCCACTTATGTTTTACTCGATGAGTTTTCGTTAGTTACCACGAACTATGAGCTTCCTGACATGAAATTACGAACCCAGTCGCACAACTGAGACAATGCTCCATAGGCACCCAATCTGACTAAAAGCCACTTGTGAGGAACGGTATCAGAAGCCTTCTGGTAATCTAGAAATATGGAATCAATTTGAGATTCCCTGCGATAGCACTCATTACTTCATGGGAATATAGAGTTAGTTGTGTTGCATACGAGTGACATTTTCTGAATCCGTGCTGATAATGAGTCAATAGATGGTTTTCACAATGTTCGAACACAATACATGTTCCAAAATCCTACAGCAAATCGGTGTCAATGATATGGGTCTGTAATTCAGCAGATTACTCGCATTTCCTCTCTTGCGTATTGATGTGATCTACGCAACTTTCCAGTATCTAGGCATGGATCTTTCGTAAAGTGAGTGGTTGTATAATGTTGCTAAGTGTGGAACTACTACTCTAATATCAACATACTGTGAAAGGAACCTAACTGGTATACAATCTGAATCGGAAGACTTTCCGCCGGCCGGCCAGCCGGGGTGGTCGAGCGGTTCTAGGCGCTACAGTCTGGAACCGCGCTGCTGCTACGGTCGCAGGTTCGAATCCTGCCTCGGGCACGGATGTGTGTGATGCCCTTAGGTTAGTTAGGTTTAAGTAGTTCTAAGTTCTGGGGGACTGATGTCCTTAGTAGTTAAGTCCCATAGTGCTCAGAGCCATTTGAACTTGCTGCCGGCCGCTGTTGCCGAGCGGTTCTAGGTGCTTCAGTCCGGAACCGCGCTGCTGCTACGGTCGCAGGTTCGAATCCTGCATCGGGCATGTATGTCTGTGGTGTCCTTAGGTTAGTTAGGTTTAAGTAGTTCTAAGTCTAGAGGACTGATGACCTCAGATGTAAGTCCCATAGTGCTTCGAGCCATTTGAAGACTTGCCTTTAATTGATTTTAGCTGCTTCGATACACCGAGGATATTTACTTCTAAGTAACTGATGTTCGCAGCTGTTCTTGATTCGAATTCTGGAATATTTACTTCGTCTTCTTTGGCGAAGGAATTTCGCAAAATCATATTTAGTAACTCTACCTTAGTGTGGCACTGTCCTCTTTGAGATTACGATTGCTCTTGCACTATGAAGGTTTTGATTTTGTCTTGGACTGCATACTTGTCAGGATCAATACAGTGAACTACAAATTATCCATGCCTATAATAACAAAACATCACTGCGTTGTCTTCGAATCAACAATATGTTTTACGGCGAGCGTGTGGCTATGGGGGCTTCTGTCAGCACGTCAGCAGAGGCATTACGTATGTGTGGTTCTTGGGATACACCCAACAGACATAACTATTAAGTACGGTGCAGCAACGTATTGTCTGAAGAGGGGCAGCTCAGACATAGTCAGAGACCTCTTAGGTGAGGAAATACAGATGTTTAGGGAGCTCAAAACCTGGAGAGTCAATTCATGTCAAAGAGATTGGGACAACTGCGAAGAGGCCCTTAGGGTATATCAATTCTTCCCCAACATCAGAGATATAGTCCATATAGAGGTATAGTCCATTTCTTAACCGGCCATGGACAACCTCAGTCAGGAGACACTGTGCCTGTTGAGAGGGACCCCACAACACATATTTCAATACCATGACAATTGGTCGCAGGAATGACGAATAGCGCACACGCACACACACACACACACACACACACACACACACACACACACACACACACACATATGAGAGAGCGCGCGACGAAATATGACAGAAATATGACAATCACATACGAGACCAGACCTTGTGGACCGATCTTTATGACTGTGCAGACAGAATATCTACAGCTCTGCATGAAGAATACTAACAACTACAAGAGAACACAAAGCAATGAGCACTTGCGGCGAATGACTCCACAGACAATACAAGCGAGAGCGACGATAGTCGCAGTGTTAGCAGATAAGACAACGGCACATGCGGAGAGGAACAAACATAGAATAAGGACTAAATGAATACTCACGGGAGTGTGCTGAAAAAGGCACTCTTAGACAGTGTATGTGGGTGCGCTAATCGCCCGCTCAGAATGAGTACGAGGTAAATTGGTTTGTACGGCTGAACGCTAGCGGGCTCAGGGCGCAGCGTGGCCGTGTCAGCTAAAGCGGCGCGGCGGGGCCAGCCGCAGCGACCGCTCCAGGCGAGTCCGGGTGCCGAGGCGTCAGCGAAAGGACGGATGTGGGTGGGTAAACCCCAGAGGGGACTTGGACAGTGGTCGCTCGCTTAGCAGCATGCGGAATGCACTAGCAACAGCGGACACTGAGACAATCTGAAAGACGGCTCAGTTACAGATCTTAGAAAAACTACAATAATTCATTCAAATATTGACGGAAACCAAAATACACCTGCGATCTCAGAAAAATGAGGCACATCCGATGACATAACGACATTTTCAATATCTTCTGAACTCCAGACGTTAATGTTTTAAGGTTACTAAACAGTTTCACACTGAACCTCTAATTTAACAACTTTTAAACGCTCCAAGCGATTTCAACAACGATATAACAGGTGATATCATCACTGACGAGGTAAATTGGTTTGTACGGCTGAACGCTACCGGGTTAAGGCCCAGCGTGGCCGTGTCAGCTAAAGCATAATCTTTTCATTATGCAAAAGTCTCTTACAACATCGTATTCTCCACACAGCAAATGAATGCAGCATGAATACCTCATATCTTGTCATACTTGTGTATTTGTGTAATGAATATGTTACTATTTTTGCCAGATATTCATTTCAGAATTGATTGCAATTGCTAATACAAAATCGTGGTAATTTAAAAACTGGTCAATCGAATGTCTTAGCTGACACCACTGTTGAAATAGGACCAAAAGGCGCTTCTATCAAGCAGATGTGAATAATTGTTTACACAATATTTAAAGACAATTCGTTGTCACTTGATGTCAGTGCTCTTGCGCAGGAATATTAGCTCATTTATTTATGAGCAAACCTTTATCTGTAATTATTGTGAATGGTCTGAGTTGACCGGATGTTTATAACATTTCTTTATTTCAGTAATGTTGTAGAATTACTGTTGTAACCCATTAGTATTGTGCGGGAAGTGGTCAAATCATATCTGTGCAACTTAAGAACGATGTACTTTTGGAGGGGATGGCTTTGAGGCGAAGGAGAAGCAGGGAGTGGCGGAACAACGCTTGAGTCAAGTGAAGAGAGACTTTTTTTGGGTGGTATGCTCAAGGAATGCGATTCTGGACACTTTCGTGTTTGTTCTGGAAGAAGGTCGATCTAACTCTGATAAAAGTGCGTTTTTCGGTCGACTGTGTGTATGATTCTGAGCGGTGAACGGCCCCTACGTTATAACTTTTTCCGTTTGCATACGCAATTAAGAACAGATAGTGTGTTTTAATTTGCAAATCCTACGTTTTCACACGTATTGGACGACTGGTTAGGTTGGAGATTCTGTTATCACTCCCGTAGCGTTCTCAACGCAACTTTACTGCATCTGATAAGGTAATTTTCCGTCTGTATTTTAAGTGGATATCATAGGGCAACTTTCCGTTTAGTTAAGATGTACTTTCATGAATAAACTTTATTCAGCATAATTTTCTGTCATCTACATCAATTACAGACGTTAGAACAGAATCCTTTTCATTAAATTACTCATTTATCTTTTATTTGATATTTCTGCGTATTTTATTAATTTGCAATTCTAGGCAATGCACAGACTATTTGATTGTAGGATCACAGCTTATTATTTGCTGCAAGCTAGCTGCTGGACATTAAAGCAGACGTGTGGAGTTCGGTCGCACGACATTATCGAGCTATGCTTTTTTAAGCACAGCCGTGCATAGTCCAGACGTACGGGCAACATCATGTAAAGACGCAGCTGGTTTGTGGAATGGTGTTAAGAGAGCGACTACTTATCAGAAAACCGTTAGGTAACGTCTCAAAAGTAATGATACACCAAATCTGTAAGAGAACAGCACACGCTGCCTAGCCGACATGTAGGATCAAGCCATCTGAGGGCGACAGGCTTGAAGTATTGCTGAGGTCCTCGTCCTCGAATGGCGAGTAATAGTAGTAGCAGTAGTAGCAGCAGCAGCAACTACAGCATCAGTAGTAGATAGTGTGGGGGCTGCTCACAGGAGCATGAGACTCACTGCCTTTTTGAGGTGCTCCCTGTGGGACACCAACGGTTGTGGCTTTCTACAAATCTAAACTATTTTCTATCCTACTATATTCTTAATATATTTCATATCCTACTATCTTCTTAATACATGAAGTTTTAATTCTAAGCGTTTCCTTTTGCTAACTAGTTTCCAAGTACTTCAAGCTGCAACATCATTAAAAACCGTTAACAGAACAAGAAATCAATTAAGCTTGACATTAAATATGTGTACGATTTAATATTATGGAAATACGACCTGTCTCAGTAACTAGGTCTCAAGTTATCTGTAAATGGTAGAAGACGAAATAAAATAAAAAAATTAAAATGCTTATCAACTGCAGGTTTTAGCTAGCGAGATATGCGTGGCTTACCGCGAAATTATAACCATCGCGAGGTATTAACAAGGTAGCTTTTACTAGTGCTATTCCCACTACGAAAAGTGACTGTGGCGTACGTGAATTCACACGCTGCACCAGATGCTCCGAATTATTATGCTTAGAATGTTTTTAATGGTACATATAAAGTTGGGGAATACACTGGTTCTCTTGAAATATGAAAGTCAAAGCAAAAACTGAAATGCGGCAGATCCTGGTGTCACATCTTTGGCAACGTGAATCGAACATTTAAGAGATCAGCATTTACAGCAGTCTACGTCATCGTGTAGGACAGTGAACGTTATTAAAGTTTCTGATGAAATATACTTTCGTAAAAATAGCATTTCTTACTGCAACAGAACAGTTTTTTACTCTGTACATCAATCTAGTCAAAAACAGTTGTAAATTATCAAGCAATCCTGTGTCAAAGTTAAGTAAATCTTTTATTTATTTATGTAATAAAGTGACCTAATGTTTCATGTGTCCTTCTTTGATGAGCTTTCTCACAGAGCAATCAAAGAACCCAGAGTTATGGTCGCATGATTGTAGTTTCATGCGCTCACAACATGGAATACTAGAATTTCGGAATACTAGAAGTTATATCTTTTTCATTTTTAATTGCTATTGAGGGAATAAAATCTACGACGATAAAATCTATTTTTAATAAGATCTAAAATTCTTATGTCTTTCGTCAACAATTCTATTGTATTTCAGACTGCCACAAAAATTATCGATATCTAAATAACAAAAAAAAGACAAAAGAAAAGAATTATTAAATTTGAAGATGGGGGACAAAAATACGAAACTGTGCTCATAACCACAGCACTAACAACTATGTTTTACGCGGCGAGAGCTGTCTGATGAAGTTGGTACAGAACTCTAACCATCATTTTTATCGTTAACTATTGAGGATCTGCACCTAACAAGGTGAGGTCCCTAGCGGTGGCATCGACTTTTTAAAACCAAATATACGGTGATGTAGGTTAAGATCCCAGGTATTACGAACTGCAGCCCTCATTTAAAAGTAACTGATGAAACAAATTTTCGGAATTTTGCGTAACACTCCCTACCATTAAAAACAATTCATTATATTGATTGGTTGTGTGGTGTAATGGATAGGATAAGGGATTCCCATACTGGACGTTGTGGGTTCAAATGTCGTCGGGTGCATCTTTTTTTTAAATTTTTGATCTTTATCGAAATACTTTTGATCATTATTTTTATTAAAGTAATTAATTTAAAAGTAATTTTTTATTTCTATTCCTCTGTAATACAATTTTAATCACTGTATGAATTTTTTTTTGTTTCATTTTTCTTTACATCATTCTTTTTCCACTCTAAATTTTTGTGAAAGCGAATTTACTGATATCTATCTATTATAATGTGCAATTATTTGAAAGTTGTGATCTATCATTAAAAACCAAAAGTCGAAATAATCTGTTTGTATTGACTGTCAAGAGTGTGAAAAAAGTATTTTTCGTTACAAGATGTACCAGCTTTTTTCCATGGCAATCGTCTCACAAACATTTAAAATGTAGCCTAAATTTCTACTGCACTATGGACAAACTAATGCAAATGAAGATTTAAATGAAAGAAGAGTTTATAAGTGGAACGAAATTCAAGCAAAATGAGGATAGATATAATGAATGCAATAACGTGGACGAAAAAAATAGGCTGATAAAACAAAAGAAATTAAATCGAAAAATACATAAAATCAATTAGAAACAATGAACAAAGATTTCAAGTGGGGAAAGACTGATAGGGAGAAATATGGGAGCAAAGGGAGAAGGTGATACTATGATTAAAATGATGCGACAAAGGACTGGAACTATAAAATTACTTTTAAATCAATTAATTGAATATAATAAGGTCAACGTCACTTCGATAAACATTAAAAAATATAAAAAAATTTAAATCATCTGACAAGATCCGAGCCCACAACCTCTTACACAATAACTCCTCGTCCTAGTCATTAGACTAAACAATCAACCTACGAAATTAGACTTTTTTTAATGCTAATGAGCGTCACGCAAAATTCCGAATATTTTCTTCGTCAATTACTCCCAAACGAGGTCGCACCAGTGTGAATGGCTGCAGTGTGTGATACCTGGGTTCTTAATCTACATAACCGTGTACATGGTTTCAAATAGTCGATCCCACCACTGAGGACCTCTCCTGGTAAGACAAAACAGGTGACCTTTTATTTTCACTCTTCTTTCACCATCGTAAGTTTCGACTGTGCGAGAGAGCGATCTATGGTGGGTTTCCCTTTTGAGACGAAAAGGCTGCCACCTTGTAGAGAGGCTTCAGCCGCTCTCTTCTATGCAAAAAAGATATAGATTAAGTATTCAAAATAATAGAAGATTATCACTTGGATAAATAATTCTGTGGCGTGCCTTAAAAAATTAATTAAAAATAGCATACCTATCGAGTAAGGACCTTAATCGTCCAATTAAACATAATAATAGTTAATTGCCGGAACAGCTAGTCATCTTAACTAAACTGCCTCCTACTCTAGTGTCGTTCCATTGAATGTGACATTGGTTGCACATTTATTTAAGCAAAAAGTAGTATTACAAACGTGCTGGACAGCTGCTTCGAGGAAAAAAGAGCACCAATGTTGTCCAGGAAGTAGAGGGGTATCAGGTATGCGGACAGCATGGTGCCGAATGTACACCACTTAGAGCTGCCAACTGTGACACGTGGTAGCCCTTGGCTTGAGCAAGGTAAAGGCGCCCATTCACAGCCCAGCTGGTCCACCGACCTTTTCGCCGACTTGTCCTAATGTGTATGGGCACCAGCCACTGCTTGTCAGGCCCTAACTGCCTGCACTGATAGAGCATCGGCTCGCAGGCAGAAGTTCGCCGGTCGAATAGACGGAACCGGACGACAGACCCGACCTGAACTCATTCGCCATACACAGGGGAAAGGGTCGGGGCAGACCCGCTCGGCAGACGAGTCAGAGGGCTGATCCGCCTGTGTGTGGGGGCCTTAACAGTCGAGGGTGATTCTTTCGAGTCACTTCCGCCTGAGACAATATGAATCACTGGATGGCAAGATTTCCTCATAATTTCCTCTTTAATGACATGACTTCATTCTTCGACCTTACACACATAACTAGACACTTTTTTAGCAGCCTTAGAAATGTACACGAAGACCTTCCTTCATTTTAGGGGTGGGGGGGAGGAGGGGGAGGGGGGGTTGGAGAGAAAAATAACGAGGCGTCAAATCTGTAGAGTAGTGTGGATGCTGTACTATTGTTTCAGCCTCCTAGGCTCTTCAATAGTAGCAAGTAAAGTGTGTGGCATGACATTCTCTTGTAACAAAAGGTTATTTTTCTCCCTTTGCATTTTACTGAGGCGCTTTTTTTCTTTTACATACCGGGGAGCCTGAGTAACAAATTGAATTAATGGCTCTGACTGGTTCCTCTATGCTCTTGTGGAACTTGCCTGTCGCAAACAGAACTGTACTTATCACAATGTACCATAGTTACAGGCCCGCTAGCCTTCCATCTGTTCTCCCAGTGACACAAAGCGCTAACGCCAAAACAGCGATTACCATAAACTGCTTTGATCTACCTTAAATTTGAACTGTAGCAACATCTTTCATTGTTGGAATTTAGTGGCAGCAATATGCTTGTATTGTTACGAGTTTCTCTCACTAGAGATAGAAATGAGCTTCGTATACTCGCCTTAAACTCGCCTTCGAGTCCTGTAACGTCATCTCCGAACTCGCCGGTTCCGTGTGCCTTTACATTCGATTCGTGATTGTGCCGCAGCTCACCCGTCACCAGACTCTGTTGCGCAGAAGTGGTCTGAACTCGCTCTAAAAGGAGAGCAAGTACTCGAGTTCGCAAATATAACCGCAGACTCGCGGCATTCCCGCTACATATGCAACCATACTAAAATAAATTTCCGGCATTGAACTATAAATTACTGTTCATTTATTTCATACAATCAGGATTTCAGCTTTATAGCCATTCTCAAGTGCAAGCTGAAATGTCACAAGATGCCCGACCTGCGTTAATGAAAGAAGCAAGTTACATACGAAAGTAACGACTGATCCGTTAGTAATGAATATTGCTCAGTTGTTATATACATTTATACAGATACAACATATTTGCGGACTGCTGTAATTTACTGTAATATTTGTTATGTATTCACAGAATGTCTAATAAATATGTTGACTTACATACACTTTTAACGCGTTACCGAGTCTGTAACTACAGTACCGGAAAGCATGACGCGAGGACGAACTGCAATCTCTAAATAATGATTAATTATTAAAGTCTGTTACAGAAATTAATGATGAGCTACACAACTCATTGTTAGCCCACCGAAGAAAGTTGTCATGACCAAACAGCGCGCTTTTCTGTTGCAGGGTTGTTGCTTTACAACAGCAAGTTCTTGTACTCATCTACTGCACTAACAATAAGTAACGACTAGCCTTACACTCCTGCATGCTTCAGTAAGAGAGAAACGAGTCGACGAGTGTGGAGCGACCGCAGCGCCACAGTTCTCAGATTCGTCATACTCGTAGAATTTCAGCGGCTTGATTTGTGAAGTTAGCAATCTACAGTAGTATTAAACTGATACTCGCTCCCTTTATGATCTCTATTCCTTACGTGTTTACATTTCGGCTGCAACAGATAAAAACGGCAGTGGAATGCAGATAATTGAAGTTGCAGCAGAGACTCCACGCGAAGTGTACAAAACAGTTACGTACCATCGCAATTAAGGTTGGTTGGTTGGTTTGGGGAAGGCCAGACAGCGAGGTCATCGGTCTCATCGGGTTAGGGTAGGAAGGGGAAGGAAGTCGGCCGTGCCCTTTGAAAGGAACCATCCCGGCATTTGCCTGGAGTGATTTAGGGAAATCACGGAAAACCTAAATCAGGATGGCCGGACGCGGTATTGAACCGTCGTCCTCCCGAATGCGAGTCCAGTGTCTAACCACTGCGCCACCTCGCTCGGTCGCAATTAAGGAGTAAAGTGCTTAGAGACATTACTGACCATTCAAGCCTCGTAGATGACAGTTTCGCAGACAGTTACCTCCGTCAGGTTACAATAAAATAAAATACTGGAATAGTTAAATAAATATAACAAAAACTTTAAAATTAGACGTTTGCATTAACATTTCTACAAAAACGCTTAAATCTGAACTATGCATATCTTCCAAGTAACTGACAATTTTCACCTACATTACATTCTGCCACCTGATAGGCACCTAACCCCGTGACTGTGTCCTGAAGTTCGCCATTGGACTCAAAGCGTTGGGAGTGAAGCCATCTGCTAATGTGCATCAACAGATGGAAACTGAATGGAGCTATGTCCGAGCGGGCGTTCAAAAACATCCCATTTTGTGTGAAGCAACAATTCACGTTCTTCATTTGTGTGGCCATGTCCGTACTTGCTTTACAATTCTTGAGGCTATTTTTGTTCTGTCATTGTAACTGCAAAAATGCGTGTTCTCTTCACCAGACGCCTTTCGCTTTACTAAGGTAAAGCATCATCATTGGTCTATAGTTAAGTTATTTACATTCTGATTTGCTTTGAGATCGAAAAAACAGTTACGACAGAACAAAAATACCATAAGAAAAATTCACGTGTTTGGTGTGCAGTGTGCGGCGGGGCATGGTCATTCAAAAACACTATACAGATCGCAGCGCTTGTCTGGGATGGCTAGTTCCAGTTTTCTTAACATCCCATAGTCTGCCTCAGAACTGATTGCCGTTCATGCACATTATGTAGAATCCACACACAAAAATCCTTTAGCTTCTGATAAAACATAACCTGGGAGTTTGGCGGGCTTTAGCGCTGTGTTTGGAGAGAATGATCGACAATGTCGGTGGCTGTTCTGTTTATTCACTAGTAGAGGAAGCCTATGTCGCATGGCCGGTCACGATTCTGTTCAGTAGACCTCCTTCTACTGCATCTCGATGAAAAATAGTCCACAGAGGCGTTCATTAGTTGAGTTTCGTGGTTTCCAGACGGGAGATTTTGAATCGCTTTAAGTACTGTGTTTATGGTGCTCTATATGTTTAGTCATGATCTCACGTGAAACGAAAAGCTGTCGGCCAAATGAGATATCGTCAAATGCTGCTGTTTACAAATATATTGCTTAATTTTGGGTAGCAGGACATACGGACGGCCCCTTTTGTCATCGTTGGGAGAGCACAAATGGCTCTCAGCACTACGGAACTAAACTGCTGAGGTCATCAGTCCTCTAGAACTTAGAACTACTTAAACCTAACTAGCCTAAGGACATCACAGACACCCATGCCCAAGGCAAGATTCGAACTTGCGACCGCAGCGGTCGCGCGGTTCCAGACTGTAGTGCCTAGAACCGCTCGGCCATTTCGGGTGGCGGGAGAGGACAGTTCCATTCTTAATCGACCTCGCTAACTTAAAGCTTTCAGATATCACGTTCTGTCACGAGCGTCCACAGAAATTTATCCAAGAGGAAACAAAATTCTTAAATTGTCGTTTTTAGGGTTCCGTACCCAACCTGTAAAAACAAATCACTCCGTTGTCCGTCCGTCTGTTCGGCCGTCTGTGGAGACCCTTTTCTCAGGCACGGGTTGAAATTTATGTCACATACTAAGGTCTACGATCCCTTGACGGTGCAAACAAAATGATTCAAATGGCTGAGCACTATAGGATTTAAAATTCTGAGGTCATCAGTCGCCTAGAACTTAGAACTACTAAAACCTAACTAACCTAAGGACATCACACACATCCATGCCCGAGACAGGATTCGAAACTGCGACCGCAGCGGTCGTGCGGTTCCAGACTGTAGCGCCTAGAACCGCTCGGCCACTCCGGCCGACACGGTGCAAAAAATTTAAGCTTCTATGTCAATGCAATCGAAACATTCAGTGATTTGTGTTACACATTTTGATACTCGCAAATTCATTCATCAAAACCTATAGATGAATTATCTAAACTGACGGAGGAAAAAAAAATAGTCAAGCATTTTAGAGGTTTCCAATTCACTCAAGATTTACTTCGCAACAGTGCATATGAATATGAAGTGATTCATTTACAGATTAACAAGCGGTTCTGAGGAACCAAGTATCGACACCATATTAGTATATGGTGTAACCTCCACGGGCGCTAATGCAGGCGCTGAGTCTGGCATCCAATCGACCGTACAGAAGACGAAAGCTGTCCTCTGATACGTTATTCCATGCCTGCTCGACCTGTTCAAGCTGTTTTGTGAGTGTTGTTAGATAACGAGTCGTACAAGACACTTCTTGTCTCATCGTACGCCACACGTGTTCAACTGGAGACTAGTTTGAATATCGTGCTGGCCAGGCAAGTTGCTGCACATCTTGCAGAGCATGTTGAGTTTCCTGGGCAGTGTATCGGCGAGCCTTATCCTGTTGGAAAACGCATCATCTTCCTGTTGCAAGAATGGCAAAAGAACAGGCATAAGAACATTCTGCACGTTCCGAACGCTGGTTAGCGCCTCCTCCAGAAACACCATACGTGAACAAGATTTATAGCTGATTGCACCGCAGACCGTATGGCATGGAGGTGGGGTTGTGGCCAGTGTGACTTGGACGAACGCACTCTACGACACAGGGCTCACCGTATCAACGTCGTACGCAGAAACGACAACTTGCGTACGAGCAGAATCTGTTTTCATCGTTGAAGACGACGGCGCGCCATTCCATCTTCCAAGCAATCCACTGAAGGCTCTAGTCGAGCCGCGCATGTCGATGATGTGGCGTAACTGGGAAACGGGATTAAGGTGTGCGTGCCCGTAGTCCCAAAGCTAATACTTGTTCCCAACAGCTTGTGATGACACATATGGGCCCACAAGCCCTCTTATCTGTACTGTGGTTGCTGTACAATCTGCCATTGCTGCCTTAAAATACGACGATCCAGACTGGCGTCTGTGCTGCGTCCACGTCCAGAACATCGTCTACGAGGGTGAGAATGTTCAAGTGGCCACTGATAGCAGCATCGTTGCACATCTGACGTAGCACGTCTAGCATGTGTGGCATTCCTCAGAAAGGGCCATCCCATCACTCTGAAGGCCAAAATTTGACCTCTTTCAAAATCGCTCACTTAGCTGTTGGAAGCACGGGTACATCTCCGTGAGATGGTTGCGTGCTTCCTTCACAAGCGCGCATCATGCTGAGTCTATTAAAGGGTAGACACAGATGGCGCTCTGGCAGATACGCCACTACGATATGTTGGCGGACGACGCTGAAACCATTATCAGTACACCTATCACCCAGATGGCGTATGTCGTCATCGGATTAAAATCCTTGTCGTCTTTCCAGGCAGTGTTTATACACAATTAAAATTGTGCGGAACCCTAAAAGCGCGGGTCCTACTCTTGATTGAATGAGTTTGAAACCGTCGTGACAGAGGAACTAAATTTGGTAAGGCGTACACAAACCTACCTTCTGTCTTTAGCGACGGGTAGTTATCTATTTTGTATTTTCAGCTAGAAATTTTTGTTACCTAAACGGTACGCACACTTCAATAGTATATGCAAAGTACAGCATTTTGTTATTAATTTGGGTGCCTCCTATTTGATTCAATGATCTTAAATTACATCCCCGAATGATTAAACCGAGGGTATCCAAAGAGTTATGAAATAAAGCTAGAAAATATTCACAAAGGAGTTCAAGCAACTTACGGGATTGCAGTCAGATGACGTCTCGACAGTTGTCAACATTTCGACAGATGAAGACCCCTTCATTTTGAAGTCACGAATACAACGAGGGAGTCCTGAACAGGTAAATTTAAACCGTCAATAGGTGGAGCTACCCCGACCAAGAACCATAACACGGCGTATGCATAAAAATACACGCCGTAAACAGCTGGCGCCACAACACAAGCAAAGATGACCTACGTCAGAAGTTAATCGATAGTAAATGTTTATTACCAATGGGTGAGCAAGCAGCAGTGACTCTGTGCCTCCGTTGTTTTACCAGCACGATTCCAAGCAGAATTTAAGCAAAATCTTCCGTCGCCATTTACAAGTTCATCCCAGTAGCTGGATGCGCACGCCTGAATCTTCGTCCTGTTGTATTTAATACGCCATGTTCTGGAACAGCAGATTTACTCGGCTGTTGTAAGCGCCTGTGACACTTACGTTTTGTACACCGGTCGTCCACAGTCTCGATGCTCTGACCAATGTATGAAATACCACAACTCCAGGGGATATGGTACGCCACTGCCTTAAGCAAACTGAGATCTTCTACAGATCCTAAAAGGATCCAGTCTCAAATGGAGGTCGAAAAACACATTCACATCATGTTTCCGCACAATACGACTAATACTTTTGGAAATGCAACATGCCTAAGGCAAAAAGGCCGTAGATTTTGGTGCCACCTCGTTGTTTTCATCTGTTATCCTACTCATGGTTGGTCGATGGCGCAAGGCGTGTCTGCTCTGCCTTTCATTATACCTACTCTGGCTAAAGGTGATTTCGAAATGGACTAGATAAGCTGGCAAGGGTTTAAGCCTAATGTGATGTGAGCACTGTGTACCAAGGTACGCTGAACCGGACGGTGACAACTATCAGCCTTAAGAAACAAATCAATATCTAAACGACATGTTCCAACGTATCATCAACCTTTCTCCTAATCAATACATCGACGAAAGGAAGGCACCAACCCTTGCCCAATTCCACAGTGAACGGAATGTTATGGTTATTGGGTGTACATGTTCTAAAAAACTATCCAAATTCTAACTGCCAGGAGGCCAAATAACAGAAGTATCGTCCAGGCAAGTTTTCAGGCACGTTCCCAGAAATCTTGCAAACAAACTTACAAAAATAGGTGACAACAGCCTCCCCGTCGCAACTCCATCTGCTTGCTCATGAAACTAGCCACAGAATAATAATTAAGTGGAAGTCAACACATTTCGAAACAAGTTGAAGTTGGGGTTGTACGAGAAAGCGACGGGGAAAATATTGAGGATACTGTTTCGACACTGTTCTATAAATCATCTTGACCGGTGAACAGCGCTGAAACCGCCGCCGCACCCACGAATCGGCATAATTTTTCGTGAACAGATAAAAAACCACTACTAAGATATATAGCAACTGGTAAAGTCACAACATTTCCCGTCGCGCTCAGCGAAGTTAAATCTGCGGTTTTTTAGAATAGGATTCAATCACTGCCAGAAATGCGAGGGAATTCTGTAATGAATAAAAAGCATGTACCCAGAAACTCCTTTGAGGGCGTCTATGCATTCGGTACATACGCTGTATTAATTTCACGATGACTATCATGAGATGTGAATTTTATGTTTGCTACTAAAACCCGTGTTACAATGAGGATGTTGCATTTGCTGAGCTTTTCAAATGCAGTGCTCTTGTGAACGGTCACTCTAGGCGAACTATAGGTACTGTTAACTTCCCGCTATCGCAGTTCCAAGCGCCAAACCCACTTTTACTGCTACTTCATGACTCAGCGTAGCGACTGGCCGGTACATGTAAACGAAGCTTACTTTCCGGACAGCTGAAGTACATTGTGAATATTCGCTATAGCTGAAGACGGTTACGCGTAGAGAAGTCAGAAAGAGGCCTTTAACCAACATTAGGCAACAAACGGTTGATGACGATGATGATGTTTGTGATGAAATATATCCTGAGCCATAAATGCAATCGGGTGGATTCGGAGTTTCCAGCTTTGGAGAATACGCCTACTACAGGACATACATTAGGGTAGAACACCAACCAAGTCAGCAACTAGACTGATAAATTCCTTGAGAGAAAGATTCTGTCTACCGATCTCATACACTCCTAAGAAGTTTTGTTCCTATGTTAAATCAGCAGATAGGTCAAAGCCACTTTTGCTGACAGTCAGTGGCCTCGAAACGGAGGAGAAATATTAAATTCTTTTTCCTATAACTGTTTCGCCGAGGAAGAAAGTACTCAGATTCTTCCTTTAAATCGCCGCACGAACGCCAACATGACATATGCGAGAGAACTTTTTTCACTTCTAGAGACCCCTCTACCTCACTGAGGCGACAAAAGTCATGGGATACCTCCAACTACCGTATCGAACCTCCTTTTGGCCAGGGTAGTTTAGCAACTCGATGTGGCATGGACTCAAGAAGTCGTTAGAAGTCCACTGCTGCTCTCCAGCCGCCCATAACTGCGATAGGGTTGCCGGTGCAAGTGTCCCACATTATGTGACATAAACGTTCCATCGAATTCGTGTCGGGCAATCTGTGTAACCAAATCATTCGCTGGAATTGTCCAGAACGATCTTCAAACCAATCGCGAACAACTGTGGCCTAGTGACATGGCGCATTGTCATCCACAAAAGTTCCATCATTGTTTGGGAACATGAAGTCCATGAATGGCTGAAAATGGTCTCCAAGTAGCCGACATAACAACTTACAGTCAATGATCGGTTCAGTTGGACCAGAGGACACAGTTCGTTCCATGTAAACACATCCCATATCATTATGGAGCCAATACCGGCTTGCACTCCGCCTTGTTGACAACTTGGATCCGTGGCTTTGTGGGGTCTACGCCACACTCGAAACCTACCATCAGTTCTTACCAACTGAAATCGGAACCCATCTGACCACGCCACTGTTTAAGAGTCGTCTAGGGTCCTACAGACATGGTCGTGAGCCCAGGAGAGGCACTGCGGGCGATTCCGTGTTGTTAGCAAAGCAACTCGCGTTGGCCGGCCGCGGTGGCCGTGCGGTTCTGGCGCTGCATTCCGGAACCGCAGGACTGCTACGGTCGCAGGTTCGAATCCTGCCTCGGGCATGGGTGTGTGTGATGTCCATAGGTTAGTTAGGTTTAAGTAGTTCTACGTTCTAGGGGACTTATGACCTAAGATGTTGAGTCCCATAGTGCTCAGAGCCATTTGAACCATTTGAACTCGCGTTTGTCGTCTGCGGCTATAGCCCATTGACGCCAAATTTCGCCGCACTGTCCTACCGGAAACGTTCGATATATGTCCCACATTGATTTTTGCTGTTATTTCGGGCTGTGTTACATGTCTGTTAGCACTGACAACTCTGCGCAAAGGCCGCTGCTCTTCATCGTTAAGCGAAAGCCGTCGGCCATTCCGTTGTCCTTGGTAAGAGGTAATGCCTGAAAATTGTTATCTTCAGCACACTCTTGACACTGTGGATCTCCCTAATGGTTTCTAAAATATAATGCACCATGCGTCTAGCTCCAACTACCATTCCGCGTTTAAATACTGTTAATTCCCGTCGTGCGGCCATAATCACGTCGGACACTTTTTCACATGAGTCACCTGAGTACAAATAACACCTCTACCAGTGCACTGTCCTTTTATGCCTTGCGTAGGCGACACTACTACCATGTGTATACGTGCACATCGGCATCCCATGACTTGTTACCTCAGCGTACATCGCTAGAGGAACGAAGGTTCGCTCCAAGTGATTGTGAAAATGCGCACGTCGTTTTCGTTTGCCAGAAGGGTCGTCGAACAGTCGAATACTACTCTAGGCCTATATCACTATAATCAGACTTTGAAGAATTTTGGAACATATTTCACGCTCCAGTTTTATTAGCTTTAGGGATACCCAAAATCTCCTATGTCCGAATCAATACAGATTCCACAGACAACATCTGAAACCCAGCTAGTCCTGTTCGATCACGACACCTAAAAGGAAGCAGATCTCGACGTCCCGGTTGTTGACGGGTTCCTTCACTTCTGGAAGGAGTTACACAGTTCCGAACTGTCTGTCATCTAGTGAACAAAATAGCGGATATGGATCTTTTATGATATTACTGAAGAGTTTTGTGCATTCTTAATGGAGACACAGAAGTAACTGTGGGCCTACCTCATAGGAGTGTTGTAGCTATGACACTGGAAGCAGTCACACCCATTAACAATCAGTGAGTATGCATACGAAGGCAGACTGAGATTCACTGGAAGAATCCTCAGTGAGTGTAGTCCACCGATCAACGTGGTAGCTTACGAAACAATCGTCCGATCAATAATTTAACATCGCTCGCCAGACTGGGATTCGTAGCAGATACGTTTGATAGACGAAATAGGGAGGAACCAGTGAAAAGCAGTGCCCCACAGATTCGTTTCGTATGCGCGAAAGCGTCACGCAACGGCAGGCGTTACAAGAAATGCGTTTGCGAATCACAATGTGTGTAGAACAATCCACTGATACAATACTTCCTCCTGCATATATAGGACCAAGAAGACAAGTTTAGAGAGATTCAGGGTCACACAGAGGCTTACCAACAGTGATTCTCCCCGCGCACGATTCGCGACTGGAAAAAAAAGAGGGAAGTGACAAGGTACACAAAGTAACCTATGCCACACACCATAAAATGGATTGCAAGGAGTATATGTAAATGTAGATGTAAAGACAGAACGTTATGTTTGACAGATAGTCATTGACAGAACAGAGTGTTACATAATCTTTATATTTGCGTTATACATTAATGATCAATTAATTATATTAATCGTAGCTGGCAATTCAGAGTTTTCCCGATTACGGTGCTACGTCTCGGAAAAAAACACTGGTGTGCAAAACACGAGAATGAAAGAGACTTTCGCATGTTGTTTCACTGCCAAATATCATTAAAATGGTTCAAATGGCTCTGAGCACTATGGGACTTAACATCTGAGGTCATCAGTCCCCTAGAACTGCCCGAGGCAGGATTCGAACCTGCGACCGTAGAGGTCGCGCGGTTCCAGACTGTGGCGCCTAGAACCGCTCGGCCACACAGGCCGGCGTCGAATATCATAGCTCGATGAAATTTGGACCATACATAGGAAGAACTGCCACAGTACAGTACAGAAGATAACTCAAAGAAACACACGATGACACGAACAAAAATGAGGGTTCTGTTGAAAAGCAATATTTACACTGGAGTCACTGCAATTCATGAGGATCCCCTGGATTGCCAAAGGCGGGATATTGTTCTTAACAGGGTGTAAGATCACTATGGACAGCAATTCATGCTCTGAAACGTGCTCGCATGCTGGCCGTATAGGTTGGTACAGGAGTTCTTGTGGTAGGGCGTCCCAGCCCTCCGCCATCGCGTTTGACAACTACTCGACGGTTGTTGGTTCAAGTGGACGTGCTGCAATTTGGCTCTCCAACGCACCCCTCGCGTGCTCGTTGGGATTCAAGTCGGGGAAACGGAAAGGTTCGTCCGTTCGCCGAATGTCCTCTCGTTCGAAAAGCTCTTCCACCTGCGCTGTTCGGTCCGGCCGTTGTGGCCGAGCAGTTCTAGGCGCTACAGTCTGGAACCGCGCGACCGCTACGGTCGCAGGTTCGAATCCTGCCTCGGGCATGGATGTGTGTGATGGCCTTAGGTTAGGTTTAAGTAGTTATAAGTTCTAGGTGACTGATGATCTTAAATGTTAAGTCCCATAGTGCTCAGAGCCTGAGCTGTTCGATGCCTTACGTGTTCCCACCTCTCTCCGTATGAGTGTTCGTAATACACGTTTTTGTGTTCCAAGAGTTATGGAGTTGGAGAGCATAATGTTGCATGGGCGTACTGACCGCCAAAACTCTGAACACGGTACATGGATCAATGTTATTGTGCATTCGGCCCTGACTTCAGCCTTATGGATGACAATGCACGAATGCATTTAACTGCGCAGGTGGAGGAGCTCTTGGAACGAGAGGATGTTTGGTGAGTGGACTGGCCTACCCATTCCACCCTTAGTCCCCTACTGCCGACATAAACCCCATCGATCACGTATGAGACGCGTTGGGGAATGTACTGTAGCACATCCACATGCACCAATGACCTCCCAGTAGTTGTCAACAGCGCTCGTGGAGACATGGAACTCTCTACTACAAGGTCTCTTTATCAACCTTGGGGCCAGCATGCGGGAACGTTTCAGAGCATGAATTGCTGTCCGTAGTGATCTTACACTCTGTTAAGAACCATGTCCCGCCTTTGGTAATCCGGGGGATTCTCATGAATCGCGGCACTCCAGAGTAATCATTGCCTTTCAACAGAACCATCATTTTTCTTCGTGTCATTGCGTGTTTCTTTGAGTTATCTTCAGTATTATACTGTGGCAGTTCTTCCTACGTATGGTCCAAATTTCATCGAGCTATGATATTTGACAATGAAGCATCATGCGAAAGTCTCTTTCATTCTCAAGCTTCACACATCAGTGTTTTTTTTCCGAAACATAATAGTGTAACTGGGAAAACTCTAATTCCCAGCTACGATTGATATAATTAATTGATCATTAATGTATAACGCAAATACAAAGATTGTGTAACATTCTGTTTCTGTCAATCACTATCTATCGAACATGACGTTCTGCCTTTACATTTACATCTACATCTCTCAATCCACCTACTGTGTGGCGTAGGTTACTTTGTGTTACCTTGTCACTTCCCTCTTTTTTCTACCGAATGCTACCAATACTACCGGAATCCTACCATCTACTACGTAATTTATGTACTGAACCAAAGTTATCGAACCACAGCATTGGTAGAGCGCAACTTGTGACTGCGGAATAGAACGGCTCGGCGAAAAAAGTGCTAAACCACAAGAGCATATTTTGAGCAAGTACTTATTACACATTTGATTAAGTTCAAAGAGAAGAATACGAATACCACAAAACATACCGTTTTATATGTAGTTAAGTTCACACTGAATCCTGTTGCTGAAATGTACAGAAACGGTATTCTCCAGCATATCTCGCGCGCGACAAACGTTACAATTAGTTAACGAGGTACACAGTCATTTTTCCTTGCTCAATACGTACATACAACATCACAGTGTTCCTACGTAATTCTGTGATGCAATGTAGAGCGCCTTACTGGGTACACAGGCATATATGTAGATGTTAAGTGTGAATAATGAATTATTGCTGGGCGTACTGACGTTGTGAACGGACATCCGCCTGGCCTGAATTGAACGACATGGAAACGTCACAAGAGTTTTTTAAGAAAGTCGTTAGATTTTGTACTCTCAATGGTGTATAGTTCTGATACACAATCATATTTCCAATTTGGCAGTTATTTTCCTGTTACTCTTGAGATTTTGCATATAAAACGTATATGGTGTCTGCCGCCACTCCACGTTTACGCGGGCTTAGCGATCTGTGTCGAAAATTTCATAATGTAATTAGTACACTATGTGTATTTGCAACTCTATGGCAATTCCACCGAATAACGTTTTATAATAATCTTTTTTAAGCATTATATTTTCCATCCCCACTTCTGCACAAGACTCGCAGCTCGTAGGGTCAAAGCACTAATATCCCGAAACAAAAACAGCAGAGCGGCACAGTAGCACGAAGCCAAATTCTCCCCGGCCTGCTTTGATTTGTGTTGTTCGGCTCAAATCTTTGGCTGCCAGCCCATATGTTTTATAACTTAACTGCGTATCTCCTCTTTCTAGTGTAGTAAGGTATCTGGCGAATAATTTTATTTTTTCTCTGCTTCAGTCTTTGAGAAAAACTACTCATCGAATAACTGAGAAGGCGTTCCCGTTTAATCCGTCAGCTCTGGCACAAAAAGGCGTTTTTACTGTCGCAGGACATGATTATCATCGCCAGGGGTAACATCTGTGCTTCTAGCGGAACTACTGAGCTTCTGGCATAACAAAGAGAGAATTTCAGGTAGGGTTACAGCACTTTTGAAATCTATGTAGCTGTAAAAAGACTTGTAACTTCAGTGAGAAACATTGTTCCTACTCAAACTTGGGAAAAAAATCTCTGAGAATTCCAGGTGTGAGGAGTAAGAGGCGTCAAGAAGCTAATGGTAAATTAATGATGAGTGGGGGCTGGGGTGGAGGGGAGGGGGGCAGCATACCACAATAATGACTTTTCTTTCCTCTCAGCTAAGCTACATGCCAGCCATAAGCAATAGTTTATTGCAGTATTTAAACATCGATAATTTGTGTGAAATAATAATTAACATATTTTGAGTATTTTAAAATTTGAGATTTACAAACCCAATAACATTCAATTTCAATGTTAGGTTAAAAACGCAGAATTTCAAAATGGTTCAAATGGCTCTGAGCACTATGAGACCCAACACCTGAGGTCATCAGTCCCCTAGAACTTAAAACTGCTTAAACCTAACTAACTTAAGGACATCACACACACCCATGCAAAGGGCAGGATTCGAACCTGCGACCGTATCAGTTTCGCGGTTCCGGACTGAAGCACCTAGAACAGCTCGGCCACCGCGACCGGCCACAGATTTTCCAGAGATTTTATGCAGAGATATTCCCTGAGATCTTCCTGATTTTTCCAGATACAATGTTAATTCCCTGAGAATTCCTGGTTTTCCAGAAGAATGGTCACCCTCAGGAACATTAGAATAATCGCATTAAAACGAATGACACTAGGACATCGCCCAAATGTTAACAGCAGCAGAAGGAAATGGGCGTGCACTGGCATGGAGACGCAAAAATCCTTAATGAGAGCCCCTTTACGCTCCAACTCTGCAACGTTCCCTTTCCCCAATTTCTGCCGCTTCACTTCTCTTCATTCTCACGGAGCGTGATGGAGCAGAGGTTAGTACACTGGACTCGCATTCGGGAGGACAAAAGTTCATATCCCTGTCGTACTTCGTCTCTACTGATCTCCTTGCCTCCTATCTATCTTGAAGTTTCAGGACATAGTTTAGCAGCTTAACTCTTCTTTTAACCATGTTGTACAAGTGAATGGAAACAGTGTCACGCGGCCTTAGTAACATTAAGGGGAGCAGGGTTTCCAACGAAATAATTTCAGTGGAAAACGAAGCTTTATTTGATCTGAAGTAATACGCGTGCTTGGAGTTGACTGGGCCCATGCGGTATACACTGGTGTGACAAGGTAATAGGACAGCAATCTGCACATATACAGATGGAGGTAGTATCGCGTACACAAAGTATAAAAGAGTTGTGCGCTGGCAGAACTGTCATTTATTTCCAGGCGTTCCACGTGAAAAGGTGAACGGCGTGATTATGGCCGCACGACGGGAATTACCAGACTTTGAACGCAGAGTGGTAGCTGCAGCTAGACGCATGAGACATTTACAGTTCCGAAATCGTTAGGGAATACAATTTTCCGAGGCACACAGTGTCACGAGTGCGCCGAATATACCACATTTCAGGTGTTATCTCACACCAAGGACAACGCAAAGGCCGATGGCCTTCACTGAACGACCGAGAGAAGCATCGTTTGCACAGAGTTGTCAGTGCTAACAGACAAGCAACACCGCGTGAAAGAACCGCACAAATCAATGTGGGATGTATTTTGAACGTATCTGTTACAATAGTGCGACGAAATTTGACGTTAATGGGCTATGGCAGCAGAAGGCCGACGCGAGTACCTTTGATAACAGTGCGATATCGTCTGCAGCGCCTCTCCTGGGCAAGTGACCATACCGGATGGACGACAGAGGACTGGAAAACCGTGGCCTGGTCAGATGAATCTCTTCTTCGGTTGGTATGAGCCGAGGGTGTGCTTCGACTGTGAAGCACACCCCACGAAGCCATGGACCCAAGTTGTCAATTAGGCACTGTGCAACTTGGTAGCGGCACCATAATGGCGTGGGCTGTGTTTACATGGGATGGTCTAGTTCACTGACGGGAAATTATTACATTCGGATACTTACAGACCATTTGAACCATTCATGTACTTCACGGTCGCAATCAACGGTGGCATTTTAAGGATAACAATGCGTCATGTCACCTAACCACAACTGTTTGCGATTGGTTTGAAGAACATTCCGGACAATACGAGCGAATGATTAGGCTACCCAGATCGCTCGACATGAATCGCATCGAACATTTATGGGACGTAATCGAGAGGTCAGTTCGAGCACAAAATTCTAAACCGGTAACATTATCGCAATCGTGGAGGGCTATAGAGGCAGCATGGCTCAATGTTGCTGCAAAAGGAGGTCCGTCAACATATTAGGAGGTATCCAACGACATTTGTTAGCTGAATGTAGCCAGTGAGTCGGCTGAGTTTCACCAAAAGTTTCGGGGTTCGAGTCCCCCTTCGGGTTCCTTTTACCTTGTTGTTCCCGCGGTGCCTTGAATCATTACAGGCGAATGCTGGCATGGTTTCTTCGGCATAGCGCCAATGCTTTTGCTGTCCCGTCCTATTCTACATGTGCTAATGCCCCAGCACTGATGACCTTGCCACAGACTGGGCGTCCTACTCAATCCTCTTCTTTCTCATGGGGTTGTTGGTCCTTTTTAACCTGTTTAATTAATGCTCTTAATACTGTTCTCTGCTGCCAAAATGGTAGCTACTTTATTTTCCTAAATTTTTAGTTTTCACTTGGAGCGTTTACTTTAATCTTTCGCCAGAAAGGAAAACTGAACTACGGCTTCTGGTTTTACAGTGATTCAAGGCCAGCTCCGACCTTATATAGACAGTGCCAAATGCGAATGCTGCTTAATGTTGGTTGAAATGTGGAATACTTACTTGCTTTCGAATCGAGACATTTCTATTTACAGTTAATAATGGCTCTGAGCACTATGGGACTTAACTTCTGAGGTCATCAGTCCCCTAGAACTTAGAATTACTTAAACCTAACTAACCTAAGGACATCACACACATCCATGTCCGAGGCAGGATTCGAACCTGCGACCGTAGCGGTCGCGCGGTTCCAGACTGTAGCACCTAGAACCGCTCGGTCACTTCGGCCGGCTACAGTTAATGACTTTTGTTATTTGGGCAATGACGACACAGAAACTGTAAGTAAATCTTTATGTTTGTTTTGTATACCTTAATCCTCTGCGACGTAATCTGTTACTATAAGTATTAGCTGTTTATAGCAATGAAAAACTAAACATTCATTTCTGGGTCTGAGCACTATGGGACTTAACATCTGTGGTCATCAGTCCCCTAGAACTTAGAACTACTTAAACCTAACTAACCTAAGGACATCACACACATCCATGCCCGAGGCCACGATTCGAACCTGCGACCGTAGCGGTCGCGCGGTTCCAGACTGCAGCGCCTAGAACCGTTCGGCCACCAAAGGCCGACTAAACATTCATTTCTTGAATGGTATCAACTTGCAACACTGGCTATCACAGCATGGATTAAACCATCCTCTTATTTCATATTGTTCAGCACTACGTAGTTCCTGCTGTGGACTCATTCTCAAATATAAAGTATAACCCATCAAACGCACATACCTGAGTTACGGTCAACTTACTTTAACTGTCATTACAAACTACAACAATGTAACAACGTATCAACGTGGTACAAATCCCTAACCAAGTAGCGATTCTTAGCATCTTGTTGACGTTGTATGAAATCGATATTGTGAATGCTGCAGCTTGCCAGCCCGAGTGGCCGAGCGGTTCTAGGCGCTACAGTCTGGAACCGCGCGACCGCTGCGGTCGCAGGTTCGAATCCTGCCTCGGGCACGGATGTGTCTGATGTCCTTAGGTTACTTAGGTTTAAGTAGTTCTAAGTTCTAGGGGACCGATGACCACAGCAGTTAAGTCGCATAGTGCTCAGAGCCATTTGAGCCTCTTTTTTTTTGCTGCAGCTACATAAAAAAACACACGTTTTGCTGATATCTGCACGAACTGCCCAAAACGCTTGATACGTACGCGATATTTGCTCTATTGCACACACATCCTGTTGAGTTTGTTACGCGTCTATTCCTCTCGCCGCCCAGTCCCCCACAAAGCGTGGACCTCGTCCGTTCCTTTAACACGGCGGGCCTTCATATCTCACCTTGGCAGTTAGGGAAGTAGGCCAGGATAAATTAGTGCAACGCGCAGCCCTCCACAGCTGGCCCATTCATCTGTGGGACTTAAAGTACCCCAGAAAATAAACAGCGACACTTACCGTTAATTATGACCGAATTCTCCTTGGACGCGCGGTCCGTCAAGCATGAATCTTCCTAAAAGGCGATTTGTCTTGTTTAGCGCACCGGTCTCAGACAGGTCCCCCACCTTGCGCCACGCTGCCAGAGACAGACGTCTTTCCGCTCCTGTGTTGACTCAAATGTCCGGAAGACATCGCCCAGCCTGTGGAGGCATTCCTATTCATTTCCGTGGCGGGAAATACGAGCATTTCTTTGCGAAACGTTGCGATGAATGTACCCAACGGAACACCAAAACTGTTTTGTGGCACTTGTCGAACATATATGAAACTCTTATCACATGAATCACGTTTCAACTTTTTGTTACTTTTTATGCATAAATAAAGTAACGAAAAAATAAAAGTTGTTAGCAGTTTAGACAATAGGCATCTCAACAACGTTTCTAGCCCCCACTATCTCGTTACGAATACCGTCGCCTGAGGGGCCAGCAAATATTTTTACTAACTTTGAATCCCTCATTTTCATCCAGTTCTGTGTTGATCAAGAAAATAGTTCTTAAGATCCAGAGAAAGCTAACAACTGCTTGGGAGGGAAATCGAAAAATAATGTGGATGGACGGCAAATGTAGGGGAGCAGATTATAGAGACTCTACGAATAACGCGTTCTGATTTCATATTCTAAGTGGGGCACTCAAAAGCCTCTTATCGTGGAACATGAACTGCAAGAAACATACATATGACGATATATGTCCCACAAAAGTTGCGACAAACTTCGGGGGGCTGCAGACGGTGTTTTGAGGGACAAATAGAGGAGAGGAACCCACGTTCAGAAACGTCAGCCAACGATGCTATTGTGCGTCGGATTTATACGCGACGGCGCCTGCCGCTATGCCACCCCTTCGGCAGCAAACGTGACTTTGTACACTGACAGACTGTAGGCGGAACGTCTTACAATGTTGTTTGTTACTTCAGTGATCACGACTCATTACCACGATCACCAGCGGAGAAGATGCAGGTAGCTGCTGCGCAGGAAGGCTTTGTTTCCTATAAATGAGATGCTCTGTTGCCTTGATGGATTACGGTTTTGAAGCACAGATTTTCATCTGCACTTTATTTTTTAAAAATAAACTGTGGATGGAAACCCATGTCCTAAACCGTCACCCACCGAGAGACTACAAAGCATCCCATACATAAGATACAAGGGATTTCTGCTGCTAAAACAGCAGCTAATTCCATCTTCTCGACTGGCGACGTAGCAGTCAATGGTGATCACTGAATAACATACAACATTGCGAGTCGTTCCGCCTACAGTCCGTCTGCGTAAAAAGTCACGTTTGCCGCTGAAGGGGTGGCCCAATGGCAGGCGCCGGCGCCGGCACCTGTAACTTCGACGCTCAGCAGCGTAGTTGGAAGATCCTTCTGGACATGGGTACTTGTCGAGGCTAGACGCTATACGTGAAAAAGGACAGCAAACTTTCAGAGGAAGAAAACGAATTTCTCTTCACAGCGTGTAAACACCCCCCTTCCCCCAAAACTACCGCTCGCACATTTGTTAATCTTATCAATGAGAGAGAGAGAGATAATTACTTCTGTTACTTTGTTTTTATTATCTTTGAAGAGATATTTCCCCTGGATGTTGGGCAAACTATAGTCCTTTCCACCGTGTCTGTTCTCTGCTGAGAGTCTGTTTCACAGCAGTCATCTATTCTCAAATACAAAATGTTATTCCCTCCTCCTTCACGTGGTTTTTCGGAGTGTGGACGTAAATATCGATGTTGAGGATCTCGTTGGATTCCTTCCACGACAAATTTTTCAGAACAAAAATAGACCAAGACGCTAACAGGTAGTTAATAAATATGTTCCCATTATTATTTCACGTTTCATACAACAGAACATGAATTTCAGTGTTGTTATATCTTCGTATGCTAACTAGGTCAAAGCCTGCCCTTATTACACTGGCCAAACGGTATTAACTGACCTCCCTGTCTGAAAATGCACGCCACAGTATAAGCAGATGCTCTAAAGCGAATTTTAACGGTTCACTGACACGCCCAGTGTTCCTGTTAGCGTCAGCTTATGTGCAAGTAATTTTTTCCTATTAGGATTGTTCCAGCATTTCATAGCTAGTAAACAGAAATGAAGAGCGAAACAAAAGGTGACAAAATTGTCTGTTAAACTCTAATTCCACAAAGGAAGTTTCAAAAGTAGAAGTAATAAGAACAATACCACACAGTAATGATGCTTCGCAAATTTAACAAGTCCATATGTTACTGTACGGAATTTTTGTGTAGTTAAATTCTATATTTTCCCTTCAAAAGTCAAAAGCGCGAAGTTTTCTGCACCTTCGTCGTCGTATGTAAAAGAATTAACGTATCGTTTATTAACGTTATGTTAACGTGTATGTTAAAAATGAAGTGAAGGTTCCCTTTTTTGCATACATTAGTACAAATTCTTGGGCGGCGGGCGGCAGTTTGAGTTCGCCATCAGACGTGACATCGAGAAACACCATGGAACATTACATGTTTAAAAAGTAAATAGATCAACTATCAAGGCCGCAGCTTTTTGTTTGTTTCAGTTCAGTTCTGACATCCACACTGACAGCATATTGGATCTTGGTTCAAATGGCTCTGAGCACTATGAGACTTAACATCGGAGGTTACCAGTCCCCTAAAACTTAGAACTACTTAAACCTAACGAACCTAAGGACATCACACACATCCATGCCCGCGGCAGGATTCGAACCGGCGACCGTAGCAATCGCGCTGTTCCGGACTGAAGCGCCTAGAACCGCTCGGTCACCACTGCCGGCATATTGGATCTGTTCACGCAATAAAATTATATGGCTCAACAACACAGTGGTATTCATTTGCATGAAAGAATAAGAAATACAGGGTGACACAGAATAACGGCACTGTTTGAAATGAGTAGTGGCAGCCACGGGTAGGTGACAGCACTGCGGGTTCGTGACAGCGCGTTAACAGTCAGCCATTTCAGTAGTCGTGGATCAGTGGCACGGAGAACAGCGTGCGTTAGCCAAAACAATGATGGTTTGGTAGCGGCGCAGAGGGAGTTTGGACGTTTTTTATAATTTTGGATGTCACGATGCCGTTCCGTCGAAACACGCGATGAAATATTGGATTAATAATTTGAAGAGACTGGATCTGCCCTCAAAAAGAAACCAACAAGACGACCAAGAAGTGTACGTTCTCCAACGAACAGTGATGTTGTACGCGAGTCTGTGTTAACGGACCCCACGGCGTTCAATCCCGTAAGCAAGCAAGCAGAAGTGGTTGGAATGTCCCGGGAGAGTGTTCGCAGAATTCTTCATCTTGATTTAAAATTTCATCCGTGCGAACTTCAGATGGTGCAACAATTGTAGGACAACGATTACCGATTATAATCAGGATTCTGTCAACAAATGATAGCAAAAATAAACAATGACGACGAATTCCTAACAAGTTGTAGATGTCAAATGAAGCACATTTTCATCTCACAGGTTATGTGAAAAAAAACACAGAACTACCGTTACTGGGCAAAGACAAATCTTAATGACGTTCATGAGCGCCCTTTACACGCTACGAAAGTGATCGGACGGTATGTTTTCGCAAATGAACAAGGAAACACAATAACTGCCAATGCCGATCGTTACGTGGAGATGTTACGAACTTTCGTTAAACCTGCATTGAACAACTGTCCAAACGATGGCATATGTGCGAGAATTGTTTGGCAACCGTGTGATCTCGCGATTCTGTAACATTCCCTTGCCCCCTCGATCGCCAGGTTTATCAGTTTGTGATTTTTTCTTGTGGGGCTACCTCAAGGGCAAAGTCTGCACGACTCGACCAAGAACACTGGATGAGTTAAAACAGAGAAATCGGGATGCAATCCACAGTATCCCAGCTGAGATGTTGCAGCGGTCAATGAGGAATCTCAACAGCAGATTTCACGAATGCATTCGTATAGGAGGACGTCATCTAAAGAACTTATTTTTTAAGAAATGATAAATGTCATCGAAGTTTTGTAAATGGCAAAGTTGTAAGGTTTCAATTATTATGAATGCAATTTATTTCCTTCATCACTTCTAGTTTTATTGCATTGTGGAAATGTTCCCGTTTTTCTGTGTCACCCTGCACTTCGAGATCAAAACTGCATTAAGAATAGGTTTTAGGAATTTACCACCCAGAAACATTTCATTCTTTCTTAAAAATCATATACAGGGTAAATGAATGGAACGGCCATTGTTCACGGGGATGACAGCAATGGTCTGTTAGAAGCAAATGGGTTCATGCAGTCTTACTTCGGATCGTTCCCAATACGAAAGTTTGGAACTCTTAGTGTTGCTGTTGTCTTCAGTCCGCAGAATGGTCTGATGCAGTTCTACATGGTATAACCTGTGCAACTCTCTTCATCTCTGCTTAACTACTACAACCTTCATCCACTGGAACCTGCACATGTAACAAAGCCCTGATCACACCCTAAAAATTTTACCCTCTACACTTCCTTACATTACCACATGAATTATTCACTGATGCCAAATATGCGTCCTAACATACATCTTGTTTTAACTAAGCTGTGCCATTAAACTCTTTCTCTCCCCAAATCCATTCAGCACCTGTTCATTAATTATCAGATCTTCATATCAAATTTCAGCATTCCTCAGTCATGTCATATTTCAAAAGCTTGTGTCCTCTTCTTGCTTGTACTGTTTATCGTTCACGTTTTAGTTCCATGATTTCCTACCTACACAACCGACGTCGCGAAAGCACGCCTCTCCAGTGGCTCTCGACACGGAGGTAGCCAACTCGACCCTGTGGTGGAAGAAATTTTCACGACCAGTATTCGGCTGGCGAGATGAGGAGAGATGGTGGCATAAGATGCCGATCATTAGTCTTTTGCGCCAATGTGCTGGATTAGATTCCAAAGTTCACTGTAGTGTCTCTTGAGGCGAGGGTATGTGACACTGTGACACGAACCATCCGTAAGAGGATGTTTACCCCTGAGGTACCGTTGGTACTACTCTCATCGCACAACAGAAACATTACGCCACACAATACGCGCAACCATTACAGCCACTTACACGGATACACTTAAGACGAGGAGGAGGAGAAGGGGGAGATTAGCATTTAACGTTCCATAGACAACGAGGTCATTACAGACCAAGCAGAAGGCCAGTTTAGTGAAGAATGGGAAAGGAAAACGACCGTGCCCTTTTAAAGGAACCATCCCCGCATTTGCCTGAAGCGATTTAGGAAAATCACGGAAAATCTAAATCAGGTGCACTTAAGACATAAATATTATACACTAAGGTGACAAAAGTCATGGGATAGCGATATATACATACACAGATGGCGGTAATATTTGTACAAAAGGTATAAAAGGGCAGTGCACAAGCGGATCCGCCATTTATACTCTGGTATTCATGTGAAAAATGGGCACGGAACGGTAGTTGGAGCTAGACACATGGGACACTCCGCTTCAGAATTCAATGTTCCGAAATCCAAATTGTCAAGAGTGTGGCGAGAATACCATATTTCAGGTATTAACTCTCACCACGAACAACACAGTGGCCGACAGCCAGTGGCTTTTGCGTACAGTTGTCAGTGCTAACAATCAAGCAACACTGCGTGAAGCAACCGCAGAAATAAATGTAGGACGTACAATGACCGTATCTGTTACAACAGTGCGGCGAAATTTGACGTTAATGGGCTATGGCAGCAGAGGAGCGGCGCGAGTGCCTTTAATAACAGCACGGCATCGTCTGTAGTGTCTCTCCTGGGTTCGTGACCATTTCGTTTGGACCTCAGACGACTGAAAAACCGTGGCCTGGTCAGGTGATCCCCTTCTTCAGTTGGTATGAGCCGAGGGTGTGGTTCGATTGTGAAGCACATCCAGCGAAGCCACGGACCCATGTTGTCAACTACGCACTGTGCAAGCTGGTGGTGGCACCATAATGGTGTGGGCTGTGTTTACGCGGGATGGACTGGTTCACTGACAGAAAATGGTTACGTTCGGCTACTTGGAGACCATTTGCACCCACTCATGGAATTCATGTTCGCATACAACGCTGGCGTTGGATGACAATTCGCCTTGTCACCGGCTCACAACTGTCCGCGATTGGTTTGAAGAACATTCTGGACAATTAGAGCGAGCTGCTGCACAACGGTGGACAAAAGAAGGTCTGACGATATTAGGAGGCATCCCACGACTTTTGTCACCCTAGTGTACATTGCGTGAAAGGGGGACACCGTTGTCCAGGATGGAAACCTGATTTTTCTTTTACTTGCGTGGCTATAAGGCTATACTCCTGGAAAATATTTTCAGGAAAGACGTTACAGCACTTAAATTTATATTCAATGTCAATATACTTCTCTTTCCAGGAGTGCTTTTCGTGCTACACCCAGTTGTGCATTATATGCTCTTTACTTCTGCCGTTGTCCAAATGCTGCCAAGACAGCAGCATATAATGCCCTAATTTAAAACTCTCAGCATCACCTGATTACATTCGAATATACTTCGTTACCTTTGGTTTATTTTTCTTGGTGTTCATCTTGCAATATCCTTTCAAGATACTATCCATTTCAACTGATATTCCAAGTCCTTTGCCGTCTCTGATAGAATTGCGGTGCAATCGACAGAATTTAAACTGTTTTATACCTTTTCCCTGAATTTCAATTGCCTTTCTAAACTCCTTAGTTTCTTTTACGGCTTGATCTATGTAGAGTCTGAATAAGGAGGGTAGGTCTATAGCCCTGCCCCACTACCTTTTAAAGTACTACTTTCATTTCAAATCCTTGGACGCTTTATTACTGTAGTCTGGTTTCTGTACAAATCAAGATAAATACGCTCCAATCGCTAGTAATTTCAAAATTTCCTTGAGTTTATTCCAGTCAACAACGTCAAAAACTCGTTCTTGCCCTATTATTATTAAATTTTAATTTTTAGAAATGGTTATTGCACTGTAAAACCACAGTCACAGAGAAAACCATCAAATAGTATTATCGTCGCAACAGTTTGTTAACGAATTATTGCACGCTCCAATACATGTGACGGCGTACGAAAAGCAGACATAGAGTTTTAATTATCATCTCGGAAAAATGAAATTACGTAACTAAATTTTTGTTTGTTTGCAGGTATATAACTGTACTCCTGCGGCCAACTGATAAGTGGATGTGGACTGTGCCATTTTGTTTTGACTCCTCTAGCGGACTGCTACGGTACTATAGGGCTCGAGATTTACAGTATCTGGCGGGAATACAGTCACGTAGCTACAAACAAACAAATTAATTACGTAATTTTTTCCCAGATGATAATTAAAACTAGTAAGTGATCTATTTTTATGGCGCGAGCAATGTGCGAAGTCTTCCTCTGAAGTTTATTGAGCATATTCGAGACATTCTCGCACTGGTCAAACAAACTTTTGACTAAGCATCTCAAAAAATTGACGAACTTACTTTCGGCACCACGATTCATTCGCGTCTTAATTATACAGTATTTCCTCAGGATCCTTCGAAAAAAATATCGGACTGGTTTCCCAATGGCTGGAGTTTCGTATTCGTTCTACCCCGAACTGCATTGAACAAATACTCGCTGATGCAAATGACTAATCAGCGATTGAGTAGTCAAGCTATACTGGAACTTTTCGTTTGTTTACGAGCATTATTTACGTTGAAGTTCGACAGTTACAGTGGAACCTTGTTTATCCGTCCCCCATCAACACGGATCTCCGGTTCATCCCGATAGTTTTTTTTTTTTTTTAATTTAGTAGCTGAACAGTATTTGATAATGCGGAGGTCTACGGACAATGACTGTAATGATGATCGATTAGCTGACGAATTTGGCTTTCGATGTGACGATATTAAGACAAATACAGAGGCCACATCGCCACTGGGCAAAACATTAATTTATTTAATGTAGGTTGATTCTTACAAAGATGGAGACAGCAACCAGCCACTATTAACAAAGCCATTAATTAGTAACACTATTAATAGTGGCTGGTTGCTATCTTCTTCTTTGTAAGAATCAACCTACATTAATTGTACACAGCCACGGTCTCACCATGTCAGTTATAGACAAAATAGCTTTGATTGATTTGAATGCCTGGTACGAATTACTTCGGCCGAGTTAATTGCTGGTGAAATGGCTGCTTGATTGTCGTGCACTTAACATCATTCGAATCTTGGTGAAAACAAACTTACTAATTATATCTGGGTATAAAACTAACTGTACTTTTTTCGATATTTGGTCAAAATTTACCTAAAATAATGTTCAATTTGTGTGTTTACGAGAAAAAAAAAACATGTGTTTTTACGTTGTTCTCATTTTATCCTGAATTACCGAAGTATCCATATTTTCGGTAATTTGGAGGACCTATAGACACAGTTAGTTCGGATAACGAGGGTTCATCAAGGTTGTTTTTTTGTTAACAAGGAATCATTCTTTGTTCTCTCTCTCTCTCTCTCTCTCTCTCTCTCCGTCTGCATAAGCAATACCGCATATCGCCATCAATAACATTCATGATTCCGTGTAGTCCACGTTGTTCACCGGACAATTCGTAATCAGCAAACAGAAATACATGTATTGTGGTATTCCCTTACAGCAGCTGCACACATACATCGAATTTTCAGTTTTCTTTGCCCATGAAATATGAAAATAGCATCATGGCTACTAGCCACAACTAATAACATCTGTTAATTCTTGGGCTTACAAAGCGAATAATCATATAGGCCTATTGACGTGTCAAGGAGGTCACAGAAGCTCGACTGTCTTCGTGAAGGTGCACAGCGAATCTCTCTTAAAATAACACCTTGTCCCATTCCATTAAAGCATTTTTTACAATGTCATTTTTCTCGTAAAACCGCATTCGAGCTGCTTCCACTGCACTGTGAAACTAAAATGAAAACAATATGTCCAAAATTCTGGTTTCTCTCGCTACTTTATATTTAGTCTTTCTTAAGGCGTAACTAGCATACTTTTTTTATATATAAATCTTCCAAAGTGTTCATCAAGTTTGAAAACACAGATCTTTTAATGCCGAGCTGCAAATGAGAAACCGTAATGAATGTACAAGCAGAGTGTTGTGTGGCAACTACTGGCGCACTAGTGGTGAAATTGACTCTCTATAAGGTTACACATTTTGGTTACAAGTTATTACATTGTTGTATATACAGGGTGAACACCAATAAACGGACAAACTGCAGGGGCGGATTCTCGACCGGAAATGGAGGAAAAAAGATCCTATGAACTTGTGTCCGGGAACGCACCGTTGCCACGGTAGAAGGTGCTGACGAATGACAGTTCCTCTGACCACGTGTCGTGTGTTCCTTGTGATTTGCAGGCTGTGTGATTGACGCAGCTTACTGTAAGCAGGAGAAAGGTGCGGCATTCATGTCGGGAACAAGCCGAGATGGTATTTGTGCACGGCCAAGCAGATGGCAACAGCCGTGAGGCAGCACGGCTGTACCAAAAAGAAGTACCCTGACAGACTACGACCACAACACATAACATTTCATGCTCTTCTTGGGCGTTTGTGAGATCATGGGTCCTATTAGACAGACAAAAGTGCAGGGAGGCGGCGGACTGTGCGTACACTATAATTGGAGGATCGGATTCTGCAAAATATTGAGACGAACCCTAGTACAAGCTCCAGGCAAGTGCCCCCCCCCCCCCCCCCCCCCCCCACAACGTGGTCTAAGCCAAAGTACGATTATGTTTATCCTGCATGACAACCGCTACTGTTCCTGTCACCGGCAATCCCATGTAGGTTACTCTGAACAACTGTTGAGATGTGGCTGCGATACAGCCCTGTACTGTGTTCCGGGACAATTTGTTATCATATATATGGCGACGCGAAATTCCCGCACTCGGGTTTCGCAGCGCGACTCATCACATGCCAATGATAGAAAAGCCTCATACAAAATTTCGTCCGGCTAGTATATTCGGCAGAAAAAGGACGTTAAAGAATGGCAATTTGGCGACACTGTAATCACATTCATGGTAACTACCTCTGTCAGCGTATATTAGACGTACTGTAAAATTGGTGCAGTGGATAGAGGTTAGGGTTAGCATGCAGGAGGTCGAGGCTTCGATCCTGGTTGCGGCGCCTTTTATTTATTTGCTAATTTTATTTTGACATTTCATACTGTAATGTACACAGTTTCTTAGCTCACATGTATCCTAAATTTACATTTTGTAACGCTGAACATAACAAATACGTGGTTAGACAAATAAGAAATAGACAGTTGAAACAAATGACGTGTCATAGGACAGAATAACTACAAAAAAAATATCAATTTCGAGACGCTAAAAATGATAGCACAGTACAGTAACACAACATCTACTAGCCATTTATACTACATGTAATATGAGCGCTCAGATGTCGCACATTAGCAACCAGTGACATTACTAATGTCCATATTAATGAGCACATGACCTTCGCAACAGAATACCTTGTCCTCAGAGGAGATGCTCAAAGCGATCTCCCTGCACGTCCAAACATTGCGCAACCTGCCGGATCATACAGCTGTGGATCCTTCGCAGCTAAGCTACGTTCACAGTAGCAAGAACAGCATGAAGACGCGCTACCAATTCTTCCACATTCGTCGGCGGGGTAGAGTATACGTGCTCCTTCAGCTATCCCCACAAGAAATCCAGGGGATTTAAGTCAGGTGAAAGCGGTGGCCATACAACTGGAGCTCCACGTCCGAGCCATTTCCCTGGAAATATTCTGTCCAAATACTGTCACACATTAATTCCAGAGTGTGGTGTTGCACCATAATGTTGGAACCATATCCTCTGCCGAACATGTAGTGGAACATCTTCCAGCGCGTCAGGCAGATAGTTTGAGTGGAATGCATGATACCTTGGTGCAGTCAACCGGTCACGCAACATGTAGGGGCCCAAACACCTGTCGCCCAATATTCCGGCCCAGACGTTGATATCAAAGCAAACTTGATATCCACTGCGCATATTTAAGACACCCACACGAGTGAATGCTGCTTCATCCGACCATATTACGGTGTTCTCGAAGTTATCGTTGACTTCCTGCTGGAACCATTCACAGGAATGCATCCGCTGATAGCGATCTGCAGGATGCAGGTGTTGCGTGAAAGAATAATGATAGGGGTGCAACCCGTGCCCGTGCAGCACGTTAACGACCATGCGTTGCGAGACACTCACCTGCCTTGCTACGCTGCGTGTACTTCGCTGAGATTCTTGGTGTATGACCTCCAGAATAGTTGTCTCAGTAGCTGGAGTACGGTGAGTCCGTGGACGACATCTGTCACGCGATGGTGGAAGGAGAGAACCTGACACCAGAAGGCGCAGCTCCAGACGACAAAACACATTTTTATCTAGATGGCGTCGACGAGGATATCTAGCAGCATATTCACGAGCGGCAACACCAGCCCGGTTATCAGATGCACCAAGGACCAGAAGCATATCCACAAACTCATCGTTTATGTATGCCATACGTCTGCCACACTGGTTTAAGAGGTTTAGAATGAGAAAATTCGATAAATGTACGCATGTACATTGAAATCTGTCACGGGGCGTTACTCCGCTCGCAGCTAGTTCCTGTTTGGTGGACAGCGCATACAGTATAAACACGTCGTCAGTCCTGAGCGCTGTTCCACCTAACGCGGATTACGCCTGTGGCAGATATTGTTCTGCATGATTCATTCGGACACCGTTTATTGTGAAATGTTCGGTTTCGAATTACACTGTTTCCCTAACGGCAATAGAAGTAATGTTTCCACAGTCCCATCCATATACTACTACTACTACTACTACTACTACTACTACTACTAATAATAATAATAATAATAATAATAATGCATTGAGATACGTACTAAACAACATGCGGTTACCAGGCTCATTGTTGAAAGGCATAATTAGTGGGACCAGGGTGGTAACACATACAGATATTAACCGAGTTTAAACGTTTGCAAAGCACGTTGCTAGCCCTACTGGTAACGTAAGGCCCTAACGAAATGTAATGGACCTGAACGAGGCAAGAATAATAGCTGGTACTAATCTATGGGAGCATTGGAGGAAGGTACAAAGAAAATAGGTTTCGCATCTAGTAGATGTGGTGCGAATAAATTCACGAAGGGCTACTTTCAAAGCTGTTCTTGAACCATCGACCTCTAGCATGCTAACCCAAAGCTCTACCCACTACCCATACTGTACAGCACGACTAATCTGTGCTGACAGAGGTAGTTACCACACTGTGGTTACAGTGTTGCCAGATTGCCACTGTTTGACGTCCTTTTTCTGCCGGATGTATTCGCCGGTCGGAATTTTGTGACAGACTTTTTTTTTTTTTTTATCGCTGGCATGTGAGGAGTCGCGCTGCGAAGCCGAGTGCGCGAATTTTGTTTCACCCCGTGCGTGTACTACCTATTCAAAATGATTAGATATATGTGTGTTCCCGTATGTGTAAGTGAGATGGTTGGATGGATAACGTGTCTGAAGGCCAAAAAAATGTAAAACAAACTTAATAGCTTCTCTCTCTCTCTCTCTCTCTCCCCCTATCTGTCACGTGGCAAGGGGAGGAGGGAAGGGCGAGAGATGGCACTTGCTCCTCCCTCCCTGGAATTTCGAGTACAGAGTTTTTATTCATTACATTATTATCATATGATTCTACAACTGGTTTTGCGTGATTCCGCTAAACCGATCGTTAGCCAGTTGCTTACACCGCATTGTGTGTCCGATCGCCGTGGGTCTCGAAACTGAAAAAATAACTTATATTTTTAAAAATAGAAATTTTACAGCGAACCCCCATGATTACAGCCCACATGATGATCAACTAGGGCATTATAAAATTTTGTAGGAGTTAGTAGTCTGTGTCTAAGAATTATGTTCTTCGAGCATGTTAATTTCATTATCTCTGAGTATATGTCTTTAAATTACTGCAAATGAGGCCTTCAGTGAATTTTCTTTTCACGCACGAATTTCCCACTTTAATGCAGATTTTTTTTTTTAGGCTATCGATGAGGTAGAAAGTACTGACAGACAACACTGAACTCATAATACATATATATGTGGTGGAAATAATAAAAAAGAAATTCTAAATTCATGAGAAGAATTTCTGGAATTGAAACTGGAGCGAAATCTCCGCAGGGCACTGCGTACGTGGAGATGCGATTTTGATACTTTGTTATGACTGCTAGTCTCCAGTAGCGCTTTATGCACTCTGGCCACGGTGATTAATGCCAGTTTATTTAGGGATGGGGTCCGTGACATAACAACCAGTGATAACGGCGATATTAATACTCTGCATTAAGCAGGAGCGCGAGCGTGCAAACAGTTTCCTGAGAGCTGTTCAATTTTAGTTGTTAGATCACGGCCACGCGCTAAAAATACCGCCCAAACGGTGAATCACTGTTTCGGGAGAGAACACAGAGTGCAACATTCATTAAAAGCAGCCAAGCTTTCTAGAACACGGGCGTACCCGAGGCGGCCAGCAGGGTGGTCGCGAGGCATATTTTCAAACGGGGACACGCGGAAAGAGAGAGAATAACAACCAGACCGAGCTCTCTCCAGTACACTTCACCCACTTGCCTCCGGACCGTCTGTCAGGCATTTACTGGCCAGCATCCCGTAACTTGGGTGATCGCCGTCATTCCTCTTACGAAAACGTAATTATATGTAGGAAATAACATACATCTTATGCAGGGTGATTTTACACTCCATGTAACCGTATGCGCAAAAGCTCTTAGTTTCGCATTGAAACTTCATCTTTAACACATCTTTTATGCATTTTAATCCAAAAAGTGACGTTGACTCATATTTTCATAATAAATGTTCGAAATGTTACCCTCTTGCTTCCGCATACGCACGCATTCATCGAATCATTGACTATCGTACCCTTTCAAATACTATCAGACGGTGTCGAATGTTTTTGCAGACCCGATGATACGACAATGCAAAGCTTCTGATCTGGATGTGGTTCTGCATAAACCAATTGTTTTAGATGCCACCTAGTGATGAAAAAAATAAAAGAAAGGTTTGAGTTTGGGAGAACGTGCAGGTCACGTAAGTTCAAAATGGTTCAAATGGCTCTGAGCACTATGCGACTCAACTACTGAGGTCATCAGTCCCCTATAACTTAGAACTACTTAAACCTAACTAACCTAAGGACATCACACACATCCATGCCCGAGGCAGGATTCGAACCTGCGACCGTAGCAGTCGCGCGGCTCCAGACTGCAGCGCGTAGAACCGCTCGGCCACCTCGGCCGGCTCATGTAAGTGACCCTCCCCTATCCATCTATCTGTCATGGTAGATCCAGCCAGTGGATTTCGAACAACGAGACTAAAATATGCTTGAGTCCCGTCATGCACAACTCAAATCCTTCTTCTTATTTGCAAGGGCGTATCCTGCAGTAAGCCTTTGAGAGTATTCTGCATAAAGTCGTTATAGGCAGCACCTGTAAGACGTGACCTCTTACCAGTCAGTCACCTGCAATCGCTGCCTACACAGTTATCTTAAACTGACGCTGATGTCTAGCCTGACTTGCAGCACGAGGACTTAGATAGGCCCATATGTGATGCTCGTAGAAATATGTTATTACATCTCCTCCAACACGTTGCCATCTAATTTACAATGGTTCCAGTGCGTCAAAATGATCTTTGAACGACTGCAACATACAGCCATATAGGATAGAAGGTCTGAAAAGCCTTCTTTGATAGAGTGCGCTGAAGTTGTTGCGCTGTATGTGAAAAGCCGTTGAGCACAAACTTTCATTAATAAACTGAAAACGAAAGATTTTTTCGAACATATATGCATATGAACTTATTTCTTGTTTTGGTGTAAGAAACCAATTCCCAACGCCTATGAAAGTGTTTCTGGATCACAGTGTACAGTGTGAGTGGATTTTCCACTATCAACGTTTAACGAGAGGAGGATATACGATGAATATCAACAAAAACAAAACAAGGATAATGGAATGTAGGCGAATTAAGTCGGGTGATGCTGAGGGAATTAGATTAGGAAATGAGACGCTTAAAGTAGTAAAGGAGTTTTCCTATTTGGGGAGCAAAAAACTGATGATGGTCGAAGTAGAGAAGATATAAAATGTAGACTGGCAATGGCAAGGAAAGCGTTTCTGAAGAAGAGAAATTTGTTAACATCGAGTATAGATTTAAGTGTCAGGAAGTCGTTTCTGAAAGTATTTGTATGGTGTGTAGCCATGTACCGTAGCGAAACATGGACGATAAATAGTATGGACAAGAAGAGAATAGAAGCTTTCGAAATGTGGTGCTACAGAAGAACGCTGAAGATTAGATGGGTAGATCACATAACTAATGAGGAGGTATTGAATAGGATTGGGGAGAAGAGACGTTTTTGGCACAACTTGAGTAGAAGAAGGGATCGGTTGGTAGGACATGTTCTGAGGCACCAAGGGATCACCAATTTAGTATTGGAGGGCAGCGTGGAGGGTAAAAATCTTGGAGGGAGACCAAGAGATGAATACACTAAGCAGATTCAGAAGGATGTAGGTTGCAGTAGGTACTGGGAGATGAAGGAGCTTGCACAGGATAGATTAACATGGAGAGCTGCATCAAACCAGTCTCAGGACTGAAGACCACAACAACAACAATAACAACAACAACGTTTAACTCGCTTTCTTTCATAACTGTTTGGAAGTACAGCAAAATATATACCCAGTCGCCAGGTGCGAGAATAGGAAACGCGATCTGAAGGTTCCGTAAAAGCTCAATTATGTATACAGAAAATTCATCCATCCCAGGAACAGAGAATCTCTACGATTTTTGACTATTATCAAAATAACATTCCTGGGAATTCCAAGTTTTCAAGAACTTTTTAATTTAAATTTTGAGGTCGGATAGCAAATGACAAAAAAGAAATACTTCTTGCCAATTTTCATGACATTAGGTCAACCGCAAATAACCTAGAGGCTTTCATGAGTGAGTTAGTATCTTCTGATTGCATTGTCTTAGAATCTTAAATTATTTACACCGCCAAAGGGCCGTAGACCTTAGTAAGTGACAAATTTCAACTTCATACGTTAGCCCGATCCTAAGAACGGTCTTAAGACAGACAATGTGATCCTGTAACGGTTCTGTTCTTACCGATGAGGAACGGCACACTAAAAAGACTTTATATTGTTTTTGCTTACAAAAATATTTTCGTGGTTTTGAAAGAAAGAAGAATATTGTTTAACGTCCCACAGAGGTCAAAATGGTTCAGATGGCTCTGAGCACTATGGGACTTAACATCTGAGGTCATCAGTCCCCTAGGATTTAGAACTACTTAAACCTAACTAACCTAAGGACATCACACACACCGATGCCCGAGGCAGGATTCAATCCTGCGACCGTAGCAGCCGCGCGTTTCCGGACTGAAGCAGCTAGAACCGCTCGGCCACCGCAGGAGGACCACAGAGCTCATTAGAGACGAAAAACAAATTCGGATGAGAAAGGACTTCAACCTTTTAAAAACGTATCACTCCGTCATTTGCTTTCAGAAATTGAGGAAAGCATGGAAACACTATTAATCTGGAAGGCCTCTTAGAATTTGAACCGTCGTCCTTCTAAATGCGAGTTCAGTTTCTTAAGCACTGCGCCGCCTCGCTGAGTTTTATGTTATCGTCCCATAAAACGTAAAACTCCTGATTAAAAGGCTAATTCTACAAACACCATTTCCACTTTTTTTCCTTATACAAACTTTTCTTTAGCTGGAGTTTCTTGTATGCACGCCGTAAGAAATTTACCCAGGTAATATGTTGCCTTCAGTTCTCTTAGGGACAGTTTCTCGATAAACGGCAGCAGTTTATCTGTATCATTGGCCTCGCTGGAACTGCGACTAAATGGATGCGTTCCCTCATCCATAATGATACGGTCCCATCCGACATGGTTGTGACAGTACAATCTATTTTCTGAGACACATAACAATAATTTAGATAGGTTAGCATACTATCCAACACTAGAAGGAATGTTTCGTCTTCGATTGGCACAATAAAGAGTGGTACAATCAAACTTTAGTTACTTGAGTCTGAGTAGACGGAAAACTATTTACCGTATGGGCACCCAACTGTGCGCTGTTAGTGTCACAACTTGCCGTTAGGCGCCGGTTTTGGTACGGCGACGTAGTACTGAAACACAGGCATCAGTGAGCCACTGCAGCTGCAGACAGTAAACATGGGTGTAGACAAGGTGAGCACGGCTTTACTAGTAAAGCTTTTTTATCAAAACAACAGCGTGTTGATGTTCTTCGTGGCTATCGACAATTAAAGGAATACAGAGAGGAGCCAGGGTTGAAGAATATGATTCGGAAATCAGAATTAACTGGCGATTTGGGAATTGCTCCTGGGTGAAGAAGTTACTGTTGCCGCAGCTGAGAATGCTGGACGCAATGTGCGATCGTCAAACCATGTACGAGCTCAAGACCACCAAACATTCCACGGTCCGCAGTTGTTTCGGGCAGCACAAGAGCAATCTCTAGTGCGGTTTCACTCCGCCCTGGATGCAGATGGTCGTCACACTGAGCAAAGCTTGTACTCTAACGTAAACATGGTGCGCCATTAACAAATGTTACCCTCGCGAGGAAATTAAAATGCGTTTCTTTCAATGGTTTATTGGTTATTTGTCTTGCGCATGTCCTTACAAATGCGACCACAACGTTTCATTGTCCTACGATCACTCGTTTGTTATGGGGACTCACTCAAGTAGCAAAAGTTTAATTATAACCACCCTGTATAACTATATACCGAGTCTGCATTGTTGTGCTTCACAAATGATGAGTCACTGTAACTATTCTATTAGCAACTTTTGGTGGTAGAATCTTCGTTCTATACATACAGTTTAGTATGTGACGCACGACACTCTACCCACAGGTTTCCACATACCCCACACTAAATATTAGACAGTATGTACAGAACGAAGATTAACAGTGCTTGGAACATCTCATTATTGACAACATAATGTACTTTACTACTTGTCAGCTGTAGTTTACGATGGATTTTTATCTACTTGACGCCACACGCTTTGCACTACCCTGTGAATTGTTTTAAATCACTTTATGATACCTGATGGTGATCTAGGATTGAAACTGGTTGTAATAAAGAAGTATTTGTTAGCAGTTCTTTGCAAGTGCGACTACGAAGTGTTTTAAATATTCGTGGACAGTGGGACACACCTTAACAAAATATACAAGAAGTCTAAAAGTTAATGTGGTAGCTCTTCTTAATCAATTTTTTCTGATGGTAGGAGCAAGTATATAGATCTATAAAAGAAATCTATTTGAATCTCCCTAAGTGAACTGGGTGTTTCTTGTTCTTATCTTATTTTAAACTCGTTAGATATTCGTTTAGAATACTGTCGTTTCTCACATTTCCGCTATGCTATTTTTGTTTACAAACTTTTTTCGTTACAGATCCAAACTTTCTCTCTGCGAAATATCCCACTCAATATTTCACAGTGTTCAGTTTTTAGTTCTCTCATACACAATATTTTTATTACATCCATTGGCATTTGTGGCATTTTTTCCTGTTATTTGAATATATTATCGGGAAACACGCCCAACGTGGTACTAGTAACGCATAAGCGTGCCTTTTCCGACGTCACATTAAGTTGCTCATTTTCGAAATACGGTTCTTCATTACTTCGCTTTTTATATTCAACATTCGTTTGGTGGCCGTAACTTCTTCTTCGGATCATTGTTACATGTTATGCATTGCTTTCTTCGTGTCCACATCAAGACACATTACACACAAACGTAGGGTACTTCACGGGTGTTATTTCGCTTGTAACGGTATCGCCAATTTTGTTACATGTTGTTGTAAGTCAATTATTATTCGCAAAGTAGTTATAAAATTTTATTGTAATCAAATAGGAAACTTACAAGAACATCATTTTTCGACATAGTCTCTTTGCGTTTCAATGCACTTGGTCCATCGTTGTACAAGCTTCCTGATGCCCTCATAAAAGAAGGTTCTCGGTTGAGCTGCGAGCCAGGAATGCACCGCTTCCTTCACTGCTTCGTCCGAGGCAAATCGACGGCCCCTTAATGCCTGTTTGAGTGGAACAAACTAGTGATAATCAGAAGAGGCAAGATCGGGATTTTATGGAGAATGATCCATAATTTCAAATTTGAGTTTCTGGAACGTTTCTGTAGTGTGGGCAGCAGTATGTGGACGGGCACTGTCGCGCAACAACAACACAACACCTTTTGACAGCAATCCTCGGCGTTTGCTTCGAATTGCAGGCCGTAGCCTGGCAATAAGCATCTCACTTTAACGTACTCTGTTTATTGTTGTGCCCCTTTCCCCGTAATGTTCCAGTACTGGCCCTTATGCGTCCCAAAAAACCACAAGCATCAGTTTTTCTATGGACGGTTGTCTTGAACATCTTCTTGCACGGAGAATTTTTATATATCCGTTCCATACTCTGCCGTTTACTCTTCGGCTCGTAATGATGGATCCATGTTTCGTCACCAGTAATGATCCTGTCTAAGAAGTTGTCCGCTTAGTTACCACAGCGATCCAATTTTTTTTTTTTTTCATATGGTTCAAATGGCTCTGAGCACTATGGGACTCACTGTTGTGGTCATCAGCCCCCTAGAACTTAGAACTAATTAAACCTAACTAACCCAACGACATCACACACATCCATGCCCGAGGCAGGATTCGAACCTGCGACCGTAGCAGCAGCGCGGCTCCGGACTGGAGCGCCTAGAACCGCGAGACCACCGCGGCCGGCTTTTGCAGATGCCCAAGCGCGTTTGTTTATGCAACTATGTGAGTTGTTTTGGGGCCCCATCTTGCACAAACTTCATGAAACCCAAGTGTTGTGGATGAATTCGTAGGCAGAATCGTGACTAATTTGCAGACGATGTGCCACTTCGTCAACAGTTTATCGTCTGTCCAAGAGAATCATTTCACGTGAACGCTCAATGTTTTCTTCATTTGTGGCGGTAAAAGGTCGCCCGGCTCCTTCATCGTGCCTAACACTTGTGCGACCATTTCGGAATTTTTCAATCCATTCGTAGACACTCCGTTGTGGCAAAACACTGTTCCCGTACTGTACCGAAAGTCTTCGATGAATTTCCGTCCCTGATACGCCTTCTGACCACAAAAAACAGACGGATCACTGAACGTTGCTATTCTTTGGTGCAAATAGACAGCGGAGCAGCCATGATTAACAGCATGGCAACGATAACGAAACTAACCTAGCAGCTTGAAAACTGCAAAGATATAACAACGAATACACAAAGCATGCGTCATCAACGTAAAGCGACAGTACTACCAAAATAAACAAAAAAATAACTAAATTGCGGATAATAATTGACTTAACCTCGTACATCTTTAGGTATCTGAGTTACCATTAACATCTTTATTTTCCAAAGTTTGGTGGTGTCTCTGTTGTGCATTTGCTATTTCATTACTTCACTAATATCTATGTACACGGACATCTGTAACAGTTACAACAAGGAGGCTACATACAACTGAAATGTAATTTCTATCGCTTATTATGTACATGGCGACAAACAAATGAAGAGGATTGCAACAGAGAGCATTCAGTGGAGGCGTGTTGACTGGTCTACTTGCACTGCAAGAGATCTGATTCTCCCCACAGCTGTCTGTTTTGGTGTTGACACACAGAGATTAGATTACTGATGGTTTCAAATAATGACAACCATGCTTTGACCATCATTTTATTTTTTATCACTGACGTGTTACGCTTAGTAAGAAGAATATGATCAACATTGTACTAAGGTACACTGTCCTTAGTGGGTATGGTTCCGGATTACACATAATAAGTTTGTTATGACCAACAGCGTACTTAAGGACTGGCTCTGTAGTGATCAGGTTCTGAGATACGCTTAGTGGCGATGGGTTGTAGCCAACATAGAACCACTTTACGTGGTTTTTCGTCTTACTTAATTTGCTGGAACTGCATACACAATAAGCCGCAATCTCTGAAATCGTCATAATTATCCTCCAAGTTATTGCTATGTTTGGATGAGCATCTCTTTCAGAGAGCTTCAAAATATTCAATTGGGATGTTGTTTAAATGCTCTTCACTAGCTCTTTCACATGGAACTTGGAACCATCTATTTCGCTAATTATCTCCGCTATATCAACATCTCTGCTATATTCGTCACCGAAATCAGCTGCTCATTTTCATATAAGTCGGGAGCAGCAAAACTTCTCTGTAAATGAGCAAGTGAATAACATATATTAACCTCCACCTTTCTTGCTTGCTTCATCCGACATCGCGCATCGCTCTACTCCTCTCTCGGAAGAAATCGGGAAAAGTCTGAAGCGTTTGTTCAAATAGCATATTTGCTTCAGCACCTGCACGCCGACAATAGGGATGTTATAGGATGTCCCACATAAAAACGGAACGCCTCTTGTACCGATTAATCATCTCTAGTCGAACTGCTTGTGAAGTGGCAACACTGCCTTTTATCGGAAATTTCAGGGCATCTGTGTGTTCGTGCGTCAGCTGTCGTGAGAAGCTCGTATTGTTGAGTTTAACAGAAATGGGGCAGTTTGCATTAGAACAGCGAACTGATATTGTGGAGTGTTACATAATGACATAATCCATCGAGGAAAACAAAGAAAGATTTTCAGGCGAACTGCACTGGTAAGAAACTCCCCATGACCAGCACTACTCAAGACCCGTACACAAAATGGAGGGCTCTAGCATCCGTTCACAATGAGCAGAGACATACGCGACGAACAGCGAGGACCCGTGAAACTACCGACATGAACATTACGAAAAGTCCCCGCAAGTAGGAAAGGAGGTTATTGCAGCAGTTTGGTGTGTCTCGTATATCATGCACTAAAAGATATGAAATTAAAAGCCTATTGTGAGTGTAGTGCAACAGTTGTAATTTGACGATCAGGAAAAAAAGAGTTCATTATAGTAACTGGTTGTTGAAATCAACTGCTAACAGTTAGTTGGACCTTTTGCTTTACTTCAACTTATGAGGTCGGTTTCTCTTGTCATGTTACCCAAACTCCCACCATTTGCAGATACTGGTCGCAGGACAACCCACATATTCTGCATTAAGAATATCTCCGCTCAGAGAAGATGTGTGTTTGGTGAGCGTTGCCTGCCCGGCATGCGCGTTATTGGCCCCATACCTTTCAACTACACCTTAAAATGCCAGATATCTAGAGATCTTTTACTATTTCTATTCACCATTTGAGGATGATGAGAAGCTGCATGCAGCACTCCAACAAGATGGAACAACCGCTGACATCCGGCTAAAGTATGGTCTACATCACCAACGTGTTCCCTGAAGATAGACATGTCCGTAGAGCCCCCAAAGTCCATGGACTTAACATCGTTTTATGTTGATTTATGGGGCATACTAAAAAGCAAAGTGTATACTGACAATCCTCACAATAGACGATCTTAAACGGAACATTAGGAGAGAAATTAACGACATCACACCTGCAGAATTACAGAGTGCTGCTCGTGACGTCATCACACGAAGTCAGTGATGGCTGGATGCCTATGGCAACCACTTCCAACATCTATACAAATAGGTAACTACACCTTTTTTAATGTTACTATTATCTAGTATTTTTAGTTTGTTTTTGTTACTTGAAACTCGGGCGTGAGGCGTACCGGTTTTATGTGGGATACCCTGTACAACACCGTAGCGAAATAACAGCACTAAGGCCACTGTTGGAGGCGAGCGAACTAGTAAGCGGCAGTTGTCGGAGCCAAGCGCACAATTGGCACATAAACCATGTTAGCGACAGACGTCTGTTCGGAAGTAGTCTTTACCTTACGGTGTTGATTGAAGGTAATGACGCAGCAGAAATGTCAAATGTGACAACGACGTGCATTTACAGTCGCGGGCTGAGGGAAAAGCGTTTTCTCGTATGCAGAATGAAGGAACACGAGGCGTGGGCGAAATGCACTGCTTCAGCCGGTTGATTTTTAAATCTCCTTTTCAAGTCAGCTTCTGTTCTCCTTCTGTTACTGTGCCTTTGCCGGGGGCCTATCCCGCCTCCTCCGTACGGCTCTGGTCAGAGGCGTTGGTCCTGAATAAAGATGAGTTGGAAAAACGCACAAACGGTTCTCGCGGTGGCCACAACCAACTGAGCAGATGGAAGAGCAATCGAGCGGTGAGGTACGGTGCATTCTCGCTTGAAGAACTGGATCCTCCGCAGAATCTGGCGCTTATTTTCGGACTTGGGTGAAGGCCAAGCGGAAACAGAGGTCACCGGAGACGGCCGGTAAACAGATTTTTCTGAAGGAAAGAGAGGGGTTTAAGTACACACACAGCTGGTCGCCTCACCTCCAGTGCGAATTTCCGCCATTTTTCCGCTATTCAACCTTCCACCGGCAGCAGCAAAGTAGACAGTCTAGCTCTCCCTAGAGGAAGAAGCACAGCTCGCCAAAAGCCACAATTGATATTGTCCTCTTTCTTCTGCTCACTGACGTTTACCTTTACGTTGACAAACACGTTTTCTAAGATTGTTTGAACTACACTAACATCAATGTCAAGTTTGTGTAAAAGAAGACCATCCGTCATACTTTCCAATTTATCCTTTATTGTGAATGCGTGAAATAGTGAACGTCCTAGATATACACAAGTAAACTGTAAGAACGTCTAAAACTGCCTAAAAACCAAAAGGTCCTGCAAAAAATCGGTTCATGTTCAGTGTGATGCTATTCAACAATATCTGGTATTTAAGTAGGACAACTGAATTTTCACAGTCGCTGCCAGCTCGGGAACGGTTAGTTAAATGCTAAAATATTAGATTAATTGTATGGAGAGGTAAGCGACCATTTCAAATATAAAAGCAACACTAGCACGCAAGTACTTTAAGTTTTTGCCAATCTAACTGCTTTTACAATCTTAGATATGTAAAGCACAATCTTGATGAACTCGTGAAAAGCATGGGGAAAGACAGCTGTATAATGTGCTGAAAGGCTTAAGTCTCTCTTACTATTTAAAAGCCCTGTTTTCGGAGAGCAGGCTGTGTGAATAACATACAAGCATAAATTGGTAGTCAGCAGCAGACACCAAGGGCTGATAAGCATATGCTGTGACAGAACAGTCTCTATAAAGAATAAAACACTGTGCAGGAGAAGGAAAAAGAGAATAATGAACAAAATGGAGGAGTAGAAAGAGGAGAAGGGATAGATGGAGCAGGTAGAGCAGAGGAGCACGCAAAGGCAGATGAGGAGGAAGAATCAGTTATCAATGTAGAACACAAACAAGGAAAAGGACAAAGAAAAGAAGGCAGAGGAGGAGGTAGATGATATAGTGGAGAATACAGAACCAGGACAGGACAAGGAGGAGGAGAAGGAAGAAGAAGAAAAGGGGGGAAGAAGAAAAGGGGGGAAGAAAAAGAAGAAGAGGGGAGGAAAAAGGAGGAGGGGAGGAGACTAAAGAAAGTGTAGGGAGAGGACAGGTAAGGAGGTGGAGGAGGAGGGGAAAAGAGGAGGATGGGGAATATGAGGAGGGGAAGAGGCATATGAGAAGGAAGTAGAGAAGGTGGTGTAATACAAGGAGGAAATGACGCAGGAAAGTAAATGGCCTTCGCCAAGGACTCCAATGCTACTCCGCATGTGGCATACCTGTCGGATGCACTGACTGACGACTCTGTCGGGCACGGCGGGGAACTTCTGCTTGAGCTCGTGAAAGAGCTGCATGATGGAGATGTTGGAGCAGTCACAGCCGGGGGCGGCGGCTGGCGGGAGGGGGGCGGGGGCGGCGGCGGGCGTCTCCATGGCGGCGCTCCATGCCGGCGTCCGCGTCACGGCGTCGCCGTCCGTTCCGCCAGCGGCGTCGGCATCGCGGCGCTCTGCCAACACACGCACGCTACGTCTCAACCACATTCCTCTCGGCTCTTCAATTAGGTTCAATGGCTCTGAGCACTTTGCGACTTAACTTCTGAGGTCATCAGTCGCCTAGAACTTAGAACTAATTAAACCTAACTAACCTAAGGACATCACACACATCCATGTCCGAGGCAGGATTCGAACCTGCGACCGTAGCGGTTGCTAGGTTCCAGACTGCAGCGCCTAGAACCCCACGTCCACTCCGGCCGGCCTTCAATTAGGGCACTTCCCATACTTATACTAAAAGCTCGTGCTTCTTTTGTATTTCACTATAAAGGCGATATTGCTATCATTACTCTCCAGGCAGCACAGTATGACTTTGATCAATAAGCTATCAAGAGAAAACTGGAGAATTTCCCAATTATTTTGTCGTTTCGGTAAATTATACGTCCCCATCAGGACGAAATTCAAAGGTAGTTACCGTACATTACCGAAATTGTATCTCGCATTCCCCAAGAAAGAGTTATTGACTCTCTGCAGTTCATGGCACGCTCACGCTGGTGTGTACCACCGGTGGATCGCGGTCGACTCCACTAATTACGACACCAGCAATACATCAATGTATGAGGTATTACGTATCAATCAGGAGCAACAAACAACCGACAATACAGTTTTGTGTAACCCTTCAACGATAGAGCTTTCTGAACACACGAGGCATCACATAATTTGTGATTAGATTATTGTAAAATTATTTTATCCGCTCTCTCGTTGTTTTAAAAGAATTGACTTAGAAAGTAAAGTGTCATTATATTAAAATAGTAAACGAGGGCGTCTGAATAAGCGCTCCACACCGCAGCGAGAAACAATTCTCAGCACCGACGTTAAAATGTTAATCTACGTTAGCGATCTCAGAGACAATCTGAACAATCCTCTTAGACAGTTTGCGGGTAATGCTGTCTTTTACGTCTAGTCAATTCGTCAGAAGGTCAAAATGATTTATAAAATGATTTCGACAACATATCTGCATGGCGCAAAAAAAAAAAAAAAAAAAAAAATGGTGATTGGTTGCGAGTTTGAGGCCCTCCACATGAGTACTAGAAAAACTGTTCGATTTCGGTTAAACGATAAATCACACAAACTTTTAGGCTGTCGATTCTACTAAAAGCCTAAAACCATTTTGACAGAGAACTTAGGAGATGTAACGAAAACTACCAAAGAGACTGCCTAACTATGCTTATCCGTACTTTCCTGGAGTGCTGCTTTCCGGTATGGGATTCTTCCCAGACACGATTGACGGAACACATCGCAGAAGTTCAAAGGAGAGCAGCTGCCTTTGTATTATCAAGAAATATAGAAGATAGATCTGACTATCGAACTAAGATGGCAACTATACAAAAAGGGCTTTCCTTGCTAAGACGAGATATTTGCATGAACTCATCTATAGCGGCTAATTGTTAAACAATTTATCGTAAGTGACGAATATTACCTCTTTTATATCTTCGTAAATGGCCATATATTATAAAACCCAAAACATATATCATCATACATTCCACCATCAATATGCTTTAAGAATGGGTGGCATGTGCTATTCACTGCATAACAGTATCAATCTTCAATAGGATTGTAACTCAGCTGGAAAACCGTTGACGTATGGGAACATAGCGTAATTGTGCATATGTATGTGCTAAAGTAAGTGTACAACACTGTACGCAAAATAATATAGTAATTAACCTCTCTCCATAATAACATATGCCGCAGCCAGGCCCAGCCGTAAGTGGGACGTGCGCGGAGGGAGTGATAAAACATCTGTGAGCATGCTGTTCAGCTGTATCTTGTTTGTACCTTACAATGTGATAATACGAAAATTGGGTCCGTTCATTTAATCAGGCAATTGGGCCAGTTAATTTAATTATAAAGTCTTAAAATACTGAAAATAACTATCTAAGGCGATATTTTGGGCGCGAGGAGATTTGTTACGTAAATACGATTACCTCACGATCGGAAGGAATTCGAGAACTGGTATTTAAAGTATGGCAGGAACGCTTATATTCACGAGCGGGAGGCGCAACGTAGGACTTATGTATGCCAAGTAGGAGTTGCCGGTAATGTGTCTTGTCGCAGCTGCTGTCTGTGCGCGGTAAACACCATCTTACAGCGTTCCCACGCGGCCTGCAAGCTTCCTCATAATCACACATTTATCTCCCACAAATATATCAGCATGCTCAAAAAATGAGAGTTCCTGGGCAACGGAGAGCCCTGCAACGCTTCCCTACAGCCTCAGCAGAGATGCATTAACACTGCTTTGCTTTTGCTGCAATGTCAAGTACGTATCTTCGACATGTGGATGAACAGCATGAACGTTTAATGTTCGTGATTTTGCTGTCGTAGTACGTGAGCATGAAGTGAAAAATCTATGTGATATATCGATAAAGTAAAAACGATGGTAACTTCCGATCCCTGTTCATCAATGCATTTTGTTGCGCAATAATTTCACGTACAGTGTGTTTAAAGAACAGTGTCCCGTATTCTTACTGGAGAGAGTACTGGTCAGAGCGAGAAAAAAAAGGCCAATAACATACACCGATGAGCCAAAACATTAAGACCAGCGCGAGATCGAATGCAGCCTGGTGTGTCGTTGATGGCACGTGACGCGGTAAGGAGAGTACATGAGCGGAGCCGAGACGATTGGGAAAATATTTTAGTGATGATGAGGACTATAAATGATAACATCCACTAACAAAACCGACACAGACAAATGCTAGATTGTTTGGCGCCGCGCATGCTAACTAGCATCTCGGTAATGGTCAAGCTGATCGGCTTTTCATGTGCTGCTCTCGTGAGCGTGCATGGGAAGTGGTTGAAGAACAGTGAAAGCACGCGTATGTGACAAGCTGTCGGACATTAAATGTATTCGCAGTTGCGAATATGGACAACCATCTGGTGTACAATGGAATGACGACAATGAAAATTTGTGCCCGACCGAGACTCGAACACGGATTTCCCATTTATCGTGAGTGGCCTCCTTACCATTTGACAGACCCAACACATGGTTGACCACATAACTGCGTTTTCTGTTCGCAGGCATTGTGTCCTGATAAATTTTTCTTATTTAATTATCTGTTGTTGCGGCTTAGTTCGTGCACATGTGATTGATAGGTGGTGGTCTCGCATTACATTCTCCGATCTAGCGGATAACGGAGGCGAACTGAGAGAAGATACGGACTTCATGAGATGTAGTTACAGAGAACAGACCATTTGTTTCTGTGGAAACAACGGTTTTGGTTTTCGTGTGGCTCTCGACCTACTCTTCTTTGAACAGTTCTCCTGTTTTCTTTTTGTAGAGACTTCTGGTTAAGATGTAAGAAACCAGTTGAAGGTGGTGTGCTGAATGTTAGCGGCGTACGTTTTCCAGTCCAGCGGTCGGATCTCGGTATCGCTACAGTATACTTGGCATTGGAAAAGGGGCTATTTTAACTTGCTACGCTGGTCAAAGCGATGTTGGCGACCCTAACTAGGAGCGTTTTACAAGCATAGTACTGCATATAATTGATTCAGGTCCGCCGATAAACTTTCCTTTCTAATTATTGATGAAATACGTCACATGACTTGTCTCGCGCGCAACTCATTGCCAAATTCCGGCTTCCGACAAGAGTCATGTTTTGCGCGACGAAACGATATCAGGCAGGAAATCAATGAACGTATAACGTTATGTGCATATTTGCACTTTTTGTTTCGGTAGCTATCTATGAGCCGCCAATTATCTTCCCGTTATATGCACTGAGAATTTCAGAGCAAGCCATTTCTATAAGCGACTTTATCTTAGGATTACATGATTTCAGTCTTACACGGCACTAAAGTCGTGAAAGTGCTCCACTATGAACGAAATGCGCTATCCAGCGAAGTGGGAAAGCTCTTCGAAGCTCTAAAAGCCTTCTCCGGTCTGCAGCTGTTCGTTCTAGTACCAGTAAAAAAACACATTCGAGGAACCTGACCTCATACACTAGTTCTTCGAATGACATCTAGCAGCAGCCGGGGGATCTTAGAATTATAAGGTACCTTAGAACACAAACAGACAGTCCAGTCATTCGGATACGTTCCAGACGGGGGTTGTAAATACAGCTTATTTTACGAACTAGCGAGCAAGAGCACGGAGTTTTCGTTAGTAACCAGTGCACTTCTGGGCGTATACACATAATTGGATAACGTGCTTTAGGCAGCCTATTAGTTCTGCTTGGAATTCGGTCCATCGATAGATCCTGAGAAATCAATCTTGTGGCTAGTATGAAGCGGTCCGCCACGAATTCCCCTCTTGTGTCAACCTCTTCATCTCAGAGTGGCACTTACACCCTACGTGCTCAATTATTTGCTGGACAGTTTCCCCTGCAGTTTACACCTTTTAAAGCTTACTCTCGTACAACGGAAGCTATTCCCTGTTGTCTTAGCATATGCTATCACCCAGCTTTCTTCGTGCCAATGTGTCCTATATGTTCCTTTCTTCGCCCATTCTGCGGTGAATCTCCTCATTCCATATCTTATCAGTCCACCTAACTTTCAACATCCTTCTATAGCATCATATCTCAAACGCTTAGATTCTCTTCTTTTCCGTTTTTCCTCGGTCCATGATTCACTACTATACAAAGCTGTACTCCAAACATACATGCTCAGAAATTTCTTCCTCAAATTAACCCTCCGTCGCATTATCAAGGTGGAGGGGGGTGTTTTATACCCTCCTTTTGAAAATACTGTAATCTAGTCAGTTACTTTATAATTTAAAATTTTGAAAAAAATATTTTTGTTTTTAATGAATTCTTCTGCCAAATTCCATGTATACTTCAAATTTTTTTTAAATTTTATAAAGATAACCCGAAAATTTACAAACAGGTCTAAGTAGTGGATGTCACTTTCCTCAATGAATGTAGTATTCAGTATAACACTGCCTGCGGCTCAAAGACAAACTATATGCATTATTTATAATTTCTTCTGATGAATGACAGATCGAAAACAATGTTTTGTAATTGACTTGAACTGTTCCCTGTACATGGCATGATAGCAGTCGAATTCTCGCTCTACCTTTGAGTATTTAGGTACACAAAAATTCTTTGATTACACCATCGACGATGAGTCACAAAGACGAGGTGAAAGACAATGGAATTCATTACAGGGTCCGAAGGCAAAATCGGCTCAGAGTTATGACCAAAGGTACAGTCCGGGTCCTTCCTACCAAATACCAAGTGAGCTAAATTCTTCATTTGCGTGGCCATATTGTCCGGAGTTGGCCGGCTGTTGTGGCCGAGCGGTTCTAGGCGCTTCAGTCCGTAACCGCGCGACTGCTACGGTCGCAGGTTCGAATCCTGCCTGGGCATTGATGTGGGTGATGTCCTTAGGTTAGTTAGGTTTACGTAGTTCTAAGTTCTAGGGGACTGATGACCTCCGATGTTAAGTCCCATAGTGCTCAGAGCCATTTGTCCGGAGTTGCTTTACAATTCTTGAGAGTGAAAAACCATCAACGGTGAGGTAGCAGACAGTATTTCCCGATGTAGGCGAGAAATCAAGCGGAAACCATAGTATTAAAAACCAACAGTTTTTCGATATTAAAGCAAATCAAATGTGAATAACTTAATTACAGACCACAGATGGTGCTTTACCTTATAAAGCGAGACGCGTCTGCTTAAAAAAGACATGCATTTTTTGTAGTTTCAACGACAGAAAGAATATACCCTCAAGACCAAGTAAGTTGTTGGTAGGACAGAGGATCGGGAATATTATGTTGAAAATTTCCAGTTCTACATTCGTCTTACAACCACGGGAAACCTCTCTAAAACTTAAGTCAAAATCCAAGGATGGGACACATTCTTGATTTAATTCTGGGAAAGTATGTCTCGGACAAAAAAATGTGAGCACCTGGCGCATTTGCAAGTGTGTACAGAGTAAAAGCGATGACTTGCTCGTCATGTACCGTGCACCTAGGTTGCTGTATTTAAAAATTCACTCGCGTTTCTTTAATATAAAGCAGTAATTGCTTAAAAACACACTCATATTTACCACACATTTCTTTCGTTACTGCTACGGCTGTAGCTGGAGGCCTGAAGGACGATTCTCTTCGGGTTAGGAATGGAAGTGAAACAATTATACAGCGATTCACTCGCCCAGGCGGCGACAAACAGCATGGTGCTCATGAAATCTTTGAGCGATTGGCATGCGGAGTATAGATGTAGAGGTAGAGTAGAGTACGTCAGACACCAGTTTCCGCCATGTTCTCAGAAATACCCGCACCAGTTTAAGTATAACACGCGATAAAAGGCGCAGAGATAACGCCACCAGGGCCCAGTGTAGTTGCCCGCCTGAGACTGCCATTTCGTGCATACACTGCTGACGATTTCTCTCCATGCTGCTACGGGCAACTGTCCGATTTGCAACGCTTACATGAAGAGCAACCCAGCTTAAACGGATAAAACAGAATAAAAATTATTTTTAAATAAGTAGTTATGTCTGTTCTCTTACGATCAAAATCGTTTGCCTTTAAAACCATGCATTAGTGCACGACTGATGTTTGACGGTTAACGAATTAAAAAACCACAGAATGGCAAGTTGTTGAAGAAGTAGTATCGTGTAACGGACAGGTTCACAATAGCCATACGTTAGGTATTCCTTGACAAAAACACAAATACTTGCTTCAAACAGTACATTAACAAATGCAGTATTTACAGAAACATATTTCATAAAATACAAGTTGTTCTGTTGTCGCACGTTCTTCGGTTATTCGTCCTCAAAGTACAACTTCGGAGTTCCACTGAAGTGATTAAAAGCATTCTCTTAACTTATCACACTACAAAACGGCGTAGAGATAGCAGCAGTGTTAGTATGTTATTGTTGTCGTCTTCAATCTGAACGCTCGTCTTATGGAGCCCTCGAAGCTTGTGTATCCCATGCAACTTTTTTATATCCGCATAGTTACTACACTCCGCATCAATTTGGACTTGATTACTACTCTCTAGCCTTGGACTACCTCTACAACCTTTACCTCCCAAACTTCCCTTCATTCAAATCAGCTATTCCCTGATGCCCCATTATGTGTGCTATCAACCTATCCGTGTTCTCTAGTCAAGCTGCGTCTCCCTGAGACAAAGATCTGTGACAGATCTGTCCAGAGCGTATATTGTTCGCGCGGGATCATGGGTTTCAAAGCACACCGTTCGACGCACATGGTTGAACGCGGGCTTCCCAGCAGATATGCACTTCTTGTTCCCATGCTGACCCTACGAAATTGTCAGTCACGACAGCAGTGGGCACGTAGCCATAGAGTTTGAACCGTCGATCACTGGAAACAAGCACCTTGGTTGAATGAAACACTCTTTTGGTTACACCACGTCAATGGTCATGTCCGGATATGCCGTCAGGCGAACGGTTGCTCGAAACATACACCGAGCCGAGGACGCAAGCCACTGGAGGCAGAATTATGCTCTGTGGGATACCCACTCGGTGTTTTCATTGGACCTGTATAGTAATACAAGGTATCATGAGAGCTGCGGACGACATGAACGTAATTGTGGATCACCTTCACACGTGGTGTCTTTCCCAACGGCGATCTCATCTCCCAGCACGATATCACACCGTGTCACAAGTACAGAAACATGCTAAAGTAGTGTGAAGAGTATGCTAGTGAACTCACGTTGAAGTCTTAATTCGACTTATATGCACCAGATGGAACACACATGCTACACATGCAACCAGGCACCAGCTCCGTGCCCGCAACCCACTGGCCTATAAATTACTGGAATTGCGTGACCTGTGGGTAGATATCGAATGCCACGCACGAAGGCTATTCGTTTATCAAGGTCCGATCGGTTGCGAAATGGAAACCACAACGAACATAAAAAAATGTTTCATTAGTAGCAGTCAGCTACACCTCCCACCTACTTGTCTATGTAGTCGCCGCTTCGACTTTAGATATATATTTGTCATAGCATTCTACAAACTTTCCAGTACCGCCGTCATAGAAGGCTTTCCGCCAATTCTCTAAGGTGCAGTTCGTTGTCTGTGCCAAAATGTTGCCTTCGTAGCCAATGGGCCATGTAAGCAGAGAAGAATCTCAGAGGCAGCGTCTTCATTGCCCCCTGCAGTGTGTGGCTGAGATTGTCTGGAAACAGGAAACGCAAGACAGTTACGTAACGTGGGCTGTGTCAAATCAGGCGAAGTCTCTCTCCAGGTGCTCATATTTGGCGGGAGAAACTATTTTCTAGGTATCTTCACGTGCTCATTGTACGCTGAGAACTAAAGGTTGACGTGATGCGATCGACGGGCGTACTAGAGAGACATCTGTGCAAAGCTTCAGATTTTCACTGTGCTTCCCGTTTTGCGACCGGTCGGATCTTAATGAACGGATAGCCCTCGCACCTACTGAAACTTGTCGAACCCACACCACTCAGAAGCGTTGCTATGTGGGGTTCTGAAGGTGGTCCAGCAAGCTATTAAGCATGTGGTCATTACGTTTTGGCTCATCAGGGTGGAAGTAAGATCAATGAAGATACAATGACAGGAAATGAAACCAGTGCGAAATGGTGAGGTAGGCTGAACCTGCAAGATAACATATGTAGAGAGCATTTAAATATTTGTACCAGAGCAGGTCCCGAAAACGTATTTGTTGCTTATCATGAGTAGACACCTTAACCATTAGGCTATCCGAGCATGCCTTCAGGCCTGACTCAAACATCCATCGAAACTGACGTTTCCACACTAATACCAGAGGATCCCCAACAGGGTATGAGGAAATAGTACCATAGTGAAGACTGGAGTCTGTGTAGGACCTTGGCGTTTAATAATTTCATGGCAATATCCATTGGGGCAGCGTAAGCCACAGTCTTCCACCGAATCCGCTCCTCCAGTGGTCCTACTCTCACATACCTGAGGTAGATTCTCCGGTAACAGTTTTCGAAACTCGTTGGTGGGAATGCCAGTGACAGTGAAATATGGAGTCAGGCCTGGAGGCGTGCTCAGATGGCCGATCTAATGGCTAAGGCGGCTGCACGCGATTAGCAAGAAACCCGGGTTCGATGGCATAAATCTTCAAGTAAAACAATAATATTAATAAGGAGTACCAAAACATAAATAATCAGAATGGTGAAATTGTTACAAACGTGTTAAGAAGACAGGATTACATATGAATGAAGACAAGACAGAGTATATGGTCAAACGTAAGAAAGTCTGACGTGATGTGCCTTTGATTGTAGATGGATTCACTTTTAAGACAGGTGATCACTTCAAGTGTTTAGGGTTCTTCTTATTAGAAACAACTGAAGGGATATACAAATAGAAGCCCGTCTAGTAGCAGCTAACAAATCACTTTTTAGCATTATCAATACCTTAAGAAAAATACACGGCCCAGTCACCTTAATGTGATCACTGCCTATGTTCGACTTCAATCTGCAAGAAGCACTCACATGTGGCAGGTGGTAGCACTAGCACTGAAGGTATATCACGTGTGCCAAGGGGACGCGGAAAACAGTGCAGTCATTGTAATACGGAAATGGGGCCGATTTATCTAACTTTCATAAGGACATGATTACTGGCTTTCGGGCCAAGGGTGCAGCATTTCTGAAACGGCTCAGTTTGTAAACAGGTCGTGTACTGCCATGGTTCTGGTATACCGTGCATGGCACAATGGCGCTATCCAAAACCATGCAGGGGGGAACTGTGGTGCACCACAGGCCACAGATAACAACAGATGAACGACGGCTGGGGCTATGAGTACTGGTAAACAAACGTGCAACTTTTGAGCTACTGTTCACCGAAAGATGCTGCGTATGGGCCTCCCGAATAGGCTCCTTTTCCGTGTATCTGTCCTGACGACTGCTCATCGGCGGCGAAGGCTGGAGTTTGCAGGACAGTACCGTGACTGACCGCCCGCTGACTGGCGACACGGGGGTTTTCAGATTAACCATGATGTTGGCGTGTACGGTGTGAAACGCCTGAAAGCAAACATTCTGCATGCGTAATGGTTTGGGGAATGTTTTCGTGGAATTTCCTGGTTGACCTCGTCATTCTGGAAGGCACAATGGATCAACACAAGTATGCAGCTATCCTTGTGCGCCACGTCCACCCCTACGTACACATTGTTTTAGTTCGGCACTACTGTATACTACTGGCCATTAAAATTGCTACACCACGAAGATGACGTGCTACGGACTCGAAAATTAACCGACAAGAAGAACATGCTGTGATATGCAAATGATTAGCTTTTCAGAGCATCTACACAAGGATGGCGCCAGTGGCGACACCTACAACGTGCTGACATGTGGAAAGTTTCCAACCGATTACTCATACACAAACAGCAGTTGACCGGCGTTGCCTGGTGAAACGTTGATGTGGTGCCTCGTGTAAGAAGGGGAAACACATACCATCACTTTGATAAAGGTCGGATTGTAGCCAATCGCGATTGCGGTTTATCGTATCCCGACACTGCTGCTCGCGTTGGTCGAGATCCAATGACTGTTAGCAGAATATGGAATCAGTGGGTTCAGGAGGGTAATACGGAACACCGTGCTGGATCCCAACGGCCTTTTATCACTAGCAGTCGAAATGACAAGCATCTTATCCGCATGGCTGTAACGGATCGTGCAGCCACGTCTCGATCCCTGAGTCAACAGATGAGGACCTTCGCGAGACAACAACCATCTGCACGAACAGTTCGACGACGTTTGCAGCAGCATGGACTGTCAGCTCGGAGACCATGGCTGCGGTTACCCTTGACGCTGCGTCACAGACAGGAGCGCCTGCGATGGTGTACTCAACGACGAACCTTGGTGCACGAATGGCGAAACGCCATTTTTTCGGATGAATCCATGTTCTGTTTACAGCATCATGAGAGTCGCATCCGTATTTGGCGACATCGCGGTGAACGCACACTGGAAGCGTGTATTCGTCGTCGCCATACTAGCGTATCACCCGGCGTGATGGTATGGGGTGCCATTGGTTACACGTCGCGGTCACCTCTTTCTCGCATTGACGGCACTTTGAACAGTGGACGTTACATTTCAGATGTGTTACGACCCGTGGCTTTACCCTTTATTCGATTCCTGCGAAACCCTACATTTCAGCAGGATAATGCACGACCGCATGTTGCAGGTCCTGTACGGGCCTTTCTGGATACAGAAAATGTTCGACTGCTGCCCTGGCCAGCACATTCTCCAGATCTCTCACCAATTGAATACGTCTGGTCAATGGTGGCCGAGCAACTGGCTCGTCACAATACGCCAGTCACTACTCCTGATGAACTGTGGTATCGTGTTGAAGCTGCATGGGCAGCTGTACCTGTGCACGCCATCCAAACTCTGTTTGATTCAGTGCCCAGGAGTAACAAGGCCGTTATTACGGCCAGAGGTTGTTGTTCTGGGTATTGATTTCTCAGGATCTATGCACCCAAATTGAGTGAAAATGTAATAACATGTCAGTTCTAGTGTAATATATTTGTCCAATGAATACCCGTTTATCATCTGCATTTCTTCTTGGTGTGGCAATTTCAATGGCTAGTAGTGTATCTGCCAGCAGGACAATGCAGCATGTCACAGAGCTCGCAGTGCACATGCGTGGCTCTTAAGAGTATCACAATGAGTTTACGATCCGCACTTCGCTACCAAACCCCCCGATTTAAACCCAATCGAGAATCTGTGGGACCATCTCGATCGGACTGTTCGCGCCATGGAACTCCAACCGAGAAACCTAGCGCAGCTGGCCGCGGCGCTGGTGCCGGCATCCCTGTCGGTGAATTCCAGAAACTCACTGACTGTTTCTGCACATCTCGCAGCGGTCTGCGCTGCAAAAGATGGTCATTCATGCATCTGACAGATGGTCACATTGACGTAAATCGACAGTACACACTTAGTACTAATTTCAAAATTCGCTTGCATCAATCAGTTATTGTACAGGTAACGCTGTACCGCTGTGAAGCATTAATATTTAGAATGAAATACGAATAAAAACCGTTAAATGTTCGAAAGGAAAACACCAAGGAAAATGTTTGGAAATATAATTTATGAAAATAGCTTGGAAAAGAAGATAGGAAAAATGAACTATGAGAGCTAAATGCCGAAACATCGTCCAAGTGCTAAAGGAGAGAATATTGAGCTGGGCTAATCACATAGCAAGAATCACGAAGAACAGACTACCTACAACATTCTGCGAGACAATAGAGGAAGATCCAGGGGTGGCGAAATAATCTCCATGGGGACACAGCTAGGAGAAATATGAACTCCAAACTCGACACAAAGAAATGAACGAGTCTCAAAGACCTGACGTTTGGTTGATATCGCCCTTGTCACAAATACAGTAACAATGACATTCACTCTTTACTTCAGTTGTCTACCGTTAGTTTGGTACGCTAAATGCAAAACTCTTCTGCTACTTTTAGAGTATCACATTTTGCAATCCAATTCTCCTAACATTACCTGAAGGAGAAAAAAGTAAGATTTTGGCTTAACGCGCCGCCGTTGAAAGGTCCAGTACAGACGGAGCACAAGTTAGATTTGGATCAAGGATAAAATGTGGAAGTCAATCAACATTGATCTTCTTAAAGGAACCATTCCGGCATTTGTCTTACGGCATTTACGAGAATCAAGGTGAGTATAAATAAGGATGGCCAGAGAAGGATCCCCCTGGATGCGTCTACCGTTATGACGTTCCAATCACAATGTGCCGGATATTTTGATTATTTTAATTCACGTAAAGTAATATTCTGACGCATATTCCAAAAACATCACACTACAATACGCAAACATTGTGCTTCTATGTCACTACTTTCTCAACCCCATCCCCATTCTTATGAGATGCAGGTGGTTCTTACTCTCACAGCACTTCGTTTCACATAGTAAGTGATATCTGTATCAAGTCCGTATAAAATCAAGCTAGTTGGTTGCATACATAAATACAATGACTTTCATAAATAGCGTATACAATGTAGAACAGAACAAGTAACTCCCCACCACGATTCTTTAAAGAATTGGAGTACCATGTGTAATCCATCTTAAAATGTCTGATTACTTTACAAAAGAGTTGATGTGTCAAAATATTTGACGTTAAGCGTAGAAAACCTTTATGGCTGTAGGTACAACGCTCTCATTACATTGATTTTATTAGCTTCGGATCCTTCAACTACAGAATAATGGAAGTTTAAGCGTTTAGTAAATTTTAACAAAGTCTACTTTTCCATTCACCTCAATGTTTATGACGTCGTATCTCCTGAACTGTGTGTCGTACAGTGATCTAAATTTGCACGGGCATGGAGTAGTAAACTGGTATGTGGACACAATCTGCACAACGTGTAAGGAGGCAATAAATTAAAAAGTCATGCCTGATGCTGAAGATATACTGCATGAACAGCGAATACGTAGTAAGCGATAAAAGCGATAAACTATTTTCCTTTCATTATTTTGTGGGAGGAGACAGCGAGAAAAAGTCTGTAAAAGATTTGAAATTATGTGTAGTTATTGGGGGTCGCTAGGTGCTCTCACTGGTGAATGAACACTGAGGTGACAAAAGTCACGGGATAACTCCCAATATCGTGTCGGACATTCTTTTGCCTGGCTTGGTGCAGAAACTCGACGTGGCATGCACTCAACAAGTCGTTGGAAGTCCCCTGCAGAAATACTGAGCCACACTGACTATAGTTGCCCATGATTGCAAAAGTGTTGCTGGTGCAGGTGCAGGATGTTCTGCATGAGCTGACTTCTCGACTTAGTACCATAATGTTCGATGGCTTTCACGTCGGAAGATCCGGGTGGCCAAATCATCCACTCGAACTGTCCAGATTATTCTTCAAACCATCGCGAACAACTGTAGCCGAATGACATGACATCGTTGTTACGGTACATGAAGGATCGGTTCAATTGGGCCAAAGGAAATTCCACGTAAACACAGCCTATATTATTATGGAGACACCACCAGCTTGCAAAAAGCCTTGTTGGCAACTTGGGTCCATGGCTTCGTGGAGTCTGCGCTACACTGAAAGCCTACCATCAGCTCTTACCACCTGAAATCGGATTTCATCTGATCAGGCCATGGTTTCCGAATCGTCTAGAGGCCAACCGATATGGTTACGAGCCCAGGAGATCTCGTGCCCTTAGTAAGGCACTCACGTCGGTCTTCTGCTAATATAGCCCATTAACGCCAAATTTCGCCATCTGCCCTAACGGATACGTTCGTCGTACGTCCCACATTGGTTTCTGCAGTTGTTTCACGCATTACTGCTTGTCTGTTAGCAATGACAACTCTACGCAAGCCCACTGCTCTCGGTCGTCAAGTGAAGGCCATCGGCCACTACATTTTCTGTGGTGAGAGGTAGTGCTTGAAATTTGGTATTCTCAGCACGCTATTGACACTGTGGATCTCGAAATACTGAATTTCCTAACAGTTTCCGAAATGGAATGCCCCTTGCGTATCGTTCAAACTACCATTCCGTATTCAAAGTCAGTTAATTCCGGTTGTGCGGTCACAATCATGTAGGATAACTTTTCACGTGAATCACCTGAGTGCAAATGCGCCAATGCGCTACCCTCGTATACATTGTGTACCCGATACTACGGCCATCTGTACATTTGCATATCGCTATCACATGACTTGTCATTTCAGTGTAGTCTGCGTGATTTGAGGGCCGTGAGTTACGCTGGCACAAAATATTTATGTAAACACATAAAAAAAAAAGTATTGCATTCCCTCGGTTCCGAGAGTTCCGGAACCTGTACAGAAAATTGAAACAGAAATCAACATAAACATCATCATTTCCACTCTTTTTATTGCTAATGAAAACCACACATTCCATGTTGTACCACCCACCATACAGCGAGACCTTCAGACGTGATGGTACCGACTGCTGTACACATCGATACCTCTAATACCCAACAGCACGTCCTTTTGCATTGTTGTATGCCTGTATTCGTCGTGGCATACTATCCACAAGTTCATCAAGGCACTGTTGGTCCAGACTGTCCCACTCCTCAACGGCGATTCGGCTTAGATCCCTCTGAGTGGTTGGTGGATCACGTCGTCCATAAACAGCCCTCTTCAATCTGTTCCAGGCATGTTCGATAGGGTTCATGTTTGGAGAACATGCCGGATACTCTAGTCGAGCGATGTCGATATCCTGAAGGAAGTCATTCATACGATGTGCACGATGAGGGCACGAATTGTCGTCCACGAAGACGAATGCCTCGCCAATATGCTGCCGATATGGTTGCACTATCGGTCAGAGGATGGCATTCACGTATAGTACAGCCGTTACGGCGCATTCCATGACCACCAGCGGCGTACGTCGTCCACACATAATGCCACCCAAAACAGCAGGGAACCGTCACCTTGCTGCACTCGCTGGACAATGTGTCTAAGGCGTTCAGCCTGACAGGGTTGCCTCCAAACACGTCCTGACGATTGTCTGGTTGAAGGCATATGCGACACTCATCAGTGAAGAGAACATGAGGCCAATACTGAGCAGTCCATTTGGCATGTTGTTGGGCACATTTGTAACGCGCTGCATGGTGTCGTTGTTCCAAAGATGAACCTCGCCATGGACGTCAGGAATGAAGTCGCACATCATGCAGCCTGTTGCGCACAGTTTGAGTCGTAACAAGACATCCTGTGGCTGCGCGAAAAGCATTTTTCAGATGGTGGAGTTGCTGTCAGTCTTCCTCCGAGCCACAATCCGCAGGTAGCGGTCATCCACTGCAACAGTAGCCTGAGCGAGGCATGTCATTGGCATTTCCTGTCTCTCTGTATCTCCTCCATGTCCGAACAACATCGCTTTGATTCACTCCGAAACGCTGGACACTTCCCTTGTTGAGAGGCCTTCCTGGCACAAAGTAACAATGCGGACGCGATCGAACCGCGGCATTGACCATCCAGGCATGGTTGAACTACAGACAACACGAACCGTGTACCTCCTTCCTGGTGGAACGACTGGAACTGATCGGCTGTCTGACTCCCTCCATCTAATAGGCGCTGCTCTTGCATGGCTGTTTACATGTTTGGGCGAGTTTAGTGACATCTCTGAACAGCCAAAGTGGCTGTGTCTGTGATACAATATCCACAGTCAACGTCTATCTTCAACAGTTCTGGAAACCGAGATGATGCAAAACTTTCTTTGATGTGTGTATATAAGTTGTAACTTTAATCCTTGACGTACTGGTTCAACCTTTAATGTCAGATTAGACCCCTATATGAGTAGCGTACGAAAGTGTTTTGAATTTTTAAATGTGGTCAAGAATTATACGAAATATGGAAAACCAAATTTCTGTTGACCCTGGAAGCCGTTAGAAAGGCAATCTGATATTACGACAAGGTTACTGTTTTATTCGTGTAGTAATATGGAAGTGAACTGTACATACACGTATACAATAATTTTCGTAGATATGTAGAATACAATGAACTAGCTTAACTTTCTTATCTTTGGGGAATTGTATAGAGCCAACCCATCTGATGGTTAGCTGTCTATGCAAAGGCTGTTATTAAAACCAATGAGCGCTACATCATCGAGGGGCAACGAGAAGGAACCAGAATGATACGTACAAAAGAACGAGCAGAGCGACGCCAGCTAAGGGTTACGTACAAGTTTTATCGAAACAGGAGCTGGCCGTACGACGTGCCAGCCATAGTAAGTCAGCACAGTCCACGGGTAAAGTGGTGGACAGACCTACACTTAGTTGACAAAAGTCATGGGATAGGCACATGCACAAATGCAGATGGCAGTAGTATCGTGTACACAAGGTATAAAAGAGCAATGCATTGGCGGTGCTCCGGAGATTGACGTGAAAAGGTATCCGACATGATTATGGCCGCGCGACGGGAATTAACATACTCTGGACGTGGAACGGCAGTTCGAGCTAGACGCATGGAACATTCGGTTTCCGAAATCGTTAGGTAATTCAATATTCCAAAATCCACAGTCTCAAGAGCGTGCCGAGAATACCAAATTTCAGGTGTTACCTCTCATCACACCGAGCGAGGTGGCGCAGAGGTCAGCACACTGGACTCTCGCATTCGGGAGGACGGCGGTTCAATCCCGCGTCCGGCCATCCTGATTTAGGTTTTACGTGATGTCCCTAAATCGCTCCAGGCAACAGCTGGGATGGTTCCTTTGAAAGGGCACGGCCATCTTCCTTCCCCGTCCTTTCCTAATCCGATGAGATAGATGATCTCGCAGTTTGGTCCTTTGGTCTCTTTCATCAAACAACTCCCCCCCCCCCCCCCCCCTCACACCACGGACAACACAGGGGCCGATGGCCTTCGCTTAACGATCGAGAGCAGCGGCGTTTGCGTCGAGCTGTCAGTGCTAACACCCAAGCAACATTGTGTGAAACAACCGCAAAAATCATCGGGGGACGTATGATGAACGTATTCTTCAGAACATGGAGGGGAGATTATGCGTTCATGGGCTATGGCAGCAGAAGACCGCCGCTAACAGAACGACATCGCCTGCAGCGCCTCACCTGCGCTCGTGACGATACCGGATGGACCCTAGACGACTCGAAAATCGTGGCCTGGCCAGATGAGTCACGATTTCAGTTGAGAAGAGTTGATGGTAGGGCTCGAGTGTGGCGCAGACACCACGAAGCCATGGACCCAAGTCGTCAACGAGGCACTGTGGAAGCTGGTGGTGGCTCCATAATGGCGTAGGCTGTATTTACATGGAATGAACTCTGGTCCAAGTTACTCAATCACTGAATGGAAATTGATACTTTCGGCTACTTGGAGACCATTTGTAGGTATTCGTGACAATTCGCCATGTCACCAGGCCACAATTGGACAATTCGAGCCAAAGACTTGGCTACGCAGGTCGTCCGACATAAATTATTTCGAACATTTATGGTACATAATCGAGATGTCAGTTCGTGCAGAACATCCTGCACCGGCAACATTTTCGCAATCATGTCCAGCTATAGGGGCAGTATGGCTCGATATTTCTGCAGGCGACTTTCATCGGCCTGTTGAGTCCACGCCAAGTCGAGTTGCTGCACTACACCAGACAAAAGCAAGTCAGACACGATATTATGAGGTATCCCATGACTTTTGCCACCTGAATATACTACAGACCACGAAGGTAGATTACACTCTGTGGCACTGCACGCCCCGCCTCGCTGGAGAGCGGACAGGTAACCTGGAGAGGGCCGCTCCAGCGTTCGTCGGCAGCGGCGGCGACTGCGGTCGCGCCTCCAGCCAACAAAATGTTTTGTCGGCGCTGGGAATAGCGCCGCCCCCGCGGCTGCGGCGCGCGGCCCACGTCACGCTTTCGCCGCGGCTTACGCACGCACGGCGGTCAACAGCTGGCGCGGCCGGCCACGTCCGCCAGGTCGCCGGCTACCCGCTGCCCGTGCAGTCGTTCGTTCGCCCTGGTCAGAGCGCGCGCTGCATGCTGTCCGCTTCCCTCCCCTCGCGACACGACGGAAAGCTGTGGTCGATTCACCTCCAGTTACTCCCCTATATACTATCTGTAAACCCATGGGCTGAACGTGTGCTGCAGAGCATACCAGGGGAATATTTGTGATAACATACACTCAAAAAATTTTACATCAATTTTTGAATGAAACCCCTATCAATCTGCATTTAAGGTATATTATTATTATTATTATTTAATTCTATAAAAAATTGCTATACTTTTACAAACGTTTTATGATTTAATGAACTGATGGCTTTGAAGCACAGTGCTACAAAAGACTGCTGTAGAACAGATCACTACCTTGAGTAATTAAAGAAGTTTTTTAAAATAAAATAGAAAGCACATTTTATTTTTATCTAAAAATATTTTTTTTATTAAATCCGCATATGGCGAGGTATGGGACACGTAATGCACCCATGAACACTGTCGAATATTATCGTTTTCTGCTCACGGTGTTATGGCGTGCGGGGGCATAATGTTGTATGGGAATAATGTTGTCATGATTTTCAGTCCAAACACTCGTTTGATGCAGCTGTCCATGCTGCGCAAGCCTCTTCATCTCCGAGTAACTACTGCAACTTACATCCCTCTGAATGTCTTGGTCTCGCTCTATGACTTTTAGCTCCCACGCTTACCTCCAGTACTACACTGATGATCCCTTGAAGCCTCAGAACATGTCCTACCAACCGATCCCTTCTTCTTGTCAAGTTGTGCCACAAACTCCTCTCCTCCCCAGTTCTGTTCAATACCTACTCATTAGTTACGTGATCTACCCACATAATCTTCAGCATTCTTCTTTAGCACCACATTTTAAAAGCTTCTACTCTCTCCTCGCCTGAACTGTTTATCGTCCATGTTTCACTTCACTCCATACAAATACCTTCATAAAGGACTTCCTGACACTTAAACCTATACTCTATGTTAACGGATTTATCTTCTTCAGAAATGCTTTTCTTGCCATTTTCAGTCTACATTTTATACACTCCCTACTTTGACCACCATCAGTCATTATGCTTCCCAAATAGGAAAACTCATTTACTGCTTTAAGTGTCTCATTCCCTAATCTAACTCCCTCAGCAACATCTGCTTTAATTCGACTACATTCCAGTATCCTCGTTTTGTTTTCGTTGAGCCGGCCGGGGTGGCCGAGCGGTTCTAGGCACTACAGCCTGGCACCGCGCGACCGCTACGGTCGCAGGTTTGAATCCTGCCTCGGGCATGGATGTGTGTGATGTCCTTAGGTTAGTTAGGTTTAAGTAGTTCTACGTTCTAGGGGACTGGTGACCTCAGATGTTAAGTCCCATAGTGCTCAGAACCATTTGAATCATTTTTTGCTTTCGTTGATGTTCATCTTATATCCTCCTTTCAAGATACTATCCATTCCGTTCAACTGCTCTTCCAAGTCCTTTGCTGTCTCTGACAGAATTACAATGTCATCGGCAAACCAAGAGGGTCTTCCAGTCAACAGGTTTCCCTAAATCTACAAGTACTAGAAACATAGGTTTGCCTTTCCTTGCCATTTCTTCTAAGAGAAGTCGTAGGGCCAGAGTTGGATAGGCATACTGACCTCTAAACCTTCCCCATGTGCGTCTTTTCAGGGGTCTTTCCGGCCCTGACTTCTTTATTATCAAAAACAATGCGCGACCGCATTCAACGTCACAGGTGCAGGATCTCTTGGAACGAGAAGATACTCGGTGAATGGATTGTCTTGCCCGTTTCTCCTCTTAAATCCCATCGAGCACATGTGGGGTGCGCTGGGGAGACGTATTGCGAATGTCGACATGCACCAACGACCATCCAACAGTTGTCAAACGCGTTGGTGAAGACATGGAGCGCCCAGCCACAGGAACTGCTTACCAACCTTGTGCCCAGCAAGGGAGAATGTTGCAGAATATGCACTGCGTGCTTTGTGATCGCACACCGTATTAAGAATCATGTCGTGCCTTTTGCAATGTCAAGGGGACTGTAATAAATCGCGCTGACTTTCACGTAGTTATTGTCTTCGAAGAAAAGTGTAATTTCTGTTCGTCTAATTGCGTATTTCTTTCAGTTACCTTCTGTACTATAGCGTAGCAGTTCTTTCTATATATGGTCCCACTGGGTAATATTACTTGGTAGTGACACATCACGCGGGAGTTACTCTCGTCCTTAGGTTTTCCACACTACTGTACTTCCACGAATAGACTAGCACGGAGACCAGCAGTAAACCACTGTGCGGGCGGATAGGAATGATTAACCTGTTCAACACGATTTATTAACATTGTCATTAACAACTATATATTAAAAAAAATACAGATCAAAAAGTTGTGAATGTGTCTACGGAAAAACTAGTAGTTCATTTTTTAAACTAACATAATCACTGTAACTGCAGCAAACACGTTTGTTTGTCAAGGGCTGTAAAAACCAAATAATTCACATACACAATATCTCGTTAACGATAATGTTATTTGAAAATGTTTCTCTCCAGCATCAGGAGTTCAAGAAGCCGCATATCGCGACAGTGAAAGATAGAGAGAGAGAGAGAGAGAGAGAGAAAGTTCCACTTTGGATAAAATGAGATATGGAAGGAACCAGCATTCCGGAAAATCTAACAGGTTTCTAACTGCCAAAATGCCGTTAACCATTCTATTAAACGTCTTAGCGATTTTGCTAATTGACACGTTTGACCAGACACCACTAGGAACTTGATGGAGTGCGGGGTTTTGAGACATGAGTGCTGACTTAAGTAACATATCCACTGAAAAATTCACACGGATAAGGCCACAAGATAATTACATCGCATCTTTTGCGATTACTGGAAGCTACTGGAACAAAGAAATATATTTTAAATTTTTCTGCTGCGGGGTCACTAGGCAGTAACGTAGGTGACTGCGTGTAAGTGCGTCCTTGCCTCTACCGCATGTGACATCACCCAAGAGCATTGCCATTTTTCACATATGCAACATTATGCTAGTCTCTAATGCCGCATTAAACGCCCGCGTTCAACGGAACTTGAATCAATGCTTTGGAACGCCTATCCTGTGATTCAAAGAGCTATGCCAACACTACCTGACATCTTGGTGAAGGATTATGGACATGAGTCTGGTTGCTGTAACACAAGTGAAACTTCTAATATACGACATTGTCGGAATGGTCGACTGTGTTACTCATTCATCTGTCGTCATTTGTTACAACTGGCTTCACTCTTGGGTTCGAAATCTAGTATCTTCTAACGCCATGGAGAGCCATGAATCGCGATGTCAGGGTGTTGGAGAAGTCACCGAACTTCAGAGTGCTAAAACATGCTGTTTACTTTTCTCTGCCAGTTCTTGCTCGGCACGTGCATAGCCCAAACAAACTTGCCAGTATACTCTTCGATCTGTATATAAAAGTGCACAACACTTCTCACATCTCTGCATTATGTCGTACGGTTCTCAGCAGAACAAGACTTTTGTTCTCTCATTAAAACCAACGTACGAAGTGCTGCCGTATGAAAGAAACGGTACCATTAATTAAAGAATAAAAAGTTTTTACAACTTAATGATATTTGAAAGAAACAAGTTAATCGAAACCTACACACAAAATGAGGTTGATGCATGTGTTACGTGCTGCTAGGATGCGTTGTGCCGTGGGTGCAAGCGCAATATCACGTGATGTCCTGACTGAATTCTTCGCTGGTCGCTTTTAATGACTTCGAGTAATGGCTGACACTACCAAACACAAAATTCAGAAAACCTGCTTCAAAACAGGCCATACAATGCCGCGTTAGCCTAAATGATACATTGATTTCCAAAGCACTGTGTGCTGACAATTAGGTGACGTACAAGGACAGGCGATACAAGACACGATAGAGACAACCAATTTTAAAGAGCCCGTCTCTTGGTTCGCTTGCGTGCTGGATGGCAGGCCTGCAATGGCTCTCTCCAAGATGGTAGTAATGCATGAGAGTAGTTTTTGTGTGTTAGTACATGCAAAGTGTTCGTCGGTTAAGGGCATTCAGCGTGCATTCGTGTGCAAATACGAAAAAGCTGTACCTAGTCACCAGAGCGTTTTGCGTTGGTTTCGCCAGTTTTATGACACTGAAAGAGAGAAGCATGGGGCGACCGTGGACCTCAGAGGAACTCCTGAAGTGCATGAGGGACAGCTTTGTGCGCAGCCCACAAGAAATAAACCGTTCGCACAAGTCGTGGACTGGACACTCCGCAGAAAACAAGGTGAAATGTTTTGTGGCGGCACCTGCATTTCAAATTCTACCGTTTGCAACTGTTACACCTGACTCCATCCAGATGTTACGCCCGCCGATTGGAGTTTTGTGCGCTAATGCTATGGTAGACGATGATGATGACCTTGCGGAGACTCCGATACTCGTATTCAGCGACGAGGCAACTTTCCATTTGTCGGGAAAGGTGAATCATCACAGAGTGAAAGTGTGGCGTACTGAACTGCCGCATGTCCTTGTGATGTTGGACAGGAGTTCGCCAAAGCTGAATGTCTTCTGTTCCGTAACCAAGACGAAAGTTTATGCCTCCCTTTTTCTTCACTGAGTAGACAGTGACATGTTCCCGTACCTGGATACGTTGCAGTTGCGGCTGTTGCCACAACTGACTGCTAATTACTCGACTTTCATCTTTCATCAAGACGCGACTCTATTTCAATGGACAATAGAGTACAACTGTCCGCGCCGTTCTGAACGAAGAACTACCACATTGCTGGATAGGGCGTGGTGATGTTCTTCTGTTGCCATGCAGCCCCCCCCCCCCCCCCCCCCAAGGTCACCAGATCTCTTGCCATGCGTTTTCTTACTGTGAAGTTATGTTAAGGAAAAAGTTTATGTACCCCCCCCCCCCCTCCATCCCCAATGACAGCAACATTGTAAGAACTGCAGAAACGCATCACTGTTGCAGTGATGCACTTTGACAGAAACTTGCTGGTGAATGTATGAGCTGAAATGGATTACCGTTTGGGTATGTGCTGGGTGACAAAGTTCGCACACATTGGACATTTTTTGAACGTACCAGAAACTTGGTGAATGTGTGTATCTTCTCATGTATCAGACGTCTCTGTACGTCAAGTACGCGTAACAAACATCGCTTTGAAACCCGATGAGTCATTTATGTTATCATTGTATACTGAAAGTTTTCAAAATGAGTAGCTGCTCACTTGATTTTCACGGATTTATATAGAAACTAAATACACCATATGTCAGTGGAGAAGCGCTACACCATAAAGCCCTTTACTCGCCGTTGGACTTTTCCTTTTCTTTTGTCACTTACGGCTTCTTTCTCCCCTGGAAATGATTTGTGCACGTGGAAAATGACGAGCTGCACCGTGTTTCGGAGTCCACGTCAGACTGTAGCCTCTCCCCCAAAAAACTGGGTGCTAAGTCAGTTCGAAGGCCGAAGGAAGTTACAGAGTACCGTCTTCATCATTGCGAAGTCTAGTGAAGCACTGCGGCGCGCAAATCAATTTTTGGGTTTAGGACAGCTTTAATTTTTTTTTTTTAAATTGAGCAATGTGTTATTATAAGTTGAGTCTTAAACCACTCTTCCAATCGGCCTTGTCCTCGCTAGTGTCACAGTACGAGCATGCAGTCGCTATGGGAGGAAGACATACATTTAAAATCACGCTGTGCAAATAATTTCAGGGGACGGTTCTACTCTAACGATACGAGTATTACACTTCTGAACCTAAACCCATCATACGCCACACCTTTATAGATATAATAGCAACGAAGAGGCAGGTTAAGTAACTCGCGCCGATCAGACTATTGCCCGAGGCCATTCTGCCCATGTTGTTGTATTCTTAATGTACTCAATGTAGACAACCAAGGAAAAATCTCGTCTAATAACATACACAACTAAAAACAAGGTAACCATGAAGGCCTGCAAAAGGACAGTTCAGATATTCTATGGGAGAATACAAGAAATGGGCCGACATTAAACGGTAAAGTCTGGAACTAAATCAAAGACTTATTGCATTGTATATGACACACGTGTGTTGCATCTTGCGTTCGTCTATACTTAATGCTCGGATGCATGGTAAAATAGTCTCCAAACACATGGAAGTTGGAAGCTGAGAGATGCGGGCTCGAGGGCGAATGAAGAACAGTCCAATAAAGTTTTGTGAGCTCCTCTCGGGTGCACAGACTTCTGCGAGGCCTTGCGTTGTCATCCAGAAGTAGTCCGTTTGCATTGTTGTGGCGACGAACACGCTGAGATAGTTTCTTTAATTCACTGAGGGAGCACAACACACACTCCCAAGTTGACTGTTGCACCATAACGGTGGACATCAAACGGAATAACCCCTTCAGAGTCCCAGAGGATCGTCGCCATGACTTTACGGGACGGGAGATGGTGTGGAGCCTCTGCGTGGATTCCCGGTTTGTTTTCGGTTCGAAGTGATGAAGCCATGTTTCATAGCTTGTGACGATGTTTGACAAAGAGTTGCCACCATCAGCCTCGTAACGTACATGCAATTCTGCACAGATGGTCCAGCGCTGTTCTTTAAGGTCTTATGTTAGGCGGCGAGAAACCAGTGGGCACACATCGCGTTCCATCACTGCAGAAGTCACAGCTTTATGCGGCCAGAAGGCATCCGGGAGATCGGACAGGTTTGCGCGACCTTGTAGCGATGATGAGAGATACGTAGCCCAACGACTCACCGTGCTTTTGTTTACTTCCAGGTCTCCGTAATATTTTTTTCAAGCGCCTATAAATATTTGTGATGCTCTGGTTTTCTGCCAAAAGGGCCAAATGACAGCTCTCCGTTACAGCCGTCATTTTGAAGACTACGTAAAGCGCCGCCACCTTCATGAAACCATAGGGGCAGAAACAAGAATATTCCACTATGTCCCACAACAAATTCAGTGGGAGTATGCCACTACGTCCCACAAGAAATTCAGCATTTTTTCAACCAGAATTGGCACACAAAAAAGTGATGAATTACTTACTGAATGCCCTTTGTATTTTATGTGCTCACAATCCTTACGAAGGTAAGCTGGACAGATCTACATGGAACTAGCTGCGGCAAGCACAAGAGGTCAGTTCGCATAGCCACAGTTTGCAGCATTTGTTGATTTCGAGAAAGTTTTGCAATAAACTGTGTGAATTCTAAAGGTAGCAGTGATATAACATAGGGAGCAAAAGGCATCTACAACTTGTACAGTAAGCAGACTGCAGTTACACTGATGAGCCAACACATTATCAAAACTGCAAGCTTTTACGGTCTCTCCGAACAATTTACGGAAACTGCAGCATTTTACGGTTTTACGGATGGCCGGTGTCATTTTACGACTTCGCGCACAAAACTTTGAAACGTTAACACCCGATAATCACCCTACTTCTGTACAATCGACTGTTTGTGTGAATCGAAGCCAAGTCTACGATAGGCGATAACCCATTCTTTGATATGATTGGTTCTTTTAACCGTGTGAGGTTTGTGTAGTCATTGGAATTGAATTTAAAGCCGGGATAACAGTTCTTCCATGTGAATTTTACGTGTCACAGGCTCTGCTGCGCAAATTCTTTGTTCTGTTACGTTCGCTTGTAGTGATTTAACCCATATTCTTTGACCACGTGTGGAATAATTACATTCGTTCCACGTGTGTGTGTGGGCTTTAGCATGTGCATGTTCTTTGTTCACGAGGTTGGCGTCGTGTTCATTTAATGGTTTAACTCTTTGTGTGCTTTGACATGTATCAATGAAGTGTTTGACTACCTTGAGTGTTTGTGTTATGATTTTATGTGACGTTCAGGGATCCAGGTTCCTTCCGATATTTCAGTACATATCGAGACATTTGTTCTCAGACGTTTTCATACGCTATATTTCTATTGCAGGATTCGCGAATAAAGCCAACATAAACAGTACTTCCAAACATTTAAGGAGTCATGTTGGTTTTCCGTGCATACTGAAATCAAGAAAGGGGGAAAAATTGCCTTTTGCACGGTATGTGGGTGTGATATGAATATTGGACATGGTGGAAGAAGCAGTTTAACATGTGAAGTGCAGTAAACACGTAATTTATGTTAAGTCGAAGGAAGACAACAAGAAAATGAACTCCAAGTCTGGAAACGTTGACAGTGACGTAATTAAGTGGCGTATCTGTTAACTTCCTTTTTGGTGGAACACAGTGTGCCCATACGTACGGCTGATCATGCTCGTACTTTATTTAAGAAGATATTTTCCCACATCAGAAGTTGTAAAGAAACATAGCTATGGTCGCAATAAAACGACATGCACTGTAAATAAAAAGGCAAACAGTTCATCATCTGAAGTTGTCAAGTGCCTTCAGAATGGACCATTCTCCTTAGCAACGGATGGAAGCAAATATACGAATGTCAAGTTATATTCTGTTACTGTTACATCCTATGATATTCAGCAGGAAAAAGTAGTGAGCACTGTGCTATCTATACCAGCGTTAGACTCAACAAGGCGAAATAACGTAACCTGGTGTTATCACAGCTGAATACTTACAAGATACCAACTGAAAATTGTGTGACCGAGCGAGGTGGCACAGTGGTTAGCACACTGGACTCGCATTCGGGAGGACGACGGTTCAATCCCGTCTCCAGCCATCCTGATTTACGTTTTCCGTGATTTCCCTAAATCGTTTCACGCAAATGCCGGGATGGTTCCTTTGAAAGGGCACGGCCGATTTCCTTCCCAATCCTTCCCTAACCTGAGCTTGCGCTCCGTCTCCAATGACCTCGTTGTCGACGGGACGTTAAACACTAACCACCACCACCACCACCACCACCACTGAAAATTGTGTGGATTACTGCTCCGGCAATGCTCCTATTATGATAGGACACAAAAATGGATTTTCAGCAGTTCTGAAGGAATTTCAACCAGGTATTGCCATTATAGGTTGCATTTTCCACCTGATTAATCTAGCGGCTGAAAAAGATGCTGCAAGATTACCACTTAAAGTGGATGAGATCTTTGTTTATATATTTTATTTCTTAGAGGTGAGTGTCAGAAGAAAAGAACGCCTTTAGAAATTTCAGATCTTGCACAGTAAAGAGGCAAAGAAAACTCCGAAGCATGTATGTAGTATGTGGTTATCTTTAGGCAGATGTTTGGATAGACTACTGGACCAGTGGGATCTGCTTCTTTCTTTCCTCAAGGAGGAAGTAGTATTATGTACACAAAACATTTCCACAAGCTTGACATCTTTTATAATACCTAGAGTTGAACAAAGTAGATCCAAATAGTATCAGAAGAAGACAATTCTCGATTGTGCTACTACACATGTCCCTAAAAGAATAGCATTTTCTTCCAAATGGGACAAACCCGTCCTACGACGTAAGACTTCTGTCACAATACGCGAGGAAAAATTGTTTATGTTACCTTCATCAAATCTGAACAAGGCCTTTTGCACTTTCCTTCACGTGACTATTCTGTATTTGACAAACTGAATGTTGCACTTCAGGCTTCTTCCCCATAAGTTCACTTTTTATTACAACTTCTAATGGATTTGCTAAAGCAGTTGTTCACCAATTTTGTTAAGCCCGAAATTGTCAAAAGCTCCTCATTGTTTGAGACTGAGTGCGACTTGATTCAAAATCAAAGAAGTGATGATGAGTTAGTTATTGGCATTCAGGTTTAGAATGTAGTGAATGATCTCCAGGATACAAATAAGTCCCTTTTCTTTTCATCAGTGAGAAACTACTTTTGTACTGCCTGTGACTACATCATCAGCAAGTTTCCACTCAAGGATGAAGTATTAAAACATGTACAACTTGCTAGGTCAGACAAAATTAAAGATACACAGTTTTCTTCCAATCGTTTTTTCTTGGAAAAGTTTCCTATCATGTTATGCAAGGAAGAGAATGAAACTACAGATGAGGTGATGAATGAGATTCAGAAGCAGTTCACAGCTCTTCAGGTAGATGACACTTTGGTAGCAAATCAAGATGCTGCTAGTGATTCCAGTTCGGCACAAATATCAAGAATTCTTGGAGCCGATGGACTTCTTAAGTATAACCGAATTCCTTGAGTACTGCTCACTATACCCCATAGCAATCGAGAATGTGAACGTGTTTTCTGCATTGTGAAGAAAAATAGAACAGAGTTCAGATCATCCAATTCCAATGAATCTCTGGAGAGTCTTTCTATTTTGGAGTCCAGGAGTGTTTGTCCTGTTACGACAAAACATTTCCTCAAGTCTTGTGACCACCAACATTCCTTCACGCTCGATCACCGACAGCATCTTCCTAAACGTTAACTGTTTATGTCACAAGGGCTGAATCGTGCTACAGTGGTTTGTGAAGCACTATAGTAGACTAAAGTTGATGTCTTGGCCACCAAATTCGCCTGCTACGAACTCAATGGAACACATCGGGGACGCTGTCAGGTGCGCACAAAAAACCATTCCGTAATTTATGGAAAATGTGTCACCTGTGTGTGAAGACATCTGTTGCTGTATATCTCTGGGAATCTAAAAAGGATTTGTTGGTACCATGCTACTCAGCAAGTTCCAAAGATGAGCCAACACGTTACGCAGCAGGTGGTTCATAATGTTTCCGCTCATCAATGTATGAGGAGGAGGAGAAAAGAAGAAGAAGAAGGAGGAGGAGGAGGAGGAGGAGGAGGAGGAGGAGGAGGAGACGAAGGAGGAAGAGAAGGAGGAGAAGAAGGAGGAGAAGAAGGAGATGATGATGATCATGGTGGTGGTGGTGGTGGTGGTGGTGGTGGTGGTCGTCGTCGTCGTCGTCGTCGTGGTCGATATGGGACGCTTAACAGCATGGTAATCATCGTTATTGCTGGGTACGACATGCATATCACGATGGGGAAGATGTATGTCCCCACAGGTTAAATTGGTTATAATGTACTAAAATCCACGTTTCAAATGTGAAAACCGGCTTTAGATACAACTAAACTACGATCTGTGAAATCATGGAATAAAAATACTAAACTGTCTTATCCACGGGGAGCTCGTTGACCACATCTCTCCAACAGTTTAGAGATGAGGTCTGACATTTCACAGAATTTTAAAACATGTGTTACACTGTTGTCAGTATCGGCGAGAATGGTGCACAGGTCTTCAGTTAAACTGAGGGTTTGCCTTATCTGCATCTACATACACGACAACATATTAAACACATGGAGTTAAAACATGCCGTACCGACAAATGGATCAGTCTAGAAGTGTCGTAGCACATGAAAGGTTCAAATGGTTCAAATGGAGAACTACTTAAACCTAACTAACCTAAGGACATTACACACATCCATGCCCGAGGCAGGATCCGAACCTGCGACCGTAGCGGTCGCGCAGTTCCAGACTGTAGCGCCTAGAGCCGCTCGGCCACATCGGCCGGCAGCACATGAAAGGGAAGCGTAGTACAGATGACGACGGAATAGCCAAACAAAAAGTACGTTTCACTACGATGCACAATGTATAATTCTTTCATTTTTCGTTGCTACTAAAGTAGTATTAGTTCTGCATCATTCGATACCAAAAATAGTCTCACACTCACGGTATTAAGAATCAGATTCCAAGGACCTACCTTGTATTATCAGAGAATACGAGCAACTACGGTAACGCGGGCCACATTTGAGTCCCTGGCAAAGTGCTTAGATTAGTATATGAAGGTTTTCAACCAACCAGCAATTCCTTACCCGTACCAGCAGTGTTCTATTGGAGGCTGCAAAATGTTTTCCGCCCGCCATTGTTTCCCCGCATAGGGACATTCTACCGGGTCATCAAAAAGTCAGTATAAATTTGAAAACTTAATAAACCACGGAATAATGTAGATAGAGAGGTAAAAATTGACACACATGCTTGGAAGGACATGGGGTTTTATTAGAGAGAGAGAGAGAAAACATATTGCTAGACGCGTGAAAGATCTCTTGCGCGCGTCGTTTGGTGATGATCGTGTGCTCAGCCGCCAGTTTCGTCATGCTTGGCCTCCCAAGACCTCAGTCCGTGGGATTATTGGCTTTGGGGTTACCTGAAGTCGCAAGTGTATCGTGATCGACCGACATCTCTAGGGATGCTGAAAGACAACATCCGACGCCAATGCCTCACCATAGCTCCAGACATGTTTTACAGTGCTGTTCACAACATTATTCCTCGACTACAGCTATTGTTGAGGAACAATGGTGAACATATTGAGCATTTCCTGTAAAGAACACCATCTTTGCTTTGTCTTACTTTGTTATGCTAATTATTGCTATTCTGATCAGATCAAGCGCCATCTGTCAGACATTGTTTGAACTTTTGTATTTGTTTGGTTCTAATAAAACCTCATGTCATTCCAAGCATGTGTGTCAATTTGTACCTCCCTATCTACATTATTTCGTGATTTATTCAGTTTTCAAATTTATACTGACTTTTTGATCACCCGGTATATTACGCCGGTTTGCTACACCGTTAATATTCATACAAACAGTTAACATCCACGGGTGGCGTACGACCTGAGGCTGACAGATTCTGAGGCACTATAAGCCACAGCTGCAAAATACTAACACGAATTCTTTACAGACGAATGGAAAAACTAGCAGAAGCCGACTTCGGGGAAGATCAGTTTGGATTCCGTAGAAATACTGGAACACGTGAGGCAATACTGACCTTACGACTTATCTTGGAAGAAAGATTAAGGAAAGGCAAACCTACGTTTCTAGCATTTGTAGACTTAGAGAAAGCTTTTGACTGGAAGACTCTCTTTCAAATTCTAAAGGTGGCAGGGGTAAAATACAGGGACCGAAAGGCTATTTACATTTTGTACAGAAACCAGATGGCAGTTATAAGAGCTGAGAGGCATGAAAGGGAAGCAGTGGTTGGGAAGGGAGTGAGACAGAGTTGCAGCCTATCCCCGATGTTATTCATCTGTATATTGAGCAAGTAGTAAAGGAAACAAAAGAAAAATTCGGCGTAGGTATTAAAATCCATGTAGAAGAAATAAAAATTTTGAGGTTCGCCGATGACATTGTAATTCTGTCAGAGGCAGCAAAGGACTTGGAAGAGCAGTTGAACGGAATGGACAGTGTCTTGAAAGGAGGATATAAGATGAACATCAACAAAAGCAAAACGAGGATAATGGAATGGAGTCGAATTAAATTGGGTGATGCTGAGGGAATGAGATTAGGAAATGAGACACTTAACGTAGCAAAGGAGTTTTGCTATTTGGGGAGCAAAATAACTGATGATGGTCGAAGTAGAGGGGATATAAAATGTAGACTGGCAATGGCAAGGAAGGCGTTTCTGAAGAAGAGAAATTTGTTAACATCGAGTACAGATTTAAGTGTCAGGAAGTCGTTTCTGAAAGTGTTTGTATGGAGTGTAGCCATGTATGGAAGTGAAACATGGACAATAACTAGTTTGGACAAGAAGAGAATAGAAGCTATCGAAATGTGGTGCTACAGAAAAATGCTGAAGATTAGATGGATAGATCACATAACTAATGAGGAAGTATTGAATAGGATTGGGGAGGAGAGAAGTTTGTGGCACAACTTGACTAGAAGAAGGGATCGGTTGGTAGGACATCTTCTGAGGCATCAAGGGATCACCAATTTAGTATTGGAGGGCAGCGTGGAGGATAAAAATCATAGAGGGAGACCAAGAGATGAATACACTAAGCAGATTCAGAAAGATGTAGGTTGCAGTAGGTACTGGGAGATGAAGAAGCTTGCACAGGATAGAGTGGCATGGAGAGCTGCATCAAACCAGTCTCAGGACTGAAGATCACAACAACAACATGGTGAATTGATTGCGACAGTATAGTATACATACCAGAGATATTCGTCAGTGAAAATGATTTTGTAAACGGAAACAGTACAAATGTGTCCAACGGAATACCATGGCGCCTAGTAGCAGGTTTCCAAGCAGAGAAATGACAAGTCGACTATGCACACAGTGTAAAGGTTTCGGAATAAGCTGCAACAGGAGTAAATGCGAAGAATGTATACGTACAGACGTTGCTGAAGTAATACTTCACGAAGCTCCCGTGGAGACTGGCAGAGAGTAATACGAGCTACTGATGGTCAACACGCTATTGTCACGCTAAGTACCAGATGCGCGTGGATGTATAGCCATTGTCGAACACAAATGCTCTTCACAGGCGTCTGTGCGGCACAGCATACACAGCTTACCAAGTGTCACACAGCGATAGCAGCGCTTTGAATCAAAAAACTACAGCCAACATAGTCACACTCTAAAAACCAGAAAACATTTATAAAGTACCAAACACAATACCTCGGAAATCATTGTAGGAAGTGAATAGCAAGCTTTCCGGAAGAAGTCGTTCGACGTCAAGGAGAAATAGCGACTAATAAAAGAACGAACTTTATATTTTGTTTTTATTGGGAGAGCACGTTTCCATTATAGAGGACGAGATGTGCTCACCAGAATCAAACGTATACAAGGCCAAGACAAAGGGTGGATGGATCGCTGTTGCTGTCGTGGTCTCCAGTCGGAAGAGTGGATTGATGCAGCTCTCCATGTAGTCTATCCTGTGCAAGTATGTTCATCTCTGCGTAACTACAGCTACCTACAACAATTTGAAACTGCTCACTGTGTTCTACCCTCCCTCTATAATTTTTACCCCACATACTTCCTTCCATTGCCAAGCTGACGATTCCTTGATGCCTCAGGATGTATAGTTTCAACTAATCAGTTCTTTTAGGCAGATTGTACCATAAATTTCTTTTTTCCCCATTTCGATTCAGCACCTCTCCACTTGTTCCCCGATCTATCCATCTAATCTTCAGCATTCTTCTGTAGAGCTACGGTTCAGAAACTTCTAATATCTTCTGTCTGACTTTTTATCGTCCTCGTTTCACTTTCGTACAAGGCTAACTTCCGTACAAAATTCTTAAGAAAAGATTTCCTAACCCTTAAATTTAAATTCAATGCTAGCAGATTTCTCCTTTTCAGAAACGCTTTTTTTGCTATTGCCAGCGTGCATTTTATATCCTCTCTACTTCGACCATCATCAATTATTTTGCTCGCACCAACAGCACAACTCATCTACTACCTTTAGTACCTCATTCCCTAATCTAATTCCCTCAGCATCGCCTGACTAACTCCGACTACATTCAATCATCCTTGTTTTACTTTAGTTGGTGTTGACCGTATAAACTCTTTTCAAGACACTATCCATTCCGTTCAACTGTTCTTCCACGTTCTTTGTTCTGTTTGACGGAATTACAATGTCAACAGAGAATTACAATATCATCAGCAAACCTCAAAGTTATTATGTCATCTCCTTTAATTTGAATTCCCCTTACAAATTTCTCTTTGGCTTCTCTCACAGCTTGTTCAATGTACTGGCTGAATAACATCGAGGATACGTCACAACCCTGTCTCATTCCCTTCTCAACTAATGCTTGACTTTCATGCCCTTTGACTCATAACTACAGTCTGGTTTCTGTGCAAGTTGTATACAGCCTTTCGCTCCCTGTATTTTACCACTGACACTTTCAGACTGCCGGTCGGGGTGGCCGAGCGGTTCTAGGCGTTACAGTATGGAACCTCGCGACCGCTACGGTCGCAGGTTCGAATCCTGCCTCGGGCATGGATGTGTGCGATGTCCTTAGGTTAGTTAGGTTTAAGTAGTTCTAAGTTCTAGGGGACTGATGACCTCAGCAGTTAAGTCCCATAGTTCTCAGAGCCATTAGAACATTTTTTGAACTTTCAGACTTTCAAAGAGAGATCGCTGTAGTGCTCAGTAAACGCAAAGGGCGTTCCACACAGTGTGAGTAGAAAGGTTACATTTTTTGCTGAGAGAACATTTAAGCATAGGGAACACTCATCGTCGACCAGTTATGGAGAAATTCAGAACGGCGTAAGACTTAACATTCACTTAATGTAATGAATGGCAACCTGACTTAAATGTAGAGAAATGCAGATAATGCGGTACCAATGGATGTCAGTATTTGCGGTATACTGTATAACTGGATTCAATCATATTAGGTATCCAAGGTACAGCTACCAAGCGATATGAATACAAAATAACAGTAGGGAAGGCAAATGCACGATTTAGATTTATTGGGATCAATCTGAGCAAGCATCGGGCAAATGAGATAATTACCAGCTGAGCTATCTGGGCACGACTCAAGGACCACTTCACTTTTTTAGAGGATAAGACCATTTTAAAGTGGCACTTACGCAGAAACCTGCCACTAGATCAAACAATTTTACCGCACTTCGAGAGAAAACTGAAGGGTACCACACATACGTAATCAGTCCTCATGAAATATAGGTTTCCTACGCAAATGTCAGCGTTAAACAAGAGTCGGTGCGGCGTCATGGTTCACTACTGCCTAAATGGTACGTTAGTCCAGCAAGGCCGGCCGAGGTGGCCGAGCGGTTCTAGGCGCTACAGTCTGGAACCGCGGGACCGCTACTGTCGCCGGTTCGAATCCTGCCTCGGTCATGGATGTGTGTGATGTCCTTAGGTTAGATAGGTTTAAGTAGTTCTAAGTTCTAGGGGACTGATGACCTTAGGAGTTAAGCACCCATAGTGCTCAGAGCCGTTTGAACCAGTCCAGGAAGAATCTGAGTGAATAATCTTTTATTGAGACTGCATCGCCCTTATTATGAGTACAGAACCAAATTCACTCAGCATGTACACCCACTGCATATATAGCGTGACAGCATCCTCATTTTCAGGAAGATGGTGTACTTAGCGAAGCGATGCATAAAACACTTTAAAGGTTAGCTTACGTACTTCTTAATTACTTCACAAGCTGTCTTCATAATACCACGTCTTTTCTTAGCGATAACTGTCGTTACAAAGTACACTAACATACTCAAAAATTTCAACACTAAGAGAATTTCTGAACGAACCCAAATCTCTGAGATAGCGTACAGCATACACCAACAATTGGCGATTAATACCGCATTGAGATGGAGCGCATGTAGAGCAGCAACGCCGTAGCGATTGGAAATGCACATGCTGCTCCAATAGTGCTCTGACCGTCACCACCCTCTTGTAGCTCAAAGTTGATTATTTAATTTTGAAGTAAATAATGTGGGAGGCTGGTCACATTTCCACAGCACATGACATGCTAAGATAGTGACACACTGCAGACAGAGGTAGCAACGGTAGAATTTAATAAACAGTTTTCATAACACACGTCTTTTATTCTTCTTTGCTGCAAGTTGTAGGCTCGTAGTTCATTCTAAAGTGTAGCTTTTTTAATACTAGTCTAGTGGATGCTTGGCTTCACTTAATTAAATAGTGTGAACAATGGTGGACTTTCTGGTGTTGAACAAACATATTTTCAGTCATTTCATTTCACAATACAGATCAACTGCGATGCTAACACAACACACATAACTTGAGCTCCATCCAGGCACTTCAAACTCGTACTGCTAACTGCTCAAGAGACAAAAATTTTTGTCTAACAACAAGTAGCAAAGAAAATACTAACACACATCGATCTATTTGTGTAAAATCATCTTTGAAACATATATTTCACAAATAAAGCACAAATAATTGTTTATCACTGCTTATCTTTTTAAGAAGTCCAAATCATCATGGTAATCGCTTTATGTATGTTGACGTTTATTCATTTTCGAATACTTCTAAGCTGAGTTTTGAGTCTTCAGCTTGGGAATCGGTCTTTCCTTATGATCCAAGATCGGCTAGCACATTTATCTCACCATAACCAGTTTTATTACAGTGGCCTATTTGGTAGTACCAGCAAATATGTGAGTCTGGACGTGATGAAGATCGGTGCCCAGGAAAAGGGTTTGGCTTTCTAAGATATTTCGTCTCATGCAGGATATACACATACCTAGTAACAATCGGGTACTGGACCACGCAATGATGGAGAACTGCAACGGACGTGGACGTATATTTGTGTCGACAGTTCGATGCCGCCTTCTGATTACATTTGCGTCGGCCTCAAGAAACTGTAAATGCCTCAGAGAGCAATGGCCTTATGTTTACGTCGCTGACACAATGTAGTACTTTTGAACAAGTCTCGCTTCTCTCTGTCCTATAGCGCTGTACTGGGTGATTCAGCTACCCCTACCGCTGTCATTTTATGCAACACGCAGTGTTATATCTGGCCTTCAAAAACCACTCGCGAGAGTTGATATTCTCTCGCTCATTACGCGCATACTATTAGTCCTACAGAACAAACGCACCTCTAGTTTATTCCTCACCTGTCAAGATGTCGTACGTGGCACTCCCTCCTACCACTACAAAAAAAATCCAACTACAAGAACTATTCCCAATATTTGACCTTTTTTGGTCTCTGTTGATTGGGCTCTTACGATTCCACATACACAAGGGCAATTTCATTTGGGATATGTAGAAGGAACATAAGCATATCTGTTCTTATTTTGTAAATATTTATTGTTTGGTCTTGTTTTCTGACATGTTCCACATCCCAGAGGATCTCCTCCCTATGGATCAATTGCAACAAAAAGTACATCTAATCTAATCTAATCTAATGAGTCAACATCAAACGGCAGTTTCCAACAATTTCAGAAATAACATAGAAACGTATATTAGATCCACAATATAAAGCTTGAGTTGGTCTAATTAATTCTCACGACTCCCCCCCCCCCCCCCCCTCTCTCTCTCTCTCTGTCTATCTAATGCTTACATCCTACTTAAAGGAGGAATAATAATCACGAAAGCATTTTGCTCGAAAGTCCAGTCAGACAATTTCGACACTTTAAGGGAACGTCAGTCATTCGCTGTAAATCGTGAACAATCTGTCTGCAACAGACCAGGCATCTAAAAACGTCGCGAGTGGCAGCGAAGAAAGCTAAACATCTACAGCCAGTTCTGTATATCCATCGAAGTGACGAAACAGTGACCCATTGTATCTGGTGCCGCCCGATAACTATCAAGAATCTAAAATCCTGTCTTTATTGCTCAACTCTCAAGCAGACGGAATGGGATCTACGGTGTTTTTTTATTTTTTTTATTTTTAAAAACGAGCGGCAATCTATAGTTGACGCTATGTCGGGCATCCGACCGCGTAATGTTCACAGTGGTTATAATTAAACTTTCGCTACTTGAGACAGTGTAGACGGATTCTATACAGGGTGTTACAAAAAGGTACGGCCAAACTTTCAGGAAACATTCCTCACACACAAAAAAAGAAAATATGTTATGTGGACATGTGTCCGGAAACGCTTACTTTCCATGTTAGAGCTCATTTTATTACTTCTCTTCAAATCACATTAATCATGGAATGGAAACACACAGCAACAGAAGGTACCGGCGTGACTTCAAACACTTTGTTACAGGAAATGTTCAAAATGTCCTCCGTTAGCGAGGATACATGCATCCACCCTCCGTCGCATGGAATCCCTGATGCGCTGATGCAGCACTGGAGAATGGTGTATTGTATCACAGCCGTCCACAATACGAGCACGAAGAGTCTGTACATTTAGTACCAGGGTTGCGTAGACAAGAGCTTTCAAATGCCCTCATAAATGAATGCCAAGAGGGTTGAGGTCAGGAGAGCGTGGAGGCCATGGAATTGGTCCGCCTCTACCAATCCATCGGTCACCGAATCTGTTGTTAAGAAGCGTACGAACACTTTGACTGAGATGTGCAGGAGCTCCATCGTGCATGAACCACATGTTGTGTCGAACTTGTAAAGCCACATGTTCTAGCAGCACAGGTAGAGTAAGTATCCCGTATGAAATCATGGCGGTGAATCGAGGAAGTAAAATGAGCTCTAACATGGAAATTAAGCGTTTCCAGACACATGTCCACATAACACCTTTTCTTTATTTGTGTGTGAGGAATGTCTCCTGAAAGTTTGGCCGTACCTTTTTGTAGCACCCTGTCTACCGTATGAGTACCCAACTTTATAGGAATGATGTCCAGGCTGTCCGCTGCGTTATTGTTACCTGCTTTACCAACATGCGATCCCTGCTCTGCGTGTGATAGATGTTTTGGACAACTGTTTTGACTCAGGGTGGAATTCCATCTCACACTACTCGTGAGGTCACTCTGTAACACATTTGGAGAAAAAGGAATACATTGGCCGATAGTTCCAAACTGCTTTGCCACCAAGATCACCAATTTTGAACCCGTGTTATTTCTGGCTGTGGGGTTACCTGAAGGATAGGGTTTATTAACGGGATACTAACACACGTCGGAGGTTGAAGATGTGCATATTGAAGGACGTAGCCAACATTCCACCTGAGATGTTTCGGGCAGCAGTAGAGCAATTTCTAGGGCGGTTTCAGGCTGTCGTGAATACAGATGGTTGTCACATTGAGCAACGTTTGTAGCCTGGAAAGTAAACATGGTACGCAGTTAACAAATGTCACCACCTCATGTTGAAATTAAAATCTGTTTCTTTCAACGGTTTATTCCTTATTTCCCTTTTACGTGTCCTTACAACGTGTCCACAAAGTTTCATTGTCCTACAATCACTCGTTTTTCAAGGGGGCCCTCTCAAGCAGCGAAAGTTTAATTATAATCACCATGTATTTCATTTCGCACGACATTTCGACGAAGCTGAACTCGAACAGAGAAACTGTGGGGAAAAAATGTGCCGAATAAATCGCAGAACGGGTTCGAAAACGTGGAGAGACTGTCTTGCAATTTGCCTGACGGGCCAAAACTAGGTTGCTGAAGTAGTTCTGTCGCCTGCAGCGTATTCTGTATCAAGTTGACTGAAGTAGTACTGCGAGGCATGGCCTCGTCCTCAGTAGTTTTCTGCGACTGTGTGAGAAATATTTTGCGTAAATGAAACAAGGTCACACTCATTTCTCAAGTTTTGTTATAGTAAATATTTTTAGTTTTTTTGCTAAAATTAAAACAAATCATTTTTCACTTTGCCTGACTTGTTTCCGCTCTAAAGTTTCTATACAGAGTTTCAAAAACTAATCTGATAAAAGTATTGAATCTCATACAATTTATGATTAGGTAACGTAGATTAAATAAATGTTTTCTTCCATAGATCCACAGGGGTCAGATAATCAAGTATTTACAACATGTCATAATAAAGCAATAGTGCATAATAATTTTTTACAAACAGATATTGTCCCGAATAACAGCGCCACGATTCATAAGTTCAATCATGACCATTTGTGTGCTAAGACAGTAGGATGTTCATGCATTGTAACCATAACTAAGCAAGTGCTTAACAATTACGTCTTAAAATTTATGGATCTAGTCGTAATAATGACGATGTTGGCTTTATATTGTCCTTCCCACTCATAAGTTCTTTTTAGGTTATTAAACTTCGCGCATAAGCACAAAAATTTTCCTAGATAGGCCATACCTTGTAAGCACATGATGTCTTCCTCATATCATGACCAATGAATACATCATAAATGTTAAGACAGTCGATCTAAGTACGTTCTGCACGCCCTTTTCCTCAGCTATACCTTTTGTTTCACTTTACTAGTAAATTCAAGGTCAGGAATTAAGTTCACGTCTTGTCCCAACAAGTGACTATTATACAGTTTATGCGCAGGCTCAAGGTATTGTGTCTGCCTAGGCGGGCCTCATGACGCTATGGTCAGTTCCAGTACAGCACTCGTGGCTGCCGCATCGCGGTCGCGAAGTGGGGACGAGGCAGTTTCAGGTAAGTTTCATAGTCTGACGATAATTTATGGATTTGTAGTTTCAGCTTGACAATGTCCACGATGGGCAAACGGTAGTTACTGTTTTTCTGAAGAAGGTTGGGTTGTCCCGACTGAAACCTAGGTAAATTCTAGGTAAACGGTGCAACTGAGGCTGTTGATTATTAAAATTAAAATTAATATTTATACAGTTGCTGACAGGGCCGCGAAATGTTGAAGATATTTAAGTTTTAGCAGGGCAGAAATATCTCTGACGGATTTGTCACTCAGGTGACATCTAATGACTAGTTCACTTTCGAAATCACTGAACTCTCCTGATTGACCCATTCTGCGGTTACTGCTTGCTTCTCTACTGGCAACACAACACTCCCAGCCTCCTTTTATACGGGCGGGTCCGCCTCTCGTGACATTTAGCGACCGATTCCGCATTATGTAGGGCTGTCCGAATACTTTTGATCAAACTGTTTACATGCAAATGGCAGTGAACTAACACAGTGTGCCATTGTCCGTGATGGTTTACAAACAGTGGGCACTGTGTGAGTTCGCTCCTATTTTCAGGCCTATGGCAACCTTGCTTTGGGTAAACATACGAAAATCTTACGTACGCAGAAACTAGTTGTGTAATGACTGAGAGGTCTTAATAAATATTAGCATCTGAGTGGAAAAATGTCGCCTTGATTCAACAAATTTATGACAGTGGCAACCACTATGAAGAAGATGTTGTGAGACACTGTCGTAATACTTCTTGTATTACTACAGTAACTCTTATACCTATCACTGATGAAGTTAATACACCGACTGCTGCCTTAACAACAAAGGTGGTCTTAGACAACTCGCTGACTTGTTTCTTTTTTGATAAGCTGCTGACAGACGCTAATCAATTTACTAGTCAGAATCTCTAAATGACACTAAGTACGAAAACTACATAAAGTAGCGATTGACAATATATGGAACACTTAAGACTGTCAGACACACCTTTTGTGCTGGTTGACTTGTTATTTGTGGTACTGGAAACACGTCCAATCTCAGAAACCGTAAATTACCTGTTTGCTTCACACAACTTTCTAGCAACAAAATGGCTCTGAGCACTATGGGACTCAACATCTGAGGTCATCAGTCCCCTAGAACTTAGAACCACTTAAACCTAACTAACCTAAGGACATCACACACATCCGTGCCCGAGGCAGGATTCGAACCTGCGACCGTAGCGGTCACGCGGTTCTAGACTGAAACGCCTAGAACCGCTCGGCCTTTCTAGCAACAGTCCAGTTTAATTATTAACTAGTTTTCCTCTTCGGCTGATACACCACTGAGTGAGACTATATTTGTTATTATTATTAAACAGTAGTAGAAGTAGCAGCGGTATTTATTACTGTACAATGTATGCTGCAATTTAAGTTAGGCGATTTAATGAAACAATGACGCCAAGTGTAATTTTATGTGCAGTCTCTCAGAAAATTCTTTAAGATCTCCAACTTCTTTCTGACTCCCCTTATCAGCCTCGGAAGCTTCGTATGTGTGTCCTGTTTACCCAGACGCTTCTGTGATAAGACTCTTGCGTTCGTGAGAACTAATGTAACATTATTTTATTCACTGATAATTTTTTTTCAGGGCATCCACTGTCTTTTACTTATTGTCTTTTTTACTGATTCTGGTAACCAGCATGGCATGACTGAGCCAAGGCTGCGATTTTTCAGTATTTGACTATTAACGTCAATGCAGGGGGATTTGTCTATGCCATGTGCACTTCCTTGTACCTTTAAAGCCACCAGTTTTCAACATTTCAACATGTTTTCAACATTTTGAATTTAATTTCAGAAAGAGGAACCTAATTTGATGAAATCGACAGCATACAGTTACATTTTTTACTCAAAAAAGGTTAACCCCAAAGCATAAAATCATTAGCAATTCTTCTGCAAGTGACAGGATTGTTTTCCCTTATGTCAAACACCTATAAGTTGACTCTGACACTTCTGAAAATAACTAGGTTTGGTTCAGTTTGCAAAGGAATGAGAACATTACAATCTCATCTATTATTATTATTATACGTTTCAACAACGTGAGACTGTTAGAAGCGACAGTCTCTGAGGAACGATTGGCTACAGACAGAACATCGTTTTATGTTAAGGAAGATATACCTCTATGAGTTATGCGCATACGAGAATCGAAAACAACTACTATACGCAAATACGTTTTTAAAGACACATTCAAATAAATTTACGAAAGTTATATAGTCTGACATGGCCATCATTACATGGTCTGTAGCTTCGCAGAAATGACCGTCCACCTGTCTAGTAGGGAAAGATTCTGTATCAAGTTAAATGCATCACTGATTCAGGTAATTATCTCATCCCGTGTTGCAAATGGAGTAACGCTGCACCACTTGTGACAAAACCATAAGGAAATAAATGCAGTGACATTAAATCAAGTCGAGGGATATGGTGAACCCATCCAATGTTTCCCAAAGTCGACAATTTCATGGAATGGGCTGGTGCTCAATCATGCTGGTACCATAGGATTCTGCGCACAACTGGCTGTACTGTGTCCAGCAATTCAGTAAGTGTGATACGCATCAACTGGGATGAGTGGCAAAACAAAAGGGCGCAGTATGTGATTACCAACCACTCCAGCTCAAATGTTCATGGAAAATATTTGTAGACGAGGCCTAACAGCAGTCACATAACAATAAAAGAATAGAAAAATTAAACTTCCTTTCGTATTAAAACTGTATGTCGAACTGGGACTCAAACGCTGAACCTTGCTGTTTGCGGAGAATTTTCGCACTGACAGGGTCATCCAGCACAGTTCGCGACCCTCTATCGCAGCTTCAACTTTCTAAACTTCATAGAAGGTGTTCTGTATACTCTGCCCGACCTGCACTCTTGAAAGAAAAGATATTGCAAAGAAAATATATTGCAAAGAAAAGATATTTGCAGAGAAATGACGTAGTCGCAACCTATGGCTTGTTTCTCTCTGCAATGGATTACGCCAGTATAACGAGGAGTATACAGTTTGAGAGTTTCTGTGAAGCAGGGAGAATTTTGAGATCATGCACCTACGGCTAACGGAGTGTCCTCTACTCCCCTCTATCCTGCACTCCGTTTCCTTCTGCAATAGCTGTCCATTTCCTTAAATCGTGTCTCGTTCCATGCCCCTACATATCTGACATAGTTCGCTAAGCGTAACCAAGTAAATTGTTTGTTCCTTCTATACTCTTTTTAAGTTTCTGTGTTTTTATTTAGTCAAATGCCAACGTTCAGACATTGACCTCCATTTGTCTTACTTTGTTTTAACGCTATAACTTAGTACACGTTGTTCAGATACTGGGAATGTGCTGCAGGCATTCTTGAGTTTCCATGTCGTACTGAGTAAAAATAATTTTCCTTTTTTAACAGTACTGGAGCCCATAAATTTATTTTGCACTTCCGCCCAGTAACATGTCTCAATAACAACGATCCGTGTGTTCGACACCGATCGTAATTTGTCAACAAATAAATCATTTGCAACCGGAGCTATCACGCTCATCATTAGTAGTTTTGTGATCAAACCGCCACTTCCCATTAGGAGGCAGTAACGTCCGAAGGTGGCATAAATGGGCCGAAAGTGGCCACGGTTTTGTAACTTGGTGCGATGTTACTGTTATCACTAGGATTTAATGACACGTTGTATCTTTTCCTGAATTTTAGGATGCATTTTACGACTATTTATGCACGAATGTAGGTACTGTAGTGTAGAAAAATGTGCTTTATACAGTTATTGGAGAAGAACAGAACGCATCCCGTTCCAAATGAATCTTCATTCAGAGAAAACTATTTATTCTTGTGGTACGAGGAGGTTCACAACAAAATACGAATTAGTGCTGCTAACAAAAAGGTTCTGGTGTCCTCCGATGAAATCACTGATGTGGGTGGATGTTAGTTGCTAAAGTGTAAACAACTCGACAACTGTTTCATAGCTCTACGAAGCTACTGTGGCCGGATGGTGTGAATGGAGACAGCGTTTTGCTGATTGTAACAGATGGTGCTCCATATATGGCTAGAGCAGACAAGAGGCTTCTTAATGTCTACGCCAGTCTGGTGCACATCACCAAACTATCCTCAGCGACAAAGTAAATCTCTGAAAACAGAAAAGCTGAAAATACGTTTGAGACCCAGTGCAACTCTGTAGAAACTGAAGATTTACAGGACGTGTTAACTAATATGGAATACTTTACACAAGTGATGTACTGTATTAACAACACGTGGTTTTATTATTTCGATAGGCAGACATTTCACAGGTAAGTGCTAGTTAGTTTCAAACATTGCAAAAATTAAGTACTATACTCACGACTTGTTCAGAAATGAATTTTGTATTACAAGAGAAATCAACAAGCATGTTTTTAAGCACACTTCTATAAAGTCATATTTTATTTTTTAAGGTCGTATTTATATAAGTTTTAGTCATAAATGCTTGCATACAGGGTGTTTCAAAAAGAATATACGTATTTCGAACGCATAAATTTATTAAATTCTAAGACTACTATGAAACTTCGGACATATATTTACGAATCTCTCAAGTTTAGATTACATATGTTCAATATGTCCTCCACCAGCAACGTGAACAATATCACATCGATACTCGAATTCCTCTCATACTCGGGTAAGCACGTCCATCGTCACCGATATTATGGCAGTAAGGTTCTTCAAGTGTTCTAGGTTCTGTGGTATTGTTGGTGCATAAATGTTGCCCTTCATGAAACCCCACAGGAAAAGTCACTGGCGGTCAAATTCAGTGACCGCGGAGATCAGCTAAGAAGCGTGAAGTCGCCATCTGTGTGACGACCAATCCAAAGGCTCCACAGAGTTTCTTTCAGATATTCACGCACTTGGTGCTGCCAGTGAGGGGGGTAGAAGGAGGGGAGAGGGGGGGGGGGGGGACAGGGCGGTGCTCCACCTTGTTGAAAACTGAAGCTGTTCTCGTTCAAGCTCGGATAAACAGCAAAGGCACTGCTGACCGTTAACCGTGTCGCACGAAACACATTTAGCTTAGGTGAATCTCGTACACATTCAACGCGTGCACGCGGGTTCTGTAGGCCACAAATTCGAACACTGTATTTGTAGTCGCTTCTTCACTGAACACGATGCGTTGTGCGAAAGTGTTATCACTGTCAGCAGTATTCTGAAGCTCGTCAGATAATGGCACGTCTGCGTTTGTCGTCCTGACGTAGAGCCAGTACCAGCTGTAAATTGTACGGCTTCGTAACCAACTGATGTCTCAAAACACGTCAAATTGTTGTTGCAAGCAGATGTAACTACCGACTGGCACGACGAGTTGATTTTGTAGGACTACGTTTACAGGAGGGTGGCCAGGAGTCTACTTTACGTACACATCGTGTGTCTACAAACTGTCGATATCAACTGCGAATGTTCAGTCCACTTAGTGGATCAATTTGGTGCCTCGCCCGAAACGTCTTTGCATTGTAATCATTGAATTACACTTCGTAGACTGGAGAATAAGAGGGTCGTTCAATAAGTAATGCAGCACATTTTTTTAAAAATAAAAAAGCCATAAATATACATAGACAAACGTCCTTGTTGGTGCTTCACATTTGGTGTTTGTTCTGTGCCCCGGTGAAGAATCGAACCGTTCTGGCAGACGGCCGAGCCATAGCGCAGCGTCAAAATGGCGTCTACATACGACTCATGTTACAAGCAGCGTGCTGTTATTGAATTGTTGTGTGCAGAAAAACAGACGGTGGTGAACATCCATAAACGTTTGTGTGCAGTGTATGGAAATGCTGCAGTTTGTAGGAGTACAATTGGGCGATGAGTAAAGAAAGTTACTCAGGAAATGCGGAAACGGAGCTCCATGATCAACCACGCTCGGGACGTCCTGTCACTGCCCCAGACATGATGAACGGTGCGGATGCCACTATTCGTGCCGACTGGGGCATCACAACTCGACGATTGGCTCTACAGTTGTCGGTCAGCATCGGAAGTGCGTCTGCAATGATCGAGACTCCCGGATAATCAAAGAGGTGTTCACGATGGGTTCCCCGAAAGCTCACGGCGGACCACAAGATTCAAAGAAAGGCCGTTTCATCTGAATTGTTGGAGCTTAAAGATTCTCTTCAGTGAACGCACTTTGAAGATGACGCGAGTGTCAGTCATGCACTGAAAACTTGGCTACGTCTACAGGACAAGAGCTTTTACTAGCAGGGAATATATGCTCTTCCCACAACGTTGGCGTACGGCCTTAGAACGTGATGGAGGCTAGGTAGAAAAATAAGACATAGATAAGACATGTTGATGTTTGTCACCAAACACTGACTCTTAACAATAAACATGTTCTGAGAAAAAAAATGTGGGGCGTTACTTATTGAACGACCTTCGTACAAAATGATTTCTGCTGCGGAGTAGCCATTTTTCAACACTTGACAGTAATCAAGCAAAAAGAAGACAGCCGAATTCTAGCGGCAGTGACTGTAAACTAGACAATACATTCGTTCCTCCAATAACTGAGCAGTAGCGTAGCACTCTATAGTTCTGACAACATTATACTTTGTAACACTTATATCCTTCCTGAAACAGCCTTAAGTACAGATTTTTGTACAACAGTTGGGGACACACAGAAAAGCCCTTTAAAAATCCATCTCCGTGCCTCGGACGGGGCGGGAATCCCGGCACTGTGTTGTATGAAGCAGCTACGGAGGCAGACGATCCGATGTGACGCCCTTCGCAAGAGGCGCTGCGGCCTTCCCGGCGGCTAGAGCACAGCGCGGCCAGGACGGGCAGCAGCCTCCAGGTATATATAAACCACGCAAATCCGCCTAGAGACGCCCCAGCCGGCACCCGTACCAGCAGAAACGCACAGCGACGTGTGCCCCAACAGTCCGGCAACATGTTACACTTGCTACCTCGCCGAATACACAACAATCTTCAGTTTCTGACTGCTCAACGCGCCGTCACACATTCCATAATGTAGTCAAACTGTCAATGTACTTACTTACTTACTGACTGCCTGACTGACGGTATGTACTGTCCGCCCCCGGTAGCTGACTGGTCAGCGCGCAGAATGTCAATCCCAAGGGCCCGGGTTCGATTACCGGCTGGGTCGGAGATTTTCTCCGCTCAGGGACTGGGTGTTGTGTTGTCCTAATCATCATAATTTCATCCACATCGACGCGCAAGTCGCCGAAGTGGCGTCAAATCGAAAGACTTGCACCCGGCAAACGGTCTACCCGACGGGAGGCCCTCGTCACACGACATTTTATTTATGGTATGTACTGACAAAGTGCCGACGACCAGCACCGAGAGCCGCAAAAATATTCCCATAACTGTAAATCCGTACCGAGCGTGTCAGAGCAAGCAGTGACAGTTTGACAATATTCGCCATTAAGAAGTCGACAGATCCTGATGAAACAGGCACGAAGTGTTACCGTGTGCTGTTTATGTTTTCATTTGGTCTTCGTACATGTCACATATCTGTCAATGTTTCAAGTAGCCATAACACAAAACAGTTTTAATAGCTCTTTGCAGGAGTAGTCACTGCATTTACCACTTTAGGATGGTCAATGGAGGATTCACTACAGCACTGCTTTCTTTATTAGTTCAAAAATATAGTAGTAATTTGTTGGATCAGACAGCACTGTGGAAAAATGCTTCAACTACGAAAAGCATATGCACGTCTCAAATAATCACAAAACCTGAAAAATATATCACGTTAATTACCTGAATATATTATTCCAGGGCAGATACAATCTCTTCACAGGTTTCCATAATAATTTTGCTAATTGTGTTTGGTGATAGTACAGCGCTAAACTTAAAGCATCCGAACTGTCTGTCGTCAGAAATTGCAACTTCATTCCTTATCTTTCGTCGATTTCGATCAACTCTCTGCCGCGCGGTATTAGCCGAGCGGTCTTGGCGCTGCAGTCATGGATTGTGCGGCTGGTACCGGCGGAGGTTAGAGTCCTCCCTCGGGAATGGGTGTGTGTTTCTCCTTAGGATAATTTAGGTTAAGTAGTGTGTAAGCTTAGGGACTGATGAGCTTAGCAGTTAAGTCCCATAAGATTTCACACACATGTGAACATTTGATTAACTCTCTCATTAAGATGTTTTGTTTCGCTAGTGTATATCGTATCAACATTAATAATTTGTCGTACGATGCAGGGATACCCCTAAAATAGTACACGAAAGTTTTCAGGTCCGTCGTTCTCATTTAACTCAGCAAATTAACGTGCTAAAAGCAGCTCTTTCTCAGTCATTATCGACACCATTTCCTCTTTTCCGCTCTTTTCTATTGTATATTGACAGATATAGCTAATACAACTGTATTACACGCTTCCTTTCAGGGTTTCGACATCTTCACGTTATAAAATCGCTTTGCGAACCGGCAATATTACTGACGGTCACTTCAGCGTACGAAAAGTTTGACAAAAAATATCGAATGTGTGCAAGCGTCTTCATCCAAGGAATTGTTACATAAGAATGGTGAAAATCTGATGGATAGGCCAGATAACGAATGAAGAGATACTGAATCGCAACGAGGAAAAAAGAAGACTAAAAAAAAGGAAATTTAGGGACAGAAAAGGAGGGGGCGGGTCGGAGGGTAAAAAATGTAATACGACACCAAGATTAGACTACAGTAAACAGGTTCAACTGGATATAGGGTGCAGTAGACACACTTTCACAGGACAAATTAACGTTGCGCTCCGTGACTCATTAGACTGGAGACTGCATCAACGACACACATGCTGTCCGAAACACTTAGGATAAAAATTGTACACTTGAGAAATGATTCTAAACAGAGTATTCCGAGATAAGGAACGAATGGCCGGAAATAAACATTTAGTTTTGTTATTGACCTAAGCAAATCACATGTTACGTGAACGACTGCTCAAGGCGACGAGTGGCAGCCTCACTGCATGCTTTTACACCGGCATCACACTCCCGCACATCCCTGCTATCAGTTGCACGACAAAATAGGAAGCTACGACCCTGCCATCTAGACCCTACTTAGTTTTTCTGCGATTTCAAACATCATCCACTTCATGTAAACCTACACAGGGAAAAAATCCACAGGAGAAGACATCCAGCGACCATGCTGGTGATGCGATGGAATTCAGTTCTAATCTCAAGGTTTTGTTGCTCAGGGACATTAATATCGAAGTAGAATGCCGCATGTCATGTTGGAGAAACTCCCTCTCGCAGAGAAGTGGTACAGTACTCAACAAGTTTGGCAGCACATCTCAAAAGATCACCAGGTAACATGCACTACCCAAATAGGGTAGCAGTAAATAGGGTTCTGGGAGCTCGTCTTCGCTAATTCCAGACCTGTTTTTCAAAATCCTGAGTGGCCGACGACCAAGGAAATTTACAGGGTATGATGTTAATGATGATCCGCTCGCACTCAGAACTTCAGTAACACGTGGAAACATGGACTCTGAGAGGTTCTAGAATCATTCTGGAGAGGTATTGATCAACGGATTTTGCATTGGTACCCGCAAATGTTCGTGCTAGGTTCATAAAATATTAGTGGGTCACGATCGAGCGCCCTGGGGAACCAAGTTTCGTGAATTCACTAGAGTACTCATCATGTCACCTGCGTGCAATGAAAAGGTCGTGGCATGTCGCAATCCCCTGATGAAACATGGCACCTCCATCAGGTTACTCTAATGCCAGAGAGGGATGCAGATGGTCTGGAAGAATATCTACGTAACGTCCACCTGTTCTTGATCCCTCAGATGGACAATGCGGCTTAATTGCGTCCATTTGAACACTGACCACACCACAGCCGATTCGTCTCCTATTTCGACACAGTCTTGTTGAGACGCAGCCCCATAGCTTCATGGCGCATACGCCACATGCCCACTCTCATCAGTTCGATGCAATTGAAACCGTGACATACAGAACCACGCAGCACCCCGCCACCGTTTCACAGTCGAGTGACGACGGCTCCTGGTCCATGCAAGGGGTTGAGCTCTATGGGAGGTGTCACCAAAGGGACACGAGTCGGTCGTTGACTGTTGAAGCGTTTGCGGTGCATCTGCTGCTTCCGCACAGTCCATGGCTTCCTGACGCCCCGCATTCAAATCGGCGGCGATCTGGCCCACAGCTGACCATCGACCGCCTCAGTATGGTTCTGAGGAGACGCCTTGTGACAACCTTTCGGCGTACTCTTGCGGTCGTCCTGTGCGGCGGTTTCTGCTTGTGTAAACATTTTCTCTGAGTCACTGAATATCCACCGTAGACAGCGTTGATCTCGCAAACCCAAATTCTTGAGTAATCTCCGATATGCTATGTCACAGGCCCGTATTTAGGATCTACAGCGCCTAGGTTGCTCCTGGGCTGTTGAGACTAGCATGTGATATTTTGAAATTTCATTGCAGTTTTCTAATTAAAAGCGATACTCAGCAAGGTTTATTATTCGACTGCATAAAATTTTACAATAGACTTTATAATTTATTGCACCGATGAGATTACAAGAACTAAAATCACTAAGATGTTCAGCATGATTTATTAACATCGCTATAAACATCTATTAGGAACCGTCAAAGGAAAACTAAAAAGAGGGAGAAAAGTAAATAAACTTTATTATTTCAAAAAAGAATCACCATAACTATTAATACATTTATCCTACTGTGAGACAAGACGGTCAATTCCTTCTTGAAGAAATGTTTGCAGTTGCCTGCTGCCATGTTCACAGGGCCAGTACGAGAACATTCTTCCACAAAGCGACATATCATCTAGCACTCCCAACTCCCTCTTCACCCCTCACAGACATTGCCTCTCTTTAGACTAAGTGGTTGTTGTTGCTGCTGCTACTGCTGTTGTGGTGTCCAGTCCAGAGACTGGTTTGATGCAGCTCTCCATGCTACGCTATCCTGTGGAAGCTTTTTCATCTCCCAGTACCTCCTGCAACCTACATCCTTCTTAATCTGTTTAGTGTATTCATCTCTTGGTCTCCCTCTACGATTTTTACCCTCCACGCTGCCCTCCAATACTAAATTTGTGATCCCTTGATGCCTCAGAATGTGTCCTACCAACCGATTCCTTCTTCTAGTCATGTTGTGCCACATATTTCTTTTCTCCCCAATTCTGTTCAATACCTCATCATTAGGTATGTGATCTACCCATTTAATCTTCAGCATTCTTCTGTAGCACCACATTTCGAAAGCTTCTATTCTCTTCTTGTCCAAACTATTTATCGTTCATGTTTCACTTCCATACATGGCTACATTCCATACAAATACTTTCAGAAACGACTCCCTGACACTTAAATCTATACTCGATGTTAACAAATTTCTCTTCTTCAGAAACTCTTTCCTTGCCATTGCCAGTCTACATTTTACATCCTCTCTACTTCGACCATCATCAGTCATTTTGCTCCCCAAATAGCAAAACTCCTTTACTACTTTAAGCGTCTCATTTTCAAATCTAATTCCCTCAGCATCACCCGACTTAATTCGACTACATTCCATTATCCTCGTTTTGCTTTTGTTGATGTTCATCTTATATCCTCCTTTCAAGACACAGTCCATTCCGTTCAGCTGCTCTCCCAGGTCCTTTGCTGCCTCTGACAGAATTACAATGTCATCGGCGAACCTCAAAATTTTTATTTCTTCTACATGGATTTCAATACCTACGCCGATTTTTTTCTTTTGTTTTCTTTACTGCTTGCTCAATATACAGATTGAATAACATCGGGGAGAGACTACAACCCTGTCTCACTCCCTTCCCATCCCACTGCTTCCCTTTCATGTCCCTCGACTCCTATAACTGCCATCTCGTTTCTGTACAAAATGTAAATAGCCTTTCGCTTCCTGTATTTTACACCTGCCACCTTCAGGATTTGAAAGAGAGTATTCCAGTCAACATTGTGGAAAGCTTTCTCTGAGTGTACAAATGCTACAAACGTAGGTTTGTCTTTCCTTAATCTATTTTCTAATATAAGTCGTAGGGTCAACATTGCCTCACGTGTTCCAACATTTCTACGGAACTGGTCTTCCCCGAGGTCGGCTTCTACCAGTATTTCCATTCGTCTCTAAAGAATTGCACGTTAGTATTTTGCAGCTGTGACTTATTAAACTGATAGTTCGGTAATTTTCATATCTGTCAAAAACTCTTTCTTTGGAATTGGAATTATTATATTCTTCTTGACGTCTGAGTGTATTACGCCTGTCTCATACAACTTGCTCACCAGATGGTAGAGTTTTGTCTCCCAAGGCCATCAGTAGTTCTAATGGAATGTTGTCTGCTCCCGGGGCTTTGTCTCGACTTAGGTCTTTCACCAACAAAGTTTGTCAATTTAATGTACTTTTAAAGCAGACTCTGTTCGTGCTGAGAAGTATTTTGAGATTGGTGGGAATGGCTTCGAATGCACAGCATATTTTGCACTGACTTCAAACACCTTGTATAAAGAAGTACCAGAAAACAAGTTGTATGTCCAGGGAATGGTTGAAATTGAGAGAGAAATATACGCATGAAAATCTGCCAAAGGAAATATTACACTCACAATCTGATGATTACATAAACTTTCACTGAATGGGAGTCAATCTTTTAACAAGTTGTGAGAGTTAGTTAAACTGAAAAAGAAAATAGAAGTATGCCAAAGTCTATTCTTTTCTTTTTGGTCCTCTAACAACAGTTCATTAAAATAACACAACGTAGGAATATATGCATCATCGGTGGAAGAACAGTAGAGCTTCGTTTTTTTTTTAATTATTATTCTCTCGTTTCTATGTTATGCGCAGAATACTGAATTTTGTTCTTAATGTCGTCCAGGTAATATATGGCTGGAAAAGACGCAGCTCCGCTACCACTGCCGGTGCTACTTTGTTGTTATCCTTGATCGTAGTATCTGTAGTTGAGGAAACTCACCGTAAGTCTTTTTCGCTACACGGCGAAACATCTACACTAAAAACGTCCGCTATCTTCTCAAATCTGCCGACAGCAAATTTTCTCTCAAACACGGCCAGCACGGTCTATGTTTCACAAACATGTCAAATAGCTTCATACACGGTCGGATATTCGACAAACCTAGTAAAGTTTGACAAACGGTTGGACTGAGTAGGCGGGCTTTAAAACCGGTCCAGTAAGTTCACCACACATCCGCCTACAACTGACCGCTCACTTCTTGTATCGACATTCGCGCCACACACCGCAACTCGCGGCTTTTAGACACGGTCATCTTTACGTGGGACGGCCCTCGCCGTGACTTTTGGCCCCTCACTTTTATATTCTGTATATTTCGGTGCGTGCTGTTTTTGAGGCGGCCCGCGGCCGCGCGCACAGTTTTCAGGGGAACCAGGTTGCAGCAGCAGCAGCAGCAGCGCCCCTACGCACCGCCCACCGCCCACGCGCCGGCACGCGGCCAGCCGCGCCGTTACTCACGCTACCAAAACCCGGCACGGCCGCCGCCGCTAGCCGACAGCTCGCGAAAACCTGACCGCCGCGGCGCGATGCGCCGCTACTTGCGCTGTTAAATAAATATCGATTACCGATACATCGACATTTTTCCCAAGAAAACATCGATATACATTAGCGATACGTCTCTTCCTTATATAATGATACATAAATGGCAATAACCAGTGCCAATATTTTAAAAAAATTGGATGCGTCGCTATTTGCGCTTTTGAAAAAATATCGATTACCGATACATCGATATTTTTCCCAAGAAAACTTCAATATACATTAGCGATATGTCTGTTTCCTATATATTGATACATACATGGCAATAACCAGTGCCAATACTTTTAAAAAATTGGATGCGTCGCTACTTGCGCTGTTGAAAAATATCGATTACCGATACATCGATATTTTTCATAGGAAAACATCGATATACATCAGCGATACGTCTCTTCCCAATATATTGATACATAAATGGCAATAAGGAGTGCCAATATTTAAAAAAAAACAGTAAGTATTTGAAACTGTAGTATACCATAATTTTATTTTCACTGTGTGAAGCCGTCTTACAATGTTTTGAGCATTCATCACTTCCAATCTTTCTCTGTGGCATGCGAAGCAAGTATAGGTGACACAAAGAAGTCAGACTGCACTGGGGGACGGCGGTGTGAATGGAATAAAAAGATCTCCGATGTGAAGAAATAATGCATCAGATACAGTAGAACCCCTCTAATCCGACCTTGGATGGTCCGTCACTCCAGCTAGTCCGACCAGGTTCAGGCTCGCGAGCCTGTGCCGACTTGTCACAGACTGGACGCCTGTCGGGCCATTGTTGCGGTGTCTATCGCTGTGCACATTATTATATTGTACGTTATTGTGCAGTTTTATCCTTTGTTGTGATTAAAAAACTTCGTTGTCTGCTTTATTCCGTGTTCTCTACCGTACTTATTACTGTAGATTCACTGTGTGTACAGTTGTTTGTTTTTGAACATGTCTGGATTCGAATGTAAACACGTAACTCTTTCACTAAATGAAAAGTTAGCCATGCTACAAAGACTGGACGAAGGAGATTCGCTCAAAAATTGCAAAGAAACTGAATGTAGGTGTTACGACAATTAAGGATTGGAGGAAGAATCGGAAAGACATTGACTCCTATACAGTTACGATTGATGGTGAAAACACTCTGAAGAATCGCAAAACATCAAAAAATCCTGAACTTGAACTGCTTGATAACGCATTGTGGATGTGGTTTTGTCAAGAAAGAAAGAAGGAAAGGAACTCCAATATCCGGGTCAATTCTCAAAGAAAAAGCAATAGTTTCGCACAAAAAAACTGGAAGCCGAAAGTAAATTTTCTGCCAGTGAAGGCTGGATTGATCCTTGGAAAACTCGTCAAAAATGTATCCCTGACTTTTTTCCAAGTAATTTGTTTTCGTTTTTACTGTAAAAACAATGCATACAGTATAATCACTTCTTAGTTTATACATACTGGAGTAGCTTATTTCTTTGTAAAATTTATTTTATATACAGTGCTCTAAACATTTTTTAGTTTACAGTATATATCGTTCATACGTTATTATTTGCAGTACAGTACTGTAATTTTTGTCGTTTTTCCTTTTAAAACCAATACATATTATAATGTGTGTAGACGTTTTTTAGTTAATACATAATGTTTAACACTGTGTAAAAAACATTTTTTTATATTACTGTAGACATCTTTTAGTTCTTAAATCGTTTAATTTTTTGTACTAAATGTCTTTTTATACATTTTGCGATAAATATTACATTTTTCGGATAATCCGACCTTTTTCTCGTTCCGACCGTAGTCCCGGTCCCGAAGGTGACGGATTAGAGGGGTTCTACTGTACGTTGAAAAACAACCTCAACGCAACTAGTGTCCTATTTCTTCACATCGGCCTTCTTCAGAAATAGATGCTGAAAATTATGAACAAAAATCTAAATGACAAGACTGGTCTTCGCGGTGGGCAGAGACGCGTGATGGGAAATGTTGACGCAATCGGCGCCACTAACAGAAATTGCAACGTTTTGACTTCACCACGCAGTTTTGGCACTACAACTGCTAGGTCGCTAGCGTTTGCAGTAATGAAGAAACGGGGAAGTCGACAGTAAGTGCTCCGGACTAATCCCATATGTGACGACACCGAACGACGGACCTATCGGATACCTTTTATTGTCCCACTTACATGCAGTTACCATTGTTAAAGTGGTTATCGCCGAGCGTGAAAATGCACCGTTTCCCTTTCAATTCTTGCTCTAATGGGCATAAGCAGGCTGCTAGCTTGTTAGTGGACAGAAAAGCTAATAATAAATCAATACTTAAATATACAGCTCTAAAACCGGTAGGCCGGCCTGAGTGGCCGTACGGTTCTAGGCGCTACAGTCTGGAACCGAGCGACCGCTACGGTCGCAGGTTCTAATCCTGTCTCGGGCATGGATTTGTGTGATGTCCTTAGGTTAGATAGGTTTAATTAGTTCTAAGTTCTAGGCGACTGATGACCTCAGAAGTTACGTCGCATAGTGCTCAGAGCCATTTGAACCATTTAAAACCGGTAGTATATTTACAATGTGCAGCTGATATTTTTATATGCCAATACGTCGTCCTTTCCGTCGATGTATCGATATCTCCTTTCATTTCCGATTCATCGATGGTTGATAATGATATTATCCTGAATATCGATACTCTGGATACCCGATATTTTTAAAATATCAACAGTTGTAGCTGCCACCAGGCCCAACAGCAGGCCGGCACCTCAACTTTGCCACCACGTATTGTTCTGTCCCTCACTATGGAGAAATTTTGTTTGATACTGATGGAGGCCTGCCTCTGCAGTGTCACGCCTTCATAGCAACCTAAAGACGTAAGTGTAAGGAAAGCGGCGACGTAATTAGTCACTGAACGGTCGCTCGTGTTTTTTTTTTTTTTTCCTTCCAATGCTCAAAATGCTACTTGCCTCCCATTTTCACCTTTTTCTTACCATTTATTAAATATATACACTTCTACACGCCTAAAAGCCTAAAACGGTCACCTCGTCCCAGTTGCTCGTTGCCCATCTAACAGCTTCAAGCGACAACAAAAACTGATTTTGAAGGGTTTCATGTATTTGCTGTATGAACATAACTTAAAATGCTGTCATAATATACTCTATAAGAGGTGTAACTTACGTTAGAAGATTGACACAGTAAGTCAAGTATTTAAGTTAGGAACTGTTTCCAGAATGAAATTTTCACTCTGCAGTGGAGTCTGCGCTCATATGAAATTTCATTAAAACACAGTTTCATGTTAGCGAAGACTCCGCCGCAGAGCCAAAATTTCATTCTGGAAACACCCCACAGGCTGCGGCTAAGCCATGTCTCCGCAATATCCTTTCATCCAGGACTGCTACCCTTGCAAGGTTCGCAGGACAGCTTCTGCAAAGTTGGAAGGTAAGAGACGAGGTACTGGCGGAAGTAGAGCTGTGGGGATGGGTCTTGAGTCGTGCTTGGGTGACTCAGTCGTACAGCACTTGCCCGCAAAAGGCAAAGGTCCAGAGTTCGAATCTCGGTCCGGCACACTGTTTTAATCTGCCATGAAGTTTCTTGTATTTCTATTAAGGCTGCGTAACTTACGGCGCGAGAACTATCCCACACTATATTCATCCAGTATTTGAGAATCAAACCACCTGGCGATTTCCAACAAACTTTACATATAATTTCAAACTTTTACGAAATTATCCCTCCCCCCCCCCCCCTACACACACAATGAAAGGAAAACAGATTATCGCTTGCTACATTTTCGTTATTCATGTAATAAAACTTAGATAGCTTATGTGTGTAAATGTGATAACAATTGACCCCATCCCCCCGTGATCTACATCTACATCCATACTCCGCAAGCCACCTGACGGTGTGTGGCGGAGGGTCTAACAAGGTCTCACTGCTTCCATGCCACGACGGGTTGCCGCTGTTAACCCGTGCCATTAGTGGACGTATCGGCTATTAGGTAAGCGGTCATTATGTTCTGTCTGATCAGTGTATGTAAGCTCTCGAAATTTCAAAAGTAAACCTCTTCGTGATCAAAACGCCTCTCTTGTAGCGTCTGCCATGGTATCTGATTGAGCATCTCCACAGCGCTCGCGCGCTAAGAAACCGATCCCGTGACGAAACATGCCGCTCTCCTTTGAATCACATTTACGTAAGATTCTCCCAGTGAATCTCAACCTGGCATCTGCTTTTCCCTGTATTTGTTTTATGTGCTCATTCTACTTTACGTCTCTCCGGACGGCTACTCCTAAATACTGTTTCCACTAATTTTTCACCAGTAGTGTAACTAAACAGTAATGGGCCACTTGGTCTTTTTACGCACAATGCGTTACATTTTGTGAGCTCCTCCCCCGGCCCTGCTTCCCTGCTGGGTCCTTTAAATGCTACGCTGCTCACTAGAATGAAACTCACCACGGCATCTGGCTCTGCTTCCTGGTATAGAAATTAGCAATCTGCCAAGAATTTACGAGAGATCTAACTCAGTGCCGACCGTTAAAGGCAATCAGCATCTATTCTGCTTGACGGGTCCGAATTAATTAGGAGACTGACAAAATTGGACAAGGGATACAAGTCTAATTAAAACACTGCAGTTTAACAAAGAATATATCCTCTTAGAATTTATAAACTTAGAGCAGAGAGCAGCCTTCACTGACAAGATAAACTACAGACATACACACTCCTATATTTTGAAGTTTTGGAGAGAGCTGAATGCATGTAAGGAGAATTCGAACATATTACAAAGAGGGTAGAACCCGTTAGCTAGCGACTGATGTGACAAATGGGGTGTTTGCGATGGCTTACCACATGACGGATGGTGTCGTCTTAGTGCAGTAGCATAGCGTGGTCGCCCTTGTCGATTTCACACTATGGCACGGTAATGAGCAGGAATACTTTCATCTAACTAAAGGCAGCGTATCGTATGCGTGTCTGTGTCGTTTTGTTGCAACCGCTGACCCGAAGAGAAGTTGGCAAACTGGAACTGGGGAACTGTGACCTGAGCTTCCGACTTCAAAAAATAGTAAAAGTACAAATTGGAGGGAATAGCAGTGGTCAAGGAGTGTCTGCTGAGACTTAGAGAACAGACACCTTCTTTTGTCCACAGAGGTTTCCCCTCCTGCCTTGACCCCAACCGTCAAAACATAGTGGTTTTTGCAGCACTGCGCCCCCTCTAGGAAGAAGAAGAGCCGTTCGAATTTTTGTACGAATTTAACGATCCCCACCATCTTTAGCAAATAAACAAATCCTTTCAAAATGATCGCATCCAAACTAAAATTCCGGGATACTTTGCCTCAGGGCATGTCAGGAATCTGTCTGTTACGGTGTCCCCTGTATCTGAATTTCTAATCAGGAGGAAATTCGCTTATAATGCTTTGGAGAACTTCGAAATAAAATTGGTAACAAATTAATCCGTGAGTCAGACATTAAAAACGGGTCCGGAATCTGCAATGATATGCAATGATTTTTAATGCTCTGTAGTTTCTTTATTTGTTAATGGCCTCTCGCGTAGGGATACGAGCGCGCCCCGAAATGTGACGAACCTTGTCGGGACCGTGGCGTTACAATTTGTTTAAGTTCACGGTCCGCTGCCAGGTCTTCCTGCATTTCGCTACAGTTCTGGAGTTGCAAAGTTCGTATAGAGAACAGCATAGCCTGCGAATAGCCTCACGGGACATCCAAGGTTATCCGCTGGATCATTAATGCAGACTATAACGGCCCTGTAGCACTCCCTAAGAGTTCTAAAATTATATTTGTCGACTGTGTTCTGTTAACAAGGAAGGGTAGAGTTATATCTGCAAGGAAGTCGTGTATCAAGTCACAAAAATCCGCTTTGATATAAGTTCTTTTTTGTTCATAAACGACAGTGCGCAACTGTATCAAATGTCTCCCTTACGCCAAGGTACATTGTGTCAACGTGAGCGCTTTTATATAATTCGCTCTAGATCTAAACAGAGCGAGCAGAGTTTCTCAAGGTATTTGTTGGCGGAAACCATTTTAATTTTCAAAAAGTTTTGCAAAAACGTCATACTGCGTGAGCATGAAACGTATTCCATAATTCTACAATAGGTAGACGTCAGCGATATCATTATGCTACTCTCTCACGTGATCTTTCTTGAAAACGGCAATAGCCTGCGGTTTTTTTTCCGCAGTTCCCTTCGTTGCTCCAGTGGCCTACGATATACTACTGACGACTGATAAGTTCTATCAGCTTACTGACTTGACGTAAGACCTAAACTACTTAGGATTCACATTGACAGACTGTTTGGATAAAGTTTACTTCGAAATTAGTTTAATATTCTCGAATCGTTTCCCATCACTCTCATTTTGGTTTCGTTCACTCTTGCAGAGTCAGCGACCGACAGTCACGCCAGAGGCTAGTAGAAGATCTGATGACGCTCCAGTCGTGTCAACATACACAAATAACTTCGTTGTATGTATTTCCGAAAATGCCATGACTCATTGTCGGATGTTATCGATGGAGAAGGAAGTGGTCTGGGGCGCCGCTGTTCTGGAACCAGAAGCGGAAACACAACACAATAGATGTGTATGAGGCACGGTGCAAAGCATGATCCTCGCGACTGGCATCAGCTTTGGAGGTCAGGACTCCAGTCCTTGGTGAAATGTTCTTCTTCGATGGACATAGAGTTCGACAATTGAAGTTACGGCTTTTTGCTGTATAAATAACCTTTAAAACTTGGGATATTCACAGTTAAGCTACACTATCACATACATAATGCCTTCTTCTGCCGGAAGTGCTACACTATGTGAACAAAAGTATCCGGATACCCAGCTGAAAATGACTTAGAAGTTCATGGCGCCCTCCATCGGTCAATGCTGGAATTCAATACGGTGTTGGCCCACCCTTAGCCTTGATGACAGCTACCACTCTCGCAGGCATATGTTCAATCGGGTGCTGGAACGTTCATTAGGGAATGGCAGTCCATTCTTCACGGAGTGCTGCACAGAGGAGAGGTATCGATGTCGGTCGGTCAGGGCTGGCACGACGTCGGCGTTCCAAAACATCCCAGAGGTGTTCTATAGCATTCAGGTGAGGACTCTGTCCAGGCCAGTCCATTACAGGGATGTTATTGTCGTGTAATCAAATGGCTCTGAGCACTATGGGACTTAACATCGATGGTCATCAGTCCCCTAGAACTTAGAACTACTTAAACTTAACTAACCTAAGGACATCACAGAACACCCAGCCATCACCGGGCATTCGCCATACCCACACCCTGCCATCAGATCGCCACATTGTATAACGTGGTTTGTCAGTCCACACAACGTTTTTCCACTGTTCAATCGTCCAATGTTTTCGCTCCTTACACCAAGCGAGGCGTCGTTTGGCATTTACCGGGGTGATATGCGGCTTATGAGCAGCAGCTCGACCATGAAATCCAAGTTTTCTCACTTCCCCTCTAACTGTCATAGTACTTGCAGTGGATCCTGTTGTAGTTTGGAATTCCTGTGTGATGGCCTGGACAGATGTCCGCCTATTACACATTACGACCCGCTTCAAGTGTCGGCGGTCTCTGTTAGTCAACAGACGAGGTCGGCCCGTAAGCTTTTGTGAGGTACGTGTCCCTTCACGTTTCCACATCACTATCATATCGGAAACAGTGGTCCTAGGGATGTTTAGGAGAGTGGAAATTTCGCGTACAGACGTATGACACAACACCCAATCACCTGACCACGTTCGAAGTCCGTGAGTTGCGCGGTGGGCTCCATTCTGCTCTCTCACCATGTCTAATGACTACTGAGGTCGCTGATATGGAGTACCTGGCTGTAAGTGACAGCACAATGCACCTAACAAGAAAAACGTATGTTTTTGGGGTGTCCGGACACTTTTGATCACATAGCGTATATGGATACATTAACAAATCCATCATTTATCCCATCAAACTATGGGTTGAAAAGTGTCCTAAAACTTTTCAAAATGCAATATAATTACTACATTATTCATTAACACTACGTGTACTAAAATTTGGAGTTCACCAATCTGCGCCTAGTCGTTGCGTATGACGCTCGCGCAAGTCTGTGTTTTTATTTGAGTATGAATGTATCTTTCAGCTGTGTCTTCAGGCCCCTCTACGATAAAAAGGGTTATTCGGAGAATAACCGGTAACAGCCATCGTATATCTCAACGTAGGGTACAATCAAATCGATGTCCGTGCTCGCGAATTTCTTCTTCCTGTCTGAGACACTGACAGTGCCGCCACATCAACAAGACCATAATTCATGTTTCATCGACTTCATTGTTGAAGGTTCGTTAATTTTCGCAGGAATATGTTCCGTAGTCTCGACTCCTTGATAAGACTGCTCCAAGTTTATTGATTGAAACACGCATCCATGCAGTAAACACAAATAAATGAACCTTCCGCTTGTGTGTGGACACACACACACACACACACACACACACACACACACACACACACACACACACTACCCAGTCAATTTTTCTGGTAGCTACAGAATTTATATCTCCGTCACAAGTCACAATTCCTTGTTACATTTTCTGGACTCTCTGGGTACCCATACTTACCGTTTGTGACAGTACTAAACTTAGTCAGACACTGTTGTTGTTGTTGTTGTCTTCAGTCCTGAGACTGGTTTGATGCAGCTCTCCATGCTACTCTATCCTGTGCAAGCTGCTTCATCTCCCAGTACCTACTGCAACCCACATCCTTCTGAATCTGCTTAGTGTATTCATCTCTCGGTCTCCCTCTACGATTTTTACCCTCCACGCTGCCCTCCAATTTGTGATCCCTTGATGCCTCAAAAACATGTCCTACCAACCGATCCCTTCTTCTACTCAAGTTGTGCCACAAACTTCTCTTCTCTCCAATCCTATTCAATACCTCCTCATTAGTTATGTGATCTACCCATCTAATCTTCAGCATTCTTCTGTAGCACCACATTTCGAAAGCTTCTATTCTCTTCTTGTCCAAACTAGTTATCGTCCATGTTTCACTTCCATACATGGCTACACTCCAAACAAATACTTTCAGAAACGACTTCCTGATACATAAATCTATATTCGATGTTAACAAATTTCTCTTCTTCAGAAACGCTTTCCTTGCCATTGCCAGTCTACATTTTATATCCTCCCTACTTCGACCATCATCAGTTATTTTACTTCCTAAATAGTAAAACTCCTTTACTACTTTAAGTGTCTCATTTCCTAATCTAATTCCCTCAGCATCACCCGATTTAATTTGACTACATTCCATTATCCTAGTTTTGCTTTTGTTGATGTTCATCTTATATCCTGTTTTCAAGACACTGTCCATTCCGTTCAACTGCTCTTCCAAATCCTTTGCCGTCTCTGACAGAATTACAATGTCATCGGCGAACCTCAAAGTTTTTACTACTTCTCCATGAATTTTAATACCTCCTCCAAATTTTTCTTTTGTTTCCTTTACTGCTTGCTCAATATACAGATTGAATAACATCGGGGAGAGGCTACAACCCTGTCTCACTCCTTTCCCAATCACTGCTTCCCTTTCATGCCCCTCGACTTTAATAACTGCCATCTGGTTACTGTACAAATTGTAAATAGCCTTTCGCTCCCTGTATTTTACCCCTGCCACCTTTAGAATTTGAAAAAGAGTATTCCAGTCAACATTGTCAAAAGCTTTCTCTAAGTCTACAAATGCTAGAAACGTAGGTTTGCCTTTTCTTAATCTTTCTTCTAAGATAAGTCGTAAGGTCAGTATTGCCTCACGTGTTCCAACATTTCGACGGAATCCAAACTGATCCTCCCCGAGGTCTGCATCTACCAGTTTTTCCATTCGTCTGTAAAGAATTCGCGTTAGTATTTTGCAGCCGTGGCTTATTAAACTGATAGTTCGGTAATTTTCACATCTGTCAGCACCTGCTTTTTTTGGGATTGGAATTATTATATTCTTCTTGAAGTCTGAGGGTATTTCGCCTGTCTCATACATCTTGCTCACCAGCTGGTAGAGTTTTGTCAGGAATGGTTCTCCCAAGGCCGTCAGTAGTTCTAATGGAATGTTGTCTACTCCGGGGGCCTTGTTTCGACTCAGGTCTTTCAGTAACACGGACGAAAGGTCAAGCACTGGCTTGAATCGCCAGGTGAATCCCAGTGGCTATGACGTCACGACCTGTCTAGCGGCTCCTCCTGTGGTGGTACACGCGACGGCAGCAGATCTGTTAACTCTAGACTGTTTCTTCGCTTAAGGCCGCAATCCTAAGGCAAGCCATGCTCGTATCTTTTATTCAGCAATCACAGTATTATACTTCCTGGCACTCGTCTAACTGGCAAGCAAGCTTTTCCTTCGTCACCGTCCAACTCCTTCCGCACGATTTTGTATCACAGATCCAGTCCTTTGCCATTAACAACACAGCGTCAGCGAAAACGTGTTGGTGAAACAAAATGTCCAATATTTTTCCACGTGCATACTGACGAGAACTAGGACTGGCATAACGTGTAATGGATTCCCTAAAAGTACACGTTTAGCAGCATTTTCAAGCGAGTCGTCGCTGGTTTAGGCAATTACAAGTGGAGAGAGATGGCCTACGTTGTATATTTTCGTTCACTAATGTTCAACAGAATCATATTCTCGGTAACTTGGTACTTAGGCACTAAGTATTCATTGAAGAAAAACGTGAAAAAAGGTAATGTGATATAGAGCCTTTGGTATCTAATATACTAGGCATGTAACTGACAGGAGTGAGTTAAGTCACTCACAGTTTGCAAAGCTAAGTAGCAATCATAACCGTAAAACAAAAAAAAAAAAATTTCCTTCATTATGACGCCGTAGAAATATCTCACCGTCTCTTCATGAACTAATGGTCGCAGATATGAAAAAGAAATTAAAATAGAAACAGCGGATTTTCTAGTATTAAAAAAGTTCTTAAATATAAAATTGTTCTACTAGCCGTACCACAGTACAATTTGCATGCAGATATTTCCTTTTAGTCCATCTCATTTCTGTGCCGGCGGATATTGTCTGTACCACCTAAGTATCCTTGGTTAATTTCACACTGTAACTCAGTCCTTTTCTATTATGGTTGCAACATGGGGCATAGGGACCATCGAGGACTGCCGACGCTGGTTGTTAAAAAGCGCATGAAGTTAAAAAGAAAGAATCATTCGTGAGCTCCAGAGTGCTACCAGGAATACGAGGTGCGACACTAAAATAATGAGACTGATTTTCTTGGCAAGATGTGGCAACCCTGCAAGCTTGCGTAGGCACAATATCTTTGACCTGCTTCTAGTCCAAGTGGCACGTCGATGCAACTGCTCAGTTGTGAGTTGTGCTGTAATAAGTTAACATGTGTTTGTGTCTCGGAAATGGAACCGCATAATATTGCGCAACGGTATGACATTTCTTTTTGCGTTAAATTGGGTGAAAACGCGATGACAACTTACGGAAAGGTTCAGAAGGCTTTTGGAGAGGAGGTTATGTCAAGAGCTCAAGTTTTTTATTGGCATAAAATGTTTAGTGAGGGCAGAACGAATGTTGAAGATGAAGACCGCAGTGGACGACCATCAACCTCACGCACGCATGTCAACTTGGCCAGGGTGCGTGAATTCGTACGATCTGATATAAGATTATCCGTGAAAATGATTGCAGAAGAACTAACATCAATCGAGAAACGGTTCGTCTAATAATAACTGAACATCTTGGTATGAGAAATATTTGGATTCTGCATCATGATAATGCGCCATCCCATACAGCTCTGTCAGTACTGCAATTTTTAACCTCAAAACAAATTTCGGTACTACCACAGCTACCTCATTCATCAGATATCGCTCCGTGCGACTTTTTTCTATTTCCTAGAGTCAAAACGGCGGTCAAGGGACACCATTTTCAAACAACACAAGATGTCCAAAAAGCTGTGAAGAGGGTCTTGGAGGATATAACATAAGATGAGTTCCAGAAATGTCACCATCAATGGCAGAAGCGCTGCAAAAAGCGTGTGCAATCAGCAGGGAACTACTTTGAAAGAGACAACACTAAACTTGACTAAAACGGTAAGCAACATTTTTTTCACATCTGTCTCATTACTTTATTGTTGCACCTCGTATAGCTGGCACAATGACCGTGTGTGAGAAGGTAAAAAAAATGGGGTACAGTCGTCAAGCAACTCCACGTAGGCCACACGTTTCTGTAGTCAGTGCAAAGAGGCGCTTGAGGTGGTGTGAAGAACTACGCCACTGGACAGCGGACGACTGGAAACGAGTGAATTGGAATGGTAAATCGTGCTATAATCCTGTGGCAATCCGATGGAGCTGTTTGGGTATGGTGAATGCCTGCGGAACGTTACCTACCGCCATGTGTAGCGCCGACAGCGAAGTAGGAGGGAGGTGGAGTTACGGTGTGGGGATGTTTTTCGTGGTTATGGTGTGGTCACCTTGTAGCGCTTAAGAAAACAGTAAATCTGGAAGGACATAAACAAATTTTACAGCATTGTCCACTGCGTACAGTAGAGAAACAATTCGAAGCAGATGACTGACTGTATCGGTATGATAATGCTCCCTGTAATAAAGCAACATCCGTGAGGCAATATAACATCATTCTTGAGACGGACAGGCCTACTCAGTCCATCCTGAACCCAACGATACATCTTGGGGATGAGTTAGAACAGCGACTTCGCTCCAGACCACTGCGTCCAACGTCGCTCCTTTCTCTGGCTTCGATTGTTGATTAAGAATGGGATACCATTTCTCCAAAGACATTGAGAAACCTCACTCAAAGCGACTGCAGCATAGTTCAGGCTGTCATAAAGGCGAAGCGACGACGCAACCTAGATGAATGTTCACTTCTAGGTGTCCTCATAGTTCGTCAAATATTCTATGTATCTCACGGTAAATTGCGGCATACATCTTACTACTGTTCGTTGTGAAGCACTTAGCCTATGAGTAATTTTCGCATCTAAACATATCTAAAAAGAAACAAACACGGACTTCAGATATTTTGAATAGGTACTATACATTTAACCGTCTCAAGCCAAATTCCTGCCAGACAAGTCAACGGTTTGCGTCCTTAGAGCAAGAAAACAGCGCCGTTTTTTGATGCGGGTAGCCGAGGCCAAAAGCTATAGCACTATCTAACACCGGAAGTCGTGAAAATGACTAGTTTGCAATCTGAGTTTCAGAAGACCCACCGTGAAAATAACAACGTGGAAGAGCTCGCTGGTTTTAATATGCCCCGGTCTAGTCACTTTAATGCGATCACCACACATGTTCGACGTCAACGTGCAAAACCACTCACATATGGCAGGCGGCAGCGCTAGCAATATATGGGATGTTTCCATAAGAGCGTAATACATGTGAGAGGACAGCGAATGCTCCACTAAACAATTTGAGTTAGGTAACTTACGGTCGGAGAGGCCAGCTGAAGGAGATGAGGAAGTGAACTTGTCTACCGCTTCGTGTTGCATTACTGTTTTCCAGATGATTTACAACTAACATTTGTATAAGTTTACACATACTGCGCTGTTCATTTACGCGTACATTCCTTATTCCCTGCAAGGAAACAAGGACGACGAGCCTTACGACTAGAAACCCATGATTCAGATTTTGTTTACTTTACTTGTCCATAAGGTGGCTCTTGTATCGTATTTACATTGTCCTTTGAAGAACGTGCTATGAATCAACGACAGACCCTTTCATTACTCAGTGCTATTCAGAGACGTACAGTACAATACGGCGGAGCAGTACCGGTACAGTTTCGCAGAACTCACTGACATGCGCCTTGTGTATGGAGAGGTACTTTACAGTGGTCTCGCTGCTGGAAGGCTGTACAGGGAACGATTTCCTGACGGGCATCATCCGTCACGACGGGTGTTTATTTCTCTCGATCGACGAATGCGGGAGACTGGTTCTTTCGAAAGAAGAAACGAGAGACCTGGCAACATGAGGATCACAGCAGGGATATTTGTCAGAGTGCGTCAGAATCTTGTTCGCCGATGCCATGCTTGCACTGAATTGATGGCAGTCAGTTTAACCACATTTTGTATGATGCAGTGCAAATGGTACGTTCACAGTGTCAAAGACGGTATTTGGAGTTAACTAATTTAAATAAAAAAGTACACAGTACTGTAATTTCATTCCTATTATCTCCATAAGCTGCCTTCACCGACCCCATGTTCCCTACCTCAAATTGTTCAGTGGAGTATCCTCTATTTTTAAACGCTCTTACGGTAACACCTTGTATAAAGCGTGTCGGGAGGACGCGGAAAACAGTGCACTCGTTGTCGTATTGCGGAAACGGAGCGGCGATTTATCTGATGCCCAAAAGGGAATGTTCACTAGCTTTCGGACCACGGGTGGAAGCATTTCCGAAACGGCTAAATTTGTAAACTGTTAGAGTGACGCCGTAGTTAAAGTACACCGTGCATGGCAAAATGGCGCTATCCAAAACTGGCGCAGAGGCAACTGTGCCATAGATGACAGAACGACGTCTGTAGAGACGCGTTCTGCCGAACAGACGTGCAACTCTTGAACAACCGACCGCCCAGGTGAACCACGGGGCTACCAACATTGTCTCCTCAACGACCGTTCAGCGAACGTTGCTGCGAATGTGTCTCTACCGCAGTCGCTGGTTCTTGCACCCATACCGACTGCATCTCATCGGCGACAAAGGCTGAAATTTGCACGACAATACCGCAAGTGGACGCCCGCTGATGGGCGGTAGGTGGCCTTTTCAGATCGATCACGTCTGAAAGGAAATACCCTGCAACAATCGTCGGAAGTGTTCCGGTCGGAGGAGGGAACTTTATGGTCTGGGGAATGGTTTCGTGGCATTCACTGGGTGGTCTCGTCATTTTGGTAGGCACAATGGATCAACAAAAGTATGCATCTATTCTTGGGGACCATGTCCACCCATACATGCAGGTTGTTTTTCCTGAGCACGACGATATCTACTTGCAGGACAACGCAACGTGTCACATAGTTCGCAGTGTACATGCGTAGTTCGAAGATCAAGGTGTGTTTACTGTACTACCCTGACCACCAAACTCATCGGATTTAAATCCAATCGAGAATCTGTGTGACCACCCCAATCGGGCTGTTAAAGCCTCGGATCATCAAGCAAGAAACATAGCGTGGCTGGCCACGGCAGTGAAGTCAGCACGGTCCCACATCCCTATCAGTACCCTCCTCAATCTCACTGACAATTTTTCTGTACGTTTCGCAGACGTCCTCGCTGCAAAAGATGATTATGTTTCTGAGAGGTGGTCACATAATGTGACTGGGCAGTGTAATAGGACGCTTCCCAGCAGAGCACGAGGGACCAAGAGCCTCAGGCACGCCCTTACATGGGTGCGCTACCGTGCCCTACCTCAGAGCAGAACGCTTCTTAAGACTCAAATAAAGAGCGTGTGAGAGGAGACACAAACTGCTTTACACGACTCCTGTGTATAAATTATGCCGCTCAGAGTATAGCTCCACATCGTGTGTAAGGTTCTATCACTGTGGAAATAACTAACCTGTAGCGAGAAGATTACGTTCCAGGAACAGGTTACAGCGCGAGACCGAAATTACGAAGAGAAAGCAGGAAGAGCGACCTTTGTAGAACAGGAAGAACGAAATGAAGAAGCCAGATATTCCACCTTCACAGCAAAACTAGGAAAGCGGTGCCGTGTCTAATGCGCTGTGGCGTTCTTCGAACGGAATGACAGTGGTAGTCGCGCACCTTACGACCAACTTGCAAACGTGACGTTCCCTGCCAGATAGCACGGACATGCTGTGTAACTGCCGTGTCATACAAGATCCGAATAATCTGCTCCCATGTTGCATAGAGCAGCATCCATTCACGAATGAAGACCTTTTTTCGGCCACCGCAATTGCTAAATTTTTGAAAAGAAAAAAAAAAACTGTCCAGGCAATTTAATGCCGTTTCGTGCCCCACAGTTATTAGATTATTGTATGATCGACATGATCACAGCACCACAGGTGCTACTGTGATTATTTTTTATTTTTGCAACTTGTTGCGATTTCGTATCACCATTAGGCGTTACAGGAGATTATTAGTGAGTTATGTAAGATAAGTTATGAGGTAGCACTACTCAATATTTGATGATAAATCTCGGCTGCCCGCCACTTCCTCTAACAAATGGAGTCCAAACAAAGTGATGCCGAGCATGTGGCATTGGGAGCATCTGACTCGATCCTACTTAGGCCGTTAATCAAGTAATTTGAACACAGATTAATCAAACAATTCAAATAGCTCTGAGCACTATGGGACTTAACATCGGAGGTCATCAGTCCCCTAGAACTTAGAACTACTTAATCCTAACTAACCTAAGGAGATCACACACATCCATGCCCGAGGCAGGATTCGAACCTGCTACCGTAGCGGTCGTGCGGTTCCGGACTGAAGGATTAATCAAAGCTTACAGGCATGCAGGTGAAGAGGAAGGGCCGTACTACGATTGTAACAACACGAAAACTCCACATTTTGTTGATTAATAGAAATATATTTCACATTTACAAACAAAGATGTAAGCGAAGGCGGAAGAAAAGTATTTAAGTACTCAGTACCAGCTTCCGTGAGTGAACAAGCGTCAATTAAAAATTGTTACAAAATGATATTACGGAAGCCACTACGGTTGAGGCGAGCGAGCGAGAGAGAGAGAAATACTGGTAATGAGGACAGACAATGGAGCACGATAGCGTGTCACCCAGGTTGTAGCATCTCGTAGTATTATGCAGACGACGACCGACGGTTGTATTCCGATCGCGCGAATCACGTAGAGATGATTTGCCTCTCGAAAACTGTAAACATCATACTAGATATCCAAAGACTCTCACGACCACTATAAGTTCGTGAGGCCTTACAAGGGAATGATTCAGTCAGACATGTTTAAACCTACCCTGATATTTTTCAAGCAGGGCGGATACACCAAAGAAGTGCACTGTCAGCTGCTAAGGAGCCCTGCAAGTATTTTTTTAAAAAGTGTTTAAGTCACTCGTTTTTGCCGCTCGAAGAACTGCTTATAACAACGGTTTGTACAACTCTTCCTGCCTAGCGCCGAATCGACGAAATGTGACAAGAGGACGTAGCGCGAAGTCGAAAGTGCACACACGCAAACATTGTGTACTTAACCATCCCAAAAAACGCCTCAAATCATTAATTATTTGGAGAACAAGCAGTTCATATCAACAGACAGTTTAGCTGTTGCAGATGTAACTGTTATACAAGTAACTGCTGAGGAAAGAAAATCACGGCAATGTTCGATGTTACATAAGTCTATTCCCTATAGTCGTCAAATTGGTGAAGTGTCTACAGGATGACGGAAACAAAAATTTTCCATGCACCTTATACAAGAAATATTAATGCGTTCACGCATTTAACAGAAATTAAGTTTTACTTAGAACTGGAATGGAGCAAGCAATGGTCGTGGCCGTTGTTCTGCATATTGAGCTGCGTACCAGGCATAATTGAACAAATTCATAAAATGTGATGATGCAAACTGACAATGCAGAAATTACTGAAGTTTAAAAATACTGTTCTGCTGATAAACTTGGCATAACAAAGAGCTAACTGAAGTTATACTGCCCGACAATTATCTGAAAAATGCTTTAGATTTTTTATTTCCTTTCTTACTATTAGTTTTGGGTAAAATCAGAGTAACATTAACAGCCTTCTCGTCGTCCTGAAGACAGAGGTGTCGTTATGTCCAGGCCGTGAGTCCAACAAAATCAATAAATTATTTTCTGCAAATGGTAAGAAGTCATTTCGGATATAACTTTGAAAATTATTCTCTCCCTTTTTTCAGATTTTGCTACGTCGATTGCAATATTTTTGCATGTAAATTCCCTTTATTTAAGTTTTTGGTCATAATTTGCCTAGAAGTTCCTGGACACAGATAAAGTCGCGGAAACAGTAACCCACTGACACTTATCAATGGGGCTGTTGTATTGGAATATGTCACAGTAGTCATCGACTACACAAGCGACTCTTTTTTTTCCGCTCGAAATGATAAAATGCTGGCTTTACACGCAGCGTTTCAGGTGATAACAAGAAGCTTTGTCTTCAAGTCAGCTACGAACTTCTCTATAGTGTTACCTATAACATCTCGTCTACACGTTTACTGAGGTAAACTTTGTATCATTGCGGGTTCCCTTTCCACATAACTTCCTGAATCTGTTTAATCAGGTCGAAGAAGCCTGGAAACCAGTGATGTTCATCTCACTTGCAATTCAGAGCGCCTAGTCTCGGTAAAGTGCATTGACTCGCACGAGCAGTTCTAAATCTTTCGAATAGTGTTTCTTTCACGCTCTTGCGAGTTTCATTTTGGGCATATTTCGTACTTCGTGTAAATCTTTCCTCCATTTACACAATTCATGTTAAGATTTTACGAAACGAAACCGACCGGCTTTACACACTGCTTATGTTTAAGCGTTTTTTCCTTCCTTCGTTTAGTACATACATCTTCAGGAAAAGTAGGTAATTTCGATTACATACACATTCTTTATATATGACCTTCGCAGGGTTGAAAACATTCACTGGATTCCACATTACTGTGAAACTCGACAGATGCTGTTAGCGAGCATATACGAACAACTCAAAAAGAAAATTAATTCAGTTTTATAGCCATTGTTAACACTCATCGATACTATAAAGGCAATGGCTACTTATTATGGATATTAAATGACTGGTTAATTCGAGCGAATAGTAACTGTGAACAACTGTGTAAGAGAAATTATCAACGGAAACGGAAATTCACTTTACAAATTACGATCGCGTTGTGCCGTGTTATCTTTTTCCCGACATATCGTCAACTAAGGATTTGTGTCCGCCGCGTTGCGCATGCGCTGTCTGCTACCACTACAGCTTGGATGTACCGGGTGTTCAAAAAGTCAGTATAAATTTGAAAACTTAATAAACCACAACATCATGTAGATAGAGAGGTAAAAATTGACACACATGGTTGGAATGACATGGAGTTTTATTAGAACAAAAAAAAAAAAAAAACGAAGTTCACAAAATGTCCGACAGATGGCGGTGGACAGCAAAACGTCAGTGACTGCGCATGACAATCGTGTATAAAAGGAGCTGTAATGAGAGAGAGAATCAGATGCGCCAGCAGTCGCAGCATGTTGACGTTACCTGAAAAGGCGCTTTTAGTGCAGCTGTATTATCAGAATGGGGAATGTGCTAGTTCAGCGTTACGATCCTATCGCCATAGGAAGCGGATTCGGACGGGTAAAGGACCGTTAACAAATGCAGCTGTGCCGAGAATAAGTTCGAAGCCACGGGTTATTTAGACGATAGACCCCGTAGTGGCCGACCGAGCACAAGGCGTAATGCTGCCGAGACAGTTCAGGAAGAAATGGAGTCTGTAGCGGGTTCGTCTATGCACGGGGAAGTCAGCGCTCGTGCAGTCGCACGGGCATTCCATACACTACTGTTTGATTGGCACTGAGGGGTATGGGTTGGGTTTACCACATCTACCGTTATCAGGCCTTTTTTCTTCGAGGAAATGCGTGATTCTGGTTTTGTAACTGCTACCGTGACGGGTGAGAGGTACGCCGATGTTAGATTCGCATCACCCCCAGCCTGGCTGATAAACACCTGCTGGAACGTACGATGTTTATGCAGGATGGCGCTCCACCCCATATTGCTAGACGCGTGAAAGATCACTTGCGAGCGTCGTTTGGTGATGATCGTGTGCTCAACCGCTACTTTCGTCATGCTTGGCCTCCCAGGTCCCCAGACCTCAGTCCGTGCGATTATTGGATTTGGGGTTACAGTACCTGAAGTCGCAAGTGTATCGTGATCGACCGACATCTCTAGGGATGCTGAAAGACAACATCCGACGCCCATGCCTCACCATAACTCCGGACATGCTTTACAGTGCTGTTCACAACATTATTCCTCGACTACAGCTATTGTTGACGAATGATGGTGGACAAAAAAAGAAAAAGCACACAGAAGACAGGGCAGGATGTCAATGTAATGTCGTACACGTATACACCAAAGGTGGGTGTGTACATGATTAGAGGTAAATTTCTATTTGTGGGACTATCTCGGACGTTAACTCCGCCAGCACCTAAGATACCAAGAACCGTTTACAGCTGTTGTGTGCTAGCTTGCCTCAAGTGAAAATATAACGACATTATCACACCCTGCCAACAGAGTCTGTGCAAGCATCTGGACCAGAGGGGGTTCAACATCATACCGGTAAATGGTCTCATACTTCCACGTTCTTCGTAAATTTGACTCTATTTTGTAATCACTGAGAGAACGCCGCATATCCTCTCAACCAGTGAAGTTTCACTTCGTTTCCTCCTTCCCTTCCGGGTGCTTCACTTTTTTCGTAAGGTAGTGCACGTCTTAACGACCCATTAAACTCTCGGTCATTATAGACAGACTTGTGAATCAGGTAGATAAGCCATCTTACCGGCTTAATAACCGCGCTTACTATGTTCATGGAAAGGTGCGGCCGCGAGTGAACCAATTTTATAAAGTGCCCCAGCACAGTTCTCAGATTCGGTAGAGGAGATTTCGCACCATCTGAACCGATCCAAACATTACTGCAGAGGTGGTTTTTATAGTCCCGCAAAACAAATAACTACAAACCTGCTCAAAGTAGAAACTAATGAAAAAATGGACAGTTACCTATGCTTGACAATGTGGTGTCTATTTGTGACTACGTTTAGACTTACCTACAGGCCATTTGTCGATTATGCACTGCCGCTGATTTGACAACCACGAACAGTTGCAGGAAAAAAATGGAAATTCTGGGCGACCCCTATGATCACGCGTCACTGGGGTCCCGCGGTACAATTAGACAACCACATTGTACTGAACGAACTTTGTACGACGACAACCTCCGTAAAACACGTAGTTTACCACATAACTTCCGCTGGAAAGTTTATTATAATCTAACGAATGCACACTTACCAACATCTCCTTTTGAGATAGATTAATCTGCAATTCATACTTGGAAAGGAATTCATTGCGCCACTTAAACACATCTACGGACATCCATCTTTCGACAGATTATGGAACAACAGCTTTTACTATACCTTTATGTAGTAGGCTATATATATATATATATATATGTCTTGTTTTATTTGCAATCGATTTCAGTGTTACACTATACGACCTTCAGGCCTCTCTACGGTGCCATGAGATCATGTGCGTACCGGTTAATCATCATTATACATAACATAGAGGATACAAAAAACTTATGTCCGTTATTCTGAACTTTCTTTCCTGCTTACTGTGTGAATAGTGGAATCATATCATCTGTTATCAAAGAAGGACCTCAAGATGTAATATAGCTCTGAAATAGATTGCAAACAACATCAGACATTATATATGGCTGAAGGTGTCATCTCTACTGCACAATGACTCAAACCACTTCTATACTGTTCCACTTTCGAATAACAAGTGGGAAAAAAGAACAATTATTTCCATGCGATCTCTGATTTCTTATTAGGATATCATTTCTCCCTATATCGCTGGGAATCAACAAAATACTTTCGCATTCGAAGAAGAAACTTGATGATTTCGCTACAGCGAAAAGCGCCTTGTTTTTGATGACTGGTATCCCAACTTGCTCATCATATCTGTGACACTCTTCCCTCTATTTCACGATAATTCAATACCACTACCCTCTAGCTATTTCTGTACCGTTCCACTCTTGAACAGCACGCGGGAAAAACGAACACTTAAATCTTTCCGTGTGGGCTCTAATTTCTCTTATTTTCTTATGATGATCATTCCTGCCCAGGTATGCTGGCGCCAACAAAATATTTTCACACTCAGAGGGCAATGTTAGTGATTGAAATTTCATGAGCTGATCCTGCCGCAACGAAAATCGCCTTTCCTTTAATGATTGCTATTCCAATTGGCGTATCATAACCGTGACACTCTTTCCCCTATCTCACAATACAAAACGAGCTGCCGTTCTTTGAACACCTGCGATGTCCTCCGTCAGTCCTATCTGATGCGGGTCCAACACCGCACAGTAATACTCCAGAAGCGAGCGGACAAGCATAGTGTAGGCAGTCTCTTTAGTACGACTGTTGCATTTTTTAAATGTTCTGCCAATAAATCGCAGTCTTTGGTTTACATTCCTAACAACAATATCTATGTGATCGTTCTAATTTAAGTTATTCGTAGTTGTAATCTGAAAGTACTTAGTTGAATTTAAGCCTTTTGATTTGTGCCGCGCAGAGTGGCCGCGCGGTTTGAGGCGCTATGTCACGGATTGTGCGGCCCCTCCCTCCGGAGGTTTCAGTCCTCCCCAGGGCGCGCGCGCGCCCGCGCGCGCGTGTGTGTGTGTGTGTGTGTGTGTGTGTGTGTGTGTGTGTGTGTGTGTTTTGTTCTTAGCATAAGTTAGTTTAAGCAGTGTGCAAGTCTAGGGACCGATGACCTCAACAGTTTGGTTCCTTAGGAATTCACACACACTTGAAGATTTTTGTTTTTTTGTTTTTGTGATTTATTGTGTAACGGAAATTTAGAATTCCTATTAGAACTCATGCGGATGACTTCACACTTTTCATTAGTTAGTGTCAATTGCCACTTTTCGCATCACAAAGATATCTTGTCTAAATAGTTTTGCAATTCGTTCTGATCCTCTAATGACTTTACTACACACTGAAAAATATCTAGAAAGGCTACTCAGATTGTCTCGTAAATCGTTTATGTAGATCAAGAACAGCAGAGGGCCTACAACACTTCCTTGAGGAACGCGATAAATTGGTTCTGTTTTACTCAATGAGTTTTCGTCGGTTACTACGTACTGTGACCTTTTTGACAGGAAATCACGAATCCAGTCGTACAACTGAGACGATACTCCACAGGCACGCAATCTGATTAGAAGTCGCTTGTGAGCAACGGTGCGAAAAGCCTTCTGGAAATCTAAAAATGTGGAATCAGTTTGACATCCACTGTCGTTAACAATACTTACTTCATGAGAATAAGAAGCTTGTTGAGTTTCACAAGAACGATATTTTCAACAAATTGTTCTCTTCGAGGTAATTCATAATGTTCGAGCACAGTATATGTTCCAAAATCCTACTGGAAATCGACGTTAGCGATATGGGTAGGTAACTCGGCGGATTATATCTATTTATTGTTAATATTGAGTATATTACGACAGAATCAGGTAAGGACAATGTCATACCGGAAACGGCGATCCGGAAATACTTCGCAGACTGGAAAAATAAAACCGTTGGTACAAATGTCTTAAAGTAGCTGTGGCGGTAAGGGCCAGACAACAATTCTACAGATCTTTCCTAGCATTGCTTCTTCTTCTTCTTTTCTTTTTTTCTTTTTTTTCTTTTTTTTTGTTACTTCTCGCTTCTTTCGTCTCTGGCAATGATTAATGCATTATATGAAAACCGCCAAGTTGAACTGTGGATGAAGTCCACTTTAAACTGTGTAATCCAAGACCCTCACGAATTTGCCTTGTAAAGCAAAATGGTGACCAAATCAAACTTCAGTTTGAGGACGGCTTTACTTACAAATGTGTTATACACTAATTTGACAAAAGTCATGGTATGCCTCCTAATATCATGTCAGACGTACTTTTGCTCGGCGCACGCAGCAAGCAACTCGAAGTGGCACGGAGTCAACAAGTTGATGGAAGGCCCTGCAGACATATGAGACCTGCTGCCTCTATAGCCGTCCATAATTGCAAAAGTGGTGCCAGTGCAGCATTTTGTGAACAAACTGAACTCTCGATTATTCAATTGTGACCCATAAATGTTCGATGGGACTCATGTAGGGTGATCTGTGTGGCCAAACTATTCGCTCGAATTGTCCAGAACGCGCTTCAAACAAATCGGGAACAATTTTGGCCCGGTGACATGGCGCATTGTCATCCATAAAAATTACATCGTTATTTGAGAACATGACGCCCATGAATGGCTAAAAATGGTATCCACGCAGCCGAAGGTCCAGAGGACCCACTTTATTCCATGTAAACACAGTCCACACCATCATCGTGCCACCACAGTTTGCACAGTGCCAGGTTAGCAACTTGAGTCCATAGCTTCGTGTGGTCTGCACCACACTCCAAGCCTACCACCACCTCTTACCAACTGAAATCGCGACTCAACTGACCAGGCCACGGTTTTCCAGTCGTCTATGGTCCAACGGATATGGGAACGAGCCCACGAGAGGCGCTGCAGACGTAGTCGTGTTCTTAACAAGGCACTCGCGTCGTTCGTCTGCTGCCGTAGCCCATTAACAACACATTCCGCCACCCTGCCCCAACGGATACGTTCGTCGTACGTCCAACATTGGTTTCTGTAGTTATCTCACAGAGTGATACCTGTCTGTTAGCACTGAAATATCTACGCAAACGCCGCTGCTCTCGTTCGTTAAGTGAAGGTCGTCGGCCACTGAGTTGTCCGTGGTGAGAGGTAATGCCAGAAATGCGGTGTTCTCAGCACACTCTTCACACTGTGGATTTCGGATCAACTCCCTAACGATTTCCGAAATGGAACGTCCAAAGCGTCTAGCTCCAACTACCGTTCCGCGTTCAAAGTCTGTTAATCCTTGTCGTCCGCCATAATCGCGTCGGACACCTTTTCACATGAATCAGCTGAGTATAAATGACAGCTCCGCCAGCGCGCTGCCCTTTTATACCTTGCGTACGCGATACTACCGCTATCTGTATATGTGCATCTCGCTATCCCATGACTTTTGTCACCTCACTGTATATCGCAGACTGTTCTTTGAAGGGAATAAAATTAATATCGATAAATAAACACTCTTTTAGGCTAAAAACGAAATTTCCGCACGTGATTTGACTCCGTGTGACTTCACGACAAACCTAGAAATCTCTTCACGACGTACCTAGAAATCTCAACTCGTAGCACGACTGTTTATCTCACACGTTCCTGTGTTTTCTGCGGAACAGTTTGTAAGGTGAAAGGAAAAAGTTCTCTCTACCTATCCCGAGCAACACTGTGCAGGTCGAGTGCAAACATTTCTGAAGGTTTCTGGTAATTTAGAAATAAATAATGCATCGGAGACGGTGATGTTCTGTGCCAGATCGCTGTCAACATTCCTGAACGCCCTTTCTTCCCCTTTTGCACAAACTCTCAACAGAGAGCAGCCACAAACCACCACATATCCTAGCTAAGCTAGCAGCATTAGTTAAACAGCGTCGCTTTTCCTCCTCGACCCGACCAACCGGCTGACAGGAAATTTCTCTCGTGAGAATCTGCGACCGTTTCCTTCCGCGAAAGGCACCCGCCGAGCCCTCCCTTCCTGGAACGGCGCGCTGCCAGTCACGCAACCAGCTGGTCGTTGCGAATCGCAGCACGTAGCAGCGCTCATACGTGTTCGTGAAGCGTTCGGGCTTCCCCACCTCCATTGCGTTTCAATACAAGACTGGAAACGGGTCACTGCTTTAAAATGGCAGCTGGGCAAAAGAAAATATTGCTTAAAAGATGACGCGAAATCAGCGGTTTTTTTTATCCAGTATTACACAAAGATAACTAGCTGAGGCGCGGAAAGGGTTTTCTATATTATTTAGAACCACGTGTGCAAGAAATTCTCGCATATGTAAAACGATGAGTCGTTGATGCGCTATAGTATGTAATTTTGTATTCTCTAGTTTGACTCGCATTTTGGTGGCCCTGTCGTAAGTTGCTGGTAGATCTGTATTGGAACATAAGCAACCGTTAAGTTTCCTGGTACGGAACCTAGAAACAACTGATTAACTACCATGTGTACGAGGACGGTACAGTGTGAAGGTATGTAAGATAAGTCATTCATATACAGGGTAATTCAGTAGGTTGTGCACAAACTGAAGGAGGTGATAGAAGAGTTCAAACGCAACAACTATGGAATGGAAACTTGTGGTCTTGAAGTATTCCACAGTCATTGAAAGCTTTTGAATGTCAGAAACAAGGACAATCAATGCACATGCGGCGTGATGTACCGTTTTGTGTGGTGAAATATCAAAAGTCTCGTGTGCATTACACCAGTTCCCGACGAAAAAACCTTTCTCGCCACGTACTTGCAGGTTCTGAGCCTGGTGCACTTGGTAGAATGAACGAGAATGTTATCCTATACTGACTGTCATGGTAGCTATTTTGGACACATTCTGTAACGTACAATATTGTTGAAGAAACAGTACATTATCTTAGCTGAACTTAAGGTTTGTGTGCATTGATTGTTCTAGTTTGCCCCGAAATTCCAAAGCTTTCATTGGCTCAGGTTTATGAGTACATCTAACACTACAAGTACCTATTCCAGAGTAGTAGTATTTTGACTCCTCTATTAGTTCATTCAATTGGAGTACAACTTTTTGAATCACTCTTTATGTAGGGAAAATATCAATGGCCCCAACACTTACCACTTGATAAACAAATTATGTAACGACTCTCAGCTACATCATTTGCATCCGCTATTCAACTATGTATTGTTAGAATCCAGATATTCATAAATTCAAACAATTTTTTAGGCGTGACGGAATCTACACTTTTTTCAATCATTATGTCGAAATCTACCCGTTACAACCTATGTAAAACTAAAACAAAAAATGCTCTATTTAAACTCCAAAAACAAAGCTGGAAACAGCGCTTCCTATGTTGTCGACACTACCGCCTGGAATGATAAAAAAAAGTGCGTTATCTTGCACCACATCTGATGGAGAACAGACCAGTCTTGTGCCTTATTAAGACACATTGGATACACGATCTTCAGGCTTTTTTCTAGCTCATGCTCTATTAACTGTTGGCTTATGGTTTTGTCCAAGAAGTTATCCTTCCTTACGGTTTTGTCGCCGCATCTTATAGCGACTGTAAATACATTTTCCTTCCCGAAACAAATGTTACTGTTTAGCTCTATCCAACCAACCAGCTAATTTTAATAAACACAAAACCTGCAGAATAGCGTACATCTTTCCGAAAAATGTGTAAAGAAAGTGTTTTACAGGAATGAATCGTTTCTGCACTTACTCTTCAATAACGCCACATACAATTCCATTGCCGAGAATATCTACAGGAGCGGGCAGACTAGCAATTCTACCGCCTTTTTCTGGTATGGTTAACATTTTGTTAGCTTCATGTTGGAAAACTAGTTATGAGATGATGGATTTGATGTGATATCCATCTTGAGACCCTAATTTATGTTTATTCCTTTTGCTATTCATAAACAATGCATTTACATGCAGAGTTTGCAATCAATGAAAATAAACAGATTACTTGTGCTAGCTGCAGGGGAAAAAAAATACAGTGATTGATAATTTTTTTTATTCCCACATTTGGGCTAGAGTTATCATTTGGTTCAAATGGCTCTGAGCACTATGGGACTTAATCTGAGGTCATTAGTCTCCCAGAACTTAGAACTACTTAAACCTAACTAACCTAAGGACATCACACACATCCATGCCCACCCCCCCTGCAGGTCCGGGGTAAGAATAGGCCCGAGGTATTCCTGCCTGTCGTAAGAGGCGACTAAAAGGAGTTTCAACCGTTTCGTCCTTCCATGTGATGGTCCCCCTTGGGGTTTGACCTCCATTTTTCAAAATTATACAGAAGTACGAGCCTTTTGGGGTAGGACGCCTTACGTGGTATATCACTGGTCCTCAGTGCACTAAGACCTTGGCACTCAGCATTGTAACGGCGTTGTAACCGCACCCACTATTCCTCAAATTGGGCCTAAACGCCTGATGGGTTGCACAAGTTACGCCCATAGTGCGTCCCCATCTGCACCTACGATCATGATGGACTTTCCATGGCACCCGAAATCCAGCACGGCAGCCAGCCTGTTGTGGTGGGGTCGTCATGTACCCTCTAGGTTGTAGCCCCCTGACAACACAGGGATCGTACTGCCGATAACTGAGCTGCACCCTCCCCACGTCGGCCAAGGAGTATATGCCCGTCTCCTTGGGGCATCAGGACTCCCGGCAACGGTCATCCTTCCAGGTGGCCCTTGCTGAGGCTGTGTGGGGTCCCTGGTCGGAGAGGGTGGTATCTGGGCGGACGTTTCGCAGATGAAACGTCAACATGTATCAGGTCGCTCTGCGGCAGAGTCTTTTAAAAAGAAAGGTACTGTCTCTGGTTCTGGTTCTCCTGCCCCCCCCCCCCCCCTGGCCACTCCCTGGGAGGAAGGACAGGCCCGCCAGCTTGGGGCGAAGTACTTCCCCCGCTATTTAGTCTGTTCTCAGACCGATGGGGAGACGTTCGCCACCTCAAAGCCCATGTTCTTTGTCCAGCACATCGAGGACATCTTCGGGGAAATCGAGGCTCTCAGTAAAATGCGTTCGGGGTCCGTTCTCATAAAGACCACCTCCAAGCGTGTAACCGACTAGGGGACATCCCAGTGTCCATTGTCCCGCATCTGGCACTGAATAGGACGCAGGGGGTTATTTTTCATCGGGATCTCCCGCTGATATCTGATGAGGAGCTCAGGGCCAACCTGGAGCGCCGAGGCGTGCATTTCGTCCGGCGAGTCCAGCGCGGCCCAAGGACTGTCGCATCGACACCGGGGCCTTTATCCTCGCCTTCGAGGGGGACATTCTCCCGGAGAAGGTAAAGGTGATGTGCTACCGGTGCAACGTGCGACCTTACGTCCCGCCTCCTATGCGCTGCTTTCTGTGTTTGCGCTTCGGACACATGTCGTCACGGTGTGAGGCTGAGCCCCTTTGTGGCGATTGTGGACGTCCTCTTCGTGAGGAACATACATGCACCCCACCACCTCGGTGTGTCAATTGTCCTGGCCTCTATTCGCCTAGATCTTTAGACTGCCCCGCATATCAGAAGGAGAAGAAGATTCAAGAATTAAAAATTTTGGACCGTCTCTCTTATTCTGAGGCCAGGAAGAAGTATGACCGCCTCCATCCCGTGACGTTGACAACTTCGTTTGCTTCAGTCGTGTCCACTCCTCCCACAGTATCCTCACCCCTATCCTGTGCCCCCTCCACCTCCTCACCCCATCCGGGATCTATGCCTCCGCCTCCCAAATCCCTCCCTTCCAAATCCTCCTCCCTCGCGGCCCCTGCCCCCTTTGCCCCAGGGGCCACCCTTCCTCCTCCTCCTCCTCCCCCTCCGCCACCTGAGAGCGATCCTCTTCTCAGGCGTCCATCGGGGAAACGTTCCGGACCCCAGCTTCTCCCCGTGCCTCATCAGACTTCCAAGAAGGCCTCCAAGGAGAAGTCTTTATCCCCCTCTCCACCCCGGCGCGTTTCGTCTGACTCTCCATCCGTGAGTCGCTACTCCCGGCCGTCCTCAGTTTCGCAGGGACGCTCTGCTGCCAGACGCTCAGCTGGCCTGTCGTCGGCGAATGATGCTGCCCCTCCTATGCAACCCAGGAATGCGGCCGCAGCTGGCGACTACTCGATGGAACAGGATCCGCCTCCCGCCGGTTGTAGCGTTGTTCCCTCGAAACCTGGCCCTCTGCGGCCGTCGAGGTGACCAGCTCTTCACCCGTTTCGTTCCCCCTTTTTTCTGACTAGCGATGGCTTTGTTACATTGGAACATAAGAGGTATTCGATCTAATCGAGAGGAATTACAACTGCTCCTCCGCCTGCACTGTCCGCTCGACCTTGGTCTCCAGGAATCCAAGTTGCGCCCAACTGACCGTATTGCTTTTACCCACTATACCTCGGAGCGGTCTGACCTCACCCCTGTGGACGGTATTCCAGCTCATGGTGGGGTCATGTTGCTCGTTCGGGACGATGTCTATTACCATCCCATCCCATTGACCACCCCACTCCAAGCAATAGCTGCCCGTATTACTCTTTCTGCCTTTACTTTTTCTGTTTGTACTGTCTACACTCCATCGTCATCCGCATTTAGTCGGGCTGACAGACATGATGCACCTGATTGTTCAGCTTCCTCCGCCGTTTTTATTGTTTGGCGACTTCAATGCCCATCATCCCCTTTGGGGCTCTCCTGCATCCTCTCAGAGAGGCTCCCTCTTGGCGGATGTCTTCCACCATCTCAATCTTGTCTGCCTCAATACTGGCGCCCCAACTTTCCTCTCGGACTCTACTCATACCTACTCCCACTTGGACCTCTCGATCTGTTCTACCACTCTTGCCCGTCGGTTCGAGTGGTATGTCCTTTCTGACACCTATTCGAGCGACCATTTCCCCTGTGTCGTTCGTCTCCTGCACTACACCCCATCCCCGCGTCCTTCGAGCTGGAACATACCGAAAGCTGACTGGGGACTTTACTCCTCCCTGGCGACCTTTCCGGACCACGATTTTCTCAGTTGTAACAGTCAGGTCGAATACCTCACGGCTGTTATTATCAATGCTGCCGAACGTTCATTCCTCGTACTACCTCTCCTTCACCTCGCGTTTCCGTCCCCTGGTGGAATGAGGCTTGTAGAGACGCTATCCGTGCTCGACGACGTGCTTTACGCACCTTTCGCCGCCATCCTACGTTGACGAATTGTATTGGATACAAACGACTCCGAGCGCAATGCCGTAGTCATCAAAGACAGCAAAAAAGCTTGTTGGGCCTCTTTCACCAGCTCCTTTAACAGTTTTACTCCCTCTTCTGTCGTCTGGGGTGGCCTGCGCCGGCTGTCGGGCATTAAGGCCCACTCCTCGGTACCTGGCCTGACTTCAGGTAATGAGGTACTTGTTGATCCTGTGGATGTCTCCAACGCCTTCGGCCGCTTTTTCGCGGAGGTTTCAAGCTCCGCCCATTACCACCCTGCCTTCCTTCCCAGGAAAGAGGCAGCAGAGGCTCGGCGACCTTCCTTCCACTAGCTGAATCTGGAAAATTATAATGTCCCCTTTAATATGCGGGAACTCGAACGTGCACTTGCACTGTCCCGGTCCTCTGCTCCGGGGCCAGATGCCATTCACGTTCCGATGCTGACACACCTTTCTCCGGCAGGCAAAAGCTTTCTACTTCGTACCTACAATAGCGTCTGGACCGAAGGTCAAGTCCCCATGCATTGGCGTGACGCCGTCGTCGTTCCTATACCCAAACTCGGGACGGTTAGACACCTTCCTTCTAGTTACCGCCCCCATTTCTCTTACAAGCTGTGTCTGTGAGGTGATGGAGCGCATGGTTAACGCTCGGTTAGTTTGGATTCTTGAATCTCGACGGCTACTTACCAATGTTCAATGCGGCTTTCGTCGCCGCCGCTCCGCTGTTGACCACCTTGTGACCTTGTTGACATTCATCATGACCAACTTTTTGCGTAATCGCCAAACGGTAGCCGTCTTCTCCGATTTGGAGAAGGCTTATGATACTTGTTGGAGAGGAGGTATCCTCCGCACTATGCACAGGTGGGGTCTACGCGGTCGCCTGCCCCTTTTTATTGATTCCTTTTTAACAGATCGAAAGTTTAGGGTACGTGTGAGTTCCGTATTGTCCGACATCTTCTTCTAGGAGAACGGAGTGCCTCAGGGCTCCGTCTTGAGCGTAGCCCTTTTTGCCATAGCGATCAATCCAATTATGGATTGCATTCCACCTAATGACTCAGGCTCTCTTTTTGTCGATGACTTCGCGATCTACTGCAGTGCCCAGAGAGCATGCCTCCTGGAGCGCTGCCTTCAGCGTTGTCTTGACAACCTATACTCATGGAGTGTGGCTAATGGCTTCCGGTTCTCTGAGGAGAAGACGGGTTGCATCAACTTTTGGCGATATAAAGCGTTCCTTCCGCCATCCCTACATCTCAGTCCCGTTGTTCTCCCATTCGTGGAAACAACTAAGTTTCTAGGGCTCACACTGGACAGGAAACTTTGTTGGTCTCCGCACGTCTCTTATTTGGCTGCCCGTTGTACACGTTCCCTCAATGTCCTCAGAGTTCTAAGTGGTTCATCTTGGGGAGCCGATCCCACTGTCCTGATTCGCTTGTATCGGTCCATAGTCCGATCAAAGCTGGATTATGGGAGCCTCGTCTACTCGTCTGCTCGGCCATCCCTCTTACGCCGTCTCAACTCCATCCACCATCGGGGGTTACGTCTTGCGACCGGGGCATTCTACACTAGTCCCGTCGAGGGTCTTTATGCTGAAGCTGCCGAATTACCATTGACCTACCGGCGCGGCGTACTGCTTTGTCGGTATGCCTGACGGCTGTTGTCAATGCCCGACCACCCCTCTTATCAGTCCTCCTTCGCCGATTGTCTCGACCGTCAGTATGGGTTGTACGTGTCTGCCCTGCTGCCCCCTGGAGTCCGCTTTCGTCGCCTTCTTCGACAATTGGATTTTGCCCTCCCTACCACCTTTGGAGAGGGTGAGAGACCGACACCACCTTGGCTCCAGGCTCCGGTTCATATTCATCTCGATCTCAGCTCGCTCCCGGAGGAGGGTACTCCGGCTGCAGTGTATTGTTCACGGTTTGTCGAACTTCGTGCGCGACTTGCCAGTCCCGTCATCTGACATTAGTGGGGTTGTTTGTAAGAGGCTTGTCATTGTGGTGGGATACTTGGTCATCACTTCAAGGAAACAAGCTCCGGGCCGTAAATCCGTTCCCAACTGCTTGGACAACCTCCTCCCGTCCATCTCGTCGAGAAGAGGTCCTTCTAACCAGATTGCGGCTTGGGCATTGCCGGTTTAGCCACCACTACCTGCTCTCCGGTGACCTAGCGACCTAGCCCCACAGTGCCCTTGTGGTCATGCATTGATAGTGCGCCATGTTTTAGTGTCGTGTCCCCGTTTTAGTCAATCTCGTGTTGTCCTATCTCTGCCATTTACTTTACAGGATATTTTAGCTGATGACGCTCGAATAGCTGCTCGTGTTCTTCGTTTTATTACTTTGACTGGCTTGTCCAAAGACATCTAACTCTTTCACTTATTTTATCTGCATCTATGCAAGAACTTTCTGGTGTCCCCCCCCCTCCCCCTTGAGTTTTACTAGGTTCTATGAGCTCTTATAATTGTGACTGGGCGCTAATGACCTCAGTAGTTGAGCACCCTTAACCCCCCCCCCCCCCAAAAAAAATATATCCATGCCCGAGGCAGGATTCGAACCTGCGACCGTAGCAGATGGGCGGTTCCAGACTGAAGCGCCTAGAACCGCTCGGTCACAGCGGCCGGCAGTTATCATTTACTAAATTACTTACTACCTTACACGATGTGTTTAAACTGAAACAACTGACATCTTTTCATTGCAGACAAAGATCTGAAAACAATGATATACCTATTATAAGAACAACAATCTCAGGATCACTTTCCTGTCAATTATAAATTCCTTTTAGAGAAATGGTGCGTTGGCAGACATTACACACACACACTTTTTCTAGTCAGTATATTGGCGATTTCCTTCCCCTTGACTTCCAGGGTTTGTGTCCCGTCTCTTGGAATTATTATGTCCACTTCACATTAAACCCTAACCTTCTTTGGGTCTACATCTACACTATGCAAGCCACCCTACGGTGTTTGGTACACTGCCCCACGCCCCACTTCCTGTTCCAGTCGCGAATGGTGCGCAGGAGGAAATATTGCCGGTAAGCCAAGCCTCCGTGTGAACTCAGATCTCTGATTCTGTCGTCGCCGTCTTTCTACCTGCATGGGAGGAAGCAATATATTGGTTGACTATTCTAGGAATTCTGATAATAAACCAGACCATGATTTACAACGCCACTGGACTTTGATGAGCCTCACCACGACTACTGACGAGCGAGGTAGCGCAGTGGTTAGCCACTGGACTCGCATTCGGGAGGACGACGGTTCAAATCTCCTGCCGGCCATCCAGAATTAAGTTTCCCGTGATTTCCTTAAATCGTTAAGGCAAATGCCCATATGTTACCTCTGATAAGGGCACGGCCGATTTCCTTCCCTCTTCGTTTCCTAATCTGAACTTATCGTCGACAGGACAAAACTCTAAATCAGGTACGTCCAGACTTTTCACTTGACTGAGCCACACTGGAAGAAGACGGGCATTTTTGACTGCCGAGAAAATAGAGGAAGGACCAATGAGTGAATAGCATCTATGGCGGGAGTTCAAATTGAAAATATTCGATTTATCATAAATCCACTTCACATTAACAGAATTTTGGGGATTTTTTCCCCATCATGTGACAGATGCTCACTTCTTCGGTCGCATTGTTACTTACTTTGGGCCGCATGCGATCCCCGTGTTGGACACCCCTCCTCTAAATATTCCTTTTTCCGTGAGTCCGTCGTGCTTATTAGATGAATCCGTAACAAAACGCGCCACTCTTCTTTATTTTTTCTGTCAGTCCCACCTGATAAGTGTCCTTCATGGCGGAGCAATATTATGCTACTGATCAAACAGGGTTTGTTAGCTAACTACACCTGCAGAGTTTTCTTCCAATGAATGTCTGGCACCTGGCTTTTCTTCTATTAGTTTTATGTGATCGTTCAACTTTAAATTACTCCGTACACTCACAGATATTTAATGGTCCTAGCTGTTCCCAAATGTTGTTCAGCAATTGCATCGTCAAACATTAGCGGGCCTTTCCGCATATTATGGCGTCGTGTGTTACAATTGTTTTTGCTGAGAGTAATGGTGCTGTCAGACGATACACTTGACCTATTAGTAGTATTCTCGCATAACATCGCTTACCCGTTACTTACAGTAAACTGGGATGCGAAAGGTATCTCAGACGTTATCCACTACAGTTTTAGCTATCCCAGAGAGCCAACACAGCGTAACTTTCGATACATACTTTGATGAAATATAGAACAAGTTCCGTGCGGTATCCGATGACTATTACCATATAGGTAGTTTCACTGACAAGATGTTGTCCAACTCTGTTTGCTAACACCTACAATAGTGAAACCGATAAATATCAGCGATCAGAAAGCCGAAAGCTACCGTCTTTGGTAAGGAGTGAGTATAAGTGCATTTAAAAACCTGAAGATAGCTGTCGAGAATCTCAGTACCGACCTGTGTGTACTACAAAATGGGTTCAACCCATCTCAAACCCAAGCGGTACTGCTTGGTCATTCTAGGCTCAAGGCCCGAAATTTCGGGAATCACTACCATCTCCAGCAGAGCCCACGAGTAATACATGAAAATCTAAACTGGATCGGGCACGTAACTGCAGTGAGCAAAAAACGGCATCAAAATCTCTTCAGGCCACACAAAAATTTAAAAAGCTCTTCCCTCTTGACCTGAAAAAGAAACTTGCACAAACACTTATACTTCCAACCATTCATTAGAGCGATGTTGTTCTGCAAGGTCTTTCTCAAGAAAGCTTACGGTGCCTGGAACTGGTTATGAATGTCTATATTAATTATATTTATGATGTTTCACTCTTTGATTAGTTTTCACCATCATATGCACAACTATCCTGGCTGTGTGCAGACAAGTGCACAGATTTCCATCCCCCCGTCTCCCTTACTGTCTTATAAGTGAACACTGTCCCTCATATCTCTCCCCGCTCTTAACACTCGTGTCTGAACAACACGGCAGAAACACCCGTTCCCAACAGAGCAAAATCCTTTCTGTCCCGTACCATCATTCAGTCACTTTTTCGAAGTTCTTCTCAACAGCAGGAACCTGACATTGGAATAACCTCCAGCATTATATTAGAGAACTGAATAAAATCGCTAGTTTCAGAAGACAGTTAATGACGTATTTACTAAAGCAACAATAATGTTTACAACTGTCCCTGTACATCCTTCTTTCCAACAAGGTCTTCCTCATTTTCCACTCCCACTAAATTTCCGTTCAACAGAACTCCCTGTATAGAAAAAATTATTTTGCACACCTATAAATTATTTTCATATCTGACACTATCATTATTGTCTTTATTATTACCACTATAATCAATATTAGTGGCAGCAGCTGCAGCAGTACAAGTACTGCCAGTATTGACTTTATTAGTTCACAGTCAGCTTAACTAACTCACACCGCACCTTCAGAATATTGGGTGAGCTAAAATCTCTACAATAAACTCGATGGAACAACAGATCTCGCAGAGGCTATCATTTCCTTTTAGGCAACATAGTTCTTCATATGCCATGACATGTTCTATCACCATTTCAAACGTACAGTGTGAATGTTTTCATTGGATACGAATGTCTAATGTACACCGAATCTGCAAATGTTCCCAGAGTCGTAGCTAATCACGGCATAATTTCCCGGCTCCCTATCACAATTCCATTTATGTAATCGATTTCATGGGGCGCTGTGTACAATTCTTTCATTGAGATGTCTTTGATTTGCCCCAGTTTGCCAACATCAACGTACCTGTCTTATTGCATACAGGGTGGTCCATTGATAGTGACCGGGCCAAATATCTCACGAAATAAGCATCAAATGAAAAAACTACAAAGAACGAAACCAATGTCGCTGCCATAGGTCAAACGGATATCAACTGGCGTTTTTTCTTTTTTAAATAGGAACCCCCATTTTTTATTAAACATTCGTGCAGTAGGTAAAGAAATATGAATATTTCAGTTGGACCATTTTCTTCGCTTTGTGATAGATGGCGCTGTAATAGTCGCAAACGTATAAGTACGTAGTATCACGTAGCATTCCTCCAGTGCGGACGGTGTTTGCTTCGTGATACGTCACCCATGTTAAAATGGGCCGTTTGCCAATTGCGGAAAAGGTCGATATCGTGTTGATGTATGGCTATTGTGATCAAAATGCCCAACGGGCGTGTGCTATGTATGCTGCTCGGTATCCTGGACGACATCATCCAAGTGTCCGGACCGTTCGCCGGATAGTTAAGTTACTTAAGGAAACAGGAAGCGTTCAGCCACATGTGAAACGTCAACCACGAACTGCAACAAATGATGATGCCCAAGTAAGGGTTTAGCTGCTGTCGCGGCTAATCCGCACATCAGTAGCAGAGAATCGGGAATCTCAAAAACGTCGGTGCTGAGAATGCTACATCAAAATCGCATGCACCCGTACCATATTTCTATGCACCAGGAATTGCATGAAGACGACTTTGAGCGTCGTATACAGTTCTGCCACTGGGCACAAGAGAAATTACGGAACGATGACAGATTTTTTGCACGCGTTCTATTTAGCGACGAAGCGTCATTCACCAACAGCGGTAACGTAAATCGGCATAATATGCACTATTGGGGACGGAAAATCCACGACAACTGCGACAAGTGGAACATCAGCGACCTTGGCGGGTTAATGTATGGTGAAGCATTATGGGAGGAAGGATAATTGGACCCCATTTTATCGATGGCAATCTAAATGATGCAATGTATGCTGATTTTCTACGTAATGTTCTACCGATGTTGCTACAAGATGTTTCACTGCATGACAGAATGACGATGTACTTCCAACATGATGGACGTTCGGCACATAGCTCCCGTGCGATTGAAGTGGTATTGAATAGCATATTTCATGACATGGCCCGCACGTTCACCGGACCTGACGTCCTCGGATTTCTTTTTGTGAGGAAAGTTGAAGGACATTTGCTATCGTGATCCACCGACAACGCCTGACAACATGAGGCACCGCATTGTCAATGCATCTGCGAACATTACGGAAGGCGAACTACTCGCTGTTGAGAGGAATGTCGTTACACGTATTGCCAAATGCATTGAGGATGACGGACATAATTTTGAGCATTTATTGCATTAATGTGGTATTTACAGGTAATGACGCTGTAACAGTATGCATTCTCAGAAATGATAAGTTCACAATGGTACATGTATCACATTGGAACAACCGAAATAAAATGTTCAAACGTACCTACGTTCTGTATTTTAATTTTAGAAAACCTACCTGTTACCAACTGTTCGTCCAAAATTGTGAGCCATATGTTTGTGACTCTTACAGCGCCAACTACCACAAAGCGAAAAAAAGTGGTCCAACTAAAACAGTCATATTTCTTTACGTACTACACGAATATGAAATAAGAAATGGGGGTTCCTATTTAAAGAAACGCAGTTGATATCCATTTGACCTATGGCAGCACCATCTAGCAGGCCAACCATAGCGCCACCTAGTTTCCCCCCTTCAAGTTAGACGAGTTTCGTTCTTTGTAGTTTTTTTCGTTTGACGCTTATTTCGGGAGATATTTGGCCCGGTGACTATCAATGGACCACCCTGTATACCTGCAGCCATTTTTTGAAACGTTTCACTCACACAATATGTTTGCTCTGATTCAACGGCCTTTCAAGAATGGGCCTTCTTTCTTTACATATTGGAGAAGAATAATGAGCTCTGAGGGCAGTTGACTACGTGGTGGCTGCACCAGAAAACTGCGCCAACAACACTGCAAACTGCATCCCAACATTGCCATGCTTTCGGCACACTTTAGGATACAGGTTAGGCAACTATGAAATGTCACCTAAAATTTGTCGTGAACCAGTAAATATACCGATGTGGAAAACGTAAGGGCGAAAGCAACTTTCGCATGATGTGTCACTGCCAAATAACATACGAGTAGCTCGATGAAACTTTGACCATAAACAGAAAAACTGCTACAGAATAGCCGGCCGCGGTGGCAGAGTGGTTCTAGGCGCTTCAGTCCGGAACCGCGCTGCTGCTACGGTCGCAGGTGCGAATCCTGCCTCGGACATGGATGTGTGTGATGTCCTTAGGTTAGTTAGGTTTAATTAGTTCTAAGTTCTAGGGGACTAATGACCTCAGAAGTTGAGTCCCACAGTGCTCAGAGCCATTTGAACCATTTTTTTTTTTTTTTTTTTTTTGCTACAGTATAATACAGAAAGCGACTGAAAAAAGAACACACAATGACACGAACAGAAATGACACTTTTGTTCAAAGCCAATAATTATGTTAAAGTCACCACGATTCATGATCGTCCCTTGGGCATTACAAAATGCGAGACATGGCTCTTTATAGGATGTGTGGACACCACAGAGGGCAATGCGTGTTCTGCAACGTGCTCTCATACTGGCCATAAGGTCCGTACGGAGTTATTGTGGTAGTGCATTCCATTTCTCCAGCAGCGCGTTTGGCAACTGCTGGATAGTCGTTGGTTCGTGTGGAGGTACTGCAGTACGCCTTACCACCGCATCCCACACGTCCTCGACGGAATTTAAGTAGTGGGAATGGGCAGGCCACTCCATCCGGCTAATATCCTCCATCTGTGCTGTTCGACGCGGTCACGCATTGTCATCCATGAAAATAAAGTCAAGAAGAATGCATCCCTGAACAGACGCACGTGACTGAGTACAGTGTTACAATAAAGGTGTCAGTGTAACGAGTTGCCGGCCGTGGGGCCGAGCGGTTTTAGGCGCTTCAGTCCGGAACCGCGCTGCTGCTACGGTCGCAGGTGCGAATCCTGCCTCGGACATGGATGTGTATGATGTCCTTAGGTTAGTTAGGTTTAAGTACACTACTGGCCATTAAAATTAATACATCACGGAGATGACGTGCTACAGACACAAAATTTAACCGACAGGAAGAACATGGTATAATATGCAAATGATTAGCTTTTCAGAGCATTAACACAGGGTTGGCGCCGGTGGCAAGGCCTACAACGTGCTGACACGAGGAAAGTTTCCAACCGATTTCTCATACACAAATAGCATGTGAAACGTTGTTGTGATGCCTGGTGTAAGCAGAAGAAATGCGTAACATCACGTTTCCGACTTTGATAAAGGTCGGATTGTAGCCTATCGCGATTGCGGTTTATCGTATCGCCACATTGCTGCTCGCGTTGGTCGAGATACAATTACTGTTATCAGACTATGGAATCGGTGGGTTCTGGAGGGTAATACGAAACGTCGTGCTGGATCCCAACGGCCTCGTATCACTACCAGTCGAGATGACAGGCATCTTATCCGCATGGCTGAAACGGATCGTGCAGCCACGTCTAGATCCCTGAGTCAACAGATAGGGACGTTTGCAAGACAATAACCATCTGCACGAACAGTTCGACGCCGTTTGCAGCAGCATGGACTATCAGCTCGGAGACCATGGCCGCAGTTACCCTTGACGCTGCATCACAGACAGGAGCGCCTGCGATGGTGTACTCAACAACGAACCTGGGTGCACGAATGGCAAACGGTCATTTTTTCGGATGAATACAGGTTCTGTTTACAGCATCATGATGGTCGCATCCGTGTTTCGGGACATCGCGGTGAACGCACTTTGGAAGCGTGTATTCGTCATCGCCATACTGGGGTATCACCCGGTGTGATGGTATGGGGTAGCATTGGTTACGCGTCTCGGTCAACTCTTCTTTGCATTGACGGCACTCTGAACAGTGGACGTTACATTTCAGATGTGTTACGGCCCGTGGTTCTACCCTTCATTCGATCCCTCCGAAAGCCTACATTTCAGCAGGATAAAGCACGGCCGAATGTTGCAGGTCCTGTACAGGGCTTTCTGGATACAGAAGAATGTTCAACTGCTGCCCTGGCCAGCAGTCTCCAGATCCCTCATCAATTGAAAACGTCTGGTCAACGGTGGCCGAGCAACTGGCTCGTCACAATACGCCAGTCACTACTCTTGATGAACTGTGGTACCGTGTTGAAGCTGCATGGGCAGCTGTACCTGTACACGCCATCCAAGCTCTGTTTGACTCAATGCCCAGGCGCATCAAGACCGTTATTACGGCCAGAGGTGGTTGTTCTGGGTACTGATTTCTCAGCATCTATGCCACCAAATTGCGTGAAAATGTAATCACATGTCAGTTCCAGTATAATATATTTGTCCAATGAATACCCGTTTATCATCAGCATTTCTTCTTGGTGTAGCAATTTTAATGGCCAGTAGTGTAGTTCTAAGTCTAGGGGACTGATGACCTCAGATGTTAAGTCCCATATTGCCCAGAGCCATTTGAACCATTTTGTAACGCGTTTAAAGATTTGGAGGTCAGTACGCCTATGCAACATCACGGCTCCCAACACCACAACACGTGAGCCATCAAAACAATCACGTTAGACCTCTCGCCACAGTAGGGTGCGTCAGTCAGTATATCAGGCCTGCCTGGTCTTTATTTAGCTGTGGTCGTTACTTCGTTTCCAATTCACCACCATCAGCCGACTTAGGCAGCTTTAGAAGGTTGGAAGGTCCCTGTTGGATTTGTCATTCAGGCGACAGCCAGTAAATGCTCCACGTTCGAAGTCACTGAGCTCTTGCTCTTCTGATTGACTTAATCTGATGTTACTGCTTCTCTACTAACAACTCAATATTCACCGCCTCCTTTTATACTAACGGGCCCACATCTAGTGACTTTTAGTGGTGTGGTCTAGTCTGCACTACATAGAGCTGTCCACATACATTTGATCAGATACAATATATTCTATCCTAGTGGAATAATTTCACAGTTCAGCACCACCTCCTGGAGCCTATTACTCCACCCATTTCCACTGCCTCCTCTTCCTCGTCTGACAACAAGTGCCACAAACCACTGTCCTGCCGTCGGAAGAGCTCCAACAAACTTGTAATTGAAACTTCCTGGCAGATTTAAACTGTGTGCCGGACCGAGATTCGAACTCGGGACCCTTGCCTTTCGCAGGCAAGTGCTCTATCATCTGAGCTACCCAAGCACGATGGAAGGTAGGAGACGAGGTACTGGCAGAATTGAAGCTGCGAGGACGGGTCGTAAGTCGTGCTTGGCTAGCTCAGATGATAGAGCACTTGCCTGCGAAAGGCAAGGGTCCCGAGTTCGAGTCTCGGTCCGGCACACAGTTTAAATCTGCCAGGAAGTTTCATATCAGCACACGCTCAGCTGCAGAGTGAAAATCTCATTCTGGATACTTGTTAATATTCGATTAGGATTTTGATTGGGCAGGAATTTTATATTGTGTACGCTATCGCGAGACGTCAACAACAATAAAAAAAAGGTAATCAGAATTTAGTCGAACGGAATCGAACGATACGATATTCAAAGTAGTGGACGACTTTTGCTATTTGGGCAGCAGAAAACTGACGATCACAAGGTCAAAAGTGTGTTTCATTGGTTTGGGGAGCACGATAATGAACTCAAACTGATGCTTTGGCCTCCAAATTCGCCTGCCCTGAACCCAATGAAACACATCTGGGGCGTTACCGGGCACCAGTTCCGCACCCGCAAGTCATTTACATACTGGCGAGTCTGCCGGTAGTCCTAAATGTTTGCCAGACGCGTTGATGTAAAATGTTTCGTAGTTGTGAAGTTCAGTGTTAGTAAGCCACAATGATATTGATAAAGTTATCCTGTCGGTATTGAAAACGTACAAGAATCTACTACTGCGTCCCTGGGATCGGGTCTGATGTTCTTATCAGTTTTCCCGTTTCTGCATCTATGCCCATACTCTGCAAACCACCACGAAGTGCGTGACAGAGGGTACGTCCCATATGGCAGTTATTAGGGTTTCTTCTCGTTCCATTCGCGAATGAAGCGCGCGAAGAATGATTATATGACTGTCTCTGTGTGTGCTGTAATTATTCTAATCTTGTTCTCAAGATCCCTATGTGAGCGATATGCAGGGGGTTGTAGTACATTCCTAGAGTCATCATTTAAAGCCCATTCTTGAAACTTTGTTAGTCGACCTTCTCGGGATAGTTTACGCCTATCTTAAAGAGTCTGTCAGTTTAGTTTCTTCAGCATCATTGTACCATTTTCCCCACGGATCAAACAAACCTGTAATCATTCGTGCTGTTCTCCTCTGAACACGTTCAATATCCCCTGTTAGTCGTATTTGGTATGGGCCCCACACACTTGTGCAATATTCTAGAATGGGTCGTATAAATCATTTGGAAACAATCTCTTTTGTAGACTCATTGCACTTTCCTTGTATTCTACCGCTAAAGCGAAGATCTACCACCTGTTTTACACACAACGGAACCTATGTGATCATTCCATTTCATATCCCCACAAAGCGTTACACCCAGGTATTAGTAGTATAGGTTGGGCGAACAGTGAGAGTCATTGATATTGTAGTCGTAGGATATTACATTTTTCGTTTTGTGAAGTGCAAAATTTTACATTTCTGAACATTTAAATCAAGTTGCCAATCTTTGTACCGATTTGAAATATTATCAAGATCTGACAATATTTATGCAGCTTCTTTCAGACTGTACTTCATTATACGTAACTGCATCATCTGAAAAAAGCCTGATTTTACTATTAATATTATTTGCAAGGTCATTAATATCCAAAATGGACAGCAAGGGTCCCAACACATTTCCCTGGGGCACACTCGAAGTTACTTCTACATCTGTCGATGACTCACCATCAAAAATAACATGCTGTGTCCTCCCTAGCAAAATGTCCTAATTCCAGTCACATATTTCACTTCATACCACATACAGGGTGTTTCCAAAATGACCGGTATATTTGAAACGGCAATAAAAACTAAACGAGCAGCGATAGAAATACACCGTTTGTTGCAATATGCTTGGGACAACAGTACATTTTCAGGCAGACAAACTTTCGATATTACAGTAGTTACAATTGTCAACAACAGATGGCGCTGCGGTCTGGGAAACTCTATAGTACGATATTTTCCACATATCCACCATGCGTAACAATAATATGGCGTAGTCTCTGAATGAAATTACCCGAAACCTTTGACAACATGTCTGTCGGAATGGCTTCACATGCATATGAGATGTACTGCTTCAGCTGTTCAATTGTTTCTGGATTCTGGCGGTACACCTGGTCTTTCAAGTGTCCCCACAGAAAGAAGTCACAGGGGTTCATGTCTGGCGAATACGGAGGCCAATCCACGCCGCCTCCTGTATGTTTCGGATAGCCCAAAGCAATCACACGATCATCGAAATATTCATTCAGGAAATTAAAGACGTCGGCCGTGCGATGTGGCCGGGCACCATCTTGCATAAACCACGAGGTGTTCGCAGTGTTGTCTAAGGCAGTTTGTACCGCCACAAATTCACGAAGAATGTCCAGATAGCGTGATGCAGTAATCGTTTCGGATCTGAAAAATGGGCCAATGATTCCTTTGGAAGAAATGGCGGCCCAGACCAGTACTTTTTGAGGATGCAGGGACGATGGGACTGCAACATGGGGCTTTTCGGTTCCCCATATGCGCCAGTTCTGTTTACTGACGAAGCTGTCCAGGTAAAAATAATCTTCGTCAGTAAACCAAATGCTGCCCACATGCATATCACCGTCATCAATCCTGTGCACTATATCGTTAGCGAATGTCTCTCGTGCAGCAATGGTAGCGGCGCTGAGGGGTTGCCACGTTTGAATTTTGTATGGATAGAGGTGTAAACTCTGGCACATGAGACGATATGTGGACGTTGGCGTCATTTGGACCGCAGCTGCAACACAGTGAACGGAAACCAGAGGCCGCTGTTGGATCACCTGCTGCACTAGCTGCGCGTTGCCCTCTGTGGTTGCCGTATGCTGTCGCCCTACCTTTCCAGCATGTTCATCCGTCACGTTCCCAGTCCGTTGAAATTTTTCAAACAGATCCTTTATTGTATCGCTTTTCGGTCCTTTGGTTACGTTAAACCTCCGTGGAAAACTTCGTCTTGTTGCAACAACACTGTGTTCTAGGCGGTGGAATTCCAACACCAGAAAAATCCTCTGTTCTAAGGAATAAACCATGTTGTCCACAGCACACTTGCACGTTGTGAACAGCACACGCTTACAGCAGAAAGACGACGTACAGAATGGCGCACGCACAGTCTGCGTTGTCTTCTATATCTTTCACATCACTTGCAGCGCCATCTGTTGTTGAAAATTGTAACTACTGTAATTTCGAAAGTTTGTCCGCCTGAAAATGTACTGTTGTCCCAAGCATATTGCAACAAACGGTGTATTTCTATCGCTGCTCGTTTAGTTTTTATTGCCGGTCATTTTTGAAACACCCTGTATGATTGAACCTTTGGCAATAAGCGTAAGCGTGGTACTGACTCAAATGTTTTTCGGAAATCAAGAAATGCTGCTTCTATCTGATTGCCTTGATCTAAAGCTTTCAGTATGTCATGTGAGAGGAGTGAGAGTTGATTTTTTGCGTTAGAGTGTTGCAGCTTATTGAGTAACCACTAAACAGAGGCCTTGTTTTAGATGATGGAGCCATTAGCTAGCTGAAGGAGGTGTTGGCAGAAAAGACCGACTTCTGGACGCTTGTTTTGAATATCTGAAATGTTTTGGTGTGACTCTCGACCTTTGTTTCTTTATACTGTTACTCTGTTTTGTCTTTGTGAAGATTTTTACGTAAGTTGAGAGGAACCAGTGGAAGGCGGTATATTAACTGTTATCAGCGGAAGTTATCCACTTCGGCTATAAAAAAAAAAAAAAAATGAATGGAATAATGGATCTTAAGACTCTCTTTGAATGCTGTTAGACTGTAACAGGACATTTATCAGTGGTATTTTAGTGACTCTCTCAACCTTGCCTCAAGGTTTTTTTATATATTACTGTAACTGAGCCTGCAAATTTTAAGGGTCCGCCGATAAATGTTCCTTTTCTAATCAGTAGTGTAATATGTCGCTTAATTTGGCTCGTGCGGCGCACATCACCAGCAGTGCGTAGATTCCGGACAGGAAGAGAAACTAAGCGAACGTTTGAAAACGTCAGAAATCAGTCTGCCATGTGTTGGCAGAACGTAACTGTACGCACAGCACCTCAAGAAGGTTTGGAGACTGGGGTTCCATGACTTAACATTTTGTGTTCTCTTTGTCCATAACGATCTGCAAGAAAAGATCACCGATCTAACCGTCCCATATTAAATATTTTTTATTCATTTATTCTTTAGCGAGGAGCCTATTTCATTAGGGATGTGTCTCAACTACCAAATAAGCGAAATCTAACAGGACGACAACCCTCAGGATCACCACAAACGTTTCCCATAAAAGTCTGGACCGTAATAATTTGAGATCATTTTCTGAAACAAGCCATTTTGCCAGTCCTATACGGATGGGTAGTTATTATGCGGTCCTTTGCTTCCGCTATTCACGGAGAATTTAGGTTACCTTTACATTGCTTAGGGAGACCTAGCCGTAATATGGATAGCGCCCATCGTAATTTTCTTTTCTACTGTAGGAAGACAGACATTGGGTTCGTTTTTAGGGACGCCAACACTTCAGTCACTTCTGTGAGGCGTGCGTAGTTTGTCCAGTGATGAGTACTTTGCTCCAGTTGCATTTTTCCCCGAATTAATTTAAAAGTGACATTGTTTCAACCCATTTATCAAGAGTCGAACACATTTAGGAAATCACTACTCTGTTGCTCCCCTAGGATGAGTCAGATTCTGCTTATGACTACTTAGTTCGCAGTCACCTACAGTTTTCACCCGTGAATACAAACAGAAAAAAACTTCTTGTTCATTTTTAAATGTAAAGAATACTTCAGCTTCTTTCTCTGGTCACACTAACATTCTATACAAAGCTGAACTGAAGGGGTCTTTGGGTTCATTGTTAACTCTGTGACAACTGAGAACCACTCAATCATCCTTACGGCGGACGCTGTCGATTCCACTGCGATGGCAAAACGCGCCGTGAGTTCGCCGCAGGGGGCGCTTATCTGACAAGTACTGTGAAGCGCTTAGTATACATCCACAGTGAATGAACTATTAAGATCACAAAACTATGTTTTGTAGGCTTTAGTCCAGCGAGCCATCCCCACTCTTTCCCCTTAAAATGGGGGAAAGCTGCTGCTTTTGAAACGCTTGAAGTACAAGAGTGGCGGTACCTTCCGATTCGTTATGGTTCAACAGACTGTTGACATCTGTCATTAACAATAACTGAATACCGAATGTTCTAACAGAGATGACAAAGAGTTCGATCGCAGTTTAGTTACTTTCCACAACATTCGTTTGGAATGGCTTCATAAGCCAAGGAAAATCAGAAAGGTCAGTGCATATTCCGGGGTATTCCTGCCAATTGTGAATTCGTTTCATCAGCAGTTACCTGGATCGATAGCTTTGGATTTTTCTAACCCTTTTTCGCATTATCCATAAGCAACAATCTCTCACAGACCTTACGGCGGAGTAAACAGATTGATCAAATCAGTTCAATGTGAATTCAGTTTAGTTCAGCATGTTGTTCCTGAGACTAATGTTAATTTATGGAGACAGTAGACTTCGCCCATACTGATATCTGTCACAAGTCTTCTTATATATACTCTAACAAGACTATGATTTCTTACAAGGCAGTCCTCCAGCATGTCATCTTGAATGGGCGCTTTGGTTTCTTCAAAGGGCACGAACTTCTTCGAGAAGTAGTGGTTTGAAGCACACGTTTTCTGCGACTTGCTTTGTTATACTTAAACAATTATATTGTTCTCGATTCATCAGCTACGGAATAAAAGCAGCTGTTTAAAATGAAAACTGCCTGACCGTACTTGAGCAGCTGTCCAAATCGATCTTCGAAACACAGGTAAGTAAAGCGACTGAAATTCTTAACGTGAAGTGTGATGGAACAATGATGAAACAGCCGATAGTGTTTTGTCCGATTAATTTCGAACACCTTTTACAAATTTCTGCATGAATCCTAGAAGAATACACAATCAATCTCCTCTTCACGTATATAACTTAAATTTCCTGAAATGTTGCTTTGCTTGGTGCTGGTGTTCCGCAGTCTCTCGAGAGAGTACCTCTCATGTGGTGTCATTTGGCACTAGATTCAAGGCCAAGCGCAGCCAATTTCTGCACGTAACTATTGGGAAGACTGCCACCAGAATTTTTTATCTACTAGTCCACTAAAATTACCATGGTTCTTTGTTCTTGTCACACCGATACTCAAGATACAAGTAACAAAGTTTGGCTTACACAGAACTTTTCAAAATTATTTTTCGCCGAATGTTCTCCGATCTATTGCGTTCGTTTGATTAATATTATACCATTTTTACGAACGTTACATTTCATACGGACAACAATGACTACAACTGAGTAGATCTTTCATTTTTCCCCCACTGCGGTAGGCTTTTTTTTTTTTTTTTTTTTTTTTTTTTTACAAATATTCCCTACCAACCATAAATCCACAACTGATATACCGTTTTCTTTATCAACACCTCTATAGCCAACACGTGCTGCAGCTGCCACGGGTCACAGTGACAGTCACATCTGCTGTTTACCGCACACTAAAAACACTCGGAACGCCAGAGTTTACTATCTCATCTGATGCATGCTATTTACATGCAGAGTGCTAAGCAGCGTAAACGCTTCGATATCGAAACAAGCCACTAAGATTATGTTTAAGGAGTTCTGGTCACGAACTTGTCGCTGTATTACGCTGTTAACTGAGAATGAAATAAGCTACGGTTAATTCATATTAATCATTGACTAGCTGAAGATGGATATAATTACGTAAAATTAATCGAATGTAACTTCTAACTGCCGTTGCCTGTGACAAGCGCGCCTAACAAAAACAACATATTACGTGAAAACAAGAAGTGCAACGATTTAGTAAAAAATTTAGACTGTCACGGATTCACTGATCAAATGCTTGCAAAAGTTGTATACTTCAAGACATTATATTAAAGTCTGACACTTCCATTTAACATCTGTTTTCGTCAGTCCCAAGTACATCTTATAATTTCACTAATGAACGAAGTCAAAACAGGTACGAAAACACCAAAGAAGATTTTTCACTCTGACATAAAATAACGACAGAAGAGGATACTTCTCTAAAGTTAGCATGCATCACCTCTTTATATTTAACCTACTAATAATGAAACACGAAGTATATATATTCGAGCAATTCTATTTACGCTTCATAAACACTGAGGAAACTTACCAATCAACGATGTACTTCAAGTCTCTTGAAAACAAACTGAAAGGCGTGACTTATTTGGAGGGAGAGACAACTGTTTTTCGATGTAGCTACTACCTTATCACTATAAAAATCTAAACTATTGAAACGTTTCGAGCAACTGCACTACGTATCCTCGCACAGATGAAATCTCTCTCATCCAACTCATTGATTGAAACTTTCCTTTCCATTCACTTGTTGCACAAATTGTATCCTCCTCCTTTTGCAACAGTCGTTGAGGGTCTGTAAGTATAGATAGCACTGACTACCATCCCAAAAAACATCTTTCACTTGGAAAAAGTTTGACCTGTTGCCGCAAGAGAGCAGCAGTGATCACAATTATTTCTTCGGGCAAAGCAAACTAACACCGGTAAAATACGCAAGATGGGGAAGAATGTATTTAAAAATTCAAAACTCACAGCGAGTAAAGTAATTGATTATGGACTTTCAGATTTAATAAATATAAAATAATGGACGTAGCTATTTTGTCGAAGGGACGGAAGGTCCGTAGCTTTGCTTTAATTCGACCTGATTGTGCCAAAACTTGAAGCCAGGGCTAATATGACTGCGAGAGAAGTTGTAGGAAAAAATACATAACATTTACAAACTGTTCTGTTTACATGCCCTTTGAAAGTCATGTCCTTGAGTTGTGCTTGCTTTTATAGATAACCATAACGTGTAGCTGCTTGACAAGGATAATACAGAAATAAAGAGAAGAACGGTTCTTCATGATTTATCAAAACCTTTGGAAACAATGGTCCAGCTGCGGTAAAATTATATTCAGAAAGGCCAAGTCACTACAACAGAGTCATTTTCTCTCACAGGCGACAGGAATGGGACGGTTTAAAGTTTACGTCACTCATCCGAACGTGCCACAGTCTGCAATTCAGCTGTTACAGGAAAGGTAAATCGAAAGAAATACTCTTACCATTGTACAAACAAATTTTAATTCCACCAGATAACCGTCTACGTGCTTCATGCGTAAAAAAGTTCAATTTTGCTTTCAGTTGTGATGTCACTGTTTGGCAACAAGAATGCCCTGTGAAAAGAGCAGAACTCATGACGCAAATAAAAGGAAAGGATGCACTATTTTGTTTGTTGACGGATAAAATTGACAAGGAAGTGTTAGATAGTGCAGGTAAGACATCTATTGTTTTAAGTTTAGACGTTAAAAATTATTTAATGGATAAACACAAAACTCCATCTTATGTATTGCTTTCTTAACATGTAAAACGTTTCCACATTAGTCTAAAATCATAGCATATGTGATCGGTAGAGTGTACCGAATTGTTGCAAATTGGCCCTGTAATATAACAGAGACTGAGCAATTATGTAAAAACTGTTTCCTATTGACTTCTATGACACACTGAGGAATCTCGCCCAGAACAACTTACAGCTCTTATTACCAATTTTCACTACGCCTATTGTGCATTTGGTGCTTCATTTAGCAATGGATACTTCAGTTGTACTGTACTGTATGTATTGGAGAACATAAGAATTGATATACAGGTACTGTGAGAGTAGATGCCTGTGGTATTCCACATAACACACATGGAGATTCACAATTACAGAATATGGTTTGTAGTGGCATCATTATTCACTTCCTGTTTTGAAAACTAAATTATTGACAAAGTATGCTTTTTTTTATAAATTTACCATTATTGTGCTGTTGTAGAAGTCCTTTCAAGTGTGTGCATCAATTGCAATCATTGCAGTACTGAAAATATATTTATTACCTACCAAAACAGTTACATCATATGTGGTCATATTTAATAAAGTAGTGTAGCAAAGAACAGCAACTGGTTCACAACCAAATATTTAGCTTTTAATAATCATAAACGATTGTTTGCCAACCACAGCTGCCTTCTAGACTTTCTCATACTTTATTATTTTTAACTGTATGCTCCCATGTTGCTTTTGCTTGTCTTCTAATTTCGTATACTACCCAACTTCCATTAGATTCTCATATCAGTCTTTCCATATGTCTTGGAAACCAGCACAAAGGGCTACCTGGGTGTATGTCCTGACCACTCCAGTTTCATTAGTCTTTGTTATGTCTTCCATTGTAATCTGTTCTCCGATCCATTCACTTTTTTTTTCTCCCCACATACGTTGTACTAATTTCCAATATACATCTCCAAACTCCTCAATGAAGAACCTTAAGGTTCTAAACAAGTTTTGCATTAATAGTCAGTGCCCCCCTGCCATAAAATCAAAAGTGGAAGTAGGGTCTACAAACTGATTGTAAACATTTGGTTTTGTGGCACATGGGAGCTTCGATTAGAAAACCATGTTCAGTTTGCTAAAAACACTCAAGCTCTTTTTTATTCTTCTGTTTGTTTGTTTTTGCTGTTCACCCAGTCAGCTGCGCCAAATATTAAAACTCGTAAACTGTTGCATGACTTTATTGTTTATTTGTACTGTTTTCTTTTTTATATCCAGTTTTAGTTTTAAACATAACAAACATGCTAAAATTAATACTGTGTAGTATTTTGCATAGTAATTAGTGTTAGATTGCAGGGATCAGTACATATGACAACTCTCTGTAGCTAAAACCTTGTGTGTTATTAGTTGCCCCCTTTTCTTGCTGCAGTAGTTTTCAGTACAGGTGGAAAATTACTGCATGTATGCATTTCTTACTGGCTCTTCCTTCAACTTACAGGGAGATTCCATGGAGACTCGTGTTAAATTTTGAAATCAGTGTTTTATTATGTTGACTTGTTATCTTTTATAAAGCCATATTTTCTTTTGTAAATCATCATTATAAATTGTGTTATTCAGGCAAAGATCTTGAAGTGTTATTTAAGCAGGGAAGAGCATTAAAATTAAAGAACAAGAATGTAATTTGTGTCATGACTGAAGTTGCAAATTTGGGACATCCTATTCATAATATGCATTGTAGCTCAAGAGTGTCCTCAGTCTATTAGGAGTATGGATCTGGTGTTTATCACAGAAAATACATATTAGATTGACATTCAAATGACAGAGTTATAGATTTTTAAAAATATTTATAACATGTGAAATATTGTAATATATTGAAACAGGCACGCAACTCAATGTTACATACATGACTCTTGTTACTTCCGACTTCTTGTTGGGAAAACTTTTTAGCTGCAAGCACAGAAATGAAAATATGGCATTATGTGCCAAATAAGACAAACTTAACATTAACATTTCACTTTTCAAAAACTATGAAAAATTATAAGAGTATGACATCTGGGGAAAATGAATTGTAAATTCAATTAAAAGTCAGAGAAATGAAAATATCCTCTTGCATTGACAACATCAAGTGGATTAATTTTCTTTATAATTTCACCACATTTTACAGGCCATTTCAAATAGTGACGAGCACACTGCATTGCAGTGATTAAGTAAGAATTTCCAAAAACTGCACACACTTCTCCAGCATTGAATTTACTGTCATATTCTAGTTTGTACCAGGTACCAGTTTTCACACTTCCCATAGTTTCTTCACGATGATGATCTGCAGTAGCAAAATTCATTGAAGACAACAGATATGTTTGTAGTCCTCCTTTCTTGTAGTGAAAGCATTGAATGCATTTAATGTTTTGTAGGACCTACTGATGGTGCTGAAGAAAATATTTGCTCAGATTAAGCTTCACATTGATTCCTTGAATTTCATCAATAGACACATGGAAAAACCTGCGTAGTTGTTGTACTTGCAGCTACCTGAGCGAAAGTTGATGCATCAGTTACTATGAATTTTCGCTTTTTCAATGCATTCCCCACTAGCTGTTCCACAACTGCACCAATTCCATCTACAGCTCCTTTACCATGGGATGTAGCAAATAAGTTCCAGTAGATTTCCACATTATGAAATGATTGAAATTGAGGTACAGCAGCACTAATATATTTGTTTTTAAATTGTGAGGCAGGTCCATCTGACCACATTGAAACTACCTTCAAATTTTCAGTTATAGTTGACAGTACCTTGTTAATGTAAGCAATTGCAGTGTCCGAGCTATGGCTTTATCCAGAGCACTGTGTGACTTATATGATGATAAAATTGCTTTACTAGGTTGCTGATCTTGCATCTTATGTTGCCTATGTTTTCAAACTCTCTCCCCGTTTTTAGCTCATCTTTCTTCTAATAATAGTCCTTGCTTATGTTGATTCAACTGTAGAAACTTTCGTTTTTGCTGGCTTTTTCAAGCTGCTTCCAGATGCTGCTTCTTAAATTTTTCATATTTTTCTTTACTCTGTAACTTTTCCCTTCTCCTACTCTGTCTTTCTGCATCTACTAAGGGCATCCTCTTCTTCTGATCTTAAAATAATACAACTGTGACTCAAATTTCGTGACTCACCTTACACATTTAATTTTCTGTTTTTACAATATTGATTGAAGTTTGGAAATTTTTGGTAGTGATATTAGTTACACATTCACACTAAGAAGTAAGTTACTGAACAAGATAAAGTTTTCCCTAACTTCCCTCTTGGCATAAAAACTTAATTATATGAAAGTGACTCATGTTGCATGAAAGTTCATGCTGTTGTATTATGTTATTTACGCCAACCTATAATTTACCTACTTCAGTTTTATACTCTACGCAATACATTAGGATATGTAACAGTAATATAAATAATGGTATGCTAATTCTAACGTGCCAGTTAGTTGAAATGAAGGTCCAAAGTCTCCAACAATTCACTGTCTCATCATATGAAAAGTGTATGGCGTTATAAAAATGGCTACAAATTATGAAGGGTAAGTAATAATGGGCCACAAACCATTGTTGCCATGCAGTAAAAAGTCCAGCCTTTTCAAAAAATATATAAAAAGTACCAAATTTTAAACTTTAAATATCGTGTGTCCTACTTTACATAGAATATCACTACAGGTGATATTTGGAATATATAAAGTAGATTTGTTCTCAGTTGTTATCTGAAACATAGTTTCTTTAAAACTGCATTGTGATTCTCCATGAGAATTACATTATCTTTGTTAGCAGTGGTACATGAATTTATATATTATTAGCCTCTATTTCTATAATTAACTAATTACCCAGATTTGATGATCAGATAATTCACATTTCATAATGTGACATTAAATTTTATACAAAGATTTTCTGTTGAAATAGGTGTCTTGTCTTGGCTGGTAATCACCTAAGTTCTAAAAGGCTGCTGGTAATACTTGCAACATGTCAAACCCAGAAAATTAAAGAGAATCAACAGACTTAGTATAAGCAGTTTGTCTACTATTTTGTAAAATACAGCACCAGCCACAGTGCAGTCCCTCTGTGGATGCTGTGCATGGGCACAGGATGACTATGTTGTTGTGCGTATGCAGCTGAAAACCGATGTGACCACTGTCAACTGATTGGAATCTGTTGTGAATGGATGTGCTGGGAGGGCTGCTGAGAGTTATGTTGCTGAGACGCCGTAGGTACTTGAAGTACTATGCTCCCCTGTGGATCCTGTCTTGTCTCCAGGAAGTACGGGATCTATTACTTCTTGACCGCTTACTGTGAGTGGCGTGTCAGTGGTAAGGCTATCCATCCATATGGGGGAATCAGGTACTAGAGAGAACTCAAGATATTACACCCATCCACCTAACAAACAAGTTTGAGGTACTGTCTACCATTGAAACATATTAAAAGAAGCTATTCTGACAGCAACCAGCTGCAGATTGTGGCGCATGTTGGGATTAACAACACTTGCTGACTGGGTCTTGGGGTCATATTTGGATCATTCTAGTGACTCGCGGGGAAGGTTAGCAACCGTGGTCTTGCTGATGGAGTTTCAGCAAAGCTTACTCTCTGCAGTATTATCCCCAGAGCAGATTATGGCCCCCCAGTTCCAAAGTGGGAGGATTGAATCAGGGACTGTGAACATTCTGTGGTAAGCTAGACCATGAGTTCCTAGACTTGGGCCATGTGGTTGAGGACTGTTTGGTCCCTTTAAATGGATCAACTCTGTGTTTCACATCAGAGGCTGCCACCCATATAGCTGACTGTGTGAGGTTCCACACAACGGTTTTATTAGATTAAATGACTGTCCATCCAGCCCATATGTTGGTAGCTGTATGAGACCCAGGAAAGTCAGTGTAAGAGCCAAAGAAATGCCCTCATAGGTGAGGGTAAGAAAATTATAGTGATGAACTTCTAAAGACTTCGCAGCAAAATGCCAGGGTTCGAAGTAGTCATAAAAATCAATTAAGCTCACATAATACTACGTACAGAATGCAATTTAAAACCTGAAATTGACAGCAGCGAGATTTTGGAGAAAATTTAAGTGTTGATCAAAAGGATATGCTAATAGAAAATGGAGATGGTGTATTTGTTGCAGTAGACAAGAAGCCAAAATCCATTGAGATGTGAATTGAAGCTACATGTGGGATTGTTTGGACAAGATTAAGTGTCAACAATACATGTAAAATTTAATTGCATCTTTCTATTTACTACAGACTCACCACTGAGGTAAACGAAAACTTCAGATAAAATCTAAGTTTATTGGTATGGAAGGTTAGGTGTGCACTACACATCAGAGGCTGCTATGTGTATATGGGGGTGCACACAATGGTTATTTAGATTTAGATCCAGATAACAATAGTTGTAGGACACCCAGAAGTATCAGTGTAAGATCAAAAGAAACACCTCCCATAGGTGAGAGTATTAAAACACTAATGGTAAACTACCAAAGCATTTGAAACAAAATGCCCATGTTTGAAGTGCTTATTAGGTACAGAAAGCTGTTGAAACATGAAACTGATAGCAGTGAGGTTTTTGGGTATCTCAAAAGGATAAGCAAATGGGAAATGAAGGTGGTGTATTTGTTGCAGTAGACAAGAAACTCAAATCCAGCAAGCAGGACTTGAAGCTGCATGCGACACTTTTTGGCCAAGAGTCACTATCAGAGGTGGGCATAAAATGCTAATTGGATCCTTCTGTCCCTCACCAGATTCATTGCCATATGTAACTGAAAACTTTAGAGAAAACTTCAGTTCACTTGTACAAAAAAATCCCTGAGCATACTGCAATCATTGGTAGAGACTTTAATCATCCAACAATTAATTGCAAAAATTACAGTTTTGTTAGTGGTGGGCATGATAAGACATCCTGTGAAACTTTACTAAATGGCTTCCCAGAAAACACCTAGAACAGGTAGTTAGACCCTCACTCATGATGGAAATACATTTGATCTAATAACATCATCATACCCGATTTCTTTGAGAATGTCCGCATCGAAACTGGTATCAGTGACCATGATACAGATGTGACTACAGTGATTACCAAATTACAAACGTCAACTAAAACAAGCAGAAAGACATAATGTTCAGTAAATTAGATTAAATATCTGTCATATCTCATCTCAATGAGGAACTTGAAACTTTCAGCACTGGTTCAAGATTAAAAGAATAGTTGGCAATGCACTGGATAGATATGTACCCAGTAGAACAGTTCATCATGGGAGGGAACCTCCATGTTATACAAGTCACTGTAAAGAAACTTCTAAAGAAACAGAATTACTGCATAATAGGTGTAAAACAATGTGTAAGACTATAGATAGATGCTGAATGAAACACATTTCGCCATCAAGAGAGCAGTGCGTGATGCCTTAAATGACTACTGTAGCAGAGTATTGTCAAGTGATATTTCGCAGAAATCAAAGAAATTATGGTCATATGTTAAGGCTGTTAGTGGCACTAAAGTTAATGTCCAATCCCTAGCAAATGAGACAGCAACTGAAATGGAGAGTAGCAAAGCAAAAGCGGAAATGGTTAACTCCATTTTCAAATGATCCTTTACAAAGGAAAACCCAGAAGAATTGCCTCACTTTGATCCTCATACTACTGAAAATATGAATGAATTAACTATTAGTGTCAGTGGTGTTGATAAACTGTTCAATTTTAATAATTTTGACTGAGCTCCAGGCCCCAATGGAATCCCTGTTAGATTCTATGCTGAATTTGCAGCTGAGTTAGCCCCTCTTGTCACTATAATCTAGCATAGATCCCATGAAAAAAAAATAAAGTGTACAATTTTTTTGGAAAAAGTACAGGTCACATATGTCTACGAGAGAGTTAGTAGAAGTGATCCTAAAACTACTGTCGGTATCCTTGACGGGGATTTGTTGTAGTATCTTAGAAAATATTCTGAGCTCAAACGTAATGAGGTATCCTGAACAGAATGACCTCCCCATTGCCAACTAGCACGGATTTCGAAAACCTTGATCATATGAAAACCAACTCTCACTTTTCTCAAATGACATACTGAAAGCTTTGGATCAAGGCAGCCTGGTAGATGCCATGTTTCTTGACTTCTGAAAAGTATTTGACTCAGAACTGCACCTGTGGTTATTGTCAAAAGTATAATCATCTGGGGTACCAAGTGAAATTTGTGACTCGGCTGAGGACTTTTTGGTACGGAGGACACAGTTATTTTGGATGGGTGTCATCGTCACATGTAAAAGAAACTTTTGGTGTGCCCCAGGGAAGTGTGTTGGGACTGATGCTGTTCATTTTGTATGTTAATGACCTTTCAGACAATATTAAAAGTAAAATCAGGCTTGTTTCAGATGATGTAGTTATCGATAATGAAGTACTATATGAGAGAAGCTGTCAGCCATATGTGGAAAAGATTTCAGTGTGGTGCAGAGATTGGCAAATTGCTGTAAATGTTCAGAAACATAAAATTTTTCACTTCACAAATATATATATATATATATTAAAAACAAAGATTACAAGACTTACCAAGCGGGAAAGCGCCGGCAGACAGGCACATGAACAAAACACAAACACACACACAGAATTACGAGCTTTCGCAACTGGCAGTTGCTTCGTCAGGAAAGAGGGAAGGAGAGGGAAGCAACTGCCAGTTGCGAAAGCTCGTAATTCTGTGTGGGTGTTTGTGTTTTGTTCATGTGCCTGTCTGCCGGCGCTTTCCCGCTTGGTAAGTCTTGTAATCTTTGTTTTTAATATATTTTTCCCATGTGGAAGTTTCTTTCTTATATATATATATATATATATATATATATATATATATATATATATATTGGTGTGTGTGCGAGTGTACACCTGTCCTTTTTTTCCCCTAAGGGAAGTCTTTCCGCTCCCGGGATTGGAATGACTCCTTACCCTCTCCCTTAAAACCCACACCCTTTCATTTTTCCCTCTCCTTCCTTCCTTCCTGACGAAGCAACTGCCAGTTGCGAAAGCTCGTAATTCTGTGTGTGTGTTTGTGTGTTTTGTTCATGTGCCTGTCTGCCGGCGCTTTCCCGCTTGGTAAGTCTTGGAATCTTTGTTTTTAATATATTTTTCCCATGTGGAAGTTTCTTTCTGTATATATATCCTTTGACTATAATATCAATGAGTAATTATTGAAATCGGCCAGCTCAACAAATACCCGGGTGTACCACTTTGTAGGGATAGGAACTGAATGATTACATACGTACAGTCGTGGTTAAAGCAGGTGGTAGACTTCGGTTTATTGGTAGAATACTGGGGAATGCAATCAGTTGACAAAAGAGATTGCTTACAAATTGCTCGTGTGGCTGTTTCTAGAATATTGTTCAAGTGTGTGGGGACCCGTGCCATATAGGACTAACAGTGGATATTGAATTTATACAGAGAAGGCAGCACAAATGGTCACAGGTTTGTTTAACCCATGGGATAGTGTTCACAGAGGTACTGAAGGAATGGAAATGGCAGACTCTTGAAGACCAGCGTAAACAATCCCAAGAAAGTCTATTAACAAAGTTTCACAAACTAGCCTTAAATGATTGTTCTAGGGCTGTACTACAACCACCTATGTATCGCTCGCAAAGGGGTGTCTAGGATAAGCTTAGAATAATTACGGTACACTCAGAAGCATTTGACCCATCATTCTTCCCGCGTTCCATATATGAATGAAACGGGAAGAAATCCTAATAACTGGTACTATGGGACGTACCCTCTGCCATGTAGAGTGTAGATATGTAAGTGGAAGTTCCCCTATCATATTGTAATCATCAGAGAATACTTTAATCATACAATAATCAGTTAGGGTACTTACAGTTTTGTTAGTGGTGGGTGTGACAAGACATCCTGCGAATCATTATTGAAGACCATCTCTGAAAACCACCTGGAACAGATAGTTCAGAATCCCTCTCATGATGTAAATATATTGGATCTAATGGCAACAAATAGACCTGACACCTTTAAGGATGTTTACATTGAAACTAGTATCAGTAACCATGAGGTAGTTCTAGCAACAATGTTTACGAAAGGGCAACTAAAACAAATAAGAAGATTTATATGTTCAGTAAACTAGATAAAGAGGCAGCAGTGATGAACTTGAAACTCTTAGCTCAGACGGGAGCGTATAGGGAAACTGTGGCTCAAGTTTTAAATAATAGTTGACCAAGCACTGGATAGATATGTACCAAGCGGAACAGTTCATGATGGAAAGGACTTTCCATGCTATACTGCCACTGTAAGGAAACTTCTAAACAAACAGAGATTACTACATAATAAGTCTAAAATGAAGAAATTCTGGTTGTATGTAAAGATTTTAGTAGTACCAGTGTGTGTGTGTGTGTGTGTGTGTGTGTGTGTGTGTGTGTGTGTGTGTGTGTGTGTGTGTGTGTAGACACTCATGGAATTGTGGGTAGCAAAGTGAAAGCAGAAATACTTAACTCTGTTTTAAAGTGATCCTTCACAAAGAAAAACCCAGAAACAATGCCCCAGTTAAATTCGTGTACTACAGCAAAGATGAGTGAAATACATATTAGTGACAGTGGCCTTGAGAAACAGCTGGAGTGGTTTAAATTGAACGAAGCTTTAATGCCTGATGGAATCACTGTCAGATTCTGTACCAGATTTGTGGCTGTATTAGTACCTTCTCTGACCATGATGTAACAGAGATCCTTCGAACAAGAAACTGTGCCCAGTGGTTGTAGAAAGAACAGGTCCCATTTATCTACAGAAATCTACTGTCCAATATCCTTGTCGTATATTTGTTACAGAATCTTAGAACATATTCAGAACTCAAATGTCATGAAGTATCCTTAACAGAATGACCTACTCCATGCCAACCAGCACAGCTTCTGAAAACATTGATAGTTTGAAAACCAATTTTTCTCACATAACTTTTCTCACATAACATTCTGAAAGCAGTGGATCAAGGGAGTCAGATAGATGCAGTGTTTCTTGACTTCCAAAAGGCATTTGACTCAGTACCACACAAACACTTATAATCAAATGTATGTTCATATGGGTTATCAATCGAGATTTATGACTCGATTGAGGAATTCTTGGTGGGGAGAACACAGCATTTCATCTTAGATGCAGTCATTGACAGATGTAGAAGCAGCTTCAGGTGTGCCCCAGGGAAATGTGTTGGGACCTTTGCTGTTCATGTTGCAAACAATGTTAATAGTAACCTCAAATGTTTCACAGATGAAACAGTTATCTGTAATGAAGTACTCTGTGAGAAAAGCTGCACAAATATTCAGTCATATCTTGGATAAGATTTCAGAGTGGTGCAAAGATTGGCAATTGGCTTTAGGTGTTCCGAAATGTAAAACAGTGCACTTCAAAAAATGAAAACATATGGTATCCTATGCGACAATATTAATGTGTCACTGCTGGAATGTGTCAATGTGTATGAATACTTGAGTGTAAAAATTTGTAGGGTTGTGAAGTGGAATGATCACATAGGCTCATTTGTGGATAAAGGAGGTGGCAGGCTGCAGTTTATTGGTAGAATACTTGGGAAATGCAGTCAGTCTGCAAAGAAGATGGCATACATAACATTTTTTTTGGCCCATCATGGAATACTGCTCAAATGTATGGGACCCATACCAAATAGGACTAACAGGATATTGAATGGATACCAAGAAAAGCACCACAAATTGGTTTATTTGATGCATGGTAGAGTGTCATGAAGATCCTGAAAGAACTGAATTGGCAAAAACTTGAAGAATGGTGTAAATTATCCTGTGAAATCCTATTTAGGTAGTTTCTGGAACCAGTTTTAAGTGATGAATGTAGGAATATACTATAATCTGCTCTGTATTGTTTCCATAGGAGTTGTGAAGCAAGATTGCAAGTTTAGACTAATTACAGCATGTGCAGAGGTGCTTAAGCAATCATTAATTTCACACAAATGGCATGCGAAAAAGCCCTGTTAACTGTTACAGTGGGATGTACCAAGAAACTTACTTTTTTCTCCCCCTACCAGTTTTCAGATGGAAACTGGTCCATGGAAAAGAAGAAGAATGACTTTGGGTTACGTTTAAAACTTGATTTGCTGCCTTTCGATAATTTTATGTTATTGGGCAAATGATCAAAAATTGTTGTTGCCGAGGTCAATGACAGGTTTAATAACGAGTAATAAAGTTCTCAAATTGTGATGGATTATTAGTGATGAATTTCATTAGTGGTAATATGTGTCACGCAATACAGCTAGAATGCCTAATTCCTTGAAGGATGATCACCACCTATTATTCTTACTGTTCTCTACGCAATTCAGATTGGTATGCAGAGTATAGATGTAGATATAGATACTTGCAAGCTTCCTCCACTACATGTGATGCCTCTATAGTCCAGTCCATGAATGATGGCGGTTCACACAGGTTAAGACAATGAGGGGGATTGCATTGTTGCTGGTTCCAAACAAAAATTGGGGTATGCGCATACACGTGCTTTGCACCTAATGAAAATGTGTATCTCGCAAATTATGTCTTTCACTTGCTGGTGTAGGATTTTATGCTAGCAACGCCATCAGTCATGACAACTCACAACAAATGGAATAAAAATTCATTAAAAAAAAACTCACTACGATCGAGTATAATGCTGGTATTGCACATAACATTCACAGTAAAGCGCTCGGAACACTACTGAATGCTCATTGGCTGTTAGAGAACGCCATGCGACATAGGTGCACAGGACAAACCTAAACTCGACCCGGCGTTCGTGACTCCAGCTATAGCAGCAGAATCTGCTGCTGAATTGGGAAAACATGGAACCTCTTCAATGCAGGTGTTACGTTTTAATTTGTAATGTTTTTAGCAATAGAGTATGACAGAGATCCGTGAACAGGAAAATGTTGAAAGGATAGCATATTCGGGAAAATATTGATATTAAGCAGCAAATTTTTCTGGAAAATTAAGTTATTTTATTATGGCAGTGCTGTCCTGCCAAGAAAGTTGCATTACTCTTCAGTTTTATCTAGTAGGAGGATTTAATCACAGTTGTTTAACCATAGAATATTTATTCAAAATTAAAAAATAAACTTGTGTTCTCTATTAATTGCAATGCTTCTTTATTTACAGGGCCAGACTTAAAAGTTATTGGTACAATGTCTGTAGGGTACGATCATATTGATGTACATGAAGTCAAGAAGCGTGGCATCAAAATTGGGTATACTCCAGATGTTCTCACTGATGCAGTGGCTGATCTTACTGTTGCCTTACTACTTGCTACTTCCAGACGACTCTTTGAGAGCCACAATGAAATACTGAAGTAAGTTTGGAACTGAACCGTAAATATTTTGGTGCAAGCAAAAAAGCAAATTGCCATTAAATTGTATTTTTCCATTAACTGATTCTGCTTCTACATACTCTATTGTTGACATTGTGTCTAATAATCTCGCTCATTCCGTCTTTCTGAAAGCATTACAGTAAGCTGCAACTGATCATCCATAAAAGTCCTTGGTTCTCCAGTTATTGCTAAATTATTGCCCTGTTTCTTTGTCTTCCTTTTTAGTAGACCAGTCCATACACAGTTGTCAGTGATTCATTCCTCAAAGTGTTTCTTTTGCATGGTCTGTGGATCATATTCATGTTGTGGAACCTGTTGAAATGTTCACAAATAAGATATATTTGCTCTGTGAAAATACACATGGCTACATAATCGTAATTTACATAACTGATTTTTGTTTTGTTTTAATCTTAAGCTACAATGAAATTTAGTAAATGTAATCCAACCACGTACATCCTATCTGCTCAGAAATTCATATATGCAGTAGATGGAGTTGTCAAGCAAAAATATTTGATTTTATAATACTTTCATTATCTGCCAGCACCTTTAATTGTGGAAGGGGTTGGTAAACATTTTTCATGGCTGTGTACTGTGCTCCTTTATGTACAAGAATAAGGTTAAGTTGGGATATGGGCGGCTATTTGTGTTCCTGATATTATATTTATTGATGCTGTTTTATATGGTAGGGAGCTAGGTTGGTGTGTGATAAAGTGCTATATCAAATAAATTGAAACAGTTTCAGTTACTTTAATTTAACAATAAGATCAAACATATAAACAAAAAGAAGTTTTAGTGCTCTTTAATGATCCATTCAGACACCTTAGAAAAGCAGTTTACACCCTGTCAACTTTTCTGCTCTGGCAAACACTCAGAACAGTGAGTGCACAAGGAATAAAATATGAATACCTGTTGTAACTATCACAGTAGGCTTAGAATACAATAGAATAAAAAACACAGTAATTAACTAAAAACCTTCACGGCAAGTAATGTGTTTAAATACAATTTTAAAACAGTAATAATTAGTAGTTCACCTTAGTTAGCAGCCAAGGAAAGCAAAATTTATAAAATAAAAAAAGTAGCATATGGCAAACAGCCGTGACAGTAGTCATGTTAAATTACCTAAATGAACATCAGAATTTAAATATCTGTCTCAGGTGGCCAACAGCGTTTCAAATGAGCTACCAAAACTTAGCAAGCAGCTCTTGAATAAAGCCTTTAGGAAATAACGCCCTGCATTGGGCTATATTTTAACATTTTTAGATTCCTTACACAGATTCCATAAACAGTAAGATGCTGCCTGAACACTCAAAAAGTCTTTAAGCTTTTGCTACACAAAATTAAATCTGAATTTATAATTTAGTCTCCAGACAGTAAAATAAAAAATGAAGAATATGCTAAGAAGAAAGCATCAAACAGCCGCAAGTATGAGAGATCACAAGAGTCAAAATACAAACACCAGTTAATGCCGAAGTATCATGGAACAAGGTGAAAGCCAGCTAATAATGAACATGATAAATACCTCTGTCAGTGCCACTGGCCTGACATACAAATAAAATAGCTTATATATTGACAGTATCCGCTAGCCAGCTTATTGTAAGTATACTGCCAAGGCAACCCACCGACAAATGTGAGACAGAACTAAGAAGTAACACAATTGCTTATTAAAGAACAGAGCATTATCAGTTCACCCATATAGGTCAAAACCGCACAATACAGCAGCGCATTGTGCTCAGTAACCAGGATGGCAGAACACAGGGATTTTCTAATCTTCCATTACTAGTCACTATGTCCAAGCAGCAAACAAGCAGTGACTTCAGTGTGGCTGCCCTCTTAACAATTTACATGTTGCCTCAATGCTCCAAGTGGACTCAGATGCCAAAGCCAGTCCTTCAGACGTTACGTGGTGCCATCAGCAACATGTCGCCCACAAGTCGCAGTACCTCAGTGGATGCTCAACCAACCCTGTTGCCGTAGCTCATGTGTGAGCCTTTATCCTTATGAAGCACTACATTGCTGTCCTCTAACGAGATACCTGAGCAGCAGTTACCAGACAATGGGCCAAAGACATTATGACACAGCAACAGGTATTGATAACAGCTCTTGTACATCTCAAAGCTGGTTACCAGACGTAGCTTTAAGCTGATTTAAGCCTGCTCTAATCTGTTTCATGGGGGCGTGGTGGTGGACCAGGAAGCTAACTTGGGAGATCATCTTGACTGCATCGTACTACCCCACAAAATGAGGCAACATTTTGGCAGTCACCTTCTGACTACCTGTATGCTGGTACCAGACATTTTTCACAAGAATGACATCAACAATCTGCAACAAGACCAGGCACCTGGCCATGTTGTACCAGGATGCCTCCCTCCAGTGTGCGAGACAAATTTTATTCCTGGTCACCTCCCAATTTTTCCTAATGCCCTTCAGATTGCTGTCCCCAGAGAGGAGGTCATTGATTGACCACATGTTAGATATACCTGAATTAACAGGAAATGCGAATAACTTAGAGTGATTCTGCGAGTTTCATCCACAGTGGTATTAAGCACAAATTTAAGCCAACTGATTGATTTCACTTGGCCTGAGACTGGGTGTGGAAGGTGATTCTGGCAGATTTCAGGTTTTGGTTAACTTGTTTCAGAAATCCTGGTTGTGGAAAATGGGACTGGTAGTCATATGAGATGTACCTCTGTTGAAGCAGAGTTTCCTAAATTCTCGAGAAGCCTAGAGTATTGTTGCTCACCAACACCTTAGGTGCTCCAAATACTGAAAATATAACAATGAAACCAATCGATTATTAACAAAATAATTTAATTGGATAGGTAAAAAATCTGCTCACCAAGTGGCACCAGAACACACATAAGATGTTGTAATTGGTGCGCTTTCGGAGTCAGTGGCTCCTCTTTCAGGCAGAAGGGTTGAAGGGGAAGGAAGAGGGGTGAAGGAAAAGGATGCATTGATGACATATGTACCATATGCACTCATGGGGAGGCTGACCTGTTAAAATTCCTGGAGTCTATGAATGCCTTCTCCCAATTAAATTTCTCATGGTCCTGTTCCGAATCTCATGACACTTTCCTTGATGTTGAGTTCGCACTCACTGAAGGCCAACTACACACTTCCATCCACATTAAACCCACAAACAAACAATAGTACTTACATTTTGACAGTTGCCATCTTTTCCGTGTCAAACATTCCCTTCCATATAGCCTTGGCATCCAAAGCAAACGTATTTCTTCAGATGCAGGCTCTTTACAGCAGTACACCACCATTCTCACCTCAGCCTTCACTGCATGTAATTACCCCACCAGCCTAGTTAGAAACCAGATTTCCTGGGCCATCACATCCAATCCTGGTACTGCTGATCCCTCCAAAAAAACAACTTCGGAACACGCCACTGGTGACTCAGTATTATCCTCGTCTGCAGTGTGTTAATCAGCTGCTTCAACGGGGCCATGACTTCCTAAAATCATGCCTCGAAATGAGACCCTTTCTGTCTGAATTTTTGCCCACCACACCTAGAACATTTTTCCATCACCCTCCCAATCTCGACAATATTCTTGTCAGACCCTATGCTCTTGCACCCATCTCCCTACACTATGGCTGTTATCCCCATGATCATCCCTGCTGCAAGACTTGCCATATGCATCCTCCTACCACCACCTATAGCAGCCCTGTAACTAGCAAAACATGTACTATCAAATGGAGAGCCACCTGTGAAATGATACACGTCATGTACCAGCTGTTATGTAAACACTGTTCAGCCTTCTAAATCAGCATGACTACCACCAAATTATCAATTAGGAGGAGTGGGCATAGGTAGAGAGTGTGTACTGGTAACTCACAATATCCTGTTGCAGAGCATACTCTACAAAATGACAGGCGTGATCTTGGCGCCGTTTCACCACACGTGACGTGTGGATTCTTTCCCCAGACACCAGTTTCTCAGAAGTCTGCAGGTGGGAACCAGTGCCACAACATGTCCTTGGTTCTCACCACCCACCTGCCCTTAATTTATATTAATTTCTTCTGTCTCAGCATTTCTTCACTGTAACTACTCTTTGCTTCACTCAGTTTTAGTTTTCTACATCTTTTGTTGTCTTACCCATCTATTTTTCACCCCCCTCCCACCTCTGTTATGTACAATGCACTTAGCTTTTCACTCTTATTAACTCATGAATGATGTTTAAGCAGTAATCTGTCTGCATATTACCCTGTCTTCCACCTTTAAGCTCTCAGGTTTCCAAATCTTGTCCGATGCTGTCCCCAACAATCAGTCTTCCCTTCTCATCCCATGCGTTAAGTCTCCCCGACTTGTGGTTCTGGGTGGCTTTTCACAATCTACCCCTTTCCTAGACCTCTCCAGTCCTTTTCCTTCACCCTTCTTCCTTCCCATTAAACCTTTCTGCCTGAAGAAAGAACCTTTGGCTCTGAAAGCTTGCCAATTACAATCATCTTTTATGTGTGTGTTCTGCCACCACTAGGTGAGTAGATTTTTTTATCTATCCAATTAAAATACCGAAAATAGCTGTAAACCTGGCGCTGTTGAAGTTTGTTGAGTGCAGCCAGACAAAATGTGCAAAGGCGTCAACCACAACCAGTACATACCCTGCTTGGTGTGAGGTAGAGGTCCCAGGTAATAGATAATAATTTTGTCCATTGGATGCCCTGCCCTACTGGAATTAAGCTCACCCAAATAGGTACTGTGGTCAGGCTTAGACTATCTCACAGTCTTGACATTGGTTGACTAGCTTCCTTACATCGCTATTTGAGGTCGGCCAGGTCAAATGCTCTTTAAGCTTTGTGACTTTTATAAACCACTAGATATCCCCCACATAATGAATGGTGGATGTATCCAAAGATTGGGGGGGGGGGGGGGGGGGAGGAGAGGACAATCAACAAAAAACAACCATGGGAGACATATCTTGCATTTCTGTCACAGTGTGTGCCATAATAGAGCATGCCCTTGTTGAGTGAGTACCATGGCACCTCCTTACTGTACCTTGTTTGTTGTTTAATGGACATCTGCATCCTGTTTTTCTCTCAGGTTTCTGAATAGTCCTGGAATCTCCTCTAGGACTGCGGAAACACACTGCTGCTCTTCAGTACCATGTGGGTGTTCTGCAATTTCAGGTTCGTGGTAGAACATGGGGCTAAGGGCATCAGCTGTTCAGTTACCCTCACCGTTGATGTGCCTCACTTCGAATGGAAAAGCCAAAATCCTTATTGCCCATTTAGTAACCCTTCCAGTCACATGGGGCCTAGCCAAAATACAGGTCATGGCCTGGTTATCTGTTTACAGTCAAAATGGTTCATGCTCCAGGTAAGATTTAAATTTTTCCAGCCCGAATAGGACATCCAATGCCTTCAACTCATAAACTGAGTACTTGCTCTCAGCAGGATTGGTAAGCACATCAGGAGACTCCTCTAATACTTCCATTAACACCTTAGCCTGCTCTTTGCACAAATGTGCCACATCAAAGATAGACCCTCTTTAACATTACACACTCTTTGAGGGTAGTTGTGATTTCATAACTCATATTTCTTACCACCCTGACGTCTGAACATGAATTTCATACTAACATAATCTTAAAGTACACCACATATTTTCAAAAAAAAAAAAAAACCTTATATCAATAAACATTTTCCCTAAGACAGTTAACAACTCCACATTAATGGTCCAACAGTGCATGTGTATCATTTTCAGAGGAGGTAATTTACAGATTTGAAGGAGACTGTTACACCACATGTAATAAGGCAGAGATATATTACTACATGGGTCCAGGAAATTTGAAATGTAATCGTTATTCAAAGTAGCACAAAAAAAGGTTAACTAGATATAGAAACTGCTTTCACTGCACTACAGGCTTTAAGCAGTCCCCATATGCTCGTACCATGGGCTGCCATCTTCATGGTGTCAGCTCCACTTCACCCAGTCCCATGACACTGGAGACATTTGCACCTGACTGACTGCATCAACAACATGTTATATTATCAGTTGCCCTCGGCTTCAATGCACTTGAGCAGTGGGGCACTTACAAGCAGCTCTGACTTATACTGACTACCATCACACTTTCATCACTAAAATGCACATTTTGGATTATTGCCACCAGTTTGTAAAGTCAGCAACATTTCAGGCTTATTAGCCAAAAGGATATGAGGCTGGTCCTATGGAGGCATACCATCCACAACATTATTGACTGCCTCTACTTCCGGTATACGAAAGTAAAAGGCCGACGTCGCGACCCTAATTTCCTCAATATATCACAAGTGGCTCCCTGTGGCCTTGGACATCAGTAAAAATATCAGCTGGCCAGCACATTCTAAATAGTACTCGACAAATTTCCCTCTAGCAAGCTTCTGCAGAACCCACTTGACGACTACTCCCCTTTGTGAAAAGCATCTGTAGTAATTCTGCTTAATTTTCCCAGAGTTAAGGAATAGATAATTCAAAAGATGATGGAGTTGGCAACTTGCAAAGCCTCATCTTGATTCTGCAAACAAGCTATCAACCATGATAGCTCTACAATATAATCACTCATGACTATATATTAAATAATGTCCACCTTCCTTCATAGTTCCTACCGATCCCTCACTCCCATGCTCATAAGTAGCCTGCCTGTGAAGGGAACCTTTACCCCCAACCCCCACCCCCTCCCCCTGCACTATCTTCCCAACTCAGCAAACTAGTGTCAGGCCGTAACTGACTAATTTTTCCCTGCAGTTTTTCAATGCAGCGAGTCTACTTGGCATAAGCATTCACTATACACTATGTGCTTACTTAAATGATACAGATGTGCTTGGATCCTAAAGACCTCTGTTCAGGCAGCGGTTCAGTGCACCATGCAGTAGTAGACTTAACTCAGCCATGCTCACTTCCCTCCACTGGCAAGTCCCATATTGTGAGCTGGTATTGGAGCTGGTTTTTGTTTGGGTATGAAATCCCCAGCACACTACCCCAGCCCATGGCCTACTCCACCTTTAGAACAATGTGAAATCAAAAATACATGCAGCATAAATCAAACAATGGAAAATCCAGGGTGGAATGTAACAATACTATGAAAATCAAAATTGCTACTCACCATATAGTGGAGATGCTGAGTTGCAGATAGGCACAACGAAAGGACTGTCACAAGTAAGCCTTCATTAAAAGGCCTTTTTGATGAAGGCTTTGCTGGCCGAAACCTTATTTGTGACTGTCCTTTTGTTGTGCCTATCTGCAACTCAGCATCTCTGCTATATGGTTAGTAGCAAGTTTTCTTTCCATAATATTGATACAAGCAGTATACTTAGGCAAGACAATTGTTGCCACTGTAGCATAACCACACTCTACGGAGAGTGAAATAGTAGGGAGCTTGGTGGGAGTGAAATAGTAGTGAGCTTGGTGGGTGAGTAGTAAGGTGCTGGATCAAATAAATTGACACTGTTTCAATTGGTTTAAAACATCAAAAACAACAAGCAGCTTTAGCTGTCTTAGTGTTCCAGGAGGACACTTTAGAAAGGCTCTCGTAAACACTCGGAATAATGAGGGCACAAGCAGTAAAACATGAAAAACAATTGTAACTATTAGCTGCTGTAAAAGCTAATAGAATAAAGAAACACAGTAAATAACTAAGTACCTTCACAACAACCAGTGTATTTGAATACAATTTTAAAACAATTACAGTTAGTAGCTCGCCTTAGTTGGCAACCAAGATAAGAAAAATTTAAACAAAAAGCATTTGGCAACCAGCCGTGACAGCTTCAACTTAAATTACCTAAACAAAGAACATCATAATTTAACTATCTGCCTTAGGTGGCCAACTAAATTTCAAATGAGTCACCAAAACATAGCAAGCAGCTCTTGAATAGAAACCTTCAGGAAACAAGGTCTTCTTCCATTGGGCTATCTTCTAAGATTTCAGATTATTTACAATGTCAAGGCCCATAGGCAGTAAGAGGCTGCCTGTACACACCAGAAGTCTTTAAGCCTTAAAATACTACTTCAAGGAGCACACAGAATCAAACCAGAATTTAAAATACACAAAGCATATAAAATATTAAGTCTTCAGTCAACAAAACAGAAAATTATTAATACACCAAGGAGCAGTCACCAAATGGCCACCAGTGTGAGGGGTCACGAGAATCAAAATATAAATACCAGTCAACACCGAAGTAATAATAAATGTGTGCAGTACTTCTGTCAGAGCCATTGTCCTCGTGTAACTTTATATACAATGTAAACAGTGTCTGGCTCGCCAGCCTACTGCATGTGTACTGACAAGGTAAACCTCTGCCATACGTGTGACAGAATTTTATAAAAATTTAGCAAGCAGTAACACACTTGCTTATTAAAAGAATAGAATATTAGCACTGTGCCCAAACAGGTCGGGACCACACCATATTACAGCACAGTTGTCTCAGTAACGGGGATGGTGGAACCTTGTGGCAGAGCACAGATATTTTCCAAAATTCAACTCTGCGTCACATGATGGCTGTAAAGCAGGTGCCCACCATAGTTTCCACATTGTTCCTGTATGAAATTAAAACCACTACAAGCCTCCTGACCACTAGACAAGACAGCGAATTCAAGGACTTGGACTCCAACCCATGACCTTCTGCTTACTAAGCAGGAAGCAAACAGCCACTTCCGACAGAGTAGCCGGCCTGTTAATGGTCTACACTTTTGCTTCAGTATTCCAATTGGGCTGCACTGCTGAAGCCAATCACTCAGGTGCTACACAGAGCAGTCAGTTTTTGTCACCCACAAGTCACAGTAATGCAGTGGACCCTCAAGCAGACTCCTTTATCCTCGCAAAGCACCTGTGTCACTGCCCCCTAGTGATTCGCCCGAACCACAGTTACCAGGTAATGGGCCAAATATGTTGTGCTAGAGGGGCAGATATTGATAAAGGCTTTGGTGCAAATCAGTAATACTATTTTCAAATAATGCCTGATTTTCACAACAACCTTCATAAGAGGGTAAATGTATTGTGAGGCTTTTGTTAGTAAGCTTAATTTTTCAAACAGTTGCCTATCTGAATTTTGAGGATGGACACCAGATATGACCTCTTCAACTCTGTTTCTGTGCTATTAATACCTTGTGTCTGTGTGGAACTCCCCAAGAAAATTATCCCATATGACATCAAACAATGGAAGTATGCGTGATAAGCTAATTTTCTGATGCTTTCAGCACCAAAATCAGCTTTTGAGAAGATGTACAGTATGTATTTCCAGTTCAAGAGCCAATCAGTGGGTGCACCCTGGAATTTTAAGCAATAAGTTCCATATATTTCCTTTCCCCAGTGGTGTATTGTTGTTAATGATGATATACCCTGTCTTGTCCAGAATTAGGATATTGTTACGAGCCCCCTTCGTGTTGTACCCAAGTAAGGACACACTAGGAATTGACACCAGGCTTCACACTATTTTTTTAATTACATATTGAATGTCACCCAGACCATCACAAACATTATACTAAACTTAACATGCACACTTCAGTCAGTAATTTTGTAATATATTACATGGGAACAAAAGTATGTCCTCTGTTAATGACTTCACTGAATTGTGTTGTTGTGGAAAAATGGTAAGAGGGGGAGGCAGTATAGCTCATCCACCACTATGACATGCATAGTGCATTTCTTGCAGTCAAACTGTATAAAAGCAAAATGTGAATTACACTTCAGTTATTAACCTGTTGGGGGAAGTAAAATCGGTTCTTGACTTATTTTTTCATACATACATGTAAGTTTGTTAGACTACTTATAACATTCATTTGAAACATTGGAAGCTTTTCCAAAATGTGAAGCATTTGTAACAATTTTGGAAACACTAGTGAATGCTGAATGGGAATGTGTGTGCGAAGTAAGCAGGGAATACCAGAACACTATGGTGATCAGAGTTAGACTGATCTGTAGACCCTTAAAAAAAGGGAAATAGTTACAGTGTCTCAACATTTATTGTCTGTTTTTTATTATATTGACATCTGATATCCTTTTTTAAATATTGGCATCATTTCAATGTTGTATGTTCACAGGAAGGGATCACATACTGAAATACCATTTGGCTCTTGTTAACAGAGGCCAGTGGGGACCTTGGTCACCATTGTGGATGTGTGGACCAGCACTAAAGGGTTCTACCTTAGGCATGGTTGGATATGGGCGTATTGGGCGTGCTACTGCTCGACGTTTAGTGGCGTTTGGTGTTGGTCGCACACTCTACTGGGGCCGATCTGACCATGGAGATCCTGACAATATTGGTGCAAAATTCTGCCCGGAGCTAACAAATCTTCTGGCAGAAAGTGACTTTGTGGTTGTCACATGTGCCCTAACTACAGATACTCATGAAATGTTTGATGAGAAAGCTTTTGCAGTCATGAAACCTTCTGCAGTCTTTATCAATACAAGTCGTGGTGGTAAGCTTAGACACTTGTTCCCTTAACATCATGCCCTAGAGATAAATTATTTGCTGCAAACTGATTCATTCAAAGTGTTCTGTAGATCCCATCAAGAAATCAAATCTTCAGGTTTGTGGACTGAACCAGCATAGTTACAAATTTCCAGTGGTATGATGAATTTTGTAGTTTACATATGGTATTTTTGAAATTTACATCTTTTGGGAATGCACACAGTGTCTGCACAAGTGAATCAAATCAGTTGTCAAAATTTTTTTCCTCAAGTGCCAGTACTGACATTGTGGGACGGCGTGTTATTATTATTTGGTAATCTACATAAATTAGTATGCTATGAGCCTCCAATAACTAACTATAGTAATAAAACTTGGTGCCATTTGGAACATATCATGTCAACTGTTCAGTGTTTTATTGATGCCACCCTCAGTTCCCCCAAGTCATGACACTATAAATGCCAGGAGCAAGTGGTGTGTTATCTGTGTGAGCAGTTGGTTAATCGATTAGTAGCAGTAATTGTACTTATATTGAAATGCTTTATGCAGAATGAGGCGTGATCAAAAATGTTTTGAATGTTATTTTTCTTCTACTCATTGTGATGTGATGTTAAGCCCCATAGTGCTCAGAGCCATTTGAACCATTTGTGATGTGAGGTATTACAACAGCCTTCATTTACTTTCATGTTCCTTGTTAAAAATATATACAACATTTAAAGATAACCAGCATTATAATGCCCATTCACTTACCAATTGTACTTTCATTGAAATTTATACCACAGCAGCTAATCTGAGAGAGTCACAAATGTCCATGAATTGTCAGCACTGGGAAACAAACAAGGATAGCCCTATTATGTCCCCTCAGCCAGAAATGACAAGTTTATCTGCCCCTGCATCCAGCTTTGCCCCTGGGGTGACCAGCCAACTTTTTGCGTGCAAGTTATAATTACTCCAGTGTATTTCTGATGGAAATGTGTATTTGGAACCAGCAAAGAATAAACTTTTACCACCTGTAACTGTTGGCTATATGAACTCCATCGTCGCCAAATAAAATTATTACGCAGTTGCAGACAATGATCAGCCATGTCTGATATTAAAATCCTCCATTATAATGAATAAGAATTTAAAATTGCCACATGCCCATTTGGCAACAGTTAGATTTCAAGAGATATGTTCATGGGAGTCGAGTGCTGGCATGAGCTGTTTTGACAACAGTCAGATTTTTAATGATGTATTCATGGAAGTTGAGTCTTGGAGCTGACTGTAATAATCATTGCTGTAGCATGGCCAACAGTGGGATTCACCACTGACAGAATTTCACAGTATGACTGCCACCATGTTTGTTAGTGTAGAAAATAGCATAATGTGCTGTTCTTCAATTTTCAATGCACTAAAAGAAACAATACTATTGTGTACATGTCTAATTGAGTAAAGTCCACCTTAGCCCTGTTGAATTAAGGTTCACCTGTCGTGTGTTTTCCTACAATTTACAAAATTATGAAAATCTATCCTGGATTTTCCATTGTTTGTTCTTACAATGTACATGTTGTTTGACTGGTGTGTATTGTGGATGCAGAAATGGAAGGAACTCATTACTAATTTGATCATTTTAAGTGACTATCAAAAACAGATTCTGGGATCAGTATATTTTGAGTGATGGCGAATGAACCATTTCCTTTAATGTACTGACACTGCATGTCACTTGTTTGTTGTTGCCCAGAGTGGTGCAGTTTGGTGTCCATACCCGGAGCCCCATGTTGTGCCAAACCTTGTTTCTTGGTTTTCGCGCCACTTAACAGCATTGTAAAGGCTGTATAGTCTTTGTGTTAAAAGTAGCATCCTCGTGAAGTCATAAATAACTAATGTATACTGTAATACAGTAGTACTGTATAAGCACTTTTCATCATTATACAATGAATTATTAATTACCGGTAAGTCTTAAAATTTGCATTCCGTTTCTGCATTATGTATGTTTCTCTTTATACAAAAAATGAGCTTATTAAAGTGTACTGAGTGCATCAGGACTGAGTTACTTGTACAGTTCAGGCAGATTTCCAAATTATACACATTCCACTTTGATCAAGTTTTACTATATATAATTTCTGGTCAACAGACGATCAGGGCTTCCTCTGTAGTTTACAACTGTTAGTATATTGACACCAACTTTGTTTATCTTGGAAAAAAATGTTGACATGTTTTCTGTGTTGCCAGACTTACACACAGTGACAGTTGAGTTACCTTTGTCAGTTTCAACTACTATAACATTGTGAGCCATTAATTTATTTGTGGCTTCATTAGCAAATTCTATCCTATCAGTTGCACTAGTTTTGTCTAACTTTTGGTTATTAATTTGTTTGTTTATGATATTTGCAATGTAACCTGTCATAATGCTATGGTCAGCAGTGTTAATGTTTGCTATATCGGTTGCTGTTTTAAATTGGAGCTACTAAAAATGGAGTTGTAGAAAAATTAAATTTTATCTAAAAATTGTGTTTTAAACCTTATGTAACAAATCTGTCTCCCCATCCTTAATGCATTATGTGTCAGGTTGTTTACTTTGTCATAAAATTTATGTTCAGATATGATTTGTTCATGAATTTTGTTATAAATACAATTGTAAGAGACAGCAGCTAGTTTCTTGCCATCTCATTTTTGAAGTTTCCTCATTAATGAAATCATTAGTCAAATCAAACACCCATTGAAAAATACACCCACTAAATGTCTGTGCAAAATTAAGTATGCAGTACATACTTGTTCTTTAAGAAAGCATTAGGTTTGTTTCTTGTGAAGTTCTTCACTGACACAGTTTTTCACATTTTGACGTCATAGATTTTCCTGTTTGAGTACTGTCTTGTCTTGGTATTGATTTTATATTATTTATTCATAAATAATATATTTTGACATTTGTTTTATGATATATTTGTGTAGCACATGATATTAACAACAATTTGTAGGTCTTAAATATTTGTCCTATATGTATAACGTTGTGCAACAGGTGCTGGGAAATGGTCTCGGACTGAAACTAGTTGTTCAATTAAAAATAAATTATACAGCATCTTAACATGTTGCATATTGTTATTTCTTGTAAGTTTGTACATATTCTATAAACTGTGGTTATTTAGTTAGTGTAAGTATATTTATACATGTATTTATTCCTATTCAAGAAATCATCTATGGTATAGATGGAGTTGTCAAGGAGATATGATTTCAGGTTATTTTTGAAGCTATTACTGCTGTCTGTCAGACATTTTATTTCATCTGGTAATTTGTCGAAAATTTTTATAGCCCCATGTTTTACCCCTTTCTGTGCCAAAGATAGGTGGAGTAAAGGATGGTGTAAGTCTTTCTTTTTTCTAGTATTATAATCATGGATGTCACTGTTGTTTTTAAAATGATTCATGTTGTCGAGAACGAATTTCATTAGTGAGTAAATGTACTGTGAGGCTGTTGTAAGAATTCCCAACCTTTTAAAATGATGCCTACAAGATGTGCGACTATGAACCCCACACATTATTTTAACCACTTTCTTTTGAGCAGTGAATACTTTCTGTCTAAATGTTGAGTTACCCCAAAATATTATAATTTGAGAATTGACCCTTTCTAGTGTCCTACAGGAATCCGTAAGGCTTGACGTAATCCAGGACCTAGATTTAGTAATCTACATAAATGGATTCTGGTCAGTTTCTTCGGAAAGCACATTTCAAACTTAGTCACAAGTCTGCATAAACAGTCATCCTCCAGTTAACTTAGCCTAACCTTATTAAGAGTGGATCTAGCTGCTTTATGAAGCTTGAGGTATTTCCACCTATGGGCCTCTGAACTGTTAGTAGGACAAGTTTGCATGCTTCCTGATTCACTGTTGTTTAACACATCAAACTGAAGGCCTGGGACTTCATGTTTTTTTCATGTAGAGCCACTCCTTTTTAGCTTCTTAGTGGTTATGTAGTAATATGATGCTGGCATGTACCAGTCAAGACATTCTGTCCATTTCAGTGATTTTCAAGCCATGTTCTGGCACGCACAATATACCAGCTGACAGCCCATGTGCCATTTCGTTTTCCTGCATGAATGTTAGAATTTCTTAATTTTTATTGATGATATTTTGCTGGAAGATAAAAAAAGTGTGTTCTTTAACACCATGGCTTTGTCCAAACTGTTTTTTTTTTTTTTTTTTTTTTTTTTTTTTTTTTTTTTTTTTTTTTTTAAATGGCTGATGTACAAGGGGAACATACACCTAATGTATCACTGAGTTGTTCATTTTTCGCATATTGTAGTACACCCTTGGATGTTGGAAATGCCATTCTAGTGTGATGCACTTCTCAGGTGTCTTTGATAAATAGAGTTCCAAAGTTTTACGAGTGTGTTGTTGTTTTTTACGTGAGAAGTGATTCTTAGTAGTGACACAAGGTTTTTGTGGAAACTAGGGCAAGAAAGAGGAAAGAAAAAGGAGACACAAAATTCAAATACAGTACAGGTATAATTTTTGACTGCTGCCGTAGCTGGTTGTACCAATGTTGCTGAACAACAGTTAGCACTTTCATATGGAATTCAACACACTCACAAAACTTTGATCCTCAATTACTTTAAAAGCTCGACAAGCACATCATACCAGATCAGCATTTGCTACAACTAAGTATGTACTAGAAATGTGCAAAATTGGTGACCCTTGCATATATGCTTCCCTTATTAGCTTGCAATCTTAAGCCCCTTCACTGTAGGACTACTTCAGAACTTTTTGGGTTGTCTGGATGCTTTTGTACGCAGTCCCAGAAACATTAAAGCTATTGGAGGTAGCTCAACTAAAGCTACTAAACTTGCAGCATCTCATGAAACTTTGGATTTGGAATCTTTGACTGTAATCCAGTTTACTGGTCTAGCCCTAACATTACTACTGCAAACTGGTACTTGCAGTTATGCTAAATCTTCTTGCACAACTGCTAAGTCAGCACAGAGTTTCAAGATAAGCTGCTCTATCTTTAGTATTGTGTTGTGGTATATTGACTATCACTGAATCTCCAGAACTGGCCAGCACCATTTCTCATGTGAGTTGTATTACAATAGCCTACATGAAACAATGTTGACTTTCCTCACTCTTGTTTTGCAAATCAAACTGCCTTTTCTTGCTGCTAGTTACTTTATTTATCCCATATGTGTTTTGCTTTCTCCCGGAAAAAAAAAAAAAAGTAATTACTTACAATTTGCTGATCTGCTTTTTCTCACATCTGGTCTGGAGGTAACACTACCACTTTTATCACTACCATATATTCATATCTTCGTGTTCTCGCCATCCCAATGCTGTTACCAGTGAGAAACATGCTGAACAGTGTGTGGATGGCGAGAATGCAAAGATGTGAATATATTACAGTGATAAAAGTGGGAGTGCGACCTCCATACCAAATGTGAGGAAACGCAGATCAGCAAGTCATAAGTAATTACTTTGTGGTTTTTTGTAAAAAAAAAAGAAGAAGAAGTGAACTGTTTGATATTCTATCACTAACAAAACTGTATCGTTATAGATGCCACTGATAATGCCTTAGAACAGGAGAAGGTGAAACACGTATGGGATAAATTCAGTAACTAGCAGCAGGAAAAGGCAGTTTGATTTCCAAAACAAGTATTTATAAGCTTGTTGCGGAGGATGGCCACACAAACAAACTTGTTTCCTCACTCTGATTGCCATTATAATCATTTTGTGGCAGTTTAATCATTTGTCCATTTTGATAGCAAAGCTTTACTTAAGGTATTTGGTTAAAAACCATTGTTCACTGAAAGATGACAATTGAGGGATCTCTAAATCTGACTTCTTGATAAAGTAGTTATTAAGTGAGAATTATTTAGGAACAATCAAACTATGTAATTTAAAAGTGACATGTAAGTTTAAGACTTTGCTTAATGAGACATTTGTTTACAAGAGAAAATGAAAATTATTGGTGATTATCACATTATTTGTAAGCCAATTTGTTTGATCTAAAATTTTGATTAATCAAGTTTGTATAGTAGATGAAAACATTTAATGCTACAAAATGGAACGGTTCTAGGCGCTACAGTCTGGAACCGCGCGGCCGCCACAGTTGCAGGTTCGAATCCTGCCTCGGGCATGGATGTGTGTGATGTCCTTAGGTTAGTTAGGTTTAATTAGTTCTAAGTTCTAGGGGACTGATGACCTCAGAAGTTAAGTCCCATAGTGCTCAGAGCCTTTTGAACCATTTTTTGCTACTTAAATGTAGGTTAGTTTAGTTCACACCCCGTATACAATTGACATAATTTTGTTCAACTAATAGTCTTCTGAACATTGAAGTTAAACAAAACTATTAATTGTGTAAATATATTATGGTTTTGTGAAAATTAAATATTAGCTTTGTTGAACCAGTATACATATGTGGTGGCAGTTCATTCAGACATGTCCAAAAGAACAGTCACTATTTTGATTCTGTAGCCACTGTGACTCAAATCACAAAGGAATTAAGACATTAGCTGCCAGTGAACACTGATGTATATCAATGGGATAAGTTAAAAATTTGTATCTGACCTGGATTCAAACATGGGTCTCCTGCTTACTGGCTCTCCCACTTATTATGCAGGTGCTCTGACTGCAGCACCATCCAGGCATAGTAGTCACCACAAATGTACAGACTACCCTTCAGTGCAGATGCACACCAAGCTTGAACTCTTCCGGGGATCACCAAGATGTTGCGAGTAATGTCACTACTGAGCAGGGGCACTCCATCAGAAGTGTGTAGTTTAAGTTGAGGACCTGGATCTGACAGGAGGAATACCAGGATAATCTGTGTGTTTGTGGTGAGCACTGTGTCTGGATGGCATAGTGCTCAGTGCATCTATCAAGTAAGCAGGAGACCCAGGTTCAAATCCTGGCCCGTCTCACATTTTCAACTTTGGTCCAATGGGAGGCATTCCAGGGTAGTCTGTGTAGTTGTGCTGACCACTGTGTCTGGATGGCATAGTGGTCAGTGCAATTGACTGATAAGCTGGAGACCTGGGTTCAAATCCCAGCCCAACATAAATTTTTAGCTTGACCCATTATTTTAAATCAATGACCACTGGCAGATAATGTCTTTAATTCCTCTGCGGCCTGTTGAACTAGGTTGTTGCGCTGTAGTTTCTCATCATAATACACATTATCTTGTGGGTACAGGCATGCTATTATTGCTATTGATGTAGATGTGATAAAGTTAACCTTTTCTAACTATGAAATTGTTAACTATTAATTTAATTAATCTAATGTGTAATTCTATAATAAGACTTTCGTGATCACAGCAATCACGTATTCAATACTTCCTAATCTCTTCATGCACTTTTGTCAAATGTGTGCGCGCGTGCCCACCCGCATGTGCACGCATAACACGCTGGGTGCATCGTGTTTTATGCACAATAGAGGAAGACAGCACTTGCCTGCATTGCTGGTTTACACTGTCTCTGCCCCACTCCAAGTACTCCAATAGTTCTCCTTGCAACAGGAATTTATGCTCCACCTGTGGATGCTATTTCGTTTTCTGACTCTTCTCTCCAAAACTGATACACAAAGTGTTGTCACTCTACCTTTTTAGAGTAATATTCATTGTTTCATTTAGGTCATTCATAATCAGCACTACAGTGGCAAAATTGTGGTTACTATGCAAGCACAAATATAAAAATGAATTTTAAATGCTCAACCCACTTCCCGAAGTGCATGTTACTGCCAGAATTGGCGAAATGACACTTTGGCTGGTGTCATGTAGTACACTTAGCCTTGCTCCACCAGTATCCTTGTTACATGAACACACTTCCATAAGAAGAGAAAAACTCAAAATTTAGTGAGAGTTTCTCATCTTTTAAGTGTGTCTTTAAACCATCCAGTACTCATATGCAGGTGAGTGGTTGTCAATCCTCAATGTTTGTTCAGTTTAAGATCATTTTGAACTTATTTGTCCACACTATCAGGTATGATGTTCCAGTATTTGACTTGTGGTATTATTTTAATGTATAATGGTCAGTGGTGCATTTATGACTTTCATCACAGTTGATTTTGAGAGAAAACACACTCAAAAGATTCTTTCAAATGTTGTTCTTCGTTCTTGATGTTGTGTTTTGTAGACTTATCTTCTCCTCCTCCAGTATAAGACAGAGAGCATGTACACAGAATAGACATAACAAAATGGTCATGATTTAATATTGTAGTGCTCAAATATTTGTTTGTATTTTAAGTGTGTTATACTTAATAAGTGCCCAATGCACAATGAAGTTATTACAGATCAATTAATGGAGCTAGTATTACTTGCTTGTGGGCAACTTGTGCACCAGTTATATTGTAACGTTACTATATTTCTGCATCAGTGGGAAAATGTCAAGAAAAGCATATTATATGAACTTGAAATGTAATCAAGAACTCCCCGGCCGCTATGGCCAAGCCGTTCTAGGCGATTCAGTCTGGAACTGTGCGACCACTACAGTGGCAGATTCGAATCCTACCTTGGGCTTAGATGTGTGTGATGTCCTTAGGTTAATTAGGTTTAAGTAGTTCTAAGTTGTAGGGGACTGATGACCTCAGATGTTCAGTTCCATAGTGCTCAGAGCCAATTGACTAACCAAAAACTGTTGAAGAATGTGGTCCTTCATTGTGCATGTGTTGTTAGTACATAGGCAATAATATGTTTTGAGATAAAAGTTCAGTCATATGCATTGCCTAAGCAGACTGTTAATATTGAAAATAGATAATTTTGTTACTTGCAGTTTGGATTTTTGCTTAATGTTTGGAGTGTTGCCTAATTTTGCTTCTAACAGCAGAATTCATCTGCTTTAACCATTTTACGTATACTGTTTGTTTATCATTATCTAATACTCAAACAAATGCAAGTTCCATGTAATAGTTGTAGAAAATATTTTCTTTCATTTGCATGTACCGTTATAGTCATTTTTTGTTACTTTCATCAGATGTTTTGTAATGCCTACAACACCATTTGAAACAAAAGTTAAACTGACAGTCATAAAACACCCTACATATCTATTAATCATAGTAATATTTTATAGGCTAATGATCCAATCTTTGGAAAATGAGACATGTTCAGTGCGTAACGAATACACAAAAACATCTCTGTTCGTTGTTGATATTTGAGAGTAGTGTAGAAGGTGAATGGAAAAATAATTGCTGCCAAGGAATGAAGGAGATTGTGATTTTCTACGGTTATCACAGTATGATGTCTGTTTTAATGTTGTTTTGCTTTCCTTTTTTATATACCTTTCTAATTTGAATGCTATACTGTTGCAGGTGTGGTGAAGCAAGATGCACTTATCAAAGCACTGGAGACCAAACAAATCTGGGCTGCTGGTCTTGATGTTACTACCCCAGAGCCATTGTCTCCAGACCATCCTTTGCTGAGTCTCAGGAACTGTGGTATGTTACTAATTTAGTAAGATACTTCTTGGGAAATTGGCTTCCAATTTCTGCTTTCTACCATGACTGCTTCAGTAAACTTGCACAAGAGCAAGAAACTGACAAAAATTGGGGACCATTAACTATGTTTTGCAGAAATGTAGCCAAATTACCTCCAAAGTTTTATAACACACTAGCTGAGAAACACAGTGTTGCCTGGGTATGTATTTATTGCAATCTTCTATTAGTCCATCTCCTCTTTCTCCTTTCTCTGTCCATGCCCTCTTCCTCTTCTCGCTGCCCATCTCCTCCTCTTCCCTTTCTATGTCCATTTCCTGTTTCCTCTCTGTCTGATCATACCCTCCTCCCCCATCTCTCAGCCCCTCTCTTCCTCCCTTTATCTCTGTCTGTCCATCTCCTCCTCCTTCCTTTCTCTATCCATCTCCTCCTCCTTCCTTTCTCTGTTCATCTCCTCCTCCTTCCTTTCTCTGTTCATCTCCTCCTCCTCCTCCTCCTCCTATCTGTGCCTATCTCCTCCATTCTCTCACTGTTCTTCTCCTTGTCCTCCCTTCTCTCTCTGCATTATCACACTCACCCCAATAGGGGACAGTTGTTCTTACCCCCTACAGTATTTGCTTCCAGCTTGAATTGATATGTGTACCAAATTCAACTGAAATTGTTCCAGAGATTTAGGATTAACTTGTACGCATGCCTTTGTTCACATACCAGGGTGTACATACTCTGGGAGAAACCTGGGAATTTTTTGTTGTTTGAGTCTCAGTTAAATTTTTGTAATTTTGACTAGTAAGAACTGATAGTCTAACAAGGAATTTTACTGTATCCCACTACTGCAGAATAATACTGCAGCAATAAAATGTAAACGAGAGAATAAAACCAAAATAAAGTTTAAGTTGCAAAGTAAATGTGCCATTTACAACAACAAAACACAATGCACACACAAGCACCTGCCAAAAGCAAAATGTGTCAAAGGCTTTAGGATGAAGAGTGTGGAACACTTCATTAACAGCAAACTGCTTCCAATGAGCATGACATCATAACGGTTTACATGAAGTTCGTTTTGAGCAGTTGCCAGTGGTCACATGCGCGGTTGAGTTGTGAATGAGCAATACCTTCTGCTTCTGGCCACTTGAAGTGTGGCTGCAGTGGTAGCAAGAAGCAGTCATGCTACCCAGGAAAAGCTTTAGAGTGCACCCTAGCTGCCAGATTTGCGCATGCGCAGAGGAGTCTGGGCTGTAGTGGGGAGAGGGATAGTGACTAGTGTTTGTGTTTAGTGATTTTGCTGCTTCCTCTTCGTTTACACTTCACACATCAAATGAAAACAAAATGTATTTCTGTTTCTGGGAGCTATCAAGTGAGTTAAAATACCTTCACGTAATTACAGAAGGCTAAAATATGTTTCAGTTTCAGTATTCTGGTTTTATTTTATTTCCATGTTTTTGGCAGTCAACAACAATGAAGTTATTTTTGTCAGTCAACAACAATGAAGTTATTTTTGTCAGTCAACAACAATGAAGTTATTTTTGTCAGTCAACAACAATGAAGTTATTTTTGTCAGTCAACAACAATGAAGTTATTTTTGTCAGTCAACAACAATGAAGTTATTTTTGTCAGTCAACAACAATGAAGTTATTTTTGTCAGTCAACAACAATGAAGTTATTTTTGTCAGTTTGTTAAACAAACGTGGATTTTATTGATCTTTTCTGCAGATGCAGAAATGAAGTGTTTCATTCCACACTATTGACTAGCTTCAACTGTTCGCTGAATTTCAACTGCACATTTTCATCTTCTGGCACATATGGCATTATTCCATAATAAAGAACCAAACATGAGACAATACAGTACTGGTACTCTAAGAAAAGTTGCATCTCAAAGTGCACTGGAAGCTTAATATCAGGTTAGGGCCTGCTTCCTTGTAAATCTGTATGTATGAATGTGTCCTTTTAAGCCAAATTATGCATTTTAGTATAGTTTATGAAATTTGTATGTTCATGGGGTATCTTCTGATGCCCTATTTATTTTATGACGTCTTGTAAGATCTCTTAATGCTATATGTGTACAAACGTATGAGCTTCCTACGTTGTCACAGCTGCCAATGCGCAATAATGCCTGTTTTCTGGTGCTCTCTGGCAGCTGCTGAAATGAACCCATGTCTAAGAGGTCGCGGAAAAATATTGTAAATGCTTTGTTTGAAACTTCATTTTCAAAGGAAATTTCCTTTTACACAAGGTGAACTATGTTACGTGTGAGAATGTGCAATGAACATCTTAAATCACAGATATTTGGCTGTCATTTTAAAGTAACACTTAGAGTACCAGCTAGTTAGAATAATGTCGAGCCCAGAAGACCAGACATTGTCATTGTTTAAAAATTTATTGGCACATTCGTTAAAGTGTAACACACGCTAAAAAGACCAATATTAAATGTGAAAGCTCAGCTTTTCTTGTAGCTTGTTAATCTTAAAGATCAATATTATATGTGAAAGCTTAACTTTTCTTGTAGCTGCACTGTGTACGTTAATTTAAACCATTAACTTTTCCTAGTTGTGTGTGCACACTGCTTAACAGTGATGTTGCTGTTGGCTGACTACATCATGTGTTGTGCTGGCAAGATCACATGACATGAGCTATGATTGGCTTACAAAAGCACTTTGCAATCTCTGTTTCAGTGCTTCGGAAAACTAAAATGCTGTGTTTGATGGAATTTGAATTCACACTTTCGTAATCAGAAAACATGCAGTGTATCGTAATACGAAAATATGAAGCACATATGTCGCTACAACTCGAAGATCTACCCCAAATGTGTTTCTTTTCTCTCTCTCTCTCTCTCTCTCTCTCTCTCTCTCTCTCTCTCTCTCTCTCTCTCTCTTTCCCTCTCCCTCCCCTCCATACCCCCCCCCCCCCCTGTGCCGTGTTTTGTTTTCCAAAGCTCTGGGAAACATTGGAAAATAAAACCTTTGCCATTCAGAGGATTTATATTTTCACAGCTCCAATGGAAAGTACACTGTCACTTATCATGAAAAAAGTGCATTTTCGCTTTGGAAGAAGTCTATTTTCACGTGGGAAGAAAAGTGTGTTTTACCCAGGAAATCGGGGAATTTTTTTTTTTTTTTTTCTTATCTGCTTGTACACCCTAAATACACACATCAAATATGTTTCACACAGATTTATCACATTTTACACATGATTTTTTACATATGAAGGGTGATTTTTTCCCTCTGTGTACAAACTCCCGTTATTGATTGATGAGTGGATACGGAACAAGAAAGTTCTAATGAATGTGGGATTTCCATGGTGGAAACGATTTACTCAGCCATACTTTGTTATAGAGACTGCGGTCTAATATGCACTGTACCGTATAGCCACAGTTACAGTGTGCATGATTTCCTCCTAGAGGGTGGTACTGTTTCTCATATATCATGCCATAGCACCCTCTTCTGAATGTAATGCAGCCTTCTATACAGTGGTTCTGTATGAAAATAAAGAGCTTGAAGACATGGTGTTTACTTACAGAAAGGCAACAGGTGGTGGGCAACAAGGTTGTATCAGGAAACCTAATCTAATCTGACCTAATTCTAGCCTGCTGGCAACAACTACAGCATTCAATGTTTGCAACAGTGTTTCACTATTTGCCTAAGACAGGGTCGTTTCGGGAAGCAGGAAGTCATGAAGGACATACCCGAAATCGTTGAACACTAGACTGGGATGAAAAATTGATTAATACTATGGAAGGCAACTGCCATGTCAGTACCTGGCAGTTGGCCCGCCAGGGTAAACCAGATAACCGTGTGTAACAATCTCCATGACGATTGTTACTACCCTTATCAGTTACAGCATGTACAGGGCTTATTAGTGACAGACTGCCCACATCGGGAGCAGTTTTGCTACTAGTTTCTTCACCAGGCAACCATGATCCTGGGATTTATGTCATCCATCCTATTCGTAGATTAGGCCACCTTTATGCACAGTGGTATCTCAGCTTCCATAACAGTCATCTGTGGGGCAGTATGCAGAACAGTATGGTGACAGCGAATCATTAGCATTGGTGCAGCTGGAATGTGTGGGCTGGGATAATTGGTGACCTTATCTTGGGACCAAAGTTCCTTCCACGTCACCTAACAGGCTGGAAATATTGTTGTTTCTTGCAGCTGAGTTTGCCTCCCATGCTGGAAGAAGTGCCATTCATGATTTGAAGGGTTATGTAACTGCTACATGATGGTGCTCCAGCCCACTTTGCTGTTAACGTTTGGACACATCTGTCACGTAATTTTTATAATTTGTATGGGTTGCTTTTTCATGATCTCTACACCTACATCCGTACTCCGCAAGCCACCTGACGGTGTGTGGCGGAGGGTACCCTGAGTACCTCTATCGGTTCTCCCTTCTATTCCAGTCTTGTATTGTTCGTGGAAAGGAGGATTGTCGGTATGCTTCTCTGTGGGCTCTAATCTCTCTGATTTTATCCTCATGGTCTCTTCGCGAGATATACGTAGGAGGGAGCAATATACTGCTTGACTCATCAGTGAAGGTATGTTCTCGAAACTTAAACAAAAGCCCGTACCGAGCTACTGAGCGTCTCTCGTGCAGAGTCTTCCACTGGAGTTTATCTATCATCTCCGTAATGCTTTCGCGATTACTAAATGATCCTGTAACGAAGCACACTGCCCTCCGTTGGATCTTCTCTATCTCTTCTATCAACCCTATCTGGTACGGATCCCACACTGCCGAGCAGCATTCAAGCAGTGGGCGAACAAGCGTACTGTAACCTACTTCCTTTGTTTTCGGATTGCATTTCCCTAGGATTCTTCCAATGAATCTCAGTCTGGCATCTGCTTTACCGACGATCAACTTTATATGATCATTCCATTTTAAATCACTCCTAAAGCTGTACTCCCAGATAATTTATGGAATTAACTGCTTCCAGTTGCTGACCTGCTATTTTGTAGCTAAATGATAAGGGAACTATCTTTCTGTGTATTCGCAGTACATTACACTTGTCTACATTGAGATTCAATTGCCATTCCCTGCACTATGCATCAATTCGCTGCAGATCCTCCTGCATTTCATTACAATTTTCCATTGTTACAACCTCTCGATACACCACAGCATCATCTGCAAAAAGCCCCAGTGAACTTCCGATTTCATCCACAAGGTCATTTATGTATATTGTGAACAGCAACGGTCCCATGACACTACCCTGCGGCACACCTGAAATCACTCTTACTTCGGAAGACTTCTCTCCATTGAGAATGACATGGTGGGTTCTGTTATCTAGGAACTCTTCAATCCAATCACAAAATTGGTCTGATAGTCCATATGCTCTTACCTTGTTCATTAAAAGACTGTGGGGAACTGTATCAAACGCCTTGCGGAAGTCAAGAAACCTGTGAACCCGTGTCTATGGCCCTCTGAGTCTCGTGGTCCATTAGGGGCTTTACATTCAGAAATGTCCATTGATCTTTGGTTTAACCTTGAAAACAAGGTACTAACTCAAATGTCTGCAACTGGTCCTGGTGTGTAGTGTTGGGTTGTAACGGAATGTTACTATTACTTCAGCCTAAACATCTACAGTAGCAGAAAACTTAATTCCTACTGTGTTCCAACAGAGCAGGTGGTAGTTTGCATGCTAGTGCTACTATTAGACACTTGCTTGATGGGGCATCACTAGATCAGAGTTGTGGCAACACAATAAGAAATAACCAATAATATTTGTTGACAATTATGATAGTAACAGGTGGATGCATTTCACTTGATATCCTAAATGTATTACAATGAAATTGAAATAACTTTGCTGTCTCTTGGCAGTGAGCAATATTGTTACTGTGACTATAAGTAATTATTCAGACACTTGTGAGATCTTAGTTTATCCCGGTATATGCATTGTTCAAATAACTTGGGGGAATGCCACCGGGTGACACACTGTAAACATTAGTGTTTTAAAGAGTTTCTTTGAAAATTGAGGCAGGATGTGCTCCTGTCAAAATATTGGCAGCTGGTCAACGACAACACCCAGCTGCATTCCCGTAAGTTATTGTACATGCAGATGCTTTTTGTCTGTCCTAGTTCTCTGTAATTAGCAACTGCTAAGTTGGATCTGTCTTCTTCTGATCGGAACCCACGAAACTGTGCTCCATAGCACAATACAGAAAATATTGGCACAGTAGGAGCTGCTGAGAAGCAGTCACTGAACTGAGAGGGTGTCTGTGGAGTGTTGTCTGTTCTTCCTGTCAGCTGACTGATTTCCATCTGTGTCAGTACTAGACAGAAGCAAAGTAGGCCCTGCTGTCAGCACTGACTTCGATGGGTGACAACACTATTGGCAGGAGAATATAGCTCTCTGGCAGACGTGGTGTGGAAACATAAAATGGATCCTAAACTTCCTGGCAGATTAAAACTGTGTGCCCGACCGAGACTCGAACTCGGGACCTTTGCCTTTCGCGGGCAAGTGCTCTACCAACTGAGCTACCGACGCACGACTCACGCCCGGTACTCACAGCTTTACTTGTGCCAGTATCCGTCTCCTACCTTCCTAACTTTACAGAAGCTCTCCTGCGAACCTTGCAGAGCTCAGTTGGTAGAGCACTTGCCCGCGAAAGGCAAAGGTCCCGAGTTCGAGTCTCGGTCGGGCACACAGTTTTAATCTGCCAGGAAGTTTCATATCAGCGCACACTCCGCTGCAGAGTGAAAATCTCATTCGGGAATAAAATGGATCCGATTAACGAGCACCACCTGCAGGCTGCTGCTTGGAACTGAGAGGTGCCAGGTTAGTGGTTGTGCCTATGTGGGTGTGGTATCTCATGTTGTTGTTTACCCCCTTTAGCCACATACACAACATCTGTCATGTGAGGTGGCGGGGCAGGGGGGGGGGGGGGGTGTAAGCTGATGAACCCAACTGGCTTCATTAGGGTCCTGCTTCTGTGCTTGTTGGCATGTATTCACCTACAGCACCATGGGAAACCCATGAAACACCAGTGAAGAGGACAGCTGATTAAGCATTTGCCATTTTGAGGTCCAGATGCTGCTCTAAGTTATGGGGTGCCATGTACACTTCTATCAGCTCCTCGCTGGCTGGCTGAAGCTGGACCCTGGTGCTGGAGGCACTAGGGGGGACAGCTGCTGGCTGCTTCGGAATTTCCCTCGGACAGTGGTTGCATACAAGTATTCTGATTCTGTGAAAGAAACCAGCCTAGGAGTTCTGCCAATGTGCATGTGAGCACAGAGCAGCCTGATTTGATTCTTATGGTATGTTACAACTCTATAACATTTATTTTAAACATAATGTTGCCAGCTTGCTGTGTGACTCTGCCTGGTATTCGTGTCTTTTTTGTACTTCTACATTGAAATGGGCACCAGATCATTCAGTTTAAAAAAATTTCTTTACAACTGTTTTTGAAGATCAGCTTGTCAATGCACAAATTGATGATGTCTGATGCAGTCTCTTGTGTAGTTTCTAAGCTGGAGACTGTGCATCATGTGGAGCGCCTCTGTACTGAGAGTGGAAAATCAATAAAGCATAGTCTTTATTGCGCAGTTGAATGTGCTTTGGCATGAGCGACTTCAAAGTTCATTTATATCTTTCACTGAGTCCATCGGTGTCAGGATGAAACTGTGTAGTTCTGAAATGTGAAATGCTGTTGGTTTCACAAAATAGTTCAAATTCTTGAGAAGAATATTGTGTTTGTCAGAGGCAATAGATTTTGGCAGTCCTTCAGTAGAGAGGACTTTAGACAAAGCCTGATGATTTCTATGATACCTGTACCAGAAATAGAAATTTGTAGAATGAGGCTGGGTCAATAGTTCCTGAGAAAAGGTCTGGTAAAATCAGTATGCAGACATGACCAGCGTTCTGGTGCCTGTGGCCACAGAAAATATTGACATGGCAGAGCTGACTGGTATTTTTGACGTAATTAGCATTTAGCTAGCATTATTTCAATGTCTTTGTCAATATTTTTCTATTAACAATTCCCAGTGGCATTGATGTAGCATCTGGACCTTGGATAAACTAGCACAGGAATAACTGCTCATGTACCAGAATGACACCTTTGTTCACCGGGAGTGGATGCCTTGTATTCCAGTAAGATTTAATCTCTGGCTGATTAAGTAATTTCTTATCATTAGGCCACTCTGTTTGACTATAGTGTTTTATCTTAGATAAAATAGGATCTTCAGTGACAAGTTTAGCAATTAAATTTGAGTTTACTGGGAAATTTTCCTTGGTGTGTTGACTGCTGGTATCTATTGAAAAAACTAATATCAGTTGATGAGTCAATTTTTTTTTCTTTTGCTCTGTTGGGACACGTGAAAGCAAATATGCATTCGCGTGTTGTGCTGTGGACCTGAATACAATTTCGTAGTCGCATTTTGTCGAAGTAGCACCTAGCACTGCAAACTTTGACCTGTCCATGGAAGAACAGTATTGTCTGATCCAAAGACAGCCACTAAAAGTTCTGAATTTGTTTCATTGCATCCTTTGATATGAGAGTTATCCAGAATGTTAATCCTACATTGCTAAAATACAGTAGGCTATTCACTGCAAAATGGCAGCTGGGGCCATTCTGACCATGTTTGTTATCACATCTGTGATTTCAGCATGGACAGCAAGTCAAAACAACAAGTAAATATGAAAATTTTAGTGAAACTGGATAAATCCACCACAGAGGCACTTGACATGATTTTACAAGTGTGCAGCTGTGTTGTATTGGGTCATGTGAAGTGCTTTGAATGGCATGTGTGCTTCAAGAACAGATCATCGTCGCTGAAAGACAACCAGAGATCAGGATGACCTTTCACAAGAAATTGCCTGAAAATGTCAAAACCATTTGGCAACTTGTACATGAAGATCATTGGAGAATGATCCACAACATTGTTGTCATTGTCGATGTGTTGTACGGACCAGTGCAGGTATTCCTTACTTGTGATTTCAACATGTGGCATGTTCTGTAATTGTTGCCCCCAGACTGCTGACCCAGGAGCAAATGAAACACCATACCAGTCGCCCAAGAACTGTTGGCATATGACAGATGAGCTGTTTTTCATGTTGAAGATCATTACCAGTGAGAAAACATGGGTGTATTGGTATAATCCTGGAAACAAAGCAGCAGACTTCACAGTGAAAGAGCCCATTATCTGCATGACCAAAAAACATGAGGCAGGTCCACCGTGTTACCAAGTGCATTCTCATCATGCTTTTATACATTCATGGCATTGTGCATCACAAATTATTCTCAAAGAATGAGTTCTACTGCCAGGTTTTAAGGCATCAGGGAGGACACTTGGTGAAAATAATTGGATCTGTGGCACGCGAAAAACTGGCTGCTCCATGTTGACAATGCACCTTGTCACTGCGCTCTCTTCATACTTGAGTTTCTCACCAGAAATAAGTTTACAGCAACTTTGGCACCCATCCTGCTTTCCAAATTTGGCTTCTGCAGACTTCGCTCTCTTCTGAAGCTGAAGATCCAGTTCAAAGGTCACTGTTTTGCCAACAATGGAGAGACCCAGCACAAATTCCAGAAGGTGCCTGACCCATTTCCAAAAGAAGACTTTGAGGACAGGTTTTAGCAGTAGCAGAAATGCTGTGAGTGTTATGTTGCTGTACAAGGTGACAAGTAAACTGAACTAAAAGGTGACAAGAAAACACAGCTGGCCTCAAAGTGTTTTGATATCCATTCATAACATGCAGATTGAAATAGCGAGAACATTTTTTTCCAAGAATGAAGAATCAGTTAACATTGAATATGGAAATTTTTCTGACCCATATCCTTACATGGAAATGGAGTAGATGATAAACAGTACAGGCAAGAAGAGAATATTGGCTTTTAAATGTAGCATTGCAAAAGAATACTGAAGATTAAATGGCAGTCAATTATAGAGAGGTACTGCATTGAACTAGAGATAAGAGCTGCATGGTACAGTTTGATTGAAGAAGGGATAGATCAATAGGATAATTATTGGGACATCAAGGAATAGTTAATTTGGTAATGGAGGGAAGTGTAGGGGACAAAAACTGTAGAGGAAGTCCAAATCTCCTCTTTAGAGTGCAGCGTGAAGTGGATATAGGTTGCTGCAGTTGTGCAGGAATGAAGAGGCTTGCACAGGGTAGACTAGTGAAGAGAGCTACACCAAATCAGCTTTCAAACAGAAGACCACGACGATGACACTTTCAATATTGGATGAGAAAGCACGGACTGAAAGGTGATATAAAATGTGAAGAAAGGAATGTCAGTTAAACTCTCAACCTGAATAGTTGTGAACGGATTGTCCCTATTTGCTTAACTTTTTCTGCTCTGATAAATATTTAACCTCCTTCCAGAGATCCCTTCATATCGCAGCCAGACTTTTAATAATTCTATTTGTTTCTTAGTGAGCTCTTCTGTGATTGTTTTCAGTCTGAATAAAACAATTGAAAATCCGGGACAGAGTAACAACAATATGAAAATGACAGATTGCCACTTACTACACAGAGTTGGCACTGAGCTACAGGCAAACATAAAGAAAAAAAAAGAGTGCTGATACTATCAGCAATCAGCCTTCACCGGATATAGATAAAACAAAACACAAATACATTTACACATTCGTAACTTTAATGTGGCCATTGTTATCTCCAGGAACTAAAAATCAAATGCAGTTGTTAGTTTTCTGTCTCTTTATGTGTCTTTCAATAATTTAATGCCTCTGCTATCCAATGAAGTGTAACCTTCATTCCTCACATGATTTACATTCGACCAGGACTTCACATCACTATATAATCCTGCAACAATTTAATGCCAATTATATAGACAAATAATTATGTGCATCTATCTGACAGCCATTCTTGAAAATGGGCATGTGCTTACCATTTTCCAATTGCTAGGTATCCTTTTTTGCTGTAGCAAGTTGCAGTAAACTGCTGCTAGCAGGTGAGCCAGTTATTTTCTCAAAATCTCTGTAGAACCTCAGTGGTACCTCATCTGGTCTATTTGTCTTTCCGCTGTTTAACAGTATTATTTGATTTTAAATCTGGAGTCACTTACCTAAATATTTACTGTTTTGGCCATATTATGGTCTTCTGTGGGGAAACAATCTCGGAAAACTGAATTCAGCATTTGGGTCATGTCTCTGTTAACTTCAGTTTCCTAGCTGGATAATTTTGATACGCTTACTGACTTAACATAAAACCAAACTTGGTATTATTTGTCAGATTGATTGTCAAAATTTTACATTTTAATTCATTGAATGCTTCTCATATAGCACTCCTTATGTTAATTTTTGTTTCTTTCAGCATAATGGCCAACTAGGCTTTGACTTTGTTTGAATTTTTGGTTATTCCATAGCAGCCTTCTAACACGAACTGCGGTGGAACTTTTCCATACTTCACGATCTTGCTTGGCACATACTTGTCCAAGGCACATTGTCTAACGCTTTTGCATTTTGTCCATTTGTGTTTAACATATTTGTCCTTTGAGTTGAGTATTGTTAACTATTCGGGTACTCTGCAATTTATATCCTGTCACTCTTGCTAAACAAAACTACTTTCCTACTTTTTGTGACATTTCTTGAAACACCCGTGATCACTGATGTTATCACAGTTTTATGATCACCTCTGGCCTCATCTGTATTAGTTGCTTCAAAACATTAGTGTCCATTAGTTCATAGGAGGTTCAAGGTGATGATTTCATGTAAGAGTTCTCCAACTATCTGCTCGAAGTAATTTTCAGAAAATACACTCCTGGAAATGGAAAAAAGAACACATTGACACCGGTGTGTCAGACCCACCATACTTGCTCCGGACACTGCGAGAGGGCTGTACAAGCAATGATCACACGCACGGCACAGCGGACACACCAGGAACCGCAGTGTTGGCCGTCGAATGGCGCTAGCTGCGCAGCATTTGTGCACCGCCGCCGCCAGTGTCGGCCAGTTTGCCGTGGCATACGGAGCTCCATCGCAGTCTTTAACACTGGTAGCATGCCGCGACAGCGTGGACGTGAACCGTATGTGCAGTTGACGGACTTTAAGCGAGGGCGTATAGTGGGCATGCGGGGGGCCGGGTGGACGTACCGCCGAATTGCTCAACACGTGGGGCGTGAGGTCTCCACAGTACATCGATGTTGTCGCCAGTGGTCGGCGGAAGGTGCACGTGCCCGTCGACGTGGGACCGGACCGCAGCGACGCACGGATGCACGCCAAGACCGTAGGATCCTACGCAGTGCCGTAGGGGACCGCACCGCCACTTCCCAGCAAATTAGGGACACTGTTGCTCCTGGGATATCGGCGAGGACCATTCGCAACCGTCTCCATGAAGCTGGTCTACGGTCCCGCACACCGTTAGGCCGTCTGCCGCTCACGCCCCAACATCGTGCAGCCTGCCTCCAGTGGTGTCGTGACAGGCGTGAATGGAGGGACGAATGGAGACGTGTCGTCTTCAGTGATGAGAGTCGCTTGTGCCTTGGTGCCAATGATGGTCGTATGCATGTTTGGTGCCGTGCAGGTGAGCGCCACAATCAGGACTGCATACGACCGAGGCACACAGGGCCAACACCCGGCATCATGGTGTGGGGAGCGATCTCCTACACTGGCCTTACACCTCTGGTGATCGTCGAGGGGACACTGAATAGTGCACGGTACATCCAAACCGTCATCGAACCCATCGTTCTACCATTCCTAGACCGGCAAGGGAACTTGCTGTTCCAACAGGACAATGCACGTCCGCATGTATCCCGTGCCACCCAACGTGCTCTAGAAGGTGTAAGTCAACTACCCTGGCCAGCAAGATCTCCGGATCTGTCCCCCATTGAGCATGTTTGGGACTGGATGAAGCGTCGTCTCACGCGGTCTGCACGTCCAGCACGAACGCTTGTCCAACTGAGGCGCCAGGTGGAAATGGCATGGAAAGCCGTTCCACAGGACTACATCCAGCATCTCTACGATCGTCTCCATGGGAGAATAGCAGCCTGCATTGCTGCGAAAGGTGGATATACACTGTACTAGTGCCGACATTGTGCATGCTCTGTTGCCTGTGTCTATGTGCCTGTGGTTCTGTCAGTGTGATCATGTGATGTATCTGACGCCAGGAATGTGTCAATAAAGTTTCCCCTTCCTGGGACAATGAATTCACGGTGTTCTTATTTCAATTTTCAGGAGTGTACATTCAAGGAATCTCGTACAAATCCCTGTCTCTGGCACCAATTTTGATCACGGGGCTCTCCCATTCTATGGCTGACAAGCTCAAGTCTTCCCCCTGTTGCAATAGCATGATCAGGAAACTTACTCACTATAACTTACTCACAATATTCTAAAAATTTGCTTTGCGACTTCATGGTGCCCACTCACAGAATGGCTCTCCACAGCATTTAGCAAGTTATCTCAAAGGCAGACACTTATGCATTCACATTATGGTACCTAGTTGTCTCATTGTAATTTGATACTCCTTCCAGAAGTCAAATGACTCTCCATTAGAACATATATAGCGGAGATGCAGTCGCAAATAGGCACAACGAAAAGACTATCAGAAAGTGAGCTTTTGGACAACAAGGCCTTCATTGAAAATAGAGAAAACACACACACACACACACACACACACACTTACATTTAAGCTTACGCAACTTCCACACACGTGACCACAGTCTGTCTGCTGAGGTAAGACTGTGAGTAGCAACACATGATGCAAGAGGCAACTGGGTGGTGGAGGTATGGAGGAGGCTGTGGCAGGATAGCAGGGTAGGGGTGGGGGACGGTAAAGTGTTGCTTGTGGGAGCACACATTGACGAGCTGGAGAAAGGGTAGTGCAGGTATGTGCAGTTCAGCAGTTAAAACGATGGGAGGAGTGGGGGAGAGGTAATGGAACAGAATAGAAGTAAAAAGGACGTGAGGCGTGTTGCTGGAATAGAGTGCTGAAATGAGAACAGGGAAGGGGCTAGATGGGTAAGGACAATGACTAACAAAGGTTGAGGCCAGGAGGGTTGCAGGAGTGTAGGATACATTGTGGGGAGAGGTCCCACTTGCACAATTACAAAAGCTTGTGTTGGTGGGACAGATCCAGATGGCATAGGCTGTGAAGCAGTCATTGAAATGAAGTATGCTTTATTGCATGGATTGCTCTGCAATGTGGTGGTCCAGCTGTTTCTTGGCCACAGTTTGTTGGTTGCCATTCATGTGGACAGACAGCTTGTGATTTGTTGTGCCCATGTAGGATGCTGCACAGTGGCTGCAGTTTAGCTTGTATATTACATGACTGCCTTTGGTTTGATAGGTGATGCTTGTGACCAGACTGGAGTAGCTGGTGGTGGGAGAATGTATTAGACCTTTCCTGCATTTAGGTCTATTACAGGGATACGAGCCATGGGGCAAAGGGTTGGGAGCAGGGGTTGTGTGGGAATTGACAAGAATATTGTATAGGTTCAGTAGGCGGCAGAATACCACTGTGGGAGGGGTGGGAAGGATAGTTGGTAGGACCTTCCTCATTTCAGGGCACAATGAGAGATAGTCAGAACCCTGGCACTGAATGTGATTCAGTTGCTTCAGTACTGGGTGGTGCTAAGTCATGAGGGAATGCTCATCTGTGGCCAGACAGTGGGATTTTGGGAATGGAGAGATAAGGTACAGAAGATCTGTTTTGGTACATAGTTTCTCAAGACTAATTGCAGTCTGTGAAAGCCTCAGTGAGACCTTTGGTATATTTCGATAAGGACCACTTATCACTACAGATGCGACAGCCACAGGTGGCTAGGTTGTGTGGCAGGGACTTCTTGGTATGGAATAGATGACAGCTCTCAAAGTGGAGGTATTAGTGGTGGTTGGTAGGTTTGATATGGGCAGGGGTACTAATGTAGCCTTCTTTGAAGGGGAGGCCAACCTAAAGGAAGGTGGCCTGTTGGGTTGAATAGGACCTGGTGTAGCGGATGGGGGAGAGGGTATTGAGGTTCTGGTGGAATGTGGATAGGGTGTCCTCACTCTCAACCCAGATGACAAAGATGGCATCAATGAATTAAACCAGGTGAGGGGTTTGGGATTCTGTGTATTTAGGAAGTATTCCTGTACATTGCCCATGAATAGGTTGGCATAGGGTGGTGACAAGTGGGTGCCAATAGCTGTACCCTGGATTTGTTTGTAGGTAATGCCTTCAAAGGAGAAGTAACTGTGGGTGAGGATATAGTTGGTCATGGCAACTAGGAAGGACGTTATTGGTTTGGAATTCGTCAGGCATTGGGAAATTTAGTGTTCAATAGCGGTAAGGCCATGGGCTTTAGGGATCTTAGCATAAAGGGAGATGGCATCAGTAGTGATGAGCAGGGCACCATGTGATACAGAAACAGGAACTATGGAGAGTTAGTAGAGGAAAATGGTTGGTATCTTTTCTGCAGGAGGGTAGGTTGCATGTAATGGCTGAAGGTGTTGACCTCTGAGAGCAGAGATTGTCAGTGGGAGCACAGTAACCGGTCACAATGGGGCATCCTAGGTGGTTGGGTTTATATACTTCAGGAAGTATATAGAAGATAGACATACAGGGATTGGTAGGGGTGAGGAGAGAAATTAAGTCCGGGAAGAGGTTCTGGGATAAAATCCGATTGAGATGAACCTGAGGATTTGAGGAGAGCCTGGGGATCTTGCTGGGTTTCTGGAATGGGTTAACTGTGGCAGGTTTTGTAGCTGGATGAAGTAGCGGGGTCCTTCTGCCAGCTAATCCGTACGGTTCAAAACAGCAGTGGTGTGGAGCTTTTGGCAGCAGGTAGGATTATATGGCCAGGATCAGTTTTTAGATGGTGGATTGCGGTTATGTCTGTGGATGTAAGTTTAGTTTGCATGTTGATGGATTTGGGGAATGGTGGTGAAGCAAGGTTCAAGGTTAACAAATTCTAGAAAGTTAACAGGGAGTGATATGGGGCAGTGAGGTTGGATCACAGTTGAATGGGGAAGTGAACTGAGTCAGGCAGGGTCCAGCATTGGTCTTTGGTTGGTAGGGTTGGTGGCAGAAAAATGTTTTGACTGTAGGACTGGGAGAAGGAGAGAAGGTATTTAACAAATCCTGCATAATTGAATTTGGGAGTGTAGCAAAAGGTGAGGCCCTTGGAAAGGACTGATACTTTTGCGGGGCTAAGGCTTTTGGAGGAAATGTTCATGACTGCGTTTCGGATATGGATTCTGTTTGGTGATGGGAAGAAGTTTTCGAGGGTGGGTCTGCAAGACAGGATTTGTCGCCCATGTGGGGACATGCGGGAGGGGGGGAGTCGCTTGGAGATTGTTCTACAGGTGGTAGTAGTGGCATTCCAAGGTGGGAGTAGGAAGTGAACAGAGTGGAGAGTTTTTTTTTTTTTTTGAGATTTTGGTGTGCATGTTGCTCTAGTTCAAGAGTTTCAGTGTGTAATGTGGGATCCAGGAACTTGCAACTGCATAGCAAGAGAATATTGTGGATGGAGAGCAAGTAATGCAAGGAGATTTGGGACGGATTGATATGGTTTTGCACGACCATGTTGGTGAGGATTAGGATTGATGGAATCTGAACAGATGGCAGTCAATGTGGAAGGATGCGTGGCAGGCACCCACCACCCCCCAAAGTCTCACCATCCGGCCACAGAGGAGCATTCCCCTTGTGACTAAATACCACCCAGGACTGGAGCAACTGAATCACGTTCTCCACCAGGGTTTTCAGTACCTCTTGTCTTGCTTTGAAATGAGGAATGTCCTACACACTATCCTGCCCACCCCTCCCACAGTGGTATTGTGCCGCCCACTGAACATAAACAAAATCCTTGTCCATCCCTACACAACCTCTGTTCCCAATCCCTTGTCTCATGGCTCATATCCATGTAAGAGACCTAGATGCAAGACCTGTCCTATACATTCTCTCACCACCACCACCACCAACTACTCCAGTCTGGTCACAAGCATCACCTATCCTGTCAGAGGCGGGGCTACCTGTGAAACCAGTCATGTGATCTACAAGCTAAGCTGCAGCCACTGTGCTGCATTCTACATGGTCACGACAACCATCAAGCTGTCTCTCCACGTGAATGGCCACCGACAAACTGTGGCCAAGAAACAGCTGGACCACCCTGTTTTTGAGCAATCCACCCTTCATATCATTCCTCATTTCAATGACTGCTTCACAGAAAGTGCCCACCACTATTAGAACTTCTGAATTGTGCAGGTGGGAACTCTACCTGCAATGTATCATCCAGTCCCATGACCCTCCTGGCCTCAACCTTTGTTAGTCATTGTCCTTACCCATCTAGCCCCTTACCTGTTCTAATGCCAGGTTGGTCCCTTTGAAAGGGGACAGTTTGACTTCCTTTCCTAATCCAGTGGGACCAATGACCTTGCTGTTTGGTCCCCCCCCCCCCCCCCCCCCCCCCAAATCAACCAACCGATCTTCCCTGTTCCCATTCCAGCACAACCATCCGGTTGCCTCGCCCATCATGGGCTGCTGCTCACAGTCTAGCCTCAGTAGCCAGAGAATGGTCTCGCATGCACGCCTTTGTGTGTGTGTGTGTGTGTGTGTGTGTGTGTGTGTGTGTGTGTGTGTGTGTGTGTGTGTGTGTTTATCTATTTTGGACAAAAGCCTTGTTGGTTGAAAGCTAACATTTCAACAGTCTTTTTGTTGTGCCTATCTGCGACTCAGCATCTTCGCTATATGGTGAGTAGCAACTATCCTTTTCATAATACTGTTAAGTTCCATCCTGGATTTTCCTTTTTTCTTTTAATTTTGCCTGATGGCTTTTCTTCCACCCTGTAACACAGTTTTTTGTTACTATTTTCTGATGCATTACTATACTCAGTGATTGTCCTTTCTCTTGTTTCCTGTGTTCTTCTTGTCACCTTACAAACCACACTGGATGCTCTACTTAAGAGTCACACTATATCAACTCTCTTGGCCATGCACAGCAGATCATTACAAGACCGCACTGATTGTCAGTGCAGCATATCATGTTCCACATTACTCCTGCCAATGTCATTAATCCAATACATTCAATTCATCCACTCTTCCTGCCTCATTCTCACGTGTTTTCGCGTGTTTTTTACCTTATCTTTCTTGTGCTACACAAACTTGTATATCATCTTATCAACCCCTCCCCACTCCTCACTTCTTCTCCTATTGACTCCAGTTCGCACCTACTAACTTCGTTGAATCAGTTGCATCTGCCATTCCTCTTCTTCACACGTTGAATCAGTTGCATCTGCCATTCCCCTTCTTCACACTTACCTGCCCACAGACCTGCAACCCCCATTACAATCTTACTATTTATTTTTTATTATATTTTCTTTGATCTCATTTGTGTCCTAACACCATTTCATTTGTTTTTTGCCTTTCACAATTGGCCTTCTCCTTCCGATTTCATCTTGTTTCCCCTGACTTTATTCTTTTCCTGATTTTTTTTCCTATGTGTTTGCGTGTATTTTTGTGAATTTTTTAAAATATGATTCAGTATTATTTACGAAATTTTACTCGTTTTTATCCATCACCATGGATCCTTGCTCTTGCCATCTGCATCAGTATAGAAGAGTTCCCTTATCCCTAGCCACAACCCAGTCCCAATTACTGTTACTGCCTCTTACCATCAAGTTACCCATCTCCAGCTGCCACCCTTCTTTTCACAGTGAACTCCATCTGCTCAGATTTTGCCAATCCTTAACCCCACTATCATAGTCCTGAAAACTATATCAATCAAGCCCACACCTCCTTACAATACTTTTTCTCCATCCTCAAAATTTTCCTGCCTTGCAGTCCCAAATTCCTGGAACCCGTATCACGCATTGAAACCCTTGCCCTCCAGGAACTAGAGCAACTTGCCCAATGCCACTTCCTACTCCCACCTATCCACCACCTAAACAACAACATCCGAACCTCCCCACGTCCCCTCATAGCTGACAAACCCTGCCTCATAGACCTACCACATCAGCCTCAAAAACTTCCTGCCACTACCATACAGAATCCAGAACCTAAACAGACCCGAAACACACTCGTGAACATTTCCTCCAGAAGCCTTAGCCCTACAGAAATACCAGTCCTTTCCAAAGGCCTCACCTTTTGCTCCACTCCCAAATTCAATCACGCAGGCCTTGTTAAAGACTTTTTCTCCTTCTCCCGGGCCCTAAAGTGGAAACACTTTTTCACCACCAATCCAACCAATCACACTCAACCAAAGAAGAATGTTGAACACCCCTATCTCAGTTCACTACTCCATCCAACTGTGAGCCAACCCCAGTGCTCACCAAATCACCCCCTGTAAACTTTCCAGAATGTCTTAATGTTGAACCTTGCCTGACCATCATTCCCCAAGTCCATCAACATGCAAATTAACATTACATCTGCAGAAAAAGCAGCAGTCCACCATCTAAAAGCTGATCCCAACTTTATAATCCTATGTACTAACAAAGGCTCCACCACTGTTGTTTTGAACCACAAGGAGTACCTGGCAGAAGGAATCTGCCAGTTGTCAGATTCATCCACCTACAAACCCTGCCACAAGGACCCCATTCCAGAAGTCCAGCAGGGTGTCCAGTCTCTCATAAAACGTGGCCCATCCTAGTACCTCTTACTGTACTCCATCTCTTCCCTCACCCATAATACTCTGTGCATGCCCACCTTCTACATGCATCCAAAAGTTGCCCATTGTGGCCGGTTACTGTGCCCCCACTGAGGGGAATCTCTGCTCTCGGGGAGACCAACACCTTCAGCCATTAACTGCAATCTACCCTCCTATACAAAAGATACCAACCGTTTTCTCCACCACCTATCCACTGTTCCTGTCCCATTACCAAATGGTACCCTGCTCGTCACTATTGATGCCACCTCCTTTTGCACCAGGATCCATAAAGCCCATGGCCTTACCGCTATTGAACACCTCATTTCCCAGTGCCCAACAGATTTCAAACCACCAGCCTCCTTCATAGTTGCCATACCAACTATATCTTCTCCCACAATTATTTCTCCTTTGGAAGCATTTATTTCAAAGAAATCCAGGATACGGCTATTGGCATCTGCATGGCACCATCGTATGCCAACTTGTTCATGGGTGATCTACAGGAATCCTTCCTAAACACTCACAATCCCAAACCCCTCCACTGGTTGAAATTCATTGATGTCACCATTGTGATCTGGATTGAGGGTAAGGACACCCTATCCACAATCCTCCAGAGCCTCAACATCTTTTCCCCCATTGGCTTCACCTGGTCCTACTCAACCCAACAAGCTACCTTCCTCGAGGTTGACCTTTCCTTCAAAAATGGCTACATCAGTATCTCTGTCCACATGAAACCTACCATCCACCAGCAAACTTCCACTTTGGCAGCCTCCACTCGTTCCCTACCAAGAAGTCTCTTCCATACAGCCTAGCCACCGTTGGCCGTCGCATCTATAGTGATGAACGGTCCCTTTCAAAATGTACCGAGAGTGTCACTGAGGCTTACACACACTGTAATTACCCTCCAAACCTTGTACAAAAACAGATGTTGTGTACCTTATTCTCCAGTCACCCACCACCTCCCAAAGCCCCAGCCTCCTGCCACAGATGAGCATTCCCCTCATGGCTCATTACCGCCTATTACTGGAGCAACAGGATTTTGGCTGCCACTCATCATGCCCTGGAATGAAGAATGTCCTACCCACTACCCTTCTCACCTCCTCCTACAGTATTCTCCTGCCCACCAAATCCACACTATATCTTTGTCCATCCCTTCACAGCCCCTGTTCCCAACCCTTTACCTCATGGTTCATATCCCTGTAACAGATCTAGATGCTAGACCTGTCCCATATATCCTCCCACCACCACTTAGTCTAGTCCAGTCCAGTCTCAAGCATCACCTATAACATCAGAGGCAGGGCTACCTAAGCTGCAAACACTGAGCGGCATTTTGAGTGGGTGTGATATCGGACATGCTGTCTGTGTCCATGAATGGCCACTGACAAACTGTGGCCAAGAAACAGCTGAACCACCACATAGCTGAGCAATCCATGCAGCGCAGTGTTCTTTATTTCAATGACTGCTTCACAGCCTATGCCATCTGGATTCTTTCCACCAACACCAGCTTTTTTGTTCTGCACAGGTGAGAACTCTCCCTGCAATGTATCCTATGTTCCTGTAACCTTCCTGGTCTCAACCTTCAGTAGTCATTGTCCTGTCCCATCTAGCCCTTTATCTGCTCCCATTTCAGCACTACACAGCCCTCTGTTCCAGCAGTGTTTACTTCTGTCCTTTTCCTGTGCCCTCTTTAACCCCACCCTTCATCTGATCTCCTGACTGCACTTAGGTGCCCTACCATCTCTCCTCCTCATCTCTTTACGCTCCCACAAGTAGCACTTTACCATCTCCTACCTCTACCCTGCTATCTCTCCTCCGTCCCCACCCCAGTCTCCTCCTTCCTCCTTATCCTCCATACACCCCCCCCCCCCCCCCCTCGGGGTACCTCTCCCATCATATGCTGCTGCTTACAGTCTGACCTCAGCAGCCAGACTGTGGTCATGTGTGTGTGAGATTTGTGTTTATGTGTTTATGTGGATGGGTGAGTTGTTTTTGTGTATGTGTTTTCAACAAAGGCCTTGTTGTCCAAAAATTCACTTTCTGAAAGTGTTTTTGTTGTGCCTATCTGCAACACAGCATCTCCACTATATGGTGAGTAGCAATTATCCTTTTCATAATATTGTTACATTTGAGCTTGGATTACCCATAAGCATCTGTGTCTCCCTTTGAAATGCTCATTAATTTTTCACAGAGGTCTCCACTGAGCGCTTAAAAGTATATGCCAATATACACAACATAAAGGGGAATACATTGAAAAACTATGAAAGTATATATTCTATTTTCTCAGAACATTTGTGGAACTATCTCATGTGAATTAACAGCACTTCTTAATGTTTCACTTATTCTTGAGCGTTATCTTATTGTAATCCAGTTGCTAGTCTAATGGTTACAACACAGTTGATGAACAAGTGAAGGTTATTACTACATTGTTTTGCATGGCTGGTGTCATGATTAAAATTCTTCTGGGTGTTGTACCATGTCATTTTATAAAATACTTTTAAATATAAACTATAAAACTGAAGTTTTGACTGTGTTACAGCAGCCATCCTGAGGGCAAGATTGGTTCTTAAGTAGGTGGGGTGCCCCTAATTATTGTAGGCAGTTGGTGTCAGTATGTCATATTTTGAAACTTTATTGGCCCTACAATTATGACTCATTACGAAAGGAAAGGATAGGAAGGATGCTATTTGTCGGCTGTCCAGCTTGTCGGCAGTTGGCAACAGTCCGTGAATTAGTGCTTGGCTTTTGGTGGGGATCTTTTCTTCCTGGTGTGTGCATATAAGTAATGACATTTTCTCTATAGCTGTTTGTTGAGGCTGTTGCGTCTGTGCGTGGTAATGCTTCTGCCCTGTGACTGCTCATGGCCTCTCGGACTAGATAGCCCAGCAGACAGCACACTGGAACTTTGCCATTCTCTCTAGTAATGTTATCAGGTTGCTTAATAATTTTGATCGCCCCTCTTATTTTGTGAAAGAGTCGTGAATGCATCCACAAGGAACAGAAGCCAAGCAATTATTTGTAGACTGTTGCCAGTCATTGATAAACCAAATGGTCTATGAATTGCTTCTTTCCTATTTTCTCCGTTTCATCATGACTAGCCTATTATATACCAGGGTCAATAAAGTTTCACCAATATGACATATTGACACTGACTGTCTGCAATAAATAGGGGCATTTTTCCTCCTGCAAACCCAGCGTTTCCGAGGAAGGCTGTTGTTATATGATCAAAATTATGGGTTTATAGTTTATAAGATATTTAATACAATGACGTCGTACAAAAATCAGCACAATTTTAATCATTAACTGTAAATTATTTTTGTTTTGAACAGTTTTAAAATATTATGTGAAATATTTTTTCCTTAGATAATTGTACTGGACAAATAAACTGAGATGTATAGCACATTGTATTTTGTATTGTTCTTTACAGTTGTAATTCCTCACATTGGTAGTGCAACAACACAAGCAAGGACTGAAATGGCAATGCTCACTGCTCGAAATATTTTAGCTGCCTTGAATGGAGAGCCTCTCCCTGCTGAAATAAAGTAGAGATGCAAATCGAAGGAACAATGTCTACAGTAATCTCCCTCAGAATGTTAAATATCTGTAGCCTGGTTACAAAGATTCCATTTAGCAAAAACTTCTGGAGAGGTAAAAACTGTTTGAGTTACTTTAACATAAGTAGTATTGTTGAAAAATTGTCTATAATACAATAGCAAAAGTCTATAATTAAATTATAGAAAATTCTGCAGAGGCTATTTTCTCTGAAAACTTCTTCATTTTATGTTATGTCCAAGACTAAATTGATACATTCTGTTTACGTAGATCACTAGGTTCATTAGAACATCCAGAAACAAATGTCATATTATAGCTGTATAGCTGCCTTGAATAGTATGTGCTTTGATCTGGAAACTTTGGTAATAACACATTTTTTTGCTTCTCGTATGAGACCACAGCTAAATTATCTCCTTCTTCTTTCATGACAAAAAAGAAAGTCCTGAAGCAAGTGTTTTGAATATAGATAATTCTGTTTTCAGTTTGTTCAAGGCCTCTTCATTTTCTTTCAGGTTTTATTTTTCTGAAAAGTGCAGACAAGTTGAGCATACATTCGTCAATGGACATTTAGAGCTTACATTGTATAGAATCACAGATAAGTGACAAAACAATGGCATCTTTAAGTCACCAAAAACTGGTACTTGATAAATATACCATGTTTTAGATATAGAGAAGCTTGAGTCAAGATACATACGAGTAGTTCTTGCTCTACTGTAGTGCAATTCTATGTCTTTAATCTGTTTGACAAAATGTATTACTGAACTGATTTTCTTTTGCTAAATGCCAGCCTTCCTCTAACCACTTCTTGTTTCAACAGGAATTAGAGCTCCATCTTTCTTAAATTGTGCAAGAACCCCTTCAAATCCATGTTTTGTAGTAACCGAAATCCAATAACTATCCGCCTACATACTTCTATTCTGTTTCCTGCCACAGCTTCAACTTACACTTCTAGTGGATCCTGTTCCATCTCCAAGTCTCTCCCTTTTTGGTAGAACTGTTGAACAATACTTATGGAGGAAGGCGCCTTGCCTGGTTTTGTGTTTAATGCCATAAAACACATGTGAAACCTATTTATATCTTGTATCTTCAACAAGCTGCAATTTTTCTTTCCTTCAGGTAATCCATTTGGTCGATACCTGAAAATAAACAATGGCATTAAAACAATATAAACTTAAGTGGTAATTGTTTGTACATGGTTACATTTAATATTAACTTCAGCGTCTTCTGTTTTACTCTTTCTCAGTTTGATCGATCTGAAATTTTCTTCCTTCATTCACATGTAGGTGATTCTTTCACAACTCCTTCCCTTATTTCTGTTGGTATAGTTCAACACAGTGTTAATACTACTTGTTAGTTAACAAACTTTTTAGTATTAAGCAGTAATAGATGCAGACCATACTGCTTATCAGTATGACTCTAATAAATGTTGTGAACTTGCAAGATCGTGTGACAGAGTAAAGCCTTTGTGGAGATGGCCATTTTTGTCACCAACATAATTGATGGCTTGCTGATTTTGTGACTAAGGCAAATGTTTAAATGCAAATTTAACATGCTTCTGGCTGTTTTTGTGTCTACAGAATATCACAATTGGATGCCCTGCACTATTTGCTCTTAAAATCTGTCATTATATAATATTGTAAAACAGTGGAGTTGGCCATCTGCGTAGACAGGTTACAAATATATAGTTTTATGTTGAATATTGCTCGTACCAAAGTCTGTTTGTGATAAAAAGCTGTATGGAGTGAGAGATTCTGATGTAAAATTATATTAAGACCTGTGGATTAAATGCATTTACAAACAAAAATTGAGAAGCATTTTATGTTAAAAGCTAAAAATATATTCAACATACACATTTAAAAAAATCTTATATACTATTACGTAAAGCAATGGGAAACTATGGCCATAATTTTTCCCAAGGGCATGCAGCTTGACTGTATGGATAAATGATGATGGCGTCCTCTTGGGTAAAATATTCCGGAGGTAAAATAGTCCCCCATTCGGATCTCTGGGTGGGGACTACTCAGGAGGACGTCATTATCAGGAGAAAGGAAACTGGCATTCTACGGATCGGAGTGTGGAATGTCAGATCGCTTAATCAGGCAGGTAGGTTAGAAAATTTAAAATGGGAAATGGATAGGTTAAAAATGGATATAGTGGGAATTAGTGAAGTTCGGTGGCAGGAGGAACAAGACTATGATCAGTTGAATACAGGGTTATAAATACAAAATCAAATAGGGGTAATGCAGGAGTAGGTTTAATAATGAATAAAACAATAGGAATGCAGGTAAGCTACTACAAACAGCACAGCAAACGCATTGTTGTGGCCAAGATAGACACAAAGCCCATGCCTACGGCAGTAGTAAAAGTCTATATGCCAAATAGCTGTGCAAATGACAAAGAAATGTATGAAATGTATGTTGAAATAAAAGAAATTATTCAGATAGTGAAGGGAGATGAAAATTTAATAGCCATGGGTGACTGGAATTCGGTAGTAGGAAATGGGAGAGAAGGAAACGTTGTAGGTGAATATGGATTGGGGGTAAGAAGTTAAAGAGGAAGCCGCCTGATGGAATTTTGCACAGAGCACAACTTAATCATAGCTAACACTTGGTTCAAGAATCATAAAAGAAGGTGGTATACATGGAAGAAGTCTGGAGATAACGACAGGTTTCAGATAGATTATATAATGGTAAGACAGAAATTTAGGAACCAGGTTTTAAATTGTAAGACATTTCCAGGAGCAGATGTGGACTCTGACCACAATCTATTGCTTATGAACTATAGATTAAAACTGATTAAACTGCAAAAAGGTGGGAATTTAACGAGATGAGACCTGGATAAACTGACTAAACCACAGGTTGTACAGAGTTTCAGGGAGAGCATAAGGGAACAATTGACAGTAATGGGGGAAAGAAATACAGTAGAAGAAGAATGGGTAACTTTGAGGAATGAAGTAGTGAAGGTAGCAGAGGATCATGTACGTAAAAAGATGAGGGCCAATAGAAATCCCTGGGTAACAGAAGAAATATTGAATTTAATTGACGAAAGGAGAAAATATAAAACTGCAGTAAATGAAGCAGGCAAAAAGGAATACAAACATCTCAAAAATGAGATCCACAGGACGTGCAAAATGGCTAAGCAGGGATGGCTAGAGGACAAATGTAAGGTTGTAGAGGCTTATCTCACTAGAGGTAAGATAGATACTGCCTACAGGAAAATTAAAGAGACCTTTGGAGAAAAGAGAACCACTTGTATGAATATCAAGAGCATTGATGGAAACCCAGTTCTAAGCAAAGAAGGGAAAGCAGAAAGGTGGAAGAAGTATATAGAGGGCCTATATAAGGGCGATGTACTGGAGGGCAATGTTGTAGAAATGGAAGAGGATGTAGATGAAGATGAAATGAGAGATATGATACTGCATGAAGAGTTTGATAGAGCACTGAAAGACCTAAGTCAAAACAAGGCCCCAGGAGTAGAAAACATTCCATTAGAACATCTGGCAGCCTTGGGAGCGCCAGTCCTGACAAAACTCTACCATCTGGTGAGCAAGGTGTATGAGACTGGCGAAATCCCCTCAAACTTCAAGAAGAATATAATAATTCCAATCCCAAAGAAAGCAGGTGTTGGCAGATGTGAAAATTACCGAACTATTAGTTTAATAAGTCACAGCTGCAAAATACTAACGCGCACTTCTTTACAGACGAATCGAAAAACTGGTAGAAGCCGACCTCGGGGAAGATCAGTTTGGATTCCGTAGAAATGTTGGGACACGTGAGGCAATTCTGACCGTAAGACTTATCTTAGAAGAAAGATTAAGGAAAGGCAAACCTACGTTTCTAGCATTTGTAGACTTAGAGAAAGCTTTTGACAATGTTCACTGGCATACTCTCTTTCAAATTCTTGAGGTGGCACTGGTGAAATACAGGGAGTGAAAGGATATTTACAATTTGTACAGAAACCAGATGGCAGTTATAAGAATCGAGGGGCATGAAAGGGAAGCAGTGGTTGGGAAGGGAGTGAGACAGGATTGTAGCCTTTCCCTGATGTTCAATCTGTATATTGAGCAAGCAGTAAAGGAAACAAAAGAAAAATTCAGAGTAGGTATTAAAATCCATGTAGAAGAAATAAAAACTTTGAGGTTCTCCAATGACATTGTAATTCTGTCAGAGACAGCAAAGGACTTGGAAGAGCAGTTGAACAGAATGGATAATGTCTTGAAAGGAGGGTATAAGATGAACATCTACAAAAGCAAAACGAGGATAATGGAATGTAGTCGAATTGCATCAGATGATGCTGAGGGAATTAGATTAGGAAATGAGACGCTTAAAGTAGTAAAGGAGTTTTGCTATTTGGGGAGCAAAATAACTGATGATGGTCGAAGTAGATGATATAAAATGTAGACTGGCAATGGCAAGGAAAGTGTTTCTGAAGAAGAGAAATTTGTTAACATCGAGTATAGGTTTAAGTGTCAGGAAGTCGTTTCTGAAAGTATTTGTATGAAGTGTAGCCATGTATTGAAGTGAAACATGGATGAAAATTAGTTTGAACAAGAAGAGAATAGAAGCTTTCGAAATGTGGTGCTATAGAAGAATGCTGAAGATTAGATGGGTAGATCACATAACGAATGAGGAGGTATTGAATAGAATTGGGGAGAAGAGAAGTCTGTGGCATAACTTGACTAGAATAAGGGATCTGTTGGTGGGACATTTTCTGAGGCATCAAGGGATCACAAATTTAGCATTGGAGGGCAGCGTGGAGGGTAAAAATCGTAGAGGAAGAAAAAGAGATGAATGCACTAAGCAGATTCAGAACAATGTAGGTTGCAGTAGATACTGGGAGATGAAGCAGCTTGCCCAGGATAGAGTAGCGTGGAGAGCTGCATCAAACCAGTCTCAGGACTGAAGATAACGACAACAACAACAACATGGTTCAGACACTGTCACTGTTTTTACGCATGGCCTAATTGTTTAACACTTATTCCACAGTTAATTTGAAGGTTTGTTGTTATTCTAACCAGCACAGGTTACTCATCAGAAACTCGGCCGTGGACTGACTGTCTCATAACCAAAAATCAGGCCGTTACATATCATCACAATACTCGGTACTGAAACTATGCATTGTTCGAAGTTGAATTTACAGAAATTACAATTAAAACTTAACTCATTAAATTAACTGAATACATCAAAAAATTGATTCTTTTTAACAGTTTCTTCTACTACAAGGTTTCGACCAAATTATTTGTTTAAATCATGAAACTAACAAATATAATTATGCAAACAATACTTTTGACAAAACTGTTAATTACTTTGGAATTAATGAAGGGCTGTTTTTGCTAACATGTTTCAGACTACAACCAAATAAATAGTTTAAGAATACTATCATTTAGTCTTCCAAATGTTAACAATTATTACAGAATTTATAGTTTTTTATATGTCAACAATAGAATTTAAGTTATGAAACAATCACTGATTTCACCCTATAACAAAATATACTAACTACCGATAGTCAAAATAAATTAGAAAATCTATGACTCACATAAAACTAAGCACAAAATCAGGTCTGGTGTTATGTTCTTTAAAACTAAGGGCCAATCTTTCTCTTTTATGAAAATGTAGATTATGTTCACGTATGCTAATGGTAAATAGTTAAAAGTAACGAAACGAATTTAAGGAGGCAGATGGCAAAACAAGAGGGGGAATTAAAATTATCCCAGCTTGCTTCGTCACAACCGGCATAAGATACATATTTTTTTAAACAAGAATGTACGGGGTTTCCATTAAAACTGACTGTGTGAATGAAAATTCTGTGGTATGCTGTGAAAATGTGTGTTTCATTTTCTTTCTTGCAGTCAGTTGTAACTACAGTACCAAGTCATGGTAAACCATTGGAGAGATTGTTTCTCACACATATATATTGTTTCTTGTTATATATAATTTCCAATAAAAATTGTAATCACAATATCATGCTGTTTTGTTTTCTTCCTTGGTTTGGTCTTAAAGAAAACAGGCAATGTGTGTGTGTATGATTTATTGACTTATGATTACAATACTACTACAGAATCAGAATAATCCAAAGTTTTGTAATATTAGCCGTTCACAGATGAAAACTGTGTGAAATGGTGTCATTGAAGCTACTGATGTCACAGATCCAGCAGATGGAGAAATCTCTCATGCCCCTTATATCCACGGTCCTAACAAAATTTAACCATCTATTTTAAGCAACTTCAGTTCCCACTGAAGGTTACATTTGCATTAACACCTAACAAGACTCAAGGTCAGAGAGAGAGGGGGGGTAAGAGAACAAAGGCAGTGGAGGAAATGGACATGGAGAGGGGGATGAGGTGATGGGGGGGGGGAGTTGACGGTGGTGATGCAAATGTGCCCCCCCCCCCCTTACACACACACACACACACACACACACACAGCAAAAACAGAGAAGCAGCAGGTGAAAGCTGCTGTGTGTGGACGGGTTACTCTGAAACTGAAATTGCAGATCTGAAGATGGTTCTTGAGGAACCGAAACTGACCATGTGAATAAACATTTTTGCAATCAAGATGAATTATAAGTAACATTGGACACACACTGATAAAAGATCTCAATGTAGTCTGAATAAAAAATGCAAAGCATGTTCTCTGATCAGGGACTTCTATCTCACTTCCTCCTCCTCTTCGAGAAGGTTCTCGGTGTGTATTATTTTGCCACATCTGGCACCAACCACATGCATAATCTTACATTTATTCAACTCACACAAACGGACAAACAATCCTGTGTGCAAATATGGAACTGGCATCAAAGTGTTCTGGAAGAGTTGTACTATGTTTTGGTTTTAGTTTTATGTGCGGCAACAAATTACTAAGACAACATGTGAACAGTTTACGAAAAATGCATTTCCTGACGATGTTACTGAATTTTTTATATATGGGATACTTTCTTATTACTGAAGTTAGGTGAACATGTTATGTGAACAAAATCTTAAGACTGCATCACATTTTTCCTCTACTCCAGACTGGAGCGCTGTCAGACTTTCCTAACATGAGATAATCTCAGTTAAAAAAGATGCACAATAGTCTGCTCAAGCTTCAGATACTAAATGGACGCCCATGTGGGTGTGTCATGAGAAATAGATTATTATGTTTGTTATGAATCATTTACTAATTTTTTCTGGTCATTTTGTTTCTAAATAACAAGAAATTAGATTATTCTGTGAGAAAATGTATCATAATAGGTGAATTGCTATTGGCAGAAAGAACAAAAGCAATACAAAACACAGTAGCCCATTATTGCAGCAGTATTTATTTTGTGTGATACGGACTGAATTCCTGAGAGATGAACTTAATTCGGGATTAGTTACTGGTAAGGCCTTCTTATTCAGTAAGCGAGGTGGCACGAAGGTTAGCACACAGGACTTACATTTGGAGGTCAGTGGTTCAAATCCCCATCTGGCCATCCAGATTTAGGTTTTCTGTGATATCCCTAAATAGTGTAGGACAAAAGCAGGATAGTTTCTTTGAAAATGGTATGTCTGATTTCATTCTCTATTTTTTCCTCATCTTAGGCTGTTTTCAATCTCTAATGACTTGGCAGTTGACAGGAGGTTAAACACTAATCATCCTTCCTTCCTTCCGCCTTGTTATTAAAATTTCAAAGCTTAACAGCTATATAATTTTATTATGTAGCTACCACTAATTTGTAAACTACGCACTCTAAATGTACAGCTAAATCTGCCTGGGCTCAATTTCTGTGTTGACTATGGAAAAACTCCCGTGACATCGCTTGTCACTATGAAATATGATTGAAGTGTCGTTCTCGCTGTAGTCACTTGATGGAATTATCATTTCATCCACTATTTCCCAAATGACTTGATTCTACCATGTAAATGTCTATTGTATGCCCGCTCATCAGGTGTTTCTGGTTTCTGGAATCGAGTCATTAACCAAGGTGCAATGCTGTAGCCATAACTCCTAAAAATAAAGCATTACACACTTCTGTTTTAGTATTGGCATACATCAGACTTTTTCCATATCCTAGCATCATGTACAGGCCTTGGTCAATAAGTGTTGATATTAGTAAACATGTCAATATAATCACATGTTGTCTGCTCATTGATATTAGGAATGCTCTTTTGGTTAATATATACATCTCCAAATACTGAATGTTTCACAACCGGTATGTGCATGCAATCGAGGATCCCCCACCACATGTGAAACTGATACCTTGATTGCCACTTAACTGTTTTTGTTTTTCCTATGTTTCTGGGAAATTGGATTCACAGAGGTGCTTTTTGAGTTACATGACACACTTGTCTGGTGTAACCTAGGTCTTCTCCTACACCGGTCTGAAAACATTGGTCTGCTAAGTAACTCATTTGGCTTAATTTGAAAGGATGTCTTTTATTCTTTCATGATTTTTGGGAAAGAAATGATTTGTAAGCCATTTTTTTTTTCTAAATCTGTATAAACATCTATAACTTCCTTCTTCAGTATTTCTTCGGTCTATTTATATCTCTTTTCGCCTTCTGAGCAACATAAATTGTGCCATTTTTACTTTAAAAATAAGAAGAAGAAGAAGAAGAAGAAGAAGAAGAAGAAGAAGCCTTTGCAACACTTGAATTCAGCAGCCATTACTCAGTTGAAAGTACGTTACAGAGCTTACTTCAAAACATGGAGAATGTTCTCTGCTTGTGAGACACTTCTCTAGTTTTATTCTTATGAAATCGGAGAATGCTCTTCATGTTGGGCACCTTCACCCACCCTTTACTCAAGCTGAAAGTATTCTCAAATGAATTATATTCTATGACTAGCTTTATTCATGTGAACTTATGTTTTTTGAAATTATGAAAACAAAGTATATTCTCCTTTTTATTTATGTGACCTAGTGACTGAAAGAAACAGCGTTCTTCTCATATACGTGCTCACATAACCACAGGTTGCCGTTCTTTGTTCACAGTCATAGTGCATTAAGTTAACCTGGCAAGATTCTTAAATATAACCAGGCATTCTATATATTTTACATTACATATACAGGATGTGTAAGGAGGAAAGGCACAAGTTATTTGGGTGATGTTATTAGTGATTCTGTACAAAAAACTTTATAGGCACATTTGCCCTATTCTGAATGCTTTCTGAGATAAAGCACATTTGATGTATGTTTTTATTTACTTTCTGTATTATTCAAACTCTCTCATTGTCTACAACAGACCACAGTGGTGTAGGCGAAGTTGTTGAATTTGATACAAGGCACTTGTGGTCTATCAAGTCGGGAAACTACTTCAAGACTACCTAAGCTACAGTGCATGCATATTGCACAAGATTTTCAGTATTCTCATGCTCTCTTTGTGCAAACTATTAGTTCTACAGAAAAAAATGAGTAGGACATTTTTTGTAGGATATATAATGTAGTTTTTGGTCTGCAAATTGTTTTTGCCAGAGGCTTTCAAGTGATTTAAGAAAAATGTACAAAAGTGAATTTAAATGTGTTCTGTCTCAGAAATCATTCGGAATAGGGCATATATGTGTATGAAGTTTTTTTGTTCAGAATCACTAATAAATCACCTATCAAAAAGCATGTACCTTTCCTCTGACTCACTCTGTATTACAGTAAGCATGTAATACAGGTACTACAGTTGTAAATAACAAAATATTATAGTATAGATAAAACAAACAAGTGCGCGCGCGCACACACACACACACACACACACACACAGTGCTCATAGTTCAGCTCCAGCCAAGAGGTGTCACGATTATGCAGGCAGTGAAATATTAAGCAGTCAAAACAATTTTTTTTTAATAAATTTTATCCGATGATGGGTTTGTTTTCTGTTAATTATTGCTTATTTCATGTGTTTGATTATTATATTGAATGAAGGGATGAATGTGGTATGTGAATATTTACGTTTCTGGTAACTAAATGTATGGTATTGTGGGAATTTGTATCGAACATGAGTGAGTCATATACATCAGTGGATATGTGTAATGTATAATTCACCAGTTTATGATATTGGGAAAACGAGAAATGTGCTTCAGTAATTATTATGTAAAGTGGGGATTTTTTGTTTGTTTGGTTTTCTGACATTTTTTTAAATGAATTACTTTTAAAGATATTAATGTTGTGTTTGGGATACCAAGGAATAGAACTGATAGCTGCTTGGCTATGATGAATCTTTGCCATACAGAAGTGAGGGCATTTTGCACACATTTTATGGAATAGGGGATTGCTTTGTGGAGTCTAGAAGCCATTTGGGGCTTAGACATCATGATGATTGAACACATTTACATGTAACTCTGAAAATACATTTTAATTTTGTAGAATTATGACTATAAAATGATCATCGAGTGGCATAAAGTACCAAAGGGCATATGACAGAATCGCTTGTAAATTTATTTTATTTTTTTTTTTTTTTTTTTTGACGAGACCAAGAACTGATTCTTCAAAGTGACTAATTTGTGGGACATTGAATGAACATTGTATTTCATACATAATCTATTTGTAATTCTTCAGGTAACAGGATAGATGAATACCATAAACTGGCTATTGAGCATGACTGTGATAGTATTAATGTCGAAATTGCTATTTCAGATTAGACTTGATTTGGCAGTTAGTTAATTACATGTTGCACAGATCTGTGCATTTATCAAAATGATGTGGAATGAGTCAGTTTAGACGGCATGTGTTATGGTGTTAAATGAGAATAATATATCCACCTTTACCCTCTTAGGCCAGTGAAAAAGTTTGTGGTAACTGAAAATGTAGTTACCTAGTTTTAAGTTTGAAACATGCCACTGTGCACACTTTGGTTTATATTTACTGATGGGATGTGAAAGCTACCAGTTCCGGACATTGGCAAGGCGTGACAGTGACTGAGCATATCCACCTGCTCTGGAGGCACGCTTATACTTCAGCATCATGGCTTAGCAGTGCCTTGGAAGTCTGACTGGAGGAGGCTGGCAGGAATGCTAATGACAGAACAGTTGAAGATCCAATTTAAGTACTGTCACCTCTGATTAGGGAAACATTCCACGTGGGAAAATTATATCTAAAAACAAAGATGATGTAACTTACCAAATGAAAGCATTGGTATGTTGATAGACGCACAAACACACACACAAAATTCAAGCTTTTGCAACCCACGGTTGCTTCATCAGGAAAGAGGGAAGGAGAGGGAAAGACGAAAGGATGTGAGTTTTAAGGGAGAGGGTAAGGAGTCATTCCAATCCCAGGAGTGGACACCTTCTGGGTTATAGGACTGGAGTAGGTGGTGGTGGGACACAGGCAGACAGTGTTTGTTGGTAATGAGGATCACCCTGTGGCTAACATGCCTTGGTGCACGGCCAGCACATTTTGACACAGTGTTACACCATCCGGGTTATCTGGATACTTCCCACTAACACCAACCTATCAGAACTCCGGAGATGGGAACTTGTCCTTAAATATATCCTCTCTTCCCATTACCCACCAGGCTTCAGCCTCCGCTAATTTCAAGTTGCCGCTGCTCTTACCTCAGCTGTCATTCAACAACATCTTTGCCTCTGTACTTCCGCCTCGACGGACATATCTGCCCAAACTCTTTGCCTTTACATATGCCTTACCCTCTCCCTTAAAACCCACATCCTTTTGTCTTTCCCTCTCCTTCCCTCTTTCCTGATGAAGCAACCGTGGGTTGCAAAAGCTTGAATTTTGTGTGTGTGTTTGCGTTTGTTAGTGCCTCTATCAACATACCAACTCTTTCGTTTGGTAAGTTACACCATCTTTGTTTTTATATATACTTAGAACTATCCATTATGAAAGATCTGTTTACCACAAATTTCAATCAAGGTTAAGAGTTTTATGTCAGTACAGAGTAGTTATCGCAGAAGTACATTTATCATTTAGTAGCTGGCATAGATCGAAGATCTCGTTTTGGCACCCACATACCACAGCAGAGTGAAGAAGTCTGGCTGCATGGCTTCAGGACACTGTATAGTAGTACCAAGAGAGAAATAAACTTCAACAGCAGTGACCGGAAATTACTTTGAAGTAAAGCACACACACACATGTATCAGGATGACGGGCTGTGCATGACATCTAACAACACAGTCAACCATAACATTACCCCCCTTTTTTTTTGCAACTGTACCACATTTACTCAAGGATCATGGGTATGATCTAAGAAATCATAACTGGCTTAGTGAGCTATTTGTGGTTTCACCTTAATGTGGCTCGCATTGAGACATGCATGACGTAAGTAGAGGTGTCTTATATTACAATTATGGAGACAAGTAAGTAGTATTTAAGAGCCAATTTAGAATTGCTTCCAACAGAACTTGAGAAGGGGCTTGTAATATATAGTGCAAAAATTTGTATAAAGAAGCGTAGATTAGAGTACGTTCTCCTGAAACTGCTCTTATGCAGGATTTTTAGTGTGGGCAGACTGCGACCGCTGTGATAATGAAGGAAAATAAATCATATAACCAAGTAGTAGTAGTGAATAAATCTTGGGAGAAAAGCAATTAATGAATGGTTTTTGTTGGAAGGTAGTGCATAACATTCCAAGAAGTATAGGTAGAAATTATAAAAGGAGTTAGGAAACATAGGTTCGAGAAATTGGGTAGAGTTGGTAGGTTATGGGGAAACTTTATCTTTTGCAGGCGTAAAGATAAGGGTTAAGGCTGTGCCATGCTGTTAAAGGTTTAAGATAGGGTGTAGCTAGGTGTTGGAGAGTAAAGGGCAGGTGGCCCCATGGAAGAGATGGCGTATGCGTGCATCAGGTGAATCCATAGAAGGAATGACCTGAACCATTTCTGTATATAAATGAGTGAGTAGAGGGACACCAGCATCGAAGAGATGAAAATGTATTTACACAGTAACTGCCCATAGAATAAGGTGTTAGCTCAGCTGTTACAGAGATAGGAAGCTGTACAGTGATGGTTAGTTACACTGTTGAAGTGTTTTCCAAAATAGATACTAATAGACTTACCTGGACACACAGACACAAAATTTTGATTTACTACAAAAACAGATTTGAAGGTGTAGAGAGTGTTGTAAATTAAAATTTTGGCATTTTTCTGTCTCAGTAAATTTGAAAAACTTTTAAGCTCAAAGTAAATTGGTTACATTGGAGTAGACATAATATAGTCCCAATTAAACAGTTTACCTATTGCTCATTTTCTTCTCAATAGAAAAGAATGATCAGTTGGATCTTCACAAATAATGAAATGAAGTATGCTCAATGTTACTCTATACTTTGCCTTACCAAACTGAATTACATGATGGAGATTCACTTTCAAAGATAAGATTGGATTCTGTCTTAAGTGAATCTAAACACTGGAAATAATGGAAATGGATATAAACAGAAACATATTATTATGTAAAGAATAATTTGGCCATGCAATGTTATAAGTGATTAAAAAATTGGGTTACACTATATCTTGTGCCTCAGTGGAGGGATCTGTGATGTAACATGGGAATCTTCGGAATAACATATTCCACCTTTACACTCGTAGGGTCATGAAATATGTTCACAGTAACAGAAAGCATAATTTACGTAATTTTAAATGTGAAACAGTCCACTTTTTGTGCTTTGGTGTAACATACATACAGATGGGGTGCAAAAGCTGCAAGTTCTGGACATCAGAAAGGTGCAATGGCAATTGCATGTCTTCATCTGCTCTCGTGCTGCAGCTTGGCAGTGCCTTGGAAATCTCGGAGAAAAGAAGACTGTCAAAAATGAAAATGACAGAACACTTGAATATCAGGTTTGAGAACCGTCACTTCTGATTCAGCGATCTATCTACGAGCATTTCACACACTTGTTATGACTTACTGAGAACCATTTATTACAAAGTATCTGTTCACCAAAAATAGTAATCAAGGTTAAGATTTTGTTGTCAACACAGAGAAGTTGATGAAGTGCATTTATCCTTTAGTAGCTTACATTGATCAAAGATCTCTTTTTAGCACCCGCACATCACAACAAGGTGAAGGAGTCAACAGCATAGCTTCATGGCACTGCATAGCAGGACCACAGAAACAATCAACTTTAAAAACAGCGATTGGGAATTATTTAAGAGGTAAAGCAAACGCAAATGCATTAGAGTGACAGATTGTTGCGTGGAGTATAACGACACAACCAACTGCAACATTACACTCCAGTATAAATAATTAGTATCAACATCAATGAACACATTATTTTTTTGGTCCTACTCATGCAATTACAAGTGTGTGTGTGTGTGTGTGTGTGTGTGTGTGTGTGTATGTGTGTGTGTGTGTGTGTGTGTGTGTGTTTGTAAGTAACATTTTGTTGCTGAACTCCTGTCTGGACCACTGGCAGCTTTAATAATGGATAATCAGGGTCATTTTTCCCTCTAGTTAATTTGTATCCATGAAATAATAACATATCAAAATTTTTGTACTGTGACTTCTCTCATTTAACAGCTAGTGAAACTAGAAAGTGGAAAACATTTGATGCATCTTGTAGATGTGTTTATAGCAGATAGTTTCTCTACAGCTTCTCTAACTGAGGAACATTTTTCATTTTCTAACAGGACAGACATAGGCTGCAGAAGAAGAAGTCACCGAAAGGTGAGCGCAACATTTTCCTGTAGTTGAAACTAATACCACTGCAGTGTCACAAATTATTTGCAGAACTCTGAACTTACTAATTTCTGACAGTGTACTAAGATTACTTGTGATATTTTTACATTTAGATTAAGCCCCAGGTTTTTCACCCATGTTACCATTTTTTGTGACTGCAGCATTTATATCTTCAAGTCTGGCACACAGGCTGTTGATGCTAATCATCATCATGTTTTGTGTTTTTTTAATGTTTTACATTACCTTTTAACTGCTTGATAGCACTAAATAAAAATTTTAATGAAGGACTCTATTGTCCAGAGTTTGCTTGATGATTGCTTTCTGACGTAAGCTTAATTATATGCTCTTCTGAGGATGGCAAATTAGCTTGCCGAAACTAGTCAAGAAGTTAATTTAATAAAAATTTGTGTAGCTATCAACTAGTTATCTCTATAAAACCAGTTGGTTGACAGCCTTGACTAAAGTATGTGTCGTATATATTTAAAATGTATAAACCTTATAATACAGATAATTTGAATAGTAGTGGTCAAGTTGTAAGATGCTGAATTCAGTGAGACAGTGGGTTGCATGACCAAGTTTTTAAATATGCATGCAGAGCAGGCTTCAGAGTCTTTTGATCCTCATCTCTTAGTCAGTCTTGGTAAGATTAGTGCAGTCAGAGAGCTGTATGGCTTAAATGTTATTCAAGACTTATAAATCATGCAATGTGCACCAGTTTGGGACATAGAAATATTTTGGAATGCTTGAGTGCTAGTGTGCATAGACTCGTAGTTGGGCTAACAGTGATTGTATATTTTAACTGCAGTCAATTTATTACTTTATAAAGACTTGTATACATGAGCTGAACTTTGATAATTTCTTGCAGTTTTACTGATTTGATGCCCAATTTCATGCCTTTAGTTCACTTTGGGTACTGCCTATGAATGCTCTGCTTGCACTGCAAAATTAATCATTGTGGTTTCTTATATCTATATTGTGTTCAGTGACAACCCAATGGAGACCACACACACACACACACACACACACACACACACACACACACACACACACATATATATATATATATATATATATATATATATATATATATATATATATGTCTGTGTATGTGCGGATGGATATGTGTGTGTGTGTGCGAGTGTACACCTGTCCTTTTTTTTCCCCTAAGGGAAGTCTTTCCGCTCCCGGGATTGGAATGACTCCTTACCCTCTCCCTTAAAACCCACACCCTTTCATTTTTCCCTCTCCTTCCTTCCTTCCTGACGAAGCAACTGCCAGTTGTAATTTTGTGTGTGTGTTTGTGTGTTTTGTTCATGTGCCTGTCTGCCGGCGCTTTCCCGCTTGGTAAGTCTTGGAATCTTTATTTTTAATATATTTTTCCCATGTGGAAGTTTCTTTCTGTTATATATATATATATATATATATATATAAACGTAATTGTTGGGTTCAAATTAATGACGATGTAAATAAAACAGAAAGAAACTTCCACATGGGAAAAATATATTAAAAATAAAGATTTGTTCATGTGCCTGTCTGCCGGCGCTTTCCCGCTTGGTAAGTCTTGGAATCTTTATTTTTAATATATTTATATATATATATATATATATATATATATATATATATATATATATATACGTGGGTGTGATTTGAATAGTCAAAGATTAATCCTTTGTTTTTACCCCACGTTATTATCCTACAGAATTGTATTCTATGTTGTTTTTTTTCTTTCGTTTTAGTACCCACAATCCAGTTATTGATTTGTTTAACTATTCCACTATTTTATCACCACTAAATTAAATTATCTATACTTCTATCAGGGCTTAAAGCTGCAATGCGTGACAGAACCCCTTTTGATCAGATGTGCCATATTCCCATCTAAGATTGTGTGCTTGCCCACTGGTGTTTAGTTAGCAGTGAATTGATGCTAGTGTCCTCGGAGTCTTTTGCTGCGGCATGACTGGATAAAATCATCTTGGTTTTCAAGCCGCACCCATTCCAATAAAATTTTCAAGCTTTCGATGGCTAGCTCCACCATTGTCGCCAGGAGTAAAACTGGCACTATTTCCTCTTCATACCTATGATTATGGCCAATGGTACCAATCAGCGAGGGCCAAAACGACTTGTACATGGAAGGCGAGTTGGCCAGCTCATAAAGCTCCAGTCCATCACAGGACAGATGACGTCAAGTGATGCGAGAGACCGGCACCACATTTGAAACTGCCGCTTCTGGCTCTACAAGTGCTAAGCATCTGCTGTTGCTTCCTTTCAACATCCAGAGCCTGCCCCCACGCACTACTTCGTGTATAGCCCTGGTCTCTGTTGAAACTGTTGCAGTTCATTCTGATCTCAGCCACCTCTTTTATAACTGAGTCTCAGTATGTTGACACATGAACCAAGACTCTTGTGTTCTGAAACTGTATTTTGTGTCTGTTTTCAAGGCAATGCTCAGCTATGGCTGACTTTGCTTAATATGTCTCTTGTGCTCAGTACAATGCTCCGCAACTGTGCGGATTATCTGGCCTATGTAGATGCTGCTGCTCTCGCAAGGGACACCATACACGCAGGGTATGCGTCGTTTTGGCCCTCTGACCGGTGCCAGTGGCTGTGATCATAGGTATATAAGTGAGAAATAGTAGCAGTCTCAGTAGTCAGTAGTTCATCCTGACGATGATTTGGGAGCTAGCCATCGAAAGTTCAAGAATTTTATTGGAATTGATGCAGCTTGAAAATTGAAGATTTTATTCATGAATTTATGGTGACTGGTGATTTAGTTCTTGTTGTTACCAAGCCTCACTCAGGTTGCAATTGTTTGGTCTCATCCAGGATAAAAAATGCTATCAGTGAAGCAGCTTTAGGTTGCCTCAGTCAAAGGAGAGGATTGTATTTAAAATTTATTCTAAGATTTACTTCAGGATTGGGCATCCCTATAAATGTTACCAGGCCTTAGTAACACAATTTGTGTGTGTGCTCTGAGGTTTACATACTGCAGCAGCAGCAGCAACGCAATTGTCATATGTAGGAGCAAATTTTGGTGTGACAGCAGGCACCAGTCTGCATCTCCGTGTTGCAGTGTATCCATGCCACTGTGTGCACACACCATGTGTGTCAGCCCTGTGGCAACTCGGCGCCACCGTATCTCAGTGCCACAGTATTTCAGTGCCATAGCATCTCTATGCCATAGTCATCCCAACACGGTGCATCTGTGCTGCAGTCTCCATAGCATATTCATGCAGCAGTCTGAGGACTATGGCATTTCCACACCTCAGCTTCTCTGTGCCACAATCTCAGTGCCATAGCACTTCTGTGCCACAGTCTCCACAGTGCTTCTATGTAGCAGTCTCATACTGCAGTACCTGAGTACCAACCAATTCCTCCGTCACAGTGTCCCTGCACCATAGCACACTTGCATCTGCTTTGCAGACTCTGAACCACAGTGTCTCAATGTTGCTGCTGCCCCACACCACATGGCATTAATGCTGCAGTATCTTGTCACCACTGTCTCCGCCAGGCTGCTGTGGTCAAGGGCACTATGCCTAAATGCCACCACTAATTCCACAATGCAGCACCACCGCACTGCTGCAAGCCCTACTTCGCACTGTGTCAACACTCTTGGTCAGTGAGGTTGGTTTTGGTTAGGTTTGTGTGACCAGAGACCACTTGGACTTGTGTTATTCAGGACTTAGAAGTATTTCAATGTGCTGTGCAAGTACAGTTGATTTAGTACGGAGGCAGGATGTGAGCATCCAGGTTTGTCAGGAGGTTTCTTAAAATGAAGACGGTGACCAAATTGGACAGTGACAATTGGGATTTATTGTCTCCAGACCTTATCGTTAAGGGATACAAGTGATGTATTCTATGATGTCAGGAGGCTGCCACAGCCAGACTGAGGGCATGATGTGCTAAGAGAAGAACTATAGAATGCATCTGATTCGGAGGAGAGCTGGTAGGCAAGAGAGGGACCCTGTGGCACAGGTTCTCTCTCACTCACTTGCTTTGTGTCTCTCATGTGACCGTTCCTGGCCCTCCAATTGGCTGGCAGAAGGGCACCAGAGCTCCACATGACATACACTCACTGTTCTGCTTTTCCTTTGCTCCGTAGGTCATGTGTTACCTATTACTTACTGTTTACACTGGGGTGATAGCACATAGCACATAGCACAAACTGGATTGGAGTTTCTGTCGATACTCTGTCGATAAACATTTGGTACCAATCTGACTGACATCTAGAGATTGGAGTGTAAGCTCAGAGGGGAGGTGGACTGTCACCCTTTCTGGGGCAAAATGCATGAAATCACAGTGCACAAAATACAAAATAGCATGGTGGAGCTCAACAGCCTTCAGCTAGTGCTAGTGAAATGAATAAAAACACACTGCCATCTGACCACAGTAGCGGTGAGTGCAGTTTGCTCATAGCTATTATTTTCAGAACATCCTTTTACTACTTCCTTTTTTCTAACAGTGTGAAGGTACCGTGAACAGTTGACTCGTGTGTGAGATGATTCATATGCTAATATCATGTAAACCAGTGTGAACCTCAGTGGTGCTTCCCATGCTTTGCTACTAAGACACTGTCTTTAAACTAGCAAAGAAATGTATAATGCATTCTGTCTACAAGTGGTTTATGTCCTGTACCTCAGCTCTCACATGTGTAGTTTCATAAGAATCTCCTCACATTATTTGAACTACCTGTCAGGCCCCATTTTCTGTTGTACAGGTTTGGTGGTCTTGGTACGGCAAAAGGGTATTGTGTGACGAACTCACCTCTGATGCTTATGGTTTCAGATGTAGCACAGTAGCCTATGATAATTCAATGGAAACTTTTTAAAAATTTTGCATCTCACTCAGATATACATTTGGCAAAATGTGTTGTACTTTGTACTAGTTTCCTACCCATGGTCAGAGATTGAACTGAAATTATTGTTTTCGTGAATGTACATAGCTGTGTTCGAATATGTGGTGTTCACAGGCACGCATGATGGAGAACAGTTAGCCTCATACTGAGTTAGCTGACCAAAGTTCGCTCTCTAGTGTTGTCATACAATCACTTTGTGGCAGTAGCATGGTTGCTCATGAACTGACCTCTGTATTTGTTTCAGCCATGTGCATTCTTGGGCAGTATTGTGCACTGTCGCAAAGAAAGGATGTGTTCCATGTAGTGGGGTGTTGTTGCACCTTAGGTTTGGGTGCTAGGATGTAGTTGTTGGTTGCAAAGTGTTCTCTACCGTTGCATAATTTGTCCAGCAATAATATGGGATACAGTGAGTTGCTTCACGGTCATTTAGTTTTCAGGCCCTGCTAACATTCAGTAGTTTAAGGTGGGGCTTATACAGCATGATGTACCAGGTCCTAGGGCAGGCTTGCTTTGATCAAAGGATACAACAGCAGAAAGACACAGTAGAGAGGCATAGGGCAAGTTTCATCCCTGCAACTACATGGTCCCTAGTTGTGTGTGGATAAAAATAAATGCTTTCTACAAGGAGGTCAACCAATGATGACTGAAGCATCAAAGCATGGTCTGAAGTATCTGGTGTGTGGATTTCATGCTACTGCTATAAAGTTGCAGAACTTTTCCAGTAATCTAGGAGAGGAATTGTGGATGCTGCTTGAGGGTAGGCTTGTCAGTAAGGAGTTCTGCAATGATCATTCAATATGTTGCACACACTGTTTGAGTAGCATGAATTTCTGAATGAAGGGTATGATGACACAGCAATAGGCAGTTTGCAGCTGTGGCATACTGCATGTCCAATCAATGCTCTGGCATGTGCGACGCTAGGTTTTGCGCCTTGCTAACCTGAGAGGCTGTGCCGCTCTACTATGAGAAAAATATATATGAATGCATAAATGTCAGAAAATGCTACACTGTCTTGGGATATCAGAAATTATACTGGCTGATGGTAATACTTGAAAGTTGATTATCGAATTCACAGTCACGATTGTGCATATAAGAGCCCAATCAAGCTCCCATAAAACTCCAGAAAGCAGTGATTAACGACATGTGTGATATCAGTAAAGTGTACAGGGATTCATTCTGGATATTCAGTGTTTACAAAGCTGCTATCTGGATTCATTTATATGTCTTCCTATCAGAAGTGGGTCAGCCACAGTCTTGGGTGTTTAACAGGAGAACGGTGGGTAAACAACATACCTGTTCTTCTCTTAAACAACAAATCAGATGAGAATTACAGGGTGATATTCAATTGTAAGTTTGATTTTGGAGTTTGTACAAAGTGCAAATGCTGACAGATTTTAGATACAGTCACAAATTTTATTTATAAAATTCGTATAGTGTCAGCATCTCAATGCAAGGTCAAGGAGTTCTCTTCTTCCCCCGTAACAGGCTGGACACAGAAATGCATATCCTAGCCTAATCTTGTAAACATACAAGCCTCCACTAATTAGTCCTGCTATGGATGATAGGCAAAGTATTCCAAGCTTGCAGCGTTGCTGACTGCTTACGGTCAAAGAAGTGTTGACAAAGTTGTCAAGGTTGCTATGTAGCCAGAAGTTTGGCCGAAATCAGTTTGTATTCCATGAACAAGCCAAGGGGATAATCCACATTTTGAAAAGATGTTCATTACTCGGGTTGTTTGTGTTTTTATTAGATTTCCTCATAGTGGTTAATTACCAGGTTGAAATAAAATCTGGAGTCAAGAGAATGAATAAAACTCAGTTGTACCATTATGCCATTGGGCACCCAAGTAAGCAATGCCTATTACCATCAAATAAATTTCTATGAACAGCATAACACTATAGCCACAGTCAGCACTGAATAATCTAAAAACAGAAGGTAGAGAGATTTATTTAGTGGGCAGGTAGTACCACTGAACATTATGTTAACATAGGCAAATATCTAGGAAGACACCAACACTGTTTTTGAAAGTTCTTATAACCTGTTATACACTCATTGATCTTCATTGTAGAATCTAGAACAGCCTTCCCCAATTGGGTCAATACCAAAAAAATCAGTCCGTTGAACTGATAGTATTATGCAAAGATTTCTTCACTGAGTACACTGTGTGATTTGGGAAGGGGATGGGCCAGACAGTGGTGTGCACTATCTGGCATACTCTGGTTGGGATTCCCACATGGCGGGCATACGTTCGAGTAATGGTGGCGGTCTGCTGAGCCAGACCACCATGTTAAAAGTTGTCATTCTGTACAACATAACAGCACAATGTCACTTCACTAACATGGTAGAATTTTCATTTTGTAGCTCTGCTCTTGGTTCATGTTGGGTGACATCAAAAGGTTTTACAGGGTATATCACCGTGCAAGGCATTGCACCAATCATATTTTCACTAAACGCTGTACTCCTCAGCACCATTGAAGACAGAACTTACCTTGATGAAGAGCACTTGCCATGAAAGGCAAAGGTCCCAATTTGAGTCTTGGTCAGGCACACAGTTTTAATCTGTCAGGAAGTTTCAGAACTTACCTTAGTCGATTTCTTTAATTCACAAAAGCAGGTATCTAGTATGTCAAAAAGTGCCACTTACTGGCTGTGTAAAGAACTGGCCAATACTAAATTGTTCATTATGCACTGTTCATTACTTATAAACAGGTCAAAGTTGCTTGTTTCTTTTCAATTAGTGTTTCATAATCTGTTTCCTAACTGGTTCAGATGAGTGCAGTTGTTCTATTTGATTCAGTCTAAATGGTAATTTTTTGGATAGCTGTTCTGTCCCTTTCTAATTGTTACAAACATGCGTGCCTGTTCATTTGTGTTAGGCGAAAATGAAATGGGCAGTCCCAATAGTGCAATTCCACCTCCCCAGCAATCTGGTATTGCTCAGTAGAGTTTTCCCCTAACTATATAATGCACTTTCTGAAAGCAAGTAATCAACTCTGTTGTAAGATGGCTACATTACATCAGTTTATGGATGAAAGACATGAAGATTTATGTCTTGCTACAATAATTTTGTGAACAATGAACACTTCAATAGCTTACCACACAATTAAAATCAGTCTCTTGCATGTTCCTAACCACTGCAAGAGAGGAACGAACTCCAGTAAAGCCTTTGGTGGTGGTCAACACACAGTTTTCATGTATAGGTGAGTGAAACTTTAACACAATATGCATGTCCTTTTGTAGAGTTCATCTTCAGTAAGCTCTTGAGAGGCACGTTATTACAGGTTCAATCAGCTATCTTTTCTTAAGGTTGTACAATAATCAGTACTGCAGAGTTTCAGAGTTATTCTTTGTGTCACACTATAATCAGTCAACATATAATCTTGATCTGTAGTAGTGCAGGTAGGTCTTTGAAAACCTGTCTTTCGCTTTGCACAAAATTTTACTAAGTGCAACACAAATTGCTCAGTACTCGGCACAGTGCATTAGTGTGCTCCTTATTCCAATCCAGTGTATTTTTACTGTTTTCCTTCAAGTCCTGTTAGTGTAATTCTGGTAAAACCTTCACATCTTTTCCTCGACTGAACTCTGTCAGTATAATGAAACTCTGATAACCCTTGCTGTTTGACTGTCCATTGCTTAAACAGTTATCTCTATTCCCCATTTACATTACCCATTACCACAGCTTTGGTTACTAACACGTATCACTATCGTTTGTTTTATGGCACTGTGCACTTACTGTAGGGCAGCTGCTTCCTACTGAGCACAATCACAGAATGAAGCAGCAGTTAACTTCAACTGAAAACAACTCTATCTTCCCAACACTCTCCTTCTGCATATACAAAATGCCACATTCAAAATGTTTAACTGAATCAGAAAAACAAAGTAACAATCTCAGAACCTTTACTCTTCCTGCTTAGAGATAATTCGCTTTCAACACCACCACAAATCTGACAAGGTAAATATCTACTCTATACACCAAACAAAATGAGTCCTTTGATCTCAGGGCATAAGAATGCTTGTTTCTTAAAGTATATCCCTGGAATGCTAGCAAAAACTTCTCTTTTTTTCTCTCACATTCTTCAGCGTCCTCACTTTGCTGTGAAGTACTTGCAGGATGACTTCACCGTGCCTTAGGGGGTGACACAGCTGGAACATTGTATGGCTTTAACCAATCGAAAAAATGTACATCACAGTGCGCTCAGACAGTTGGATTGCTGCATTCGCAGGAGAAGTTACCTATATAATAGGACAGAGGCCCTCATACTGAAGTGTGAATTTCTTAGGTTTCCTTTTCTTAACCACAGAATTTTGGAACAAAAACAAAGAACTCCGGATTTGTACTGAGGAGGCATAGTTCCTTTTTTGCTGTGTTGCAACTGAGTATGTTTGGACTTGCTTGGTTTAACCTGTTTCCAGATGCCCTCAGCGGGACAGTTTCACTTCGGCCACATCAATGCCATGTGGCAACTTGTCGATTTCAAACAGAGTTCATAGGTTTTCCATAAACTTCCTCATAGGGTGCATACCAGTTTGATTCATGTATACGACTACTGTATACTGAAGCTAAATACGCAAAATATCAGTCCGAATTGTAATGCGATATATTTGCATAACAGGAAAGTATTTCAACCATTGTCCTGTGAACATGTTTGAGACAACCTTTAGCTTTGGGATGAAAAGGTGTAGTGTGCCATTTTTTGGTCTGTAGGAATTTGCATATTTGCATGAACAAAGCAGAAATAAAATCGGCTCCTTGATCAGTCAAAATAACATCCAGACTTCCATATGAGAGAACTAAATAATCAACAAAAGCACATCTGACAATTTCTGCAGTCATGTCAGCAAGAGGTACCAGAATTAGATACCTGGAGAAGATGAGGATGATAGACAGGATATATTTGTTATCCTGTGTGTTTTGTGGAAAGGGGCCACAATATCAAAGGCAACATTTTGGAATGGTCTAGTGACTTCTAGGAAGGTATGTAAAGGGATTTTGGTCCTTGGTGGTGGTGCCCTCTGAGCACAAGGCAGACCATTCTGTATATATTTCTGAATGTTGGTCTGTTTACCTCTCCACCTGAAATGAGAAGCTACCTTACTATTTGTGCCATGTTGCCCATTAAGGTACACCTGAAAACTGTCATTAGATTGCACCATGATAAGCTGTTGGGGCTCTTAAAGTATTAATACTCTGTTACCCAGTGGGGTCTTGCAGTATAAGATACCGTCCTCTGTGACAAAGAGTGGAAAGCATACCAGTGACATTCTACATCTCTTTTCAGTGCTTCTTTAAGTTTTTCTATCAAAATATCATATGTGGAATAAACTTGACTTCCTGGCTTAGAGCATTAACATTCTGATGTAAACGACCTGGCTTTTGACTTACATCATAGTCATATTCTGAAAGTTTCAATGCCAAGCGAGTTAAGCAACTGCTGGGACCTTTAGGTCCAATGTCCACACAAGGGCAGTGTGATCAGTGACCTTAGTAAATTTTCATCTGTACAAATAGCATTTGAAATAGTTTATTCAGAAACAAGGGCTAACAACTCCTTTTCAGTTCATTTGCACAGAAGCATAATCTTTGGTTGTTTCCTTACCATCACACTTATGACTAAGGACAGCTCCAGTAGCATGGTCCGAAATTATAATTGAAACAATAGAGGGCTTCTCAAAATCTGGATAAATCAGCAAAGGCAGACTTGTCAAAACATCCTTAATTTGTCTTGTAGCTATCTCACACTCTTCTGCCCATGTGAAGACAGAACCTTACTTCAGTAAATTTGTCTGTGCTTCAGTGACCATGGCATAATTCTTCATGAAATTATGGTAATAGTTAGCAAGACCATAAAAAGATTGCAACTTTTTAACATTAATAGGAACTGGAAAATTCTCAATTGCTTGTATTAGTCTTGGGTCTTGCTTAACCCCTTCTGCATGGATGACATGTTCGAGGTACTGAAGCTGCGAATTTAACTTCATAAATAAGTAAACCAGAGAAATATGCATCTGTGCGCAAGTAGTCCTTGCACAAGGACAGCATCAACAATATCTTAGCATCAGTATTAGTAAAGCTAGCAGAACGACGTTATAAATATGTCTATGTCACATTAAAGTTATAGAATGCTAAGCTGAAAACTGAATATAGGCATATTTATGTCATGTGTATGAAATGAATGTCCAAGAACGTGTCAAGAGACCAAATGTAGAAAACCACCTATGTCATATGATACACAGAATATACAGAACCCAAGGTAATGTTCAGGATGAACAACATCTATGCATCAGTGAGAAAGTAGCCCTTGCAGGACAGCCTCAACAAAATTTAAGTTTTTGTGTAAGTATGCTGTCAAAATGACAATATAAATACACATATATATGTCATGTCAAAGTATAAAATGCTGAGGTGCAAACTGTAGGTGGGCATACTTATGTTATACACCTAAAATGAATGTCCAAGACGTGTCAAAAAACGGAATATAGGAAACTACCTGTATCATAACATGGGCAGAGTATGGAACCCTCCACAAGAAACTATTCAAGGTGAACAACATTCACTTGTAAATACATCCATATATTGTGTACTGCCATAAAACAAATATCAAACAAAGATAACTATCTAACTCGGGTAAATTTCAGGTACTATTAATATACATCCATGTAACATACAATGATGAGACAAAACATAATGACCACCTGCTTAATAGCTTGTTTGTCCAGCTTTGGAACAAAATGCAGCACTGATTCTGCATATCAGGGATGATAGTTTTTTGGTAGGTTTGTGGCATTAGATGTCTATGCACAGATCATTTAATTCATGTAAATAACAAGCCGCTGGCTCCAAGACATGAAGAGTTATACAGCTGAAAGATGACATCACTGTTAGGGAAGACATAAAGCATGAAGGAATGCAGTTGGTTTGCAGCTTTACAGCTGTCAGCGTGTCTCCAATTACTACCACAGATCCCACACAAGCACAGAATAATGTCTTCCACAGCATAATACTGCTCCCACCAGACTGCGTCCGTGGCACGCTGCATGTTTCGAGCCATCATTCACCTTGATGATGGTATTTGTGGAGATGACAATCGACGTAGTGAACAAAACTGTGATTCACTTGAAGAGCTGACATGTTTCCATTGATCAGTGGTTGAGTCCTGATGCTCCCATGCCCACTGTAATCGTAATTGACAATATCATTGGGTCAACATGTGAACATGTAGGGGTGTCCTGCAGTGGAGCTCCACGTTCAACAATTTACGATGAACTGTGTGCTCTGAAACACTTGTGCATGCACAAGCATTCTGCTGTTTTGGCAGAGATGCCACAGATCACCATCTGTCCCACTTTACAGAGCAGACAAACCTCTGAGCCCCACGTTCTGTGAAGAGTCTCGGACATCCAGCCATTTAGCACCTAATGGTAGTTTCTCTGTTCTTCTCTACATGAGCACAACAGTAGCACATGAACATTCGACCAGCTTTGCTGTTTGTGAGTTACTCACTCACAGGCTCTGTGTAATAATCTGCTCTTTGTCAGAGTCACTTATCTCAATGGATTTCCCCATTTGCAGCCCATGTCTTCGCTAGGGTGATCCCCGGTCCATGTCTGCTCACTAATATAATTTTGTTACAGCATCAAATGCCTGCAATGCCACCAGGTGGCATCCAACATTGCAGTGGGCAGTGGTCATAATGTGTTATCAGTGTACATTATTTGTAGATCATATTATACATTATCAGCAATATCATACGTATCCAATGTTAATCAAAGAATTAGGTACCAATGAAAAATCGTATTGTACCTATTAATATGTAAGTAATCCCCTAATCCTATCCAGACAAAGCAGTCAACAACGAAAACACAAGATCACAAAAATATGTATGACCTATCCACACACCCTATATCGAATACAGCCAAATATTGCCAGGGTATGTGAAGATAATACTTACGTCAAAAACAAACCATGGAATACCTGTATGGAACCAATGTACACTACTAGGTAATGTCGCAAAAAGGTACAACTATGGAAGTCAACAGCTTACACCAATCTCTGCACAACTTGTGGAACCAGTGGCAGCAAATGTCACTGGCAATAAGGCTGCAAGTTCAACTAGGGGATAGACCGAAAAATGTTAAGGTGGCCACCCTGTACTAAATATACCCATTAGAAGGCACACCCAGACCATCTACATCATACCACACAGAAAGAGTGTAACTAGTGTGCCAAGATGCAGCACAACATAAAGGATACCTCAACAATATTAATCCATGAAGTAACAAAGAATATTTGAATGGTAAACCACTTGAAAAGTTAATCATATGTGGTGGACACACAAATCAAATACCAAATTCTCCCCAACAGTATAAGTGTAACTCACTAATGGGTTCAATCTACACGAAGTGGATGATAAAAACAGAATACATAAAAATAAATAAATATGACCCCTTTAAAATTTGTTCACAAAGATGGCATTGCACTGCTGAGATGGAGATTGGAGCTGCTTACATACCATTTACTTCTTCATGGATTTCAGATGCAGTACAAGTCCTCGGACATTTCCTCTGTACGTATATGAACTGATCTTCCATGTATTATGGTGCTCAAGGTCTTCCAGAAAGCAAAACATTTTAACTGGCACAAGTTTGTGGGAAATGCTGCAATGTATACACCACTGTAGATTGTGCTACACCAACTTTTATTGTTATTGTTGTACTGGAATAGCCTTACTGATGCATAGCTACAATTACAGAATGTTTTTCAATTATACTCTCCTGTTTCGTCCCAGTGTAATGTGAGATGAACCTATTCAATTATACAAACACGCTACTAGATGCACGCAATGTACTGCAAACAAATTCAAATTGATTGCTACACAGACAGCTGAAGTAATTAGGCCTATTCAAATAGATCCATCTTAGGTAAAGGCACATCACTGTTGTGGATACTCATCAACACCTTTCTGTATGGACAACCAGTCATATACACAACAGAGGCACTTAGTTTTTACATGTTTTAAGGTTCTTTTTATTTTTCAGTAATTAAAACATGACTGGTTTCAGGCTCTTAACATGTCTGTCATCAGGAGATCTACTGAAAATATAAAACATACTCATTTAAACCCACATTTAACCCCGGAGCTAAGTTCATTGCAGAAATTAAGGTGGCTCTCAAAGAATAGATGCATTATTTAAGCAGTTTCTTAAAAACACTTTGATATTGATGAATCTGAAAATGCCCACTTTCAGGGGTGTGATGAAGCTCCATATGTCACAGGCTTCTTTAAGGCCAATTATCAATTCTACTAATGCCCTAGATTACTTATGGGCTAAGGAATTGTAAAGTTTCCCCAGTAAGCATGCCATTAAGAATGGGGAGGAGTTAATTACATACCTCAAACATGTGACTGACTGTAACCAGTAATACAAATCTTACAAGTCTGGACTTAGTAGGCATGTATATGAATATCCCCATTAAAGTAATGATTCCTATTATTGAATCCAACATATAACTGTACTTAGTCTATATTCACAAAAAATTAATGAATTCCTTCGTTCGCTCAGAATTGTTCTAGACCAAAACTACTTTGCCTTCAGAGACACCATATACGGACAAACTGATGGTTTAGACATTGGACCCCCATTGCCAGTATAACAGCTAACATTAATCACACTGAACATCAGTTTTTTTCAACCCACCCACAATACCTTCAAAGAGTAGTATGTTACAAAAGATGCATCAATGACATCATACTTTTGTATAATGGGAGTGATGCCCAGCTGCAACTTTTTCAACATGATTCAGTGTACAACGGAATACCACTTTGGCTTTACACTCCCATTTTTGTAATTGAAAATTACATTACATGACAGTAAAGCTCACTTTTTTTATTACAATTGGTACCAGTCTATCCTATCATCTACTAGTAAAGATACAGGGTGTTTCAAAAATGACTGGTATATTTGAAACGGCAATACAAACTAAACGAGCAGCGATAGAAATACACCGTTTGTTGCAATATGCTTGGGACAACAGTACATTTTCAGGCAGACAAACTTTCGATAGTACAGTAGTTACAATTGTCTACAACAGATGGTGCTGCAGTCTGGGAAACTCTATAGTACGATATTTTCCACATATCCACCATGCGTAGCAATAATATGGCGTAGTCTCTGAATGAAATTACCCGAAACCTTTGACAACATGTCTGTCGGAATGGCTTCACATGCATATGAGATGTACTGCTTCAGCTGTTCAATTGTTTCTGGATTCTGGCGGCACACCTGGTCTTTCAAGTGTCCCCACAGAAAGAAGTCACAGGGGTTCATGTCTGGCGAATAGGGAGGCCAATCCACGCCGCCTCCTGTATGTTTCGAATAGCCCAAAGCAATCACACGATCATCGAAATATTCATTCAGGAAATTAAAGATGTCGGCCGTGCGATGTGGCCGGGCACCATCTTGCATAAACCACGAGGTGTTTGCAGTGTCGTCTAAGACAGTTTGTACCGCCACAAATTCACGAAGAATGTCCAGATAGCGTGATGCAGTAATCGTTTCGGATCTGGAAAATGGGCCAATGATTCCTTTGGAAGAAATGGCGGCCCAGACCAGTACTTTTTGAGGATGCAGGGACGATGGGACTGCAACATGGGGCTTTTCGGTTCCCCATATGCGCCAGTTCTGTTTATTGACGAAGCCGTCCAGGTAAAAATAAGCTTCGTCAGTAAACCAAATGTTGCCCACTTGCATATCGCCATCATCAATCCTGTGCAGTATATTGTTAGCAAATGTCTCTCATGCAGCAGTGGTAGCGGCGCTGAGGGGTTGCCGCGTTTGAATTTTGTATGGATAGAGGTGTAAACTCTGGCGCATGAGATGATACATGGACGTTGGCGTCATTTGGACCGCAGCTGCAACACGGCGAACGGAAACCCGAGGCCACTGTTGGATCACCTGCTGCACTAGCTGCGTGTTGCCCTCTGTGGTTGCCGTATGCTGTCGCCCTACCTTTCCAGCATGTTCATCCGTCACGTTCCCAGTCCGTTGAAATTTTTCAAACAGATCCTTTATTGTATCGCTTTTCGGTCCTTTGGTTACATTAAACCTCCGTTGAAAACTTTGTCTTGTTGCAACAACACTGTGTTGTAGGCGGTGGAATTCCAACACCAGAAAAATCCTCTGTTCTAAGGAATAAACTATGTTGTTCACAGCACACTTGCACGTTGTGAATAGCACACGCTTACAGCAGAAAGACGACATACAGAATGGCGCACGCACAGACTGCATTGTCTTCTGTATCTTTCACATCACTTGCAGTGCCATCTGTTGTTGAAAATTGTAACTACTGTAATTTCGAAAGTTTGTCCGCCTGAAAATGTACTGTTGTCCCAAGCATATTGCAACAAACGGTGTATTTCTATCACTGCTCGTTTAGTTTTTATTGCCGTTTCAAATATACCGGTCATTTCTGAAACACCCTGTAACTCTGAAAAAAATTTTTGCAGAATTACATACATGGGTGTTATATCAATAGGACCAGCAAGTGGCTTAGAAAAGAGCAGATTATACCCACCTTTTATACCTCCCATAAGGTCAGACATCTACTGAAGCACCATGAAACCAGAGAAGACAATCACTACACACAGTCGGGCGTCTATCACATCCATTGTAGTGTGTGTCCTTACACCTACATAGGCCAAACTGCCCGCTCCTTTAGAATATTGTTCAGAGAGTATCAGGACCTTATCAGTTCTAAATTTGCCCTCACTAACCATCTGAAGGGTCGTAATCATTCCACTTCAGATATAAACATGAATCGCAGCATTCTACATATTCAACGTAAGGGCCCTATTTTAAATATTTTAGAAGAAATAGAAATTATCCACAGCATTAACTATGATCTGCTGTGCATTTTGAATGAGCAAACTTTGTTTAAGCATGCATTCTTGCTAATAACTTTTCTTTTTTGAAGCAGCATCCATCCTCCTTTCCTTCTCCTTCTGGTTTCTGATTATTGTATGTTACACATGTATACTTTTTAACTGCACCAGTGTTTTCGCCATTGCTTTGGTGGCCCTTAATTAGGCTTAGCCACTATACAGCAGATACCCATCTCCTATAGTGAGAACTGCATGGTCCACCCAGTTTATTTTACATAGCTGTAATATGTCCTCTTTTACTAGACGTTTGTATACTATCAATTTTTTATCCTGGTGACCACAATGCATTATAGTGTGTCATTATTTGTGTACTCACTAAATTAAAATTTGCCTGTCTTTCATGATTACAAAATTGTCTGAGGTCTTATCTCATATAAGCCTCATTGAACCGTCGGCTTTTAGTTAGCAGGTTTTGAATTGCCCCTACTTTTAATGTGTCCCTTTAGTGCTATTGCTGCTAGCTATTAATTGGTATAGTAGTTCAATAGTGAGCTGCTTTTTAATAGGAGTGGCACAGGTGTATGTTCTTTTAACACGTGACTTTGGCATGTTATTCCACGTTGCTATATGTATCCCCCAAATTAAAAACTTGCATGGCACTCATGGAAAGGGAGAAATTTTCATTCTGTTTTACGGTTTATACATAAATTTCATGTCACTGGCTCCCAGTTAGTTTTACTACAGTTCTGTACTGTCCGTGTTCAGTACGTTCCCTTACCATTAATAATATACTTTTAATGCTTTTTGTGTAACTTTCTATGTAATGTTTCTTACTTTTGTATGTAAATCACTAATTCAAATTGTGAATGGCTGCACTAATTGGCACCACATTATTCTTCCCATCAGCAGATGGCAGTACTTTTGCCACTCTGGTTTACCAGTTTGCTTCCCCCTTCGTGTACGCAACTCTGCGCTCTGCACTCACTGGTGTAACACGGCTTCCTGTACTCATCCACTGTGGTGCTCAGGGCCACAGCACGAAGTGTAAGTGTTCTGGTGTTCATTGTGTACTTCTTTATCCAGGAAGTCATCCGTAGTATTGTCTGGATTCACTTTACCATTGCCTTACATTTTACTGCACCTAGCCCGAACACCGTTTTTTGAAACTTTTTTTAATTTTTATTATTATTATTATTTTTTAAACTATTTTCAGCTCCGGTCTCATGTTTATTTTCAGAATAACGCCTGATGATGGGCATGTAAAAGCTCAAAACTGGTCTGTTTTAACCACTGAAAAATAAAAGGAACTTTACAATGGAATTGGTGTTTTCAACCTCTGCTATGTTTATTTGTTTTGTTATCAGAATGGGACAAAATCCCTGTTTTAACCACAAATCCATATTTGTGATTTAGGTTGTCAAAAACTTTTGGCCTGTAGTGCAGCTCCTCAGTTGCCCATTGGCCTCATGAGGCAGAGTGCACCCCGTATTAGCCCTTCCATCAAGGAAAAAAAAATCCTTGGCAGTACTGGGATTTGAACCTGGGTCCCCCTCATTGCAGTCAGCCAAGCTGGTTTGCATGGCTTTTTGATAACTGTGTACATCACTTTGTTTCACTAGGTACTTCGAACAAAGGTGGTACAGCTCGAAATATCTTACACATTAACAAACATAGAAATGTTGGAAAATTTTGAACCCTCTTACTTTCTTGCATACAATTCCTTGTAGCTTTGATCTGCCATTTATGAAGTTAAGATCTGAAAGTTGAAAAAAATCCTTACATGAGCTTTAAATGTATGATAATTATAGATAATGCTTATATTTATTATTATGTAGTCTAATTTTAATGGATGGTCCAAAGAATTAGAATCTACGGCACGCGCACACACACACACACACACACACACACACAAAGATTGAATTACCAAAAAATTTTGGAGCCAGTGGCTCCTTCTTCTGGCAGAAGAGTTGAAAGGGAAGGAAGAGGGATGAAAGAAAAGAACTGGAATGGTTTACAGAAGAGAGTAGTTCAGAAAAGTCAACCTAGACATAGGGTCAGGGGAGACTTACTGGACAGAATGACAAGGAAAGACATTGTTGGGGAATACACTTGTCTGCTGCAGTTACCAACAGTCTGTCTTTCCTTCTAATCCCGTCCTGTAACTCTCCCCTGACCCATGGTTCTGGCTGACTTTTCTGAACTGTACCCCATACCGTAAGCCTCTCCAGTCCTTTTCTTCACCCCTCTTCCTTCCCTTTCACCTCTTCTGCCAGTAGGAGGAACCACGGACTGTGAAAGCTTGTAATAGGTAAACTGTTTTGTGTGTGTGTTCAGCTGAAAGTGCTGCCAGTGAATTTAAAAAAATATATATATTAACAGGTAGTTCTAGGCAAACATTGTCAATGTTAACAAGATTATGCCTTAACAAACATGGTCCAGAGCTATACATCTGAAATTAAAATGTATGTTCTGTACTAAAAAATTTGGAAGCCACTTCAAAAATGTAGGAAACACTATTGGAAAAATTATTTCCTGGTTTTTAATAGGCTTTGTCAGTTAAATAAAGTGAGCATTTTGTTAATGTAATTGTATGTAATTAGCATCTTAAAATATAAATAAAGTTCAGCAACTGGATTTCATGTTGTATTACTGAATTTCACACGTCAGGTAGTCTTATTTACCTTTTCTCCATTTGCATGTATCATCTCGTACCAATGAAAGCTTTTCTGTATGTATTCCACTTTTTCTGTAATTATGTAGTATGAATATTGAAGAAGGCCCAACATTTTATGTTTCTGTCTGAAAAATTTCCAATAGCTGTTCAAAGGAATACAGTCATAGCTACAAATTTAAATATCAGTTATTGCTGTAATTCAATAAGTATTATCAAATGTTGACCATGCCTTCGTAGTAAGTGCTATACATTGGTAATGACTAGAAAAGCAATTGCACCACAATGACTTTTTGGACATCCATGTTTTTCCTAAGTATGTAGAATCTTGTCATTAAAATGGATTCCCGAGTCAGTCAAGTTATTTTCAGTCAGCTGAATAATGTAATTCTGGTATGCTGTATTTATGAACAAGGCTACATAGAAAGGCTATGATTAAAATATAAGCCAAAGAGCACTGGGTCATCATGGCAGGAGAAGTGATCAAGAAAAGTTGCCACTGTTGTGTGCTTACCATTTAACCCTGTATTTTTATTACCTGATTGTTTTCTGTGTAAGAGATCCTACATCATGATCATGTGGCTTTATTTATAAGAAATACATGGAACTTGGTGTAGTAGGACTGCCATTGTTGTTTGTTGTTGTTGTCTTCAGTCCTGAGACTGGTTTGATGTAGCTCTCCATGCTACTCTATCCTGTGCAAGCTGCTTCATCTCCCAGTACCTACTACAACCTACATCCTTCTGAATCTGCTTAGTGTACTCATCTCTCGGTCTCCCTCTACGATTTTTACCCTCCACACTGCCCTCCAATGCTAAATTTGTGATCCCTTGATGCCTCAAAACATGTCCTACCAACCGATCCCTTCTTCTAGTCAAGTTGTGCCACAAACTTCTCTTCTCCCCAATCCTATTCAATACCTCCTCATTAGTTACGTGATCTATCCACCTTATCTTCAGTATTCTTCTGTAGCACCACATTTCGAAAGCTTCTATTCTCTTCTTGTCCAAACTATTTATCGTCCATATTTCACTTCCATACATGGCTACACTCCAAACAAATATTTTCAGAAATGACTTCCTGACACTTAAATCTATATTCGATGTTAACAAATTTCTCTTCTTCAGAAATGCTTTCCTTGCCATTGCCAGTCTACATTTTATATCCTCTCTACTTCGACCATCATCAGTTATTTTACTTCCTAAATAGCAAAACTCCTTTACTACTTTAAGTGTCTCATTTCCTAATCTAATTCCCTCAGCATCACCCGATTTAATTTGACTACATTCCATTACCCTCGTTTTGCTTTTGTTGATGTTCATCTTATATCCTCCTTTCAAGACACTGTCCATTCCGTTCAACTGCTCTTCCAAGTCCTTTGCCGTCTCTGACAGAATTACAATGTCATCGGCGAACCTCAAAGTTTTCACTTCGTCTCCATGAATTTTGATACCTACTCCAAATTTTTCTTTTGTTTCCTTTACTGCTTGCTCAATATACAGATTGAATAACATCGGGGAGAGGCTACAACCCTGTCTCACTCCTTTCCCAACCACTGCTTCCCTTTCATGCCCCTCGACTCTTATGACTGCCATCTGGTTTCTGTACAAATTGTAAATAGCCTTTCGCTCCCTGTATTTTACCCCTGCCACCTTTAGAATTTGAAAAAGAGTATTCCAGTCAACATTGTCAAAAGCTTTCTCTAAGTCTACAAATGCTAGAAACGTAGGTTTGCCTTTTCTTAATCTTTCTTCTAAGATAAGTCGTAAGGTCAGTATTGCCTCACGTGTTCCAACATTTCGACGGAATCCAAACTGATCCTCCCCGAGGTCTGCATCTACCAGTTTTTCCATTCGTCTGTAAAGAATTCGCGTTAGTATTTTGCAGCTGTGACTTATTAAACTGATAGTTCGGTAATTTTCACATCTGTCAGCACCTGCTTTCTTTGGGATTGGAATTATTATATTCTTCTTGAAGTCTGAAGGTATTTCGCCTGTCTCGTACATCTTGCTCACCAGCTGGTAGAGTTTTATCATGACTGGCTCTCCCAAGGCCGTCAGTAGTTCTAATGGAATGTTGTCTACTCCGGGGGCCTTGTTTTGACTCAGGTCTTTCAGTGCTCTGTCAAACTCTTCACGCAGTATCGTATCTCCCATTTCGTCTTCATCTACATCCTCTTCCATTTCCATAATATTGTCCTCAAGTACATCACCCTTGTATAAACCTTCTATATACTCCTTCCACCTTTCTGCCTTCCCTTCTTTGCTTAGAACTGGGTTGCCATCTGAGCTCTTGATATTCATACACGTGGTTCTCTTCTCTCCAAAGATCTCTTTAATTTTCCTGTAGGCAGTATCTATCTTACCCCTTGTGAGATAAACTTCTACATCCTTACATTTGTCCTCTAGCCATCCCTGTTTAGCCATTTTGCACTTCATGTCGATCTCATTTTTGAGACGTTTGTATTCCTTTTTGCCTGCTTCATTTACTGCATTTTTATATTTTCTCCTTTCATCAATTAAATTCAATATTTCTTCTGTTACCCAACGATTTCTAGCAGCCCTCGTCTTTTTACCTACTTTATCCTCTGCTACCTTCACTACTTCATCCCTCAGAGCTACCCATTCTTCTTCTACTGTATTTCTTTCCCCTATTCCTGTCAATTGTTCCCTTATGCTCTCCCTGAAACTCTGTACAACCTCTGGTTCTTTCAGTTTATCCAGGTCCCATCTCCTTAATTTCCCACATTTTTGCAGTTTCTTCAGTTTTAATCTACAGGTCATAACCAATAGATTGTGATCAGAGTCCACATCTGCCCCTGGAAATGTCTTACAACTTAAAACCTGGTTCCTAAATCTCTGTCTTACCATTATATAATCTATCTGATACCTTTTAGTATCTCCAGGGTTCTTCCACGTATACAACCTTCTTTCATGATTCTTAAACCAAGTGTTACCTATGATTAAGTTGTGCTCTGTACAAAATTCTACTAGGCGGCTTCCTCTTTCATTTCTTAGCCCCAATCCATATTCACCTACTATGTTTCCTTCTCTCCCTTTTCCTACTCTCGAATTCCAGTCACCCATTACTATTAAATTTTCGTCTCCCTTCACTATCTGAATAATTTCTTTTATTTCATTGTACATTTCTTCAATTTCTTCGTCATCTGCAGCGCTAGTTGGCATATAAACTTGTACTACTGTAGTAGGTGTGGGCTTCATATCTATCTTGGCCACAATAATGCGTTCACTATGCTGTTTGTAGTAGCTTACCCGCATTCCTATTTTCCTATTCATTATTAAACATACTCCTGCATTACCCCTATTTGATTTTGTGTTTATAACCCTGTAGTCACCTGACCAGAAGTCTTGTTCCTCCTGCCACCGAACTTCACTAATTCCCACTATATCTAACTTTAACCTATCCATTTCCCTTTTTAAATTTTCTAACCTACCTGCCCGATTAAGGGATCTGACATTCCACGCTCCGATCTGTAGAACACCAGCTTTCTTTCTCCTGATAACGACATCCTCCTGAGTAGTCCCCGCCCGGAGATCCGAATGGGGGACTATTTTACCTCCGGAATATTTTACCCAAGAGGATGCCATCATCATTTAATCATACAGTAAAGCTGCATGTCCTTGGGAAAAATTATGGCTGTAGTTTCCCCTTGCTTTCAGCCGTTCGCAGTACCAGCACAGCAAGGCCGTTTTGGTTAATGTTGCAAGGCCAGATCAGTCAATCATCCAGACTGTTGCCCCTGCAACTACTGAAAAGGCTGCTGCCCCTCTTCAGGAACCACACGTTTGTCTGGCCTCTCAACAGATACCCCTCCGTTGTGGTTGCACCTACGGTACGGCCATCTGTATCGCTGAGGCACGCAAGCCTCCCCACCAACGGCAAGGTCCATGGTTCATGGGGGGGGGAGGACTGCCATAATTAATTTTATGAATACCACTATAGACTGTATGTCCCTAAGGAATGTTGCATTGTGTCAACATTCAAATACCATATGTAACAGGGAAATGCTTCTTGAATAAAACATCCACGTAGTGGGCAAGCAGTAAAGCCCCAAACAGGTGATTTCAACCTCCTAGCCAATAGCTATGACTCCGTCTGGCTTAACAGTGTAGAGTGAAGAAACCTTTTTCATGCACACTATGTCACAGTGCAACCTTACAGAGTATATAACACTAGAAAAACCAAGGACAAATCAGTAAATTTTATGCAAGAATTGAAGCAGGCAATTTGAAATTAGACAGCAGATCAGTTTTTGAAATTGATTTAAAATCATTTTATTGTCTCCATTTCAGCAAACAGCTCACTCTGCCCTCCCATTAATGCTTTAAGGATTTTATTTTTTGTGCTTAAGTGAATAATTGGTTTGCATTCTATTTTTTTTTTTTTTTTAATCCACCAGCAATAAATTTTGCAACAGTTTCTTTGGCAGCTATTTCAACTCCGGTATTCACTTTTTCCAGCACCTCCCCCCCCCCCCCCCCCCCAAGTTGAGTAGTGTGTTCAAGACTAGCATTTTGGCCAGCTCCACATGGAAAATCAACCACAACAGGGCCGCCCTGCAAATAAAAGTATAGAAATTAAATTACTAACACATCACTTACATATGCACAAATGGTGTCACTATTACTGTAGTGGTGTTAGTGACTAAAATAAATAAAAAACACTTTCACTGGAGCTTAATTAGAAATAGTCATGCTTTTTGTTTGTGTGTTTGTTTAGTCTGGTCATTGTAAAAATACGCAAGCTATACTTCACATAAAATTGGTGAGGGCTGTCTTTCACTATGGTCACTTGTGTCTGAAGTGATAGAAAGTCTTGAAAGTAAGACATCCCATTTAAATCTACTACATTTTAACACCAGGGCAGGAACAGTTTGTTATACAGTCCACTTCCTTGCATGTTTGTTTCAGCACCAAAGCCTTGTTAACTCTTTTAATATGAATGTCATTGCACTTTCTTGTGTTGTAAGTATGTAGATCAGAGTTGGATTGGAAATTGTCAATATTTCTTTTTACATTAATTATGCTTTTTTGTATATAGAGGCACGGTAGGGCAGAATATTTAGCTGCTGAAATAATTGCTTTGAAGGAGTTAGCCTTGAACTGTTGGTAATTATTCTAACAGCTCGTTTTTGTAGAGTGAAGATGGTTTTGAGATTTTTATTACTATGACCCCAGAAGGTGAGGGCATAGGCAATAGCAGAACATAGGCCTATATAAGCAAAGTAAACAGTTCTTCTATATTCCCTTCTACATACAATGCTAATAACACATAATGCAAAGCAAGCAGAGCTTAACTTGCGAGGGAAATACAGGATGTGCTATTTCCAGTCTAAATTTTCGTCTATATGTACACCTAAGAATTATGTAATAGCAACTCTCACAATTTCTTTATTTTATTCTGAGATCCAGATCAGGGTGTGACTTTGTTTCCCTGTAATGGATATAATTAGTTTTAGAGATATTTAGGGTTAATTTGTTCATTTCAAAGCAATTTTGCAGATATTCTAAGGCTCTGGTTGCAGATGTTGGCAATACCCGGTTTATGTCAGTTACTACAATGTTTGTGTCATCCGCAAACAGGGTTATGTGAGTACCATTTACTGGAATCTTGATATTATTTACGTAAAGAAGAAATAGGAGAGGTCCTAGAACAGTCCCCTGCGGTACCCCTATTGGCACAGTCTGAATATCCAATCTGTAAACAATAGTTTGGTTTTTACTGTTTGTTGTTGCAATTTCTACATCCTGTTTCCTATTATGGAGATATGACTGAAACCACTTTTTTGCCACTCCTCGTATACCGACATATTCTAATTTGTCTTGCAGTACATCATGTTGGACAGTATCAAATGCCTTTGATAAGTCCAAGTTTATTCCTATTGTACTGTTGTTCCTATCCATCCCTGTTACAATATTTTCAGTGGATTGGGTGATGGCTGACTCTGTACTCATTCCTTTGCGAAAGCCATGTTGGTTTACAGACAATAGACAGATTTTCTAATTTTTTCTATTGTAAACCTTTAGAAGCTGTTCATCTAAATTGTCTGGTCTCATGCATATTGCCACTATAATCTTATTGATACCTCTGGCGTCGAGAACTAATCTTGCAGAACCGTTTCGTTTGCTTACTGGTGTTATGGGACTACAATAGTGTGAAAATGAAGGTTGTATAATTCCCCATTTAATTGTATGATTGATATCTTCCCTTACTGCATCTTGTGTTGCCCATGGAATAGCATATAACATTTTATGTAATGTTTCGTCTGGATGAACTTCGAATCTATATTCATAGTCTTTGATTACTCCTGGCCCCCTACTGAAAACATTTGCATACTTAAATATCAAGGTAGAAAGTTCTTGTCATTGCATATCATTTAGTATCTGTGATTCACTTAGTTTCTGCTCTACCATTTTGCAACTAACCTCAGTGTTTGCTTCTTGTTCAGTATCAAACTTGTTTGGGAAATATACAGTTGGAAAGGAATATTGTCCTATTACATTTGACTCTGGTTTGTTTTTGTTACTTTCATCAGTTGTTTTGACTAAATCAATAGAAAAAATCTGATCCTTTACATGCAAATGGCATTTACCATTACCTATGTCAATATGTGCTTTGTGCGTTCTAAATGTGTCCATGGCACTAAGAGAATTAACTTTAAACTTGTCAATTATAAGAAAATTGAACTTGACTGTAAAATGTTAAATTTGTAATGGAATAAATGCCTGATGTTCAACTAATTTAGTCTTACTACCTCTACACCTTGCAGTTTTGGACAGGAAATATTGAAACATTGCCTCTCTTCTTCAATTAACAGAAAAATGCATTTGACATTAGGTTGTTAGTTGAACCTGTATCTAAAATTAACTGTGTGTCAATATTAAATATTTTCACCTCAATGATATCTTGTATTTGTTCTTACCGGATTTTATCTACTGCATCTGATTCGTGTTGATACAAATCATCCTTGATGTCACTTTGTCAAATATTATAAAACAGGTTTGTAGTTTTGCTTCGCCCCCACTCCTAGAGAGGTCAATTGCCTGTGGTTTAACCACGACAGGTTGGTGTTTTCCGACGGCGTAGTGTGACGTAATTCATTATCTGGAGTAATTTCAGTTAGTTGCATGGTGTGGTTGCCGTACTCGTTACCTCCGGGCATGTAACTTTGTTGTGCGTACCATCTTTGTTGTGTATTGGGATGACGTTTTATTGACTGATTTACAGAACCTTTATTTGTTGTTGTGCTGATTCTCTGTTGCTCTATTGGCTCTTTCCTCATAGATTAAGTCGATAGAGTTAAGGACTGACAGAAAATAGCCAGTGTCGTCCTCTGGCGTTGTGACTAATTTTTCTCTAATGTGCGATGGTAAACGACTTTTCAAAATCACGTCTACCTGTGATATTGGGTTCGTCTAGTAGCGTGTCTTGTTCAGGTATTTTTCAAAGTATCCACGTAGAGTACAGTATTTGCCATTCAATGGAGTGGGGTTGAAAACCTCGCGTCTGTCTTCCTTGCGCTGCCTCAGACCAGTATTTGTCGAGGAAAGCTCGTTCAAAATCGATGTAAGTACTGCGACGTTCGGCCACTTTAGTTGCTCATAAAAGAACGTCACCTTATGTATTTGTGGATAAATACCGATAGGTTTTGGTTTATTCACTGTAGCCTTTGTACGATTTACGTGTATATAGATCCGGTAAGCTATTTTCTTCTAAAAGATTGTGGATCGTATTTTCTTCATGCTTTACTTGCTTTTTCATATAATTCAATTTTTAGTCGATTTCAGTGCGAAAATTTTTGGCTATGTCAAAGAACTTCTTTGAGATGGTGTCTTGCAAATCCTTGAATACTTTTTTTTGTTCTTGTATCATTGTATTTAGATCTTGTGTAACAGTGTTTTGTTGCTGTGTTACCATATTCATATCTCGCTGTATATTACTGAAATTTTTATTGATACTATGCAATGTCGTGTTTATGTTAGATAATAACTATCATAGCAGTGCATCAGTTGTACTACTGTGATTGCTGTCAGCTGTACTTGCCAAATTAACGTTTGTGTTGTGACCAAGCGGTGTTCCTAAAGGCCCGTCCACACGCAACGATCTGTCCGCGCAAATGTCTGCGCACATCACATCTGCGCAGACAAGTTGGAGCGTGTGGACAGGAAATCGCCGCAAATCTGGCACCAAACAGCTTTTTGCTCAGTATTTGTACGCACATGACATTAAAATGGCTGATACTTGTCAGTGTTCTCGAAAGTTTGTAAGTGAATTCATTGAAATGTATAGAAACCACCCATGTTTGTGGAAGATTAAAAGTAAAGAATATAGTGACGGAGACAAAAAGACAGGAGCATACAATGCTCTAATTGAAAAATTGCGGGCAGTTGACGCCTCGGCAAGCAGAGAAACAGTAAAAAAAAAAAAAAAAAATAATCGTTGGGAGCTCTGTCTAGAATTCTGAGTGGAGTTTTGTATCCTGTAACAAAAGTTTGTAACAGGTTGCTTCTACACAGTAGCGAACTGAAAATACCTACTCAGAAACAAAGTAAACCATAGCTCATTGGCCATGTAGGTATATAATCTCTAATAATATCGGCCTACTGTGTTTCAAACACGTCTACAACACCAAAAATATTATCTGTAACTTGGCAGACTTAATTTACTTGACTTGCCTTCATGAACTCATCCTTCAGGACAGCGTAAATAGCTTCACATGTGTTGGGTATTATTTCACTCAACGCTTGTTTCGATATTGCAGTTGAAAATTCCGAATCCTTGTAGCTCCTTCCTGTTGCTAGGAATCTTAATGTTACCGCCAACCGCTCATGAGGAGAAATTGCCCTTCTCATACAAGTATTTTTCCTCATAATATGAGGGGTTAATTATAAGTTTCGACATCCATCCGCAAATTATTTCGCCAGTAAATTTACGTGCGAAAACTGCTTTCGCTTTAGCAGCCACTGTCTACACCACTTTTACCGATTTCTCTGTTTCCTGCAGTTGGTCTGAATGTTTTTTGCAACACAAGTTGCGAACACAGACAACAACAGAACTTCCTCCATTTCTTTATTTCAAAGTAACTGAATTAAATTTTTGACGTTTACGGGGAGCGTAGTCGCTTGCCACTGATATTTCTTTTCTACACCGACAGATGGCGGGCGAGTAGTAGATTAGGGTTTGTATCATGTGAAAACACCACATTTGCAGCGATCTTTTGCATGTACAGACATCTGCGCCGATGTCTGCGCAGACAGATCGTTGCGTGTGGACCGGGCTTAACATGTTGCCAAAATTCAATTGGAATCGCCTTCCAGTGTTTCATTCACGAGCGGCATGTGGCTGTGGGAGATGCGTGACATTGTATCGTCAATTGTAAACATTGTGTCGTCAAGGTTATTCTGCTGTAAAGCGTCGCTATCATTTGTCACACTTTCGACACTCACCTCTGAACTGAACTGCCTTCTGCAGTAGGCATGCATGAGCATGGCGCCCGAACTTCAATTGTTCGATCACGCAATTCTACGCCATCTAGGCCGATTGCGTTTTCGCTATCGCTGTCAACAGTGGGCATATATTTTTCAGCCACGTTATATGAATATTCAAAAAATAAAATTTCACAAAAATGTTAAAAATTTCATATGACTTGACGATTGAAATTTACCCGATGTCAAGGCCTGTTTTATGTCTATTATGATGTGCAAACCATTGTATTGCAATTTTTTATGTTTTATCCTCAATGTATTCCTGTAATTTTTCGCAAATAATATTCAAAGAAGGGAGTAATGAGAAAAAGGGTTCTATCTACATCAAATGAGGCGCTACCAAGTGCAACCATGCAAGCAACTTGCATAGCCGTCCTACCTTTGCTACGCTGAACAAAATAGCTTACTATGGAAAATTTTACATAATCTGCATCCACTTCTTATTACTTTCCAAATTTTTTCCTCAATTTTTGCTTTACTGGCTCCCCATCATGATTAGTGTAAACAGAAAATACCGATAGTTACTTTTTATGGCTAATAATAATATCATAGAAATTTCTTACTACAAGGTCTGAATGAGAAGTAAGCCTCTGCCTTCGTCAGTTGGGTAGCCCTTACAATGTGATCTTTAATTACCAATATTCACTTTTCCACATAATCACCAGCCAATTGGATACAATTCTGCCAACGATGAGCAAGTTTTCTGAAGCCGTCACGGGAGAAGTTGACACTCTGTTTCCCGCAACCACCATCTCACAGTTCTCTCAATGTCTTCATCAGAAGCATAATGATGTCCCCGCAGATGGTCTTTCATACTTGGGAATATATGGATGACACACAATGGTAAATCTGGACTATATGGAGGATATTCAAATTTCAAGTCTCTGCGCTTTCGTTTCAGGAGTCAGAATCCAGGGTACCCATCGTGCAGAGATCTTCCGATAGCCAAGCAAAACAATAATGTGACCCACATGTTCTTGTGAAATGCCGATTGTGCTTGTAATTTCTCTCTCAGCGATACGACGATCGCCCTGAATCAATTCGGCAACATTTTGCTTGTGAAACTCGGTGGTTGCTGTCACAGGAAGTCCAACCCCCTGTTTGTCACGCAGGTCAGATGTTCGCGCCTCAACATCTTCAAACTTACTCTCCCAACGACGCACAGTACTCACTTCAACACAATCTCCATAAACTGCTTTCATTCTCTGATGAATCTCCTATGGGGTGACACCTTTTGTTGTCAAGAATTCAGTGACTGCACATTGCTTAAATTACATTGACCGACCGTCTGTGCAGGGTTTCATACTTTACACTGTAACAACACAACTGTTCAATGCTAAAGCTTCCCACCAACTGGAGCTGTAGAGAAGAGGCTACAGAACAATACAGTATCTGCTGCATACCAATGCTGCCAACTGTTGAAGAGTTACGAAGGTGGAAGCATTACTTTTCAGTCAAACCTGGTATAACAATAGTTAACAAACCCTACTCACAACCGGTGCCCTGAAGTCCTGGCACACAGGTCGACAGTTGTGTTGTAAAATAAATAAATAATGTATGCATATGAGAAACATTTAAAAACAGATAATACAATAGCGTAATTAGAAATGTTCTGTGTGTATATGGATTTTTAGGCTTTCAGACTACTACTCTTACATTCAAATTGTAGATGCAGGCAGCAGAATCCAAGTACACCAGTGTGTGTCATAATTAAGAAAATCCTCCTCACTTGGTTTCACTTCATTTGATACTGGTGTCAGTTTTTTTATTTATTTTGAAACTTGTATGATACAAAACACTCCTAGCCCATCATTCTCTGAAAGGCACTTCTTAACAGAACTTCTACATGCAAGAAAGTGAGGAACAGAATTATAAACAAAAAAAATGAATGATGGTTTTGTCAATTGTCTGAGCCTTGCAGTGCATTCATAATTAACGTCTTTGCCAATGCTTGTAGTCGATTGGGGTTTCATTTTTTGTTTTTAATAAATGTTAACTTTACGATATCCTGGGGGTCTTTCATCATGTTCCTGCACAGCAGGTACTGTCATGAAATGCAATTGTTGACTGGGATTCTATCTGAAATTATAATGTTTATAGCTGTAACTGCATTTCATATCAACAGAAGTCTTCCTCAAAGTTATGGCTGGTGTTAATTTCAACTTAATTGTTGTCGAGGTGGTCTACAACCTCACACACTAAAGTGTTACAGCAATATGAGGTAGTAACCTGGAAAATCAATTTCACAGCATATTCAATTGCATTTACATTTGAGGTGCACGTATGTTCAAGTAGTACTAACGTTGTCCATATAATTTGTGCTGCCAATAACTGACAATTCTTAGCAACAGCATACACTATTTAGTGCAGTTACCATTTAACCTCATAAGTAATCCAGTAAAGCATAAAAACAAATTTTAATTTATCATGCTGAGTTGGTATACAGTATTTACTACAAGCTACAAATATTCATTGCATATGGAGGACTGAGTAAATAATTTTAAAATTGGAGTACTTTTAGAAAAGAGGAATGTTTCCTATTCCACAAATATGATGAATGAAATGAGCTAATTGTATTCTGCCCAATTTCAACACAGCAATCGTATGTCTGCTCCTCTCGTTGCTTTCTTAATGTGCCAAAAGATGAAAACATATGCTAAATTTTTGTAAAAGTTAATAAACTCTTGATCTCATAAGCTTACTCTCAACTTAAGATTTGTTTACTTTCAAAAATTAAAATTGATAAATTTGTAAATCTACAAGAATTACATTTGTTGAATTGGTTACTGACTAATACTTTACAGTGGAAGAAATCTGAAGTGGTTATTTTATAAATATTACAATCGAGCGGGTATTGTATGCCAGATGAAACATCAATAACCTGAAAAATTTTCCCCTCATTGCATCTTGCAGAAGGTATATTATGAATAAATGAGAAAAGTATTCACTGCACACAGGAAATACAACTGCACAGCAAACACATGTTGGAAAATGTGTCTCAGTTTAATTAATATAATTATTCCCGAAGCCAGTCCAATCAACCCTGGTCAGTTCAAGCCCATAAGCAAATACAAGTAAACACTACATTGCACATATCTAGTCCAAACATATTAGGTTTGAAAACTAATAAACAGTAAGTACACCAGGATATATCAACACACTGGTAACAAATATTAGTCATATTTAGTCATATAAATATTAGCCATATTTTGCTAATATAAGAGCGATAATGTAAGAAATACAATCTATATACAGGGTGTTACAAGAAGGTACGGCCAAACTTTCAGGAAAAATTCTTCACACACAAAGAAAGAAAATATGTTACGTGGACATGTGTCAGGAAACGCTTACTTTCCATGTTAGAGCTCATTTTATTACTTATCTTCAAATCACATTAATCATGGAATGGAAACACACAGCAACAGAACGTACCAGTGTGACTTCAAACACTTTGTTACAGGAAATGTTCAAAATGTCCTCCGTTGGCGAGGGTACATCCATCCACCCTCCATCACATGGAATCCCTGATGCGCTGATGCAGCCCTGGAGAATGGCGTATTGTATCACAGCGTCCACAATACGAGCATGAAGAGTCTCTACATTTGGTACCGGGGTTGTGTAGACAAGAGCTTTCAAATGCCCCCATAAATGAAAGTCAAGAGGGTTGAGGTCAGGAGAGCGTGGAGGCCATGGAATTGGTCCGCCTCTACCAATCCATCGGTCACTGAATCTGTTGTTGAGAAGCGTATGAACACTTCGACTGAAATGTGCAGGAGCTCCATCGTGCACGAACCACATATTGTGTGGTACTTGTAAAGGCACATGTTCTAGCAGCACAGGTAGAGTATTGTGCATGAAATCATGATAACGTGCTCCATTGAGCGCAGGTGGAAGAACATGGGGCCCAATCAAGACATCACCAACAATGCCTGCCCAAACGTTCACCAAAAATTTGTGTTGATAACGTGATTGCACAATTGCGTGCGGATTCTCGTCAGCCCACACATGTTGATTGTGAAAATTTACAATTTGATCACGTTGGAATGACGAAACTTAAATGAGCTTTAACATGGAAATTAAGCTTTTCTGGACACATGTCCACATAACATCTTTTCTTTATTTGTGTGTGAGGAATTTTTCCTGAAAGTTTGGCCGTACCTTTTTGTAACACCCTGTATACTAACAACTGTCAGGTATGTTTGTTGAGGTGTGACCTCGAACGATGTGATCTTTTAAAAAATGGTTAAGTGGAAACCACCAGACATTTGGCTTATAGAGCTGCACCAGCACCTCTTTTTTCGATTGCGAGAATTCTCCTCTACAGTACGCCACAGTGTGATCTTACAGACGAAAACTTCGTTTTGCATTCTACCACTGTGATTCCAGGAAATACTACTACTACTACTACTACTACTACTACTACTACTACTACTACTTCTTTCTTCACCACTTCTGTCATCTTATCTTTTCTTGCATGCTGATGAAAAGTTAGTTATTTTATGTACACAGATTATTCACTTTGTTCTCGCACTTACAATTTCAGTATACTTTTAAGACATGTAATAATGTAACAAAATATACAAAAATGTAACAACTGTGCGACTATCAATGCAAAAGCCTAAAATGGTTTAAAGAAACATTATTACTGCCTTTACTTATTATGGTACAAAGGATCTTTTGTATTAAACTGTGACGATTGCCCCTGGTATGCTGCAATCAGCCTTTCTGCCGATCATATGTTCGACTCCATTTCTACAAAACAACCCATGAACGCAATGAACAAATATTCTTCATTCACGATAAACCAGAACAATTGTCTATGAAAATCTGTTTACTCATAGACCTGTAATTGAGATAAATCTTCAAATAATACTTAATGAAAGAGAGAGAGAGAGAGAGAGAGAGAGAGAAAAGTTCACTTGGTATAGTGAAGACACTATGTTCAGGCTCTTGATTCAACACTACTCAGTGAATACCAGGAGAATATTATTTTTTATATATCAGGATATGTTGTGATACACACTATGCAAATGTTAAGATGTGCTGAGTGAAAAGAACTTATTATTGGTCCTTACCTGTCCCCAAATGATCACATTTACTGTAAGACTCCTGTGGCAAATCCAGCTGCCTTAACTATGAAGATTGACAGAGGTGGTTTCCTTCGCCCATCTGTAGCAGTGTTTAAAACAGTGGAGCATACAGAAAAATGCTTTCGTTCTTCTTCAATGAGATTTACTTTAAACTCAAACCATCTTTATGATTGGCTTATTATTATGTTTGTTGTTTCTTTGGTGAACAAGCCAATGTATTTGGCAAAGCACATACGGTAGTCTCTACCATTGACTGTGAAGATGTGCATAAGTCACAGGTGATACAACGTGTTACTACTGTGTATTTCCAGATTAAAGGCACACAAAGAAGCACATGGTAACTATTCTGCCACGAGGCAAAGGTTGGGGAAGGTAATTACATATGCCAATATATGCCATGTCAATATTTATAGAATGAAGCAAAACAATAAATAAAAATTAAAATTTGATGTTTACATATTACTAATTTGATCATCATATTCCATTCCCAAAATTCTTTCATGTAATTTGTTAACTAACAACCTGTCAAGTGATTCACATTAACATTAATGATTTTCCCCCATTAACAGCTAAAATTAGCAAAAAAGCAATGATTTAGTAGTTTTGTCGCCTAATGATATGTACAAAACTTATTTTCAATAGGTGCATCAAATGTGGTGGTGTCTGAAAGTTCACCACATCCCTGATGCTGTAACTATAAAGAACTTTTAGAGATGTTAAATGTTGCAGGATTCAAGGTAGCTTCTTACTTATGTAGAGAAACACGGAGTAAGGAGGAGTTCGCATTTGTCAGAAACTGTTTTGATTTCAAGAATACTGATATTGAATACTGCTGTCCGGCGACACCACAGTGGTGTCGTTCGCAAAATAGCAATCAACAGCAGGCGACAACACAGTGGTGTCGTGTACATAGATAGATAGTATCGCTCAGTAGCCAGCGTCACAGCAGTGGTGTCATTAGTATAGTATCGCGCAGTGGCCGGCGACAGCACCTATCTTTTGCATTCTGTTGGTGTTTTGTTCAGGTAACAATAAGTTACACACGTCATCAAGTTTTTTGTTTTTGTGCCCTTTCATCATGACTGACGAAAGAGACGATACGATAATTTACGATGAATGTGCAGATGTCTTGTCCGAAAGATACACAGAACGTCAAGAATATCGTAGAATTATATATTGGGAACGATCGATTTGAATATATTAGCAACGAGACCAACTACTACTACAGTCAAAATAGCAATAGAAGGAAACTGGGTTTAAAAACATGGCAAATTTGTCGACGTTATGGGACCCAAAGCTAGAAAATTGTTTGGGCGTGCTACCCTCATGGCAACTGAAAAAAAAAGGATGATTATTGGCCATAGAATGCGTTGATACGCACACCGATATTTCGGAAAACGATGTCCCACAACCGATTCAGACTAATATTATCGTTTTTACATTTTTCGGACAACAATAAACTGGATGATGCCAACTGGCTTTTCAAAGTGCAATTCGTAATTGATCATTTTTCAAAAAATTTAAAGAATCGTTTAATCAAAGTTAAATCATCTCGATTGATGGAGGAATGATACTGTGGTGTGGACGGTTAAATTTTAAAGTTGACAATCTGTTGAAAATTATGAAATACGGCGTACTCATTCGGATGCTGTATGATTCAAGTACTGTCAGTTCAGTTTCTTCAGCACCACTTTCCCATGGGTCAAACAAACCTGTAACCAGAATGAAATTTTCACTCTACAGCGGAGTGTGCACTGATATGAAACTTCCTGGCAGATTAAAACTGTGTGTCAGACCGAGACTCGAACTCGGGACCTTTGCCTTTCATGGGCAAGTGCTCTACCAACTGAGCTACCCAAGCACGACCCACACCCCGTCCTCACAGCTTTAATTCCGCCAGTACCTCGTCTCTTACCTTCCAAACTAGCACTCCTGAAATAAAGGATATTGCGCACACAGGAGAGCTTCTGTGAAGTTTGGAAAGTAGGAGATGAGATACTGGCGGAAGTAAAGCTGTAAGGATGGGGCATGAGTCGTCCTTTGGTAGGTCAGATGATAGAGCACTTGCCAGCAAAAGGCAAAGGTCCCGAGTTCGAGTCTCGGTCCGGTACAGAGTTTTAATCTGCCAGGAAGTTTCATATCAGCGCACACTCCGCTGCAGAGTAAAAATCTCATTCTGGAAACATCCCCAACGCTACGCCTAAGCTATGTCTTCGCAAAATCCTTTCTTCCAGGACTGCTACTTCCGCAGGTTCATAGGAGAGCTTCTGTGAAGTTTGGAAAGTAAGAGACAAGGTACTGGCGGAAATAAAGTTGTGAGGACGGGGCATGAGACACGCTTGGGTATCTCAGTGGTAGAGCACTTGTCCGCAAAAGGCAAAGGTCACGATTTCGAGTCTCGGCCCGCTACACAGTTTTGATCTGTTTACATGAGGTCCATTTGACCAGTTGTCAGTGGACTCGTGCGCATGCACAGTTGCCTCGCATATGAGCAATACCTTCTCCCGCTTCCCGCCTCTTGAAGTGTGGCTGTTAGCTGTATCGGCAGTAGCAGCAGGCAGCCAGATGCTAAAGAGAATATTTTTCTCACACACCCTAGCTGCCAGATTCGCCCATGTGCCGAGTTGTAGTGGGTTGGGGGTTCGAAAAGCATTACTTTCAAAGTAAGATTACGCAGGATGAATTATGTTACGTGTGAGAAAGTGGGATTAGCGTTTAAACTTAATACTTTGACAACCAGTCATTATTTTAAATTTACTGACACAGTTGTCTGATGTATCTTAAAGTATACCACGCCAAAAAATCAATATATCATGTAAAAGCTTAGCTTCTCTTGGATCTCCTTCCAAACCAATACTGTATGTGAAAGCTTAGCTTTTCTTGTAGATATAGTATGTATATTAATGTAAACCACTAACTTTACATCTCTGTGTGTTCGCACTATGTAACAGTGATCTTGCTATTGGCTGACTAGAACACGTGTCCTATGCTATGAATATTTGCTGCCATCGGCTGGCGTGATCACTTGGCATGAGATACGACTGACTTACAAAGGGACAGTCTCGCTTTTAACGCTTCGGAAACTAAAGCCTAGTTTACACGACGACATTAGGTTGCAGGAAACTGCGATACCGGCCACTGCGCATGCGCACCGCGCGTTTGCGCAACTCGTAGGTGAAACTAAACACTTTCGGCGTGTTCGAATTTCGGCGCCACTAACTGCGTGAGTTCTGAGGTTGTGTGTGTTCGTAGAGTGTAGACAAACTGAAATATGAAGTGGATCTCTATGCTTTGCCTAAGTGTGTTTGTGGGATTTCAGTGATGCTGATTACAAAAATAGGTTACATATTGCTCCTGAGACTGACACGTGCGTTCAGAACATACATAGTTTGACAATATCTGAGTAGCAGGGCAAACTTTATTGAATTAGGAGCACATATACAACTGAATTAGGAAAAATACAAGCAAATATAATTCTAGCTGTGGAAATGCTCTCTTCTAGAAGACCAAAATCCCATCTTCGAGTTGGCTTACGCTTTTTTTAAAATTAATATTGTTGACAGGAGTTAAGGCTACACAAGGCAAAGAAGCTGCATCGATTATTCAATATTCATCTATTTAAAACGTGGCAGCATTGCTCCCCATTCACACATGTTTGAATTTTGAAATGTTGCCGCGCACAGACTGTGAGGGTACTGGTGTGTAGTATCTGTAAGTGGTTGCTCTTTGGAGGGCGACAATGCCCAGTAGTGCAGAGTGTCGCAAGCAGAGGCAGTTGTTGTGAGGCTGTGGAAGGTGTAGGCTGCGTGAGCCAAAACGGTTGCTTAGCGAAGGATTTATCTCCATGTTTAATAGTAGTGACACACAGTTTGAATAATAGTAAGTTTATGTTTGTGCAGTGTGATAAAGGAAATAAATTAAATTTTACCTGTTCTTAGTGCCTCTCCATCAGTTAGTACCACATCATTGCATTTAACAATGAACGAAGTCTCGATATATACGTTCAACTACAGCAACAGGATTGTAACATAATCATTAATTAACCCATATAATCTCGCAAGATGAGCTTATAAGACCTATCTTTAAGGATGTAGTTTGCAAACCATTCTCTTCTTTTTGCGGCCTGCTTCGAATAATTACAGATGTTAATAACTGTTGGTGTTAATGAAGAAGCGTCCTCACCAACTAAAACGGCATCTTATAGCATGCCAAGTGTTCTCGATTGTAATGCAAGCAATGTGATATGTAATTTCAGTTCTGGCAACAGTGCCTCACGCATTAGAGTATCTTTATTCCTTATTACATAATTAACTCTATTTATAAGAAACGTGAACAGTTATGACGACATTCTAAGATAATTGAAAGAACTTCTTGGTCCATTATAAATTATTTCACAAGGATGCTAAGCAACTGAGCTGACATCTTTCCTTCATCCAGTCACGAATCGAAACACGTTTCTTATTTTTTTCTTATGCAGCGATTCCACGCAACAAGCTTTAACTCCATCACAACTCGTGCGACGTGCAGCTGCCAAAACGTTTATTTCAGATAAGACTCAGGAACCAACAGAACGACGAAACTGAAGTTTATACTTGTTTCGCCGTGTCTACATGTATTGCTACCTAGGAAAAGCTAAGGATAACCGCATCTTATAGCATGCTCGCAAAAGATGTATTTTGCTACGTCGGACGGCGTGATCAAGTGATGAAGATCTTATTCTATTTTTTATCACCTTATGTCTTTGAGTTCTCGTGGAGATAGAACGTGTTTAGATATGAGATTCGTGTAGTAGCTTTCGCGGTATCTGAATACTAATAATCCTCTCAGTGAAAAAATATGAGGCCTTTTTAATTTCTTCCGCGCACCACGAAAATGTCACGTCACACCTGCTGCCTGTATGTGAGGAAGAAAACCGATCAATGAAAATTACATTACCTACACGGTCAAGAATGAGAAGTTTTGCTGCGTCGGAGGAAGAAGCACCTAACAGATAACATGGTAGTAAGTTCAACTTAATATGGACTCAAAGGAGAGAAGATATGAAGTTACAGAATTTGGCCATTAATTGCAAAACAAAATAATTTCTGTGTCAAAGTTGGTGCCTCCCGTAGTGCGTCCCCCCCCCCCCCCCCCCCCCATAACCAGGAGAATGGTGTCCCGCTGGGCTCTGTATTGAGTGTGTGTATTTTTAGTAGCCATTAATGGTCTAGCAGCAGCTGTAGGGCAGTCCGTCTCACCCTCTCTCTATGCAGACGACTTCTGCATTAGGTACTGGTGTTGCTGAGCGGCGCCTACAGGGAGCCATCCACAGGGCTCTAGCCTCCGGCTAGATATGAAGTTACAGAATTTGGCCATTAATTGCAAAACAAAAGAATTGACTTCGGTACAAAAAAAATTTACTCTCTTAGGTATTTAAATTATTACCAAAAAAACTGCACAACTGGCGACCTGGTGACATGACATTGAAAAGGCCATGAAACCAGTTGTGTAAATTACACATTATTTACGACATTGTATGAAAAATTTTTGCATGCACTAATTACTTTTTAAAATTTTCATGTGCAACATCACGACTGGGAGCAAAATAACCAGAACCAAAAATTCTTGTGAAGAAAACCAATCCAAACAATGACATTATGGAAACAAACAGAAATTACACACATATAACGATACAGTAAAGCAGCAAATACAAGCGATGAAATTCACCCTCACGAACCTGGAAACTACACAAACGCAATTAATTTCCACAGTAAAGAACATATCTATCATAGTAAACAAACTGCACAAGGATTACAAAAATATACCAGCAGCAATAGATGAACTCACCTTAAAAGTAGCATCACTTGAAATAGAATCAGTGTGTGCCAAAAAGGAAAAAGACAAAATTAATGAAAATTTATCTGACGTAATTTCACAAGCTGAAGCAGGTACTTTACAAAAAACCAGTACCGCAGTGGGAAAGGTAGTGAAGGAATATAAATTAATCAATGATATATGTGAAAGGGTTATTCAACGAAAGGTAAATGACGTTATCGACAAAGTGAACACCAATTTGCAGGCTACAGAGTACAGGATATGCAACTACTTAGGTGAAACTGATACATAGACACCATCTGTACACATAAACAAAGTGCCAGCCACAGCAAACTAAAGTAATGTATGCACACAGATCATTGCAAACCCTACAAACAATGCCAGTAGTAATGACAGACCACAAATTGTAAGTTTACATGGCATGACACCAGAACCATTAACTATGAAAAATGACATTATGACAATTATGTAAACTCAGCACAAAATGAAAACAGCTTGTCCAGAATATTTGCTGATGAAGGTCTGTTAAGACACTGTCAGTTTCCAACATTCATAAGCGAAAGTAGAAAGATGAATTCTGTTGTATTTATTAATGCTTTTCGACATGTGTTTCCTACAAATTGGGCGGAAGCCCAAGATCAGATTTGTTGTTGGGTTCATGCAAGGCGATGTACATTTATGGGCGACTGAGGTAGCTGAGTGTTGTGCCATATATTTACAATTTGAACGGGCATTTCTTGACAAATACTGGTCAGAAAAGACATATAAAAGAATTAGGCTTGCGAGGGTATTTTGAGAAGTATCTCAATAAAACACGTTATTGGACAACTCCTATTTCTCATATTGATGTTTTACAAATGTTAAAAGATCGTTTGCCATCACACATTCGTGAAAAAATAATTACTATACCTGAGCACGGCACAGAATACTTTTTATCCATTTTAGATTCAATCGACTCAATCTGTGAAGAGAAAGCAGTAACAAATACGGCATTACACATCCAAACACCACACCAACCTAACAGAATGGTCAATACAAAAAGCCAGACATGAATACACAGCAACTGCAAAGATACGTCAGTGCAATTGACAGAAGTTATCCAAGTACCGAAGTAGATCAGACTACACCGTAGAAAAACCCGAATCGATCGTAGTTGAGCCCCATACTATAGACCTTGTAAGAGATAGGGGCAAATCAAATTTTCAAATATGTTTTGTATGATTCGATGAGCAAGGAGACATAAAGGACGATCTATACCAATGTGAACTAAAATCGGCGGAAAATGCACTGGAAGAACAAGTGCAAGCATTAATCATAGTGAATTTTTTTTTGTATAGACACACAGTTAATACTTGATACAGGGTCCATAAGTAATTTAATGTCTGAAGCATTTTTCACTGAATTAAAAAGACAGAATACATTTCCTGTTTGGCCAATAGAAAACTCCAAAGTACAAACTGCTACTGGTGGCAAATTCAAGTTAGTAAAATACCAAGCTTATCACTGTGCACATAGAACAATTTACTGTAGAGTGTCATTTTTTAATAGTTGACAAAGTTATGGTCAACTGCTTGATGGGTATGGACACATTTAGGACCTATAAAACTCAAGTAGATATAGGTAATGGTAAGTGCCATTTCTTTGTGAAGGACAAAAATTTTCTATCAGCCTGATTACCACATTGGAGAGGTATGACAAAGTAAACCCAGAATCCCATGTCACTGTACAGTATTCATATCCCACCGCGTATTTGTTGAACAAGTGTGATTACGAACATGAGGCCGATACTGAAGTTAACCAGGAATTGGTAGAAAAAAATGAATGAATCAAATATTCTAGGTGTTACCTGTTAAGAAAGAATAAGCATTGGTTATGGGATGAGAGGTGCCAGGAGGACTTTACCAAAATTAAAAATGCGTTAATATTAGCAAACATTTTGTGTCATCTTGGCATGTCTAAGGACATCTGTTTAAGCATGGACGTCTCTTCTGAGGGACTGGAGCATGTTTGTTCCAGATGCAAGAAGAAGAAGGAAAAACAGTACCCAAAGTCATCAGCTTTGCCAGCAGAACTTTATCAGAGGCAGAATGATCATATTCCGTATAAGAACTGGAAAGTTTTGCAGTCATTTGGGCATTTAAGAATATCGAGTATTTTCTTTGGGGTAAAAACACTAAAGTATATAGTGATCACCAATCATAATCTTTTCTGTTAACATGTCAGCTGTTACACCAAACACTAGCGATATGGTGTTTGTACCTTCAGGAGTTTAATTTTGAAATAATATACATAAAGGGCAGTCAAAATATCGCAGATGCATATCCAGGTTGCTGCAGGGACTAGACTAGTACAGTGAACTGTCTGATTACGATTCAGAAATCCGAACATTATTGATGCAAATTAGTACACAAAAATAAGACTACAAAAAATTTTGTATACAGATGGGAATGATACAACACCGAGACGATAGGTGGAAAAAGGTAATACAAAATATTAATCGAAATGCAAACCACAAGGTGAATAAATGGTATCAGTTATACAAAGGCGTTTTATTTCACCGGGAGCACGAAAGTTCTAACCATTGGTGTGTATGCCTTCCAGAGGAATATATCGACGAATTTATCAAACATACACACAATGTTTGGGGACACTATGGAGTAACAAAATGTAGAGACAAGATTTCCAAACTTTCTTATTTTCCTAATTTATGAAGACGTGTTTCACAAATCTTACGAAAGTATGCTGTTTGCCAAAGAACAAAACCATCCAATATGTTTAAGTTTACAGAACTACACCCCATACTAAACGAAAGCTACATTAGAATAGTTTCTCTGGATATCGCAGTGCCATATGCTAGAGTAAAAGGAAGTTTCAAATTCATAATAGCTCTTTATGATATTTTCGCAAAATACATCAAACTTTATGCTATCAAAACCACTACAGCCAGTAGCATCATAAGGAGAATTGGATAGGATTATTTACGAAGAGTAGGGAAACCCAAAGTCATATTAACAGATAATGCAGCCTATTTTGTGGGAAGAACATGGAACAATTAATGAACACACAGGGCATTAAACACATCTTGGTGAGTTTTTTCCAGCCAGAAGCAAGTCCCTTGGAAAGAGTGTTTAAGGAATTCAGTAGATTTATAAGGACATTAATAAACATTCATGATGGATTGAACATGTTACTCCATTTATGCAAATAGTAAACAATCTCCCCCTCTCTTCCACAGGTTTCACTCGTAATGAACTGATGTTTAACACAAAGCAAAATGACGAATGGGAATCACCCATACCAAAATTACCTACTACAGACGTAGCTTTACAGGATAAAATCAAACAAACAGTAATTACACTGGAGAATAGAGCAGAATACAGAAAGAGAATATACAACAAAAAGTTAAAACGAGTTAAACATTTTTTTTGAAGGGCAACGAGTCTTATTGAGAACACATCCCAAATAGACAAAGATCGGTAAGTTAAACAAAAATTGGCAATTATTGTACTCAGGGCCGTATATTATTACAAAAATACCTTATCCTGGAACTTACTGATTAGTATATGAAAGAATTGGACAAGACAAAAGTCCCCACCCACACAAAGATTTAAAGGCTTTTCACGAGTAGTGACAATTTATCACAGCAGTTTTGTTGTCAGAGAAAAAAGTATGTGTAAGTACGTCATGGTTTTCATTATTATTATAACGATTATGGTTCAAATGGCTCTGAGCGATATGGGACTTAACAATTATGGTCATCAGTCGCCTCGAATTAGAACTACTTAAACCTAACTAATCTAAGGACATCACACAACACCCAGTCATCACGAGGCATAGAAAATCCCCAACCCCGCCGGGAATCGAACCCGGGAACCTGGGCGTGGGAAGCGAGAACGGTACCGCACAACCACGAGCTGAGGACTATAACGATTACCCCCATTCTATTTTTGGAGAGTGATTGAACTTGAAATCACAATTTCATTTCCGGGAGTTTTTTTCTTTGCTTCACGAAAACTTTTCACCCTCTCAGAGTGTTTCTTCTTGTGTTCTTCCATCCGGTTACTTTACCAGGCGAGAGCGATGTTATTTCGAATTTTCGCGTTTGCGATCTGGTTCCAGCACCCTCTGCCATTTTTGAGATTTTTTATAGTGAACTTCTACAGATCCTTCTGGGTCGCTCTCTGACATTCTGTGCCGCATTTACCCTTTGTTACATTGTTGAGAGTTTTCCTTGTCGTTTTGGAGTTTTCCATCCTGTAGAGACATGTATAAAATAGTCTTATAAGTAAAGGTTATAGTTTTATAAAAAAATAATATGTATGTTTTGAATGAAATGTGTATAGACTCAAGCAATTTTCTTGTTTTATAAGCTGCAATGCGATGACCGGAGTGGGTGACGTGGTCGGGGTTGTAAGGCGTGGCTGGGTAGAAGAAGGTGGCTGCTTTTAGCAATCTTCTTCTTTATTGTTGGTTCTTCCAATACATTTTCCGCTAGCTCAGCCCCACCGCTCATGTTGTGGTGGAGACGAGCTGATGCACGCAGTCCTGGGAACGCGACGCAGCGCTCGGTCAGTATCTGCGCAGGCGGTAGGAGGTTAGCAGCACGAGGCGCGGCCCAGCTCGCAGACGCGGCGGCTCGTGACGACGCTTGGGAGTCGCCGATGCAGCAGCAGGCAACGACCCCCCCGCCGACCGGTTCTCGGAGACAGCGTCACTGATGACGATGACGTGACAGCGACCGAACGCCCAGTCGGTCGAACCGAATGCCGACGCCCCCCTTTGATGCCCTTAAATAGTGCAGACAGCTGCTGAATCCGCCGGTTAGGCGGCGGCGTGTTTATTAGAAGGTTCTCGATGCGTTGGCTAACGCAATCGCGCCACACACAGCCCGCGCCTGCGTAATTCTGTTAATGCTGCGTTCTGATGGCTGCCGCGCACGTACACACATAATGAAGTTCGTTGCAAAACTGTCACCTGCATAACGCGCCGGCCAGCCGTCGTCCGCCGTTTGCCGTGAGGCTGGCGCATAGGTGAAGCGAAATGCAAACAGGAGCTGCATACGAATCAGCTGTGCACACTCAACAATGCTTGTTTACGTCAGTACTAGGGAAGAGACATTGACCTTGTGCAAGTACAATAGGCTAACTCGCAGTGCAATGAGCTAGGAACACGAAGCTATACAAACGTCAAACTCAGAGAGCAGAAGAATATAATGTTATATCAATATGCAAAGTTATGTCAACACTAAAATATATAAGTTATAAGTAATAGTAAAAGAAATCATTATGAGGAAACATATAGTACATGTTAGCTAACAAAAGGATAAGATACCGTAGAAAATGTAGCAATAACTTTCTTAACATGGTAAAAGCATAAGAGGAATAAAAATGCAAGTGAGTATATATATGAATTAAATAAGAATGAATTATGGTAAAACATCTGTAAGCAAATGTGATGACCGAGTATATGAGTGGCCTATGAGCTACAAAACGCAATTAGTTTTTAAGTTCGTTATAACTTTTTTATATTGCAGTCACCAGTGCATGGACACGGCGCAGAAGAAGAGATTTACGATGGGTGTTATAGGTATCAAATGAAAAAACGGGCTGCACCTCAAAGATATGATTTAGTTATTAGTATGTCTATGTGTATATTTTGGTCATCAAGCAAATGAAGAATAAGAATATACAGCGTTGCAGTACAACCATAAAACATTTTTCCTGTACATACTGAATGCAAAACACACATAAACACAGAGGAATATGAAGGGCTTATTTCAATAGTGGTATAAGTCCACTTTTATTCATTCAATATATATAACGTTAACCAATCAAAAGATTGATCAGTTTTACAGATCTGAGGGGAAAATGTATGGAAAACATACTGCCGCTTAGCATGGAAAAAGTGTATTGTCGCATTGTAAAAAGTATACTTTTTAAATGGGATATCTGGGAATAATTCAGGAATTTTTTTTCTTATCCATGTATACACCGTGGAATAAATTTGTACGAGATGTGCGGATGGTAAAGTGTTAATAAATTTTGCTCAGAGCAGCACTTAGAAGCTTGTGCAACAGTAGTAGTGTTTCATGATAAGTCCTTTATAATAGTAGGTATATACAGATAACCTTCAGAAAATTTTAACCTCTTCATTAAAAAATCTGGAAGTGCTGTTGTCCTATTTCACAGTAAAAAAAAAAAAAAAACAAGGAAATAGTGGTTGCTTGTGATTTTAATGTGGTTTTATTGAAAATCTCTGTCACTGAACAATTATCACAATCAGTAACACTATCATGCTTTGAGACTGCTATTGCTAATATCTTTGTAAACAAATCTAGGAAATAAGTTTTATCTCAAAACCAATAGTAAATGGGCTATCTGCTCATGAAATGCAGCATCTTGTGTTAAATGTTGAAACTTGTCAGTATAAAAAAATCTACTAAATCTGAATACAGGAGGGTAATAAATAAGTCAAAAATTGAGTAATTAAGGAAATTGCTCAAAGACATGAACTGGATGGATGTTTACAATACTTCTGACTCAAATGCAAAATACAAAGAGTTCATTAATAAAGTTCCCTCCACTTTTGAAAATTATTTTCCCCTAAAGATAACTCAAATCACACATAACTAAAAAAATAAACCATGGGTTACTCAAGGAATAAAGATATCATGTGAGACAAAAAAGGAGACTGTATCTACTATCTAGGAACAGCTCTGATGTTAGCATTGTAATGCATTATAAAGAATACTGCAAAATATTTTAGCAAGTAATCCAGAAATCAAAGCAACTTTATTATGATAAGAAGATAATTACATCCGGCCACAAAATAAAAACTGTATGGCATATAGTAAAGAGAGAGACAGGTGGGGCCAAAAACGAAGAAGAACAGATAACACTAAAAATAAATGAGACTTTGGTAACAAGTGTACGTAGTGTTGGAAATCTCTTGAACAAGTACTTCATTACCGTTACTGACAGCTTGGCGTTATCAGGTTTCGTGAACAGTGCAATGAAGTGTCTGAGACCAATCTTTAAAACTAACTTTAGTAAAATGAAAATGAACACATGTCTGCCAGAGAAGTAGCATCCATCATAAAATCTAAGTATTCTAGAGGGTATGATAACATATCGATGAAGTTAATCAAAGAGTATTCATGCGAGTTGAGTTCCAGCTTAAGTTATTTATGTAATCAATCTCTTATCAGTGGAATATTTCCAGAAGTTCAGCCTCTTTACAAGAAGGGGATAAAGAAATATCATCAAAGTATTGACCAATTTCACTTTTGCTGGCTTTCTCAAAAATATTTGAAAATATTGTGTTCAAGCATCTCTTTAAGCATCTGACTGCAAATAACTTATCGTCCAAGTCACAGTTTGGATTTTTTAAGGGTTCTGACATAGAGAAAGCTATATACACTTACAGTGAAAATGTACTTAATTCATTAGATAATAAATTAAGAGGCTACTGGCATTTTCTGTGACCTGTCAAAAGCCTTTGACTGTGCAAACCACACCATTCTCTTAAGTAAATTAGGATATTATGGTGTTACTGGCAGTGCTGCGAAATGGTTTGAGTCTTATCTAAATAACAGAAAACGAAGCACCTTGCCTTTGTTTGGGCGGTTCCCCCCCCCCCACACCCCCCTATCGGAGGTTCGAATGTTCCCTTGGGCAAGGGTGTGTTTGTATTGTCCTTAGCATAAGTTAGTTTAAGTTCGATTACATAGTGTGTAAACCTATCTCAGCAGTTTGGTTCGATAAGAACTTACCACAAAGAGTGTCATTGTGAAATACCTGTGCAGTAACGGTGTCAGTTTTCGTCTGATTGGGAATGTGGTGTTCTTCAAGGTTCCATCTTGGGTCCAATGCTTTCTCTTGCGTTCATTAACGACCTCTCGTCTGTTACATTGCCAAATGCTAACTTTATTTTGTTTACATATGATACAAACATTACAATAAGTAGCAAGTCGAGTACAGATTTAGAAATAGCTGCTAATCAAATGTTCACTGAAATTAATAAACGGTTTAAAGTTATTTCACCATTATTAAACTTTGAAAAGACACATATGCAGTTCAGAACCTGTAAGAGATTTCCTTCCAGCATGTGTATAACATATGAAGACATGCAGATTGAATAGGTTGACAGTGTTTAATTTCTGGGACTACAACTTGATAATAAATTGAGCTGGGAAGGGCATACCATAGAATTGCTTAAGCGCATATACAAGTCTATCTTTGCAGTAGTAGGGCACATAAATATAATTATGTCATACGGAATCATTTTCTCGGGTAATTCATCAAACTGAGCAAAAGTTTTTAGCATGCTAAAGCGTGTAGTAAGAATCATTTGTGATGTAAATTCAAGAACATCTTGTAGAATCTTATTGAACGAATTTTGTGTTCCAACCAGTAGATTTATTCCTTGATGAAATTTGTTGCAAGTAATAACTCTCTATTTTCAACCAATAGCTCAATACATAGTATTAATACTAGGAATAAGAACAATCTACATAAAGACCTAAAAACACTTACCGTGTACAAAATGGTTTCCAACATTCAAGAAAACACATTTTCAATAAATTGCCAGGAACCATTAATAACTTGGTTTCAGATACGGTTTCAACAGAATTTATATGACCTTTTGATAGATAACTCCTTCTACTTTATCGATGAACCTTAACAGAGATTGTTAAGCCAGCTTGAGTAAAAATTTCAGTTTTTGACAGCACTTATTCACAACAGTCAAGGTTAAGTATTTTGTGTATGATATATTTATTAAAAGTGCATAACAGTATTTCATTCTGACAGTGTATTAATTATATAAATATTTGCTGTTCCAGTTTATTGTATTGTATTTACCTATTTTGACCATCTCCTGACAAATGATCAGGGTAGTAAGTATTATATTCAAATTTGTTATATTTTTTTATGTTATACTTTCTGACATGTTCCACACCCATGAGAATCATCTCATTCTTTTTGGAACTTTGGAACAAAATCTAATCTAATCTTTTCGTCATTTTATATCGCTATAAAATACGACAAGTGATAATAAAAAATCTGTTACGTAGAGGTAAGGTTTTTGAGAAGCATGATTTGTCAGCAGCCTTAGCGGCAGTACCAAAATTACGTGAGTAAACAAAGCAGAATAATTGCGAAATTGATCTTGCAGTGAAGGGTTAGAAGATACAAGGCAAGAGCTAACAGTGAACAATAACTAATCACACACACCATCATATAGTGTACATGGTAATGGAATTTTTTCTGTATAGCAGAACAATTTGGCACCTTGCACATCTTTAACTCTTTCAGGTATACAGAATTTGACCAAAAAGACAGCTCTAGAAGTACATGACTTACTTTTATTGTCAAAAATCGTATAAGCAACATATTTATAATAGAATTATCATAATTATTACCATTCTATACAAAAATTTAATTTTTTGTATTCATTTGCTGGTCACAAGGGAGGTAGTTCATATTTTGTACCACCATACATTAAGATGCATGATAGTCTTGGAAGCAAGACTTCCTTTTCCCTCAACGTAGAGGAACCTTACACATACTACACATCCAGATGGTGTGAATTTGTTGTTTCTTTGGACTACATGCTGTGCATCGCCTCCTTGTACATCTTTCTGGCTTATGATATGAACTTTCAAGATGCACAGATTTCGGGACAATGGGTTTCTTCTTGTTGAACTGGATAATACTGCTCCAAGTTCGCTTTTTCCTCTTGAAGCTACCAAGGCAGACGTCCCTGGCGATTTTTCTTCTGAAATACTTCATAGTCATCTTAATCAACTTCATTTCTTAATGGATGATGAAAGCATTCACCACGGTGGTATCAATGAAGTAGCAAAATATTCTGTGCCACCATTTTCTGCTCTTTCTATCAGTTTCATATACTCCCTTCAGCTGGTCAAATTTATTGACACAACTCATGTTGGCACTGTAATAGGAGAAAGCAATGCAGCACGAAAATTTTGTTTCTTTTCCATCTTTTTCCTTTCTAGTAACCTCTGTTCTTCGAATTGGATCATGGAAGTTGAAAGCAGATGGATGGATCTCTTATCTTTGCACTTCATCATACTCAGGCCTGTATTGCTAGTAGCCCAATCATAGTCACCTCTTTTCATTTCTTGTCACATTTCATCATAGGTAAGGACTTTCTACTTGGATTCACCGTATCACAAACATGCATATTGTACTCTATCAAATCTCGAAGGAGATCTGGGCTATTGAAGTAACTATCAAAATAAACCCTGCGATCCTAAGTTTAATGTTTTCAGTGAGGTCTTTGACAACTCTTTCTCCTAATTTCTTTTCTATTGTATTATCTGCCTTTCCAGTGTAAATTTCAAGTTCCTAGGTATAGCCAGATTTGCCCACTAGTACCACACCTTGTAGCCTCTCTTGATAGGCTTCTTTGGCAAGTACTGTTTTGTAGAAGATTTACCTTTAAATTTAATCATGGATTCGTTCACTGCCATGCAATCATTTGGATTTAGTGCTTTCTGAAAGGTATGTGCAACATTCTCTAGAAAAGGACGCTACTTATGAAGTTTATCATAGTTGGTGTGCACTTGTTGTTGCATTTTACTGTTGTCATTCAAATGCAGGTTGGTGAGAAACCACTTGAAACGTCTCCTTAACATTAGCAGACTCACAAACTATCATGTAGGTCAGCACCTGAACTCCAGTAACCTCTGTAACTAGGAAGTGATTTTATGCTCATCAAAATATTTGTCCATAAGAAAGTTTTTAATTCTTCCTTGGATGCTGGTACATAAGGTTTACTAGTAGTCAGAGATGACTGTTGAGCATACAAGTTCATCTAAAATAAAATTAACTGCATAATACCATATGAAAGCAGAATGCCAAATAACCAAGATGGTAATGGTGTACCTGATTCCACAATAAAATAACTGGGAGCACACTGGGAAGTAAATGCATGGGCATCAGTAAGGTATTCAGTTTTGCTCCACTGATGTTCAACCTCCGATCGATCATCAGCAGTCTCAGATGGAGTCTGATGCGCTGTGACAGTTTAGCTTAGCTCAGTGTTTGGTGGCCTAATCACTAAAACGGTAGCTAGGCACTCATCCTCAGAATCAATTGACGTATCAGAATAAAACAGAATATTTTTGGATGTGGTCACTGCTGTCATCATTTTCCGCAGTATCAAGGGCTTTCAAAATTTCAGACTCACACAGTTGTCTGTGGCCCCTCATTATCGTTGAAAAGTAAAGAGTAAGATCTGCCCATGTTTGAAGTAGACTGAGTGTTATGGTATTATATTGTATTGTATGGAACTGGGGACCTAGAAACGACGGAGAGGCCTCGTTCCTGCCAAAGCCCTCAGTGGTTCACAACCACACAACAGGCTACAGCAGTCCACTCATCCCACCACCGCCCGACACCGAACCCAGGGTTATTGTGCAGTTCGGTGCCCAGTGGACCCCCCCCCCCCCCCCTGGAAACGTCTCATACCAGACGAATGTAACTCCAATGTTTGCGCAGTAGAGTAATTATGGTGTAAGCGTACATGGAGAAAGTGTTTGCGTAGCAATCGCTGACATAGTGTAACTGAGGCGGAATAAGGGGAACCAGTACGCATTCGCTGAGGCAGATGGAAAATCGCCTTAAAAACCATCCACAGACTGCCCGACACACTGGACCTCGACACTAATCCGCCGGGCTGGGGACCTGTACACCTTCCCGCCCAGAAAGCAATACATTAGATCGCATAGTCAACCGGGCGGCCGAGTGTTATGGTACCGCGGTACATATTTTGAACTGATGAATAATTAAGTACATTTTAATAATTTTTCATAGAATTAGTCTGAACAACACAAAAAATTGTAGTAAACAAATGCACTTACATATTACAAATGAAATTTTGTTGGTAATTTCCCTTAGCAGCTAGCAAAAAACAATGTTGCACAAACAATGCCTTCACAGTGTTCTTGAGCGCGACTGACGTAGATACACGAAGTACTAGTGCTGTTGCAAGAACTAAATTACTACTGTCATGTGATGCATACATCTAAGAACTACACAGAACGTGCCCTGCTAGTAGTTCAAGTAATCTGTCACGAGGTGTGTTGTTATACACATCCAGAATGGTGGTACAAATAAAGTACCACCATCCAACTGCTGCCCAGCATCCTGTGATCCACTTACTAGATAACTAACATGTTGACGGAGGTAACAGTAGAACTTTTGATTTGGGCACCACGTTGGTGCGGGCGTGGAGGGGTCCCATGTCTCTCCAACTGCAGTGTAACATAGTGTGGTGCACAAATTGTACCACCAGACTTGAAAGAGTTAACATGGTGACTGACGTCACGCGTCACGGCTTTGCTTCGCGTAGTAGTGTCTCTCCGGTTTAGTATTGAGCTCACTGTTTAATAATAATGTCAAAGCGTGAATATACTGAACGTCTAAAGGGCGCACTAGAAATATGAACAAGCAGTATTGATGGTATTCAAAATATTCTCTGTACTGTCAATACATACTGAACGTGTGAGGTCAAGTATTGACGGTTTGACAATATTCTCCATTGTGATGTTGACAGCTTCGTGTATCAATCACGAGGCTTTTTAGTGTGCGCCTTTTGTTTTCAGTTCGCCTTTGTTCGTATCATACATCAGATTCAATTTTTCAAGTGGTCTTTTAACATAAAACAATTTTAATAGACATATGAGAGGCAAATCAAAACACATACCACTCTCGGACGGTGAACGGAAGGGTCTCTATGACACTGCTTACATTAGGACAGAATTACACAGCAGTTAGAAAACGCTTCCGCTTTGAAAAGTACATCACATATCTGCAATTACTAGTATAAGGTGTGCGAAACACACTTCAATTTCGCCAAATTATTACAAAACGTAAAAAATATGTTTTACGCCTGTTGTCAGAAAATGTTTTTGCTAGTCGGGTATGAATGTTTCACAGATTTAATAGAATTATGGTAATTGTGTTTTCTGATTTACAAAACAAGACTTCGAGCATTCGAATAACCACAACGTCGCCAGAAATATCAAATATACTCGTAATCTCTCGTTGACTGCGATTGCGTCTCTCATTTACGTATCTTGCTTCCTTGTTTTATCTCGTTTCAAAATTAATGACTTGTTGATCCGATACGGTGCAGGACTCGTCGGAAAAAGTGTGAAATCTTTAGGATATATGGTTCTCATTGTCAGTAAATTAATACGTGGCCAATCGCTCCTTTTTTCAGCCATTGTCGGATCCATTTTCTCTTTTACTCTGTCTTCTGTTGTTGCAAGTTATAGCTAATATAATTGCAACACACGCTTTATTTTGGGTGTTCGACATCGTGGCCTTGTAAAACCGCGTCGTCAATTGACAATTTTTGTCAATGTTATTGATGGTGCGAGGTCGCTTCAGTATAGTATTGTCAATAAATACTGAACGTGTGCAGGCCCCTTAAAATACGAGTGCATTGTTGATATGGTTTATTTCTTGATCAGTTCTTTGACCATTGGTTAAAGACACCATGAAAATATACTAACGTTAGAAATACAATATAATGGTGCTTTACATTCTGCCAACATTTCCCTATTCGGTACGAAGAACCACAAGATTTTGCATAGCCCAAAACAAGCTAAAATAAAGTACATTACTGTCTGTAAATTGGTTACGACCTACTAAATTTTCTCGCTAATAATGTTTAGAGAAAGTGTAGAAGTCGTATAGGAAGGAAGGTACGCGCCAATAAAGTTGTCTGTGGTATTCACCAAACACTGCGGTAGACGGGCATCTAAGTTTTCATGGAGTGAAATAAGAGAAGAAATGATGGTTTTGGAACCGGAAATTGATCCGAATTTGTGCCGACTTTGTGGTAAAGCAGATGGCCTTAAAGTTGATATATTTGATGAAAAACACAATTATCAGAAGAAAATCCATTCATTGCTACCAGTTGCGGTAAGGTTCTGTAATGTATGCTTTCTTTTGTTGTGGCAGGTGTCCTAGTTGTAAATGAAACAAAACAAGAGTTTTATAATCCGTGCAGTTTAAAATTACGATAAGTTCGAAAATATGGTCATACTTCAAGAGTTTTAAATTAATTTGTCAGCTGTTTGCGAGATCATCGCACTAATGAAACAGACTGTCAACACACTTTATAGTCAATAATTATGTACGTTATATTCCCGAATACGGTCGCTCAAATACCCATTTTAATGTCACCACACTCGAAAGCAAAACTCTAAATTCACAGTTAATTATAGCATTTATAGAATATTACTTTGTCCGCAGATGACCTCAGCTTGCATTTGGTGGATATCACATTTAAATGAAATTGTAAAAAAAGCAGTGATAATTGTTTGTTCAAAGGCCACTCAGGATAAATTCGTGCCTAGCTACAACAGAACAGATTGTATTTATTGCGAACCAATAATACAGTTACACTAAATTTTGCTCGTGGCAAAATATATAGTAAAATTAGTTGCACACGTGATTAGCACCAAAAGTGAAATACCTATTAATTTTACACATTTACTTTGAATGTGGTGTACATAATCTGAAGGCTTCGGGTGATGCACTCTAAATAGTGACACTGTTTGAAATGTTGTTTATCTCTGAGAATTTATGCTATAGGTCCAGAAAGTTACATTTTAGCCCATAAAATAATAATTGACAGAATGTTCACATGTAGATTGTTTGATGTCGGAAACTATATGTACCTGTTTCATAACTGAGCATTGCTTAAGACAACCCTGTTGATACAAAAATGTCATCATATTGTAGTTTATCTATCTAATAGGTTTCTTAAATCTGCTTGTGCAGGGCTGGTTCCATTGAGGATGTAACAATTGTTGTTTCTTAGCCATTAAGTATTGGGCTTTAATTGATAATGTAACATACAAACAGTTGCTTCTCTGTTCCATGCCTCAATCCACACCTTTGTTTTTTATTCTTCATGCTAAGATCTACAAAACACAAGCGATGACTTACAAACTTCCACCATCAAATTCTGATGATAATGACGATGAGGCTCATTGGTAGTGCAAAATTCGTTGCTTGTGTTTTATTGATATTAGTGGCAAGAAAAGGAAAAAAAACCAAGGGTGTGGGTAGAGGCAAGGAATGGAGAAACAGCTATTTATATGCTTCACTATTAATTATACTTATTTAAGTATTCATATATGATGTTAATCAAGAGGGGAATGCTTCATTCTACTTTGAAGAAATATTAGATTATGTACTCACATTCTTCAAAAAAGCACAAGTTTGAAAGACAGTGGTCAATGAAGAGGCTGTCTCTACCTCTAACACACCAGTATAAGGGGAATGCCACAAAAGAATTATCTAAACATTTAGAATTAGTAATCTGTAGTGTTGCACTGGGAAATGGATGGGAGCACGGTGTGTTCTGAATGTCAAGAGTATGCATATTGGGTGTCCCTCATATAGGCCTCCCTTATTAGCCTCATATTCAAAAACTGTATGTCTGAGAGTTTTCAGCTAAATGTGTTTCAAGCAAACAGACAAATTGAATAACCAACCCTACGTGGCCTGAAAGAAAAGCAAGAAACAAAGTTAATTTCAAATGGGCAAGCTGAACAGAGCTCTCGGAATTAAACTTGTTTGATTTGGATAGCTTTTGATACTTAGAATTCTTATGAAGACAATATTCTTGACATTGACAGATTAAATGATTACTAGAGAATAGCTTACAAAAAGTTTTATAGACTAATATATGTGCTTACAGATATATATGTACTTACAGATAGGAAGAGAGGTTTTTAAATTCCTATTTTAAATAAATGTGTGTTACAATAATACATAAGAATTGCAAAATTTGATGTTTTCTTTGTCTTTTGTCTGTTTGGCTATGATATGTCTGGTCCATTGTTTGATGGCCAACTGTAAATTTTTGTATTTCGTGTGCTGGTAGGAGGGGCCAGCCAGACTTTATGTGATTAGCCATGTCCATTTTTTTTGGGGGGGGGGGGGGAGGGTGGCAGTCTATCAGCAGTGACCAGCCATAAGAGTTGCTATGACGAGGAAGCATGCTAGTCACTAGTAACTACAGAAATACATCTGGATACTAAAGGTGCCACAGAAGTGCACGGAACAAGATGTAAAGCATCTTATTTTGAAGATCTGAACAGTTAAAAAAAAGGGGGGGGAGGAGGGAATGAACTTAAATTTTCAGTGCAGAGTCAACTGTCTCGCCTATAGTGAGTCAGGCAATATGGCTTGTGTAGACTGTTCAGTCCTTCAGTGTGCCTTGAAGAGTCATTTCCACTGATGACTTTCTTAATAGGATGAACTGATGTATATGCGTCACTAATAGTATTTATGTACAATCTGACTTCTGTTCAAATTTAGTGCAGTAATGCACTCATTGTAAATAATTGTTGTAAAATGATTTTTCTATGACAATGAAAATAATCAGTTATTGATAATGTAAATGGATATATAAAATATCTATTCACCAGGTGTTGGGAGGGGAACACACACAAAAAGGTTCAAGTTATACAAGCTTTTGGAGCCAGTGGCTCCATCTTCTGGGAGGAGAGTTTAAGGGGGAGGAAGAGGGGCAAAGGAAAAGGACTGGAGATGTTTAGGGAAAGGGATGCAGTTCAAAGAAGTCACGCAGAAGCCTGGGTCAGGGGTGACTTACCAGGTGGGATGAGAAGGAAAGACCAATTGTTGGTAACTGCACCAGACAAGATTTGAAAACCTGAGAGCTTAAAGATGGAAGACAGGGTAATACGCAACAGAGATTACTACCGAAATATTGTGCACAAGTTTATAAGAGTGAAAAGCTAAGTGCATTGTAAGTAACGAGGGGGGATGGTAAAAAATAGAAAATGCAGAAAATGAAAGATGTAGAAAACTAAAATGGAGTGGAGAAAGGAGTAGTTACTATGAATAAATATTGAGACAGAAGAAATTAACATAAACTAAGGCCAGTTGGTGGTGAGAACCAAGGACATGTTGTAGTGTTAGTTCCCACTTGTGGAGTAATGAGAAACTGGTGTGTGGGAGAAGAATCTAGATGGTACATGTGGTGAAACAGGCACCAAGACCATGACTGTCATGTTGTACAGTATGCTCTGCAACAGGATATTGTCTCTCCTGGCTGATAACTAGGTGCTAGTCATGCCAACATAAAAGGCCAAACAGTGTTCACATATCAGCTGGTATATGAAATGTGTTGTTTCACAGGTGGCTCTCCCCTTGATAGTATATGTTCTGCCAGTTACAGGGTTGGAATAGGTGATGGTAGGAAAGTGCATAAGGCAAGTCTTGGAGTACGGATGGTCACAGGTGTAGGAGCCATAGGGTAGGGAGATTGGTGCAGAAGGATCATAAGGTCTGACAAGGATATTGTGGAGATTGGGAGGGCGATGAAAAGCTGTTCTAGGTGTGCTGGGCAAAATCTCATACAGAATGGATCTCATTTCAGGGCATGATTTTAGGAAGTAATGGCTTTGTTGAAGTTGCTGGTTAATATGTTCGAGACCAGGATAATACTAGGTGACAAGTGGTGCGTTCATAAGTTGTTTTTTGGAGGGTTCAACAGTACCAGGATTCGATATGATGGCCCAGGAAATCTGCTTTTGAACTAGGCTGTTGGGATAATTATGTCCAGTGAAGGCTGAAGTGAGAGTGGTGGTGTATTACTGTAAAGCGTCTGCATCTGAACAAATCCGTTTTCCTCAAATGTCAAGACTGTATGGGAGGGAACATTTGATGTGAAAAGAATGGCAACTGTCAAAATGTAAGTACTGTTGTTTGTTAGTGAGTTTGATGTGGTTGGAAGTGCGTAGCTGGCCCTCGGTGAGGATGAGATCAACATCAAGGAAAGTGGCATGGGATTCAGAATAGGACCACGTGAAATTTAATTGGGTGAATGTATTTAGACATTCCAGAAATGTTAACTGGTCAGCCTCACCATGAGTCCATACAGCAAAGATGTCATCAATGTATCTGAACCAGATCTGGGCCTGAAGGCTTATGGGTCCTAGGAAAGCTCCTCCAAGCAACCCATGAAAAGGTTGGCATAGGAAGGAGCCATCCTGATTCCCATGGCCGTACCCCTGATCTATTAGTATGTCTGCCCCTCTAAGGTGAAGTAACAGTTTGTACGTATAAAGTCTTTCTTTCTCATCCTGTCTGGTAAGGTTCCCCTGACTGATATTATGGGTGACTTTTCTGAACTGTACCCCTTTCCCTAAACATCTCCAGTCCTTCTCCTTCAGCTCCCTTCCACTTAAAATCTTCTGCCAGAAGAAAGAGCCACTGGCTCCGAAATCTTATAAAAGTTAAACCCTTTTGTGTATGTGTTTCCCTGTTGCTGCTTGGAAAGTAGATTTATTATCTATCCATTTACAATATAAAATGATTTTTCTGTTTTTAATGATACAGGGCTACAATAGCCCAAGAATTATCACTTGCACCTCAGTGTATTGAATGTTTACATGTTATGTGCAAAGTTTGTTGTTACCTTTTAGATGAAAACAACCTTAAGATTTTTTGACTTATTTCACACCAGTGAGTACCATTTCACTTGGGTCTGTGGAAGGTATATTAGCATATCCATTTGTCTTTGTAAACATTTATTGCATATTTGTGTTTTCTGATATGTTTTACGTCCTGGAGCAACTCTTCCCAATGTGTGTATTGGAACAAAAAACGCATCTAATCTAATGTAATCTATACCATGTGTGTATTGTCACTTTATAGCAAGAAGGTTCGAAAACGTAAGTTCTCCCTCCAGATTGTCACACATCACAGCTACCTGAAATGAACATTCAGCTGTTATCACGTGATGCACCACATTGAAGATATGCCTAATACTGGTCGTCCACACTCAACAACCCTAGTGAATGACTGTCCACTGTTCACAAACCACTCCACATGAGCAAGTTGTTCTCTAGGCATCCCTCACAAGTCCGCAGCACTTTATTTAGTGCAAGAAGGCTGGGAAAGGAGACTACTGGAATAGAACCAGGGTCAATGGTTTTGGGGGGGGGGGGGGGGGGGGGAGGATTTATTCAGTGCCTACGAATCGTCGTGGCGGAGAGGTTATGGAACCAGGTACCAGTTCGTGTCTCAGGCATGCAGTTTCAAAGGTTGAGCAGAAACAGTGGCCAGCCAGTCAGCTTATCATTTAAGGATGTTGCATATCATTCATTGCTGTCCTGATGAAAGCATCCTCCAGCCTACTGTCCAGGCTTAAAATAGACATATCGGTTATGGGTTATTCTTTCAATATAATGCACAACCACACTATGCACAGCTCATGAACACCTCACTCTATGGGGTAGGATTCAGCTGAATGGAATAGCCTGTAGCATCTACTCACATGAACCTACTTGAGCATGCATGGTAAATCAACACGTTCAAAAGAGGCAGTGCAGAAATTATTGTGAGCATTTTGTATGGAAACAAATAATTTCCCTGTATTACACCCCTACACAGGAAAGATGACTTGAGCAGCAAAATGACTAAAAGTGACTGCATTATTCATTATGAACAGGCATATCACGTCAGCTGTTCTGCTCATTAACAGAATTTAGTGATTAACTGTTTTCATTCATTAATCACAGAAAGTAACTGACGCACATCATATTTCCCATCTCATTATTTTTCTTTATGAAGAGGTGGTGTATACAGTATGCCGTGGGCTCCAGAAATAGCTGCCTATAGATGAAGTTCTCAACAGTCGTATTGCATCAGAAGACATTGTCTAATGAACAAAAGGCAAGTGATTCACCATGGCCAGATGGTTGTTATTGGCTCTTTGAGTGCCTCTCACGTAGCACACAGAAGTTCTGAAACATGCTGGTGTTCAGACAGGGAATGTTCAGATTGTTGACTGACTTCATGTTGCAGCTTCCATTTGTGCTTGATTGGACATTCACTCAATGTTGTACCGTTGTATTTCCATTTGTTCCTTTCACTGATTAAAGTTTTCGACAACTAGTCAGATGCTAGATTCCTATGTTGCTGGCTATGCATCCAGCCTATAGAATTCTATAAACAGGGCATTTGAAACTTGTTTCCAGCATGGAAAAGTTGTCAAGAGAGTTGGTGTATTTGTTGAGACTGCTGCTTGTGTCAGTCATGACATATCAGAATCGACTGTCACCTTTGCGTACATCATCTCCATCATTATAATCCTCTCCTGGGGCCACTGTTTACGTGAACAGCATAGGCTTGTTTACTTAAATATTACGCAATGTTAGGCAGTAGTATTCTTAATGCAGTACTACTTTTAATGTTTTATAGTGGGTTAGTTCATTTAGAAAATACAAGTAGCAATATTCAGATTGTGTTTTGCTTTGGAAACTATTTGGAAATTCCACTGATTTGGTCAGATATATCGGTGGCAGACATAGTTGTACTAAAAGTAAATTGAGTTACTGCTACTAATAATGGAAGTAGATCCATGCTGGCATATAAACAGACCTTAATTTTTTTCCAGACTACTCCCATAGCCAGTAGGCTATTGGCGGAAATGTGTAGATTATCATCAACTTTTGTTGTCAGTTTATAGGGTCATTAATTTTGTATTATAAAGTTTGATACATAGAGAGCTGTGTCAAATCAGTCTTTAGACTGAAGATCTTAACAACAACAACAATAATAACAATGTTTGATTTTTAATTTTTGGTTTCTGATCTTGTTTGTTCATTCTTGGTGATGAAAGGTTTTAAGTACTGTTGACTATAAATTTATTGAAATAATGAAACAAGTTATATGGTGTAATTTTTTCCAACACATTTTTAGAATTGAACCCATTGTAGATAACAAGTTTAACAAAAACAGTATAAACAAATTTAAAAATTTTGAAATAATATATCACTTTTCTGTCCAAAACATTGAATGTCCTGACAATTAATTTCTATATGTAATTTTTTGACCATTCTTGTACTGTATGTTTGGGAGATCTCAATTTAAGGTAACAGTAACTTAAAAGACAAATGATTGTCAATACAATGCATAAATGTGTGATTAAAAAAAAGTAATGAGAATTTTTGTTTTTCTTAAAGAATATTTGTTTATTCATCAACAACAACTTTGTCCCCTTCAAAGTAATTCCCCTCAGATATAATGCACATGTGCCAACAGTTTTTCCAGTCTTGGAAACACTTCTGGAACTCACTTTTCATCATGATGTTCAGCTCCGCCAGTGATTCTGTTTTTACGTCATCACTGGTGGCAAACTAACGTCCTTTCATGGTTCCCTTCAGCCCTGGAGAAGTCACAGAGGGTCATGTCTGATGAATGCAGTGCCTGAGGCAACATAATGGTTTTGTTTTTTCTCCAAAAAATCCTAAATAAGTATTGATGTGTGAACGGGAGCTCTGGCATGATGCTATTACCATGAGTGGTTTTCCCACAATTCTTGTCATTTTCTTCAGATTGGTTCATGCAAACGGCGCATAACTTTTAGGAAGTATTTCTTATTGACAGTACAACCTTAGGGCAGGAACTCATAACGTACTATCCCATCGTAATTGAAGAAAACATTGAGAAGAACTTTCACGTTTGATCGAACTTGTTGAAATTTTTTCAGTCTTGGTTCTTCAGGCAGTTTCCGGTGGGGGAATTAGGCCTTGGTCTCAATGTCATACCCATGTACTCATGTTTTGTCACCTGTTATAAGCTTCTCTAGAAGTTCTGGATCATTGTTGACTTCATTCAGGAATTCCTGAGCAATGCCTATGCAACGTCATTTTTGGTTGAAATTCAACAGTTCAGGAACAAACTTTGCTACTACATGTTTCGTGCCCAAAACTCCCCAAAACATTGCTTGGCAAGAGCCAAAGGATAGGCTGCATCATAAGAAACCTCTCTAATGGTGATTCAGCAATTTTTCCAAAGCCATTTTCTTTACATCTGTCACATTGCCATCGGTAATTGATGTAGTAGGATGTCCAGGGTGGTCGTTGTGGTCATCTTCTTGACTCTATTTGAAATGTTTATATCACTCTTAAATTCTTGTCATACTCATAGTAGATTTGCCAAAAGCCACAGGCGACACTACAATGCGGTATTGTACTTTATTCCATTTTCATTCAAAATTTAGAGCAAATTCTTTGATCCATCTTTTTCAAAGGTAAAAATTCACTGAACACTTGTAAATATACATAACCTTTCAGACTGTCAGCAATAAACTAAATATTCAAAACAGCTGAAAATGCCAGCATACACCACGAACATGTGTACCAAGATTTCAAAAAAATTATTGTGTCCAACCTGTGAAATTAAAAAATTTACAGAATGAAATTTTAACTCTGCAATGAAGTGTGCAGTGATATGAAACTTTCTTGCACGTTAAAACTGTGTGCCAGGCAGAGACTTGAACTAGGGACCTCATATTTGTTCAGTGTGTACACAAGTAATCCTCCTCCCAGTCTTGATGCAGGTTTCACACACACACACACACACACACACACATACATTTTCAGCACAATTTAGTCAGCTGGGACTATGTCACAGTTTTGAAATGCTTATATTCCATTGACTCTGAAGAAGGAATCTTTCAAAAGCTAGAAACATTCTCAGTTTTCTTTATGTGTCTGTTGATGACTATCATGTCAGCTATTCCACAAATTGTTACATTTAATCATGTGTTGCAGTTTAACAATGGCATTTGTAAGTAGCTGGGGATTGTGGGGCACAAATATTTGTCACTGTCAATACTTGTATTTATAACTCAACCCACATAATCAGAACACATCAGCTTGAATAATGAAGTAAGAAACAGCAACAGCAAAAGGACACAGAAGTTCCACACACTTAGGTATTAGCAACATGCAACCTCACCCTACTAATGGTTGTTGTGCAACAAGAATTCGAAGTGGTATGTGGTGGGGGGCTGTGGAGGCATAAGTAATTACCAGCTTCAATACTTTTATTTATAATGTAACCCATCTAATTAGAGCACATCAGCTTAATCCCTTAAGTGGACATTTTTCAAGCATGCTCCTCTGCCTCAGTTGGCAATTTCTGCTAGCACTGGCTAGTGCCACGTGTCTTGCCCAGTCATTAAAACATTTCTTTCTTCATTTTAGTTTGTGGACAAGTACAGAGGACAGTTAGGTTGGAAGTGCTATGGAATGAAAAAGAGAAATTAAATTTCATTTTTTGCGTTACTGCAGATTGTTTTCTGTGTGAAATATTTTAAAATGTGGTGTTGCACATAGGACTCTTAATGCATACTCCATACATCCTTGTTGGTCTTATCATCATTGTGCATGGCAAAACCTCTGGAAAATGCCTGGCTGCAAGACAATTCACTTTTGGTGGTTGAGGTGCATGTCCAATTGGTAATCCTTGTTGTGGAGAGGATTCGGACAGATGTTCCCCAAGATTAATAATGAATTCCAATCTGCTTTTTCCACTGCCATATTTTTTGTACAGAATGTGTGCATTGAAACATGCAATGAATCGTAAAACACACTCTGATAATATTTTTTCAGTTTGTTTCTAGTCATTTGCTGTCATTGCAACTGGGAGTCAGTCCTATTGAGCTCTCCCATATCCCATAATCCTTGATAACAATTGGCTTTACCTGATGGCATTCTTCAAAATTACTTCTTGAAATGTGTCATCATGAAACCTCCTGACTATAATAATGTCCCTCTTGCTTTCCATACACTCGACATCAGTTTGTTTCTGTACACAGTTCCCCCCCGGGGGGGCTCATGGTTCTTTCGTCTGCAATTCCTTCAACTTGCCCCCTCTCTCCCTATCCTCGCTTCTTCCCCATTGCCACCTCCTTACCCCCACTCTCCTCTCCCCCTCTCCTGCAATTCCCATGACCTCACTTCAGTGAGTCACTTCCCCTCCCTGGCCAAAGAAGTGCCCCCCCCTTCTTCGGCATCTGCTGGTGGTCGGGCTCCCTCCTGGGACCCCTTTCCCCACCATCTCCCCCACCAGAAGACTGTTACCACCACTCGGCCACGAGGTGCACCATCTTTGCGCCCCAAGGTCACAAGCTCTCTTTCGGTTCCTGATCTTGCAGAAGCCTCTACTCCCCCTGTGCCCTGCTCTCCTCCACCCCAGACAGAGAAGAAGTAGTAACATAAATCAAACGCAGGGGACATTGGTCCCCTTCCCCCTACCGGAGAAGCAACAGCCTCCTCTGGCTCCTCTCATTTGGATGGGGTCCATTGGGGCCCTCTCTCCCAAGGTCTCCACTAATGCCATGGCGGACACTTACCAGTGGCTCAAGGAGCCAAAAGATGCTGGACGAAGAGCTTCACAGTCTTGCTCCATGCCTGAAGCTGCTTCGGAGAAATCTTCCTAGCAGGTCCCTGAAGAGAAATGAGAGAGCAAACTAAGAACAAGTCTGCTAAGAAACACGGCCCTCTCATGGCTCCACCACCATGCCCTGTCCATTCTGCATCTCAGGATGCAGGGGAGATCTTAGCGTCCCCTGCTGACGTGGAGCTCACTGATGCCTCATCCACCATAGAAATGGTTACAAATACTCATTCGGAGACAGCAGGTGACCTTGAGGCATAACATGCCTCCTTGTGTGCTTCATGGCTTCCCAGCCTCACGATAACCTCATCCTCCAGTGGAATTGCAGCAGTTTTTTCCAGTACCTGGATGAGCTACGGCAACAGTTAAGCTTTACACCTGCTTTCTGCATTGCCCTCCAGGAAACCTGGTTCCCGGCAAGGTGGACCCCTGCCCTCCATAGCTATAAGGGATATTACAGGAACCGTAACAACTATAATAGAGTGTCAGGTGTCTGTGTCCTGAACTCAATATGCAGTGAACCTGTGACCTGTCAAACCCCTCTTGAAGCTGTGGCTGTCAGGTTAAGGACGATGCAGAAAATAACTGTCTGCAACATATATCTTCCTCCAGATGGTGCAGTACACCTGAATGCATTGGCTGCACTGATTGATCAACTCCCTAAACCTTTCCTATTTTTGGGAGATTTTAACACTCATAACCCCTTGTTGGGTGGCACAGTTCTTACTGGCCGAGGCAGAGATGTCGAAACTTTACTGTCTCAGTTCAACCTCTGCCTCATTAATACAGGGGCCGCCACACATTTCAGTGTGGCACATGGCACATATTTGGCCATTGAGGTCCTGGTCTTCTCCCATCTATCCACTGGGGAGCACATGGCGACCTGTGCTGTAGTGACAACTTCCCCGTCTTCCTGTCACTGCCCCGACATCTGGCCTGCGGACGCCTCCCCAGATGGGCTTTAAACAAGGCAGACTGGGAAGCCTTCACCTGTGCTGTCACTGTTGAATTTGCCCCACATGGTTACATCGATGTGGTGGTTGAGCAGGTAACTACAACGATCGTTTCTGCGGCGGGAAACGTGTTCCCTTGTTCTTTTGGGTGCCCCCAGTAACAGACAGTCCCTTGGTGGTCGCCGGAAGTTGCTGAGGCAATTAAGGAGCGTTAGCGAGCTCTACAGTCTCATGAGTAGCACCCTTCACTGGAGTGCCTCGTGGCCTGTAAACGGCTTCATGCTCACATTCGCCAGCATATCAAAAGGCAGAAACAGGAGTGTAGGGAGAGGTGCGCGTCGACCATTGGGTGCCATATGTTACCTTCCCAAGTCTGGGCAAAGATCAAACGAGTTTTTGGGTACCAGACCCCAACAGGTGTTTCTGGTGTTAACTTAAATGGCGTGTTATCCACTGATGAGACTGTGCTTGTGCCTCTGTGTTGGTGAATTACTCCCCAGCCTTTCACACTCTCAAACGGTGGATGGAAGGGAAAGTCCTCTTGCTCTCTACATGCCACAGTGAATCCTATAACACCCCATTTACAGTGTAGGAGCTCCTCATTCCCCTTGCACATTTCCCTGACACAACTCCTGGGCCCGACCGGATCCACAATCAGATTATCAAACATCTGTCATCTGACTACAAGCGACATTTCTCGTGATCTTCAACCGGATCTGGTGTGATGGCGTCTTTCCATCACACTGTCGGGAGAGCACCATCATACCAGTGCTCAAGCCCGGCAAAAAACCACTTGATGTGGATAGTTATTGGCCCATCAGCCTCTCCAATGTTCTTTGTAAGCTGCAGAACATGGGGTGTGTCGGCGGTTGGGTTGGGTCCTGGAGTCACATGGCATACTGGCTCCGTGCAAGGGCAGCGTCCGCCTGGGTTGCTGTACCACTGATAATCTTGTATCTCTTGAGTCTGCTATGCGAACAGCCTTTTCCAGTTGCCAACACCTTGTTGCCATCTTTTTTGACGTACAAAAAGTGTATGACACCACCTGGCGACATTATATCCTTGGCACAGTATACAAGTGAGGTATCTGAGGCCCGCTCCCGATTTTTATCCAGAATTTCCTGTCACTTCGTACTTACTGTGCCAAAGTTGGTGCCTCCCGTAGTGTGTGTCCCCCCCATAACCAGGAGAATGGTGTCCCACTGGGCTCTGTATTGAGTGTGTGTATTTTTAGTAGCCATTAATGGTCTAGCAGCAGCTGTAGGGCAGTCCGTCTCACCCTCTCTCTATGCAGACGACTTCTGCATTTCGTACTGCTCCACCAGTACTGGTGTTGCTGAGCGGCGCCTACAGGGAGCCATCCACAGGGCTCTAGCCTTCGGCTTTCAGTTTTCGGCTGCAAAATTGTGTGTTATGCACTTCTATTGGCGTCGTACCATTCATCCGGAACGAGAACTTCACCTTACTGGCGATCCCCTCACTGTAGTCGAGACGTAACGATTTTTAGGACTGGCTTTTGATGCCCGATTGACTTGGCTTCCTCACATTCATCAGCTTAAGTGGAAGTGCTGGCAGCACCTCAATGCCCTCCGCTGCTTGGACAACACCAACAGGGGTGCAGATCGCTCTACGCTGGTGCAGCTATACAGAGCCCTTGTTCAATCCCGCCTTGACTATGGGAGTCTGGTTTATGGCTTGTCAGTGCCCTCAGCGTTGCATTTACTGGGCGCAGTGCGCCACTGTGGCGTTCAAATAGTGATGGGAGCTTTTAGGGCGAGTCCGGTGACCAGCATCCTTGGTGGGGCCGGAGTACCTCCATTACAGGTCAGACGTGCACAATTGCTCACCAGTTATGTTGCACACGTTTGTAGTTCTCCTGCTCATCTAAATTACCAACTCCTTTTCCCACCCACAGTGGCTCATCTCCCACATCAGCGGCCCAGGTCAGGGCTTACAATAGCATTTCATGTCAGATCCCTTCTATCTGAACTGGAGTCCTTGCTTTTACCACCTGTATTCGAGGTCCAATCGCGTACACCTCCATGGTGAACACCAAGGCCGGTGCTTCGCCTGGACCTTTCACAGGGCCCAAAGGACTCACTTCATCTCGAAGCTCTCCGCTGTCACTTCATCTCGATTCTTGACATGTACCAAGGCCAGGAAGTGGTTTACACCAACGGGTCGAAGGCTGATGGTCACGTTAGCTTCGCATATGTCCATGGAGGACATATTGAACAGCATTTCTTGCCCGATGGCTGCAGTGTTTTCACTGCAGAGCTGGTGGCTACATCTTGTGCTCTTGAGCATATCCGTTCATGCCCTGAAGAGTCGTTTCTTCCGTGTTCTGACTCATTGAGCAGCCTACAAGCTATCGACCAGTGCTACCCTTGTCATCCTTTGGTAGTCCATCTATGCCCCAGAACAGTCTGATCGTTCAGTGGTATTTGTGTGTACCCCAGGACACGTCGGAATCCAAGGCAACGAATTTGGTGACAGGCTGGCCATACAGGCTTTGTGGAAACCGCTTATGGAGATCAGCATTCCAATAACTGACGTGCATTTGTTTTTACATCGCCAGGTTTATCGGCTTCGGGAGATGGAATGGCATAGTCTCAGTACACACTACAAACTGTGTGTCATTAAAGAGACTATGAATGTGTGGCAGTTCTCCATGCGGGTCTCTCGCAGGGACTGTGTGATTCTCTGCCGGCCCCGCATTGGCCACGCTTGGGCGACCCACAGCTACTTCCTGCGCCGTGAAGACCCGCCTCAGTGTCGATGCAGCGCCTGGTTGACAGTGGGCCATATTCTGGTGCACTGTTCCACTTTGACTGCCCTATGACGAAATCTTCTGTTACTTGACTCATTGCCACTAATTTTATCTGACAACGTCCCATTGGCTGATTTAGTTTTATGTTTTATTGATGAGGGTGGGTTTTATCATCATTTGATCTTAATTTTTAGCACACGTCCTTTGACCCTCTGTGTCTTTCATCGTAGTGCTTTTAGGGTGGAGACTCTAATGTGTTGCAGAGTTTCTGGCTTCTCCTTTTTATTCTCATGGTCAGCCAGCCATGGTAATCTGTTTTGTTGTTTTAATCTCTTCTACCTGTTTCTTGCATTGCTGTTGTTTTCTTCTCCCCATTTTTCCATTTAAGTGTTTGTTGCCCTTCTATCGTTCTTATGGTTTTTCCTTTCTCTCCATTATGTGTTGTCAGTCTTGCTTGTTTGATTCTCACCCTTGTGGCATTGTTTTACTCGGAACAAGGGACTGATGACCTAGCAGTTTGATCCCTTCTCCCCTCTTTTAAACGAACCAACCAACCTTAGCTCTTCACGAGACACAATCCCAGGGCCGTATTCCATCCACAACCAGCTGATCCAACACTTGGATATTCCCCAGAGGCAACAGCCCCTCAGCCACATTTGGCTCACAGGTGATTTTCTGTCACAGTGGTGAGACAGTAAAGCTATTCCCGTCCCTAAGCCCGGGAAAAACCCAAAGTTTCTACCCCCCCCACCCCACCCCCACCCCAATTAGCCTTACGAATGTACTACTTAAACTGCTCAAAAGAATGGTCAACTTCAGATTATGTTGGCTACTCGAATCTCTGGGCCATTTGCCTCCGTATCAGTGTGGCTTCCGGGCAGGGCGATCTCCAACTGACCATTTACTCTGATTGGAATCAGCCATTCAACAGGCTTTAACTCACTGCCAGCACTGTGTCGCGGTCTTCTTTGACCTACATAAGGTGTATGACATGGCTTGGCGCCATCACATTTTATTTATCCTCTACAACTGGAGCTTCCGTGGTCCCCTTCCGAATTTTATCCACGAGTTTTTATCTTACCGGTTCTTCCGGGTTTGAGTTGACAGCGCCCACAGATTCAGCAGAATGGTATCCCACAGGCTTCTGTGCTAAGTATCACAGTCTTCCTCATTGCCATCAATGGGCTTGCGACCTCTGTTTGCTCTGGCGTTGTACATTGATGATTTTTGCATCTGGTGCAGCTCCCACTCGGTAACGTATGCTGAGCGCCAGCTCCAATGTGCCATCTGATGAGCCTCTGTGTGGGCCACTGCCCATGGCTTGGAGTTTACTCCCTCCAAAATGCAGGTTATGCATTTTTGTCGTTGACGCACAGTACACCTCGATCCAGAACTTTATTTAGGCAACCAGCTCCTCGATGTTGTAGCACAGACCTGTTTCTTGGGCCTGTCTGATAAGAAGCTGACATGGCTGCCCCAAATTCGCCAGCCAAAAACTACATGTTTGCGGAAGGTTAATGCTCTCTGCCTCCTGGCCCACACATCTTGGGGTGCAGAACGATCCACTCTTCTCCATCTTTACTGAGCTCTGGTCTTGATCAGACTAGTTTGTTATAGTCAGTTTTATGGCTCAGCAGCTCCTTCCACTTTGAAACTCCTTGACCCTGTCCATCATTGGGGAGTGCATCTGGCTATTGAAGCCTTTATCACCAGTCCTGTTGATAGTCTTCTCACAGAAGCAGGGATTCCCCCTCTACACATTCGAGGGAGCCAACTCCTTGTTTCTTACGCAATTGCCATTCACCAGGTCCCTGAGCATCCTGTGTACCCTGTGCTCTCGCCAATGAGATATGTCTCCTTCCTAACACCTGCCCATAAGTGGGATTGCTGGTTGGCATGCTTCTCTCTTTCCTCTGTGGGGATCTCCATCTCCACTCACTGGGCTGCACCTTGTGTTTTTCCTCCCATTCCCCCCTTCCCCTCCCCTCCCCTCCCCTCCCCTCCCCTCCCCTCCCCTAGCCCACAGATTAGAAACGATCTGTTCCAGGGTCCTAAGGTCTCTGTTGCTCCTGTGGTTTACTGGCGTCTTGTATGTGCTATCCTTTCCGAGTTCTTTTACACTGATAGTTGTAAGATTATTGATAAGGTGGGATACGCTTTCACCCCTGCTACTGGCTTTGAGCATCATTTATTGCTGGGATCATGTAGTGTGTTCACAGCAGAGCTTCTAGCTATTCATAGGGTCCTCCTTTTTGTTTCTCAGACCTCCCTGCAATGTGTTTTAATTTGTTCAGACTCCATGAGCAGCCTGCAGGCAATCAATCGATGCTACTCATGTCACCCGTTGGTCTATGCTATCCATGAACTTCTCTCTGTCCTTGGGCGTGCCGCCTGTTCAGTCATCTTTCTCTGGGTCCCAAGTCATGTGAGCATCCCAGGAAATGAATTGGCTGCCCGTTTGGCTAGATAAGCAGATACTTACCCCCATTTCCTTTCATGATTCCAGCCTTGGATATGCGGATCTACGTCAAATCTCTCTTTGTCCAACAGTGGAATGCCATCTGGACTGCTACTACTCATAGTAATAAAACTCCACACAATCAAGGAGTCTACTGCAGTTTGGCACTCTGGAAGGAGTCCACTGTTGTATGCCACTTACGCATTGGTCATATCTGGCTCACCCATTGTTTCCTCCTACGTAACCACCTACCCCCAAAATGTGGTTCTGGAGCCAGACTGATGATAACTCACATACTGGTGGAATGTCCCCTTCTTTTGGCTCTTCGTGTTAAGTATAGTCTTCGTGATTCTTTAAATTTAATATTAGCAGATGATCCACAGATGGTTGACTTGGTCCTCAGTTTCCTCCGTATAAGTGGTTTTTATTTCAAGATATAAGGTTCTCCTTCAGTCTTGGAGCAGGGCAGGTTGGTTGTGATTGGGACTACTTGTGCAGTCTCTTCAGTTTGTGACCCCATGATCGCACTCCGTTTTTTCCAGTTTTTAGATCTGGTCTCACCTTTTATGCTTTTACTGTGTGTGTTTAATGTTCATTATTTTATAATTTGAGTCCCTTGACTGGATCTGTCCACTTGCAACAGACCCCCTTCCTTCTGTAACTCACTTTGGAACTGTGAGGCTGATGACCATTCCACTTGGTCCCATACCCCTCTCAATCAGCCAATCTGTACACAGTTACGTATTCACTTCTTCAATTTTTCATTTTTCATGAAATTGGGAAACTTCTTTGTGTGTCACCTCATTGGGCCATCAACTTGGGTGTTCTTACTCATTAGTTTATCAACCTCATATGGTCTAGTGCACCAGTTTTCGAGGTAAACAGAGCACGCAGCAAATCAAGAGTAAGGTAGAGGGGGAGGGGTTGATAAGTTACTTTCTCTGCAAAAAAGACTGCCAGAGTTCATGCCTTTGCCAATATAAAAGCTGAATACTGTTATAACTTTTAATTGGTCAATAATGCATTACCTCGACTGACAAGAGGTACCATATAGTACAGGAATCATTAGCTATTAGCATTATAACACATTCTGACCTGATCTCGTCATTCACACAGGATGCCGTGGATGGATACATCCGACAAACCCACTGAGAATGAGAAGGCCATGGATGTATATATCTGTTATGTCCACTTAAAGGATTAAATAACAAAATAAGGAAATATTACTTGCACATGACTCCAACAAGCAAAAAAGAAGCAGTATATCTGACTTTAATGTTGAGAGAAATCTTGATCATTTAAGTAAATGGTGCTGTAAGCTAAATTAACTTTATAAGCTGGAAAATAACTGTAATAAAGAAAAAGTTGCTGGGCACAAGCTCAAAGTAACAGATAATGGGAGAGGACAGAAACATCCAAAAGCTAAGGCTAATTCTGCAAAACAAAACTTAATTAGGAGGAAATAGTTTCAACAGCACAGGAAAGTGCTTACACTACACTCAACCTAGATATTATAAAAGTTACTGAGTTAAAATGACATAACAATAACATGCCCCCAGGGCCTAATTTGACACTGAACCTTCTGTAACTGCAGTGTATTTCAGGCAGGCACAATGTGTCTTTGCAGTGACTCCACCATTAAGACAATAGTACACTGGAAAACACCAAACACTACAACTGTTAAAATAGCATAAAGGTGAATCACAGCCAAACCACCGGTGAATTCACAACAGGTGTTTTTTTTTTTTTGTCGAGCACAACCGGTACGACACTCTTCTAGTACACAGCTGTTCAAGTGCGCACACCATAGGTGGTATTCAGTTATGTACGGTCTTCACTGGAGGCAAGATGCCAGGAACCCATGTCTGTGTGCATATAAGTTGCCTAATTGGCTCAGGCCTAAACTTCATACCAGTCTGCCCCACTACTGACCAAGTGAACTTGCAGCTCTGTCCATATCATGCACACTGCTGTCTCTGTTGTTCTCTTATTAAGTCTTCCGTCTTTGGCTCTCCACAGACTGACTGCTCCAGTTGAGCCCACCTTTAGATTGATGTCTGAAATACTCATGTGTGATACAGACAATGGAGAAATTGAGTCAGTAATTACGTCACTGAAGACTAAGGACTCTCATGGATGTCATGGAGTGCCTAGTAGAACATTGTACTGTGCTCCACTTGGTAGCCCTGTAGTTAGATGTACTTGTAATTTTTCCTTTAGGAATGGTCAGTTTCCTGAATGATGAAAGTAGTCAGAAGTAAAGTCACTGTATAGAAACGGAGAATGGGATAATGTAGACAATTTTACACCTATTTGTATGCCATAAGTGATGCTAAAGTTATTAGTAAGGCTGTATTTAAGGATAATTGATCATTTTATATCACATAATTTGCTATCAAATGTACAGTTCGGCTTTAGAAGTCAATTTAACAACTGAAAGTGCTATATTCTCTTTTCTCTGTGAGGTACTGGATGGGTTAAAAAAAGTTTAGAACACTAGGCTTTTTTTAAAATTTAATTAATTTTAAATTTAATTAAGGCATTTGATTGTGTTGATCACAAAATATTGCTCCGGAAATTGGACCGGTATGGAACATGAGGAGTAGCTCACAATTAGTTCACCTCTTACTTTAACAACAGACTGCAAAAGGTCATTATTCACAGAATGGCTGTGATGTGAGATCTAATTGGGGCACAGTCAAATTAAGGGGGGGGGGGGGGGGTGCCCCAGAGATCAGTGTTATGGCCATTCCTGTTCCTTATTTATGTAATTGATATGCCCTCTAGTATTACAGGTAATTCTAAAATATTTCTGTTTGCTGATGACACTAGCTGGGTAGTAAAGGATGTTGTGTGCAACATTGGCTCTGTTTCATATTGTGCAGTTCATTATATAAGTTAATGGCTTGCACAAAATAAACTAACACTAAATCACAGTATGACTCAGTTTTTGCTTTTCTAACACACAATTCAACAAAACCCGACATTTTAATTTCACATAATGGGCATATGATTAGTGAAACTGAACAGTTCAAATTTCTAGGTGTTCAGATAGATAGTAAACTGTCACGGGAAGCCCATGTTCAGGATTTGCTCAAAGACTTAATGCTGCCATTTTTACTGTTCGAATAGTATCTGAAGTAAGTGATTGTTCGACACGAAACTCATGTGCAGAAAGGTGTGCAGTATACTGCTGCATCCATTTTTTCAATAAGCTGCTACAAGAATTCAACAATCTTAGCAGTAATACTTTCACTTTCAAATTGAAACTGAAAAGTTTCCTCATGGATCACTCCTATTCTGTTGAGGCATTCCTTGAAAGATTAAGATTATTCTTATGTTATATTGTTGATTGCTTTACTTAAACTGATGGCTTGACTTTTTCGGGTTCATAAATATTCTATTTACATCTTTATTACTTTATGTTGTAATTTCATGTAGTCACACGTTCCATGACCTTGGAGATTTGCTTCTCCATTTGGTCCTATGGAACTTGAGCTGTTTAAATAAATAAATAAAACACAGCTAGAGCAGGCTGGCTCTGTCAGCAAACTACCACATTTGACATGTCCATTTTAGTAGGTCGAATTCAATGTGCTGTGCTCCACCAAGGACATTGCTTTACTTTATTTATATCAATTCTTTTTCATGCCGTTCAGCGCTGCTATTTTGGTGAGTTGTGGCCTGTTCTCATAGATTATTTCAGAACATGAACTTTTCAATGTCAGTTCAGTTCTGATAATTAGAGACGCAAAACATCTGAAAGTGTGTGAACTATTATGTAGACAGTGTGATGATTTTTTAGTGAACAATGCTAGTTGTAAGAAAATTGGTTTTCCTAAAAACAACTACAATGTTGGTGTATAGTCAAAACTCACCCACAGTATTTATTGTTGCAGATATACGAGTATGACCCTCTCCCAAAGAAAATGTGCCATCGCTGTATGTTCCAAGTTGATGGCTTTTATGAATTTAGAGAAAATTGTTTGAAGACTGAACAGTACTTAAAATTACAGCTTCCATGGATGCCACGTAAAGCAAGTAATGGGAGCACTGATGTGAGTTTCAATTTTTTTTAGCTTATTTACTAACACTTTTGAAGACAGCATAGTCCTCTGTAACATAGAGCAAGACGGCTAAGGCAGTGTTAATGCACTTACATTCAGGAGAAGTGGGTTTTATATATATGTGTGTATATTATTTCTGCGATATATGTGACATGGCATGTACTGTTGTGCCAGTTGGTGAAACAATGGATGGGTGGATGGATGAGTGAATGAATGAATGAATGACTTAATTAATGAATAAATAAATACATAAAAGTACCATGAGGTGATTTTGTTGGCAAGCTTCCATCATGTGATTATCTAACAAGTATTAAAAATGTACCAAGTTTGCCAAAGAGGACATTTTAATTCAGCAGTGAGGTTGAGACTTTTGCATGCAGCATGTTTCTGTAAATACACAATTCATTTTAAGTAAATTGTATTATAGGTCTTGAATGTTCTTACAGCTGTGAAAAAGCCAATCTCTCCACCGATCTGGTATTCCAAGAATACTAAATTTGTGAAGTTAGCGGGAGCCTCCGTTGAGGCTAGAATGGAAGGAAAATGATCATATAGGCTCAGTCATATTTAAAGAAAGTGGATGACTTCAGGATACTCGGAAAATGCAACCAGTCTGCAAAGGTGATTGCTAACTAAACACCTGTGCAATCCATCCTAAGATATTGCTCAGGTGTGTGGGATCCATATCAGTTAGGACTAACAGCGAGCATTGAAGGCTCACAAAGAAGGGAACAACACATGTTTACAGATTTATTTGACTTATGGGTGAGCATTGTCGAAATGTTGAAAAATCAGAAGTGACAGACACTTGAAGACACAACCCCGTAACCCTAATTACAACATGTAAAGAACTTGCATTAAGCGAGGGATTTAAGACTGCCTATATGATACTCCCCTAAGGACTGCAAAGGTAAAGACTAATTACAGCATGCACAGAGGCACTGAAGCAATCATTGTTTCTACCCTTTATACACAAATGGAGCAGGAAGAAACCTTAATACTAGCTACAACTGAAATTACCCTCTTCCAGGCATGTTACATTGGTTTGCAGACTAAAGTTGCAAAGGTAGATGTTGAGAGTTATAATGGCACATTGAAGCAGCAAAGTAACCTGTCAGAAATGTCATTACCAGTTAATTCCTTTTCACTATTTTCAGTTTATAATGTTTCACAAGATACACCCATATAGCTGAGTGCGTTAAGCACCTGCTTCTGGGACATAGGGAGACATGCTGGTTCCAGATTGAATCTGCATTGTGGGTTAACAACAGGAAGTGGTGTGCCAGCTAGCCTGAATTTGGTTTTTATGCAGCTTCCCACATCCACCTACGTGAATACTGCACTGTTTCCAGGTTTTGCCTCAGTTGCATGCTGCCCAAACACTTCGAAAAACGGTTTTACTTTTTACCAGGTGATATGTGCTATATACAGACAAGGTGCCCAAAATTTAGTTACATAGTAGCAAAGTACCACTTGAAACTAGTATCTCTTCAAGGAAATTAGTTGTAAAGATACAGGCACCATAAAATTCACATCCTGTACAAAGACACAAGTTTTAAACTATACTTTATGTGCACAGATCAATGAGAGACATGTTAAAAGAATGCAAATCAGTAACCAGTAGAATCTCTTGTATAACTGTAATGGCCCAGATGTTTGGTATGACTTTACTGAATATAAATGCTCCTTGTAACAATGAAGAAAAGCTAAGCGATCAGTTCTGTAGTCAAATAGACTTATTCAAAACACAATGTTAAGATGGAATGTAATGCAACTACCATTGCTCAGGCGTCATATACAGGTGGGCTAGGTACAAGTTTTTGTGGTTGCAGTTACTTATCTGTACTAACTGTCTTGACTGGACCATGTTTTGGTACCTTGACGCAGCAGCTGAAAATCTCAAATACCAGTCACTACAAAATAAATTCCTTGACACACTTGTATTTCACCTCCATTATACAGGGTGTTACAAAAAGGTACGGCCAAACTTTCAGGAAACATTCCTCACACACAAAGAAAGAAAATATGTTATGTGGACATGTGTACGGAAACGCTTACTTTCCATGTTAGAGCTCATTTTATTACTTCTCTTCAAATCACATTAATCATGGAATGGAAACACACAGCAACAGAACGTACCAGCATGACTTCAAACACTTTGTTACAAGAAATGTTCAAAATGTCCTCCGTTAGTGAGGATACATGCATCCACTCTCCGTCGCATGGAATCCCTGATGCGCTGATGCAGCCCTGGAGAATGGCGTATTGTATCACAGCCGTCCACAATACGAGCACGAAGAGTCTCTACATTTGGTACCGGGGTTGTGTAGACAAGAGCTTTCAAATACCCCCATAACTGAAGGTCAAAAGGTTTGAGGTCAGGAGAGTGTGGAGGCCATGGAATTGGTCCGCCTCTACCACTCCATCGGTCACCGAATCTGTTGTTGAGAAGCGTACAAACACTTCAACTGAAATCTGCAGGAGCTCCATCGTGCATGAACCACATTTTGTGTCGTACTTGTAAAGGCACATGTTCTAGCAGTACAGGTAGAGTATCCTGTATGAAATCATGATAACGTGCTCCATTGAGCATAGGTGGAAGAACATGGGGCCCAATCAAGAAATCACCAACAATGCCTGCCCAAACGTTCACAGAAAGTCTGTGTTGATGACATGATTGCACAGTTGCGTGCAGATTCTCGTCAGCCCACACATGTTGATTGTCTCATCCGTAAAGAGAACATTTGCACTGAAATGAGGATTGACACATTGTTGGATGAACCATTCCCAGAAGTGTACCCGTGGAGGCCAATCAGCTGCTGATAGTGCCTGCACACACTGTACATGGAATAGAAACAACTGGTTCTCTCACTCCATACAGTGACGTGGTCAACGTTTCCTTGTACAGCAGCAACTTCTCTGACGCTGACATTAGGGTTATAGTCAAATGCACGAAGAATAGCTAGTCCATTGCAGGTGTCCTCGTCGTTCTAGGTCTTCCCCAGTCGCAAGTCATAGGCTGGAATGTTCCATTCTCCCTAAGCCGCTGATCAATTGCTTCGAACGTCTTCCTGTTGGGACACCATCGTTCTGGAAATCTGTCTCGATACAAATGTACCACGCCACACCTATTGCCCCATGCTAATCCATACATCAAATGGGCATCTGCCAACTCAGCATTTGTAAACATTGGACTGACTGCAAAACCACATTCGTGATGGACATTAACCTGTTGATGCTACGTACTGATGTGCCTGTAGAGCAATGAGTCGCATGTCAACACAAGCACCAAAGTCAACATCACCTTCCTTCATTTGGTCCAACTGGCGGTGAATCGAGGAAGTACAGTACATACTGACGAAACTAAAATGAGCTCTAACAAGGAAATTAAGCATCTTCTCTTTATATGTGTGTGAGGAATGTTTCCTGAAAGTTTGGCCGTACCTTTTTGTAACACCCTGTATACATCCCATATTACAGCATATGACTTCAACAGAGTTCACAATACATATTAGTCTTTGTCATTTCTGCTCTGTTTATCCTTTCTGAGTTTCCCTTGACAATTGACGTCATGACCATTATTATGCACAGCAAGGTTCTGTGGTCCATGGCAAACCTCTGAGGTGGGTGAGTATTTTCATGTAATAACTGCCCTACCAGCAGGTGTTGATATGAAGTCCAAAACACTTACTTATAAAATAACAAATGCTTGGTCAGGGTCATGACTGCCCATCGTCGATTACAGAGGCAGACAGAATAACACATGACTTTCTCGAAAGTGATTGTTAACAGCTCATATCCCCCCCTTGACGAAGGATGCGACAACTCTATTGTGTAAATGGCTAAAAATATGTTTAACAATATTATGAAAAGGGTGCTTGCTACTAATTATGTAGGAGAGATTCTGAGCTACAGATAGGCACAATAAAAAGACTGTTGAAAAGCAAGATTTAGTCCAACAAGGCCTTTGTCGAAAATAGACCTCCCCCCCCCCCCCCCCCCCCACACACACACACACATTTTTGGGGAAAAACAACTCACTAACACATGACCACTGTTTGGCTGTTGAGGCCAGACTGCCAGCAGAGGCTTATGATGGGAGAGGAAAGGCAATTGGGGTAAGGAGGAAGGTGGGGATGGGGAGGGTAGCAGGGTAGGAGTGGGGGATGGTAAAGTGTTGCTCATGGGAGCGAGCAGGGACAAGGTGGAGAAAGGGTAGGGCACCTAGGTGCAGTCTGGAGGCTAGACAGAGGGCAGGGGGGAGGGGATAATAGAAAAGGAGAGGAGTAAAAAGACAGTGCATTGGTTTAACAGAGGGCTATGTAGTGCCAGAATGGGAACAGGGAAGGGGGTAGATGGGTAAGGACAATGACTAGCAAAGGTTGAGGCCAGGAGGGTTATGGGAACATAGAATATGTTGCAGGGAGAGGTCCCACCTGAACAAGTCGGAAAAATCGATGTTGGTGGAAGAATCCATATGGCACAGGCTGTGAAGCAGTAATTGAAATGAAGAACTTCAAACTGGGCAATGTGATCAGCAACAGGTTGGTCCAGCTATTTCTCGGTCATAGATTTTTGGTGGCCATTCATGCAGACGGACAGTTTTTTTTGCTTGCCATGACCACATAGAATGCAGCACAGTGGTTGCAGCTTAACTTGTGGATAACGTGACTGGTTTCACAGGTAGCCCTGTCTTTGACGGGATAGGTGATGCTTCTGATGAGACTCGATTAGGTGGTGATGGGAGGGTATATGGGACAATGCTTGGATCTAGATCTACTACAGGCATATGAGGCTTGAGGCAAGGGGTTGGAAGTAGGGGTTGTGTAGGGATGGACAAGGATAGTGTGTAGGTTCAGTGGGCTATGGAATACCACTGTGGGAGGGGTGGGAAGGATAGCTGGCAGGACATTTCTCATTTCAGGGCATGACAAGAGGTAGTTGAAACTCTGGCGGAGAAAGTAATTCAGTTTCTCAAGTGCTGGATGGTACTGAGTCATCAGGGGAATGCTTCTTTGTGAACTTTGGGAGGTGGTGGATGTCTGGAAAGATAAGGCGTGGGAGATCTGTTGCTGTACAAGGTTGGGAGGGTAGTTACGATCTGTGAAGGCCGCAGTGAGACTCTCGGTATATTTTGAGGGGGACTACTCATCACTACAGATGTGACAGCTATGGGTGGCTAGGCCATACGAAAGGGACTCCTTGGTATGGAAAGAATGGCTGCTGTCGAAGTGGAGATACTGCCGGTGGTTGGTAGGTTTTATACAGTCAGAGGTATTGATGTAGCCATCTTTGAGCTGGAGGTCAACACTGAGGAAAGTGGCTTGTTGAGTTGAGTAGGACAAGGTGTGGAGGAATATGGATAAGGATAATGTGTCCCCACCCTGGATCCAGATCACAAAGATGTCATCACTGAACCAGGTGAGAGGTTTGGAATTCTGGGTGTTCAGGAAGGATTCTACTAGATGGTCTGTGAATAGATTGCCTTAGGATATTGCCATTCGGGTGCCCGTAGCCATACCCTGGAGTTGTGTGTTGGTAATATCTTCAAAGGAGCAATAATTGTGGGTGTGTATATAGTTGGTCATGGCGACTAGGAAGGAATTTGTTGGGAAAGGTAGTGTTCAATAGCGATAAGGCCATGGTCATTGTGGATGTTAGTGTAAAGGAAGGTGACATTAATAGTGAAGAGCAGGGCACCTTTTTAGTAAAGGAATAGGAACTGTGGAGAGTTGGTTGAGCAAATGGTTGGTATCTTCTGTGTAGGAGGGTAGGTTGCAGGTAATAGGCTGAAGATGTTGGCCTACAAGAGCAGAGATTCCCTCAGTGGGGCCACAGTAACTGGCCACAATGGGATGACCTGGTGGTTGGGCTTATGGAGTTTCGGAAGCATGTAGAATGTAGGATTGCTGGGAGTGTTAGGGGTGAGGAGACAGATGGACTCCGGGGAGAGGTTTGGGATGGGCGTAAAGGATTAAGGAGAGACTGGAGATGCTGCTGTATTTTTGGGAATGGGACATTGTGACAAGGTTTGTAGGTGGATGAATCTGACAGCTGGCGGAGACCTTCTGCCTGACCCATCAGCCTACCACCACCACCACCACCACCTACTCCAGTCCAGTCACAAAAATCACGTATTCCATCAAAGGCAAGGCTACGTGTGAAACGAGTCATGTGATCTACAGGTTAAACTACAAGCACTATGCTATGTTCTATATTGTGTTCGTCATAAGAATAAACCTGATGAAAATATTACACTATGTAGTTTTCTGTGTTTGCTTGAATCTCATTGGATTTCATTTCATGTGGAGCAGAAACCAAGCCATGTCGAGTATAGTCAGGTGTGATCATAGGGATATGTTTTATGCTGTGTTACAAGCACATAGACTGAGCCATTATTCGGGGTAACTTTTTTACTGGCACATTTAAATTGGACAGCACTGGCCGGCCACCTGGTCCAGCTGATCGGTAATGAACTGCGCACTTGCAGTTCAGATGTAAAAAGAGATGAGTTGAGAGTGTCCGTTAATTGGTAAAGAGAATGAAATAATATTTGGCAAAACTCCAGCACTACCACACACTTCTTAGGTGTCCAAATAGAATGCACAAGATTCTTCATTCTCATCTAACATAGTATTTTAAGAAACCATCGCTCCTGCAAGACGCAACTTGCCCTTTTTTTACTTGATATCTTGCGAACAATGGATGAAGGGTACCAGACGGATGCCATATTCCTTGACTTCCGGAAAGCGTTTGGCTCGGTGCCCCACTGCCAACTCCTAACTAAGGTACGAGCATATGGGATTGGTTCCCAAACATGTGAGTGGCTCGAAGACTTCTTAAGTAATAGAACCCAGTACGTTGTCCTTGATGGTGAGTGTTCATCGGAGGTGAGGGTGTCATCTGGAGTGCCCCAGGGAAATGTGGTAGGTCTGCTGTTGTTTTCTATCTACATAAATGATCTTTTGGATAGCAATGTGCGGCCGATTTTTGATGATGCTGTGTTGTACGGGAAGATGTCGTCATTGAGTGACTGTAGGAGGATACAAGATGACTTGGACAGGATTTGTGATTGGTGTAAAGAATGGCAGCTAACTCTAAATATAGATAAATGTAAATTAATGCAAATGAATAGGAAAAATAATCCTGTAATGGCAGTTGTGGGGAAGGCGGATAGTCGTCGGTTCATTGGTAGAATTTTGGGAAGATGTGGTTCATCTGTAAAGGATACCACTTATAAAACACTAATATGGCCTATTCTTGAGTACTGCTCGAGCATTTGGGATCCCCATCAGGTCGGATTGAGGGAGGACATAGAAGCAATTCAGAGGCAGGCTGCTAGATTTGTTACTGGTAGGTTTGATCATCACGCGAATGTTACGGAAATGCTTCAGGAACTCGAGAGGGAGTCTCTAGAGGACAGGAGGCGTTCTTTTCGTGACTCGCTACTGAGGAAATTTACAGAACCAGCATTTGAGGCTGACTGCAGTACAATTTTACTGCCACCAACTTATATTTCGCGGAAAGACCACAAAGATAAGAGAGATTAGGGCTCGTACAGAAGCATATAGGCAGTCATTTTTCCCTTGTTCTGTTTGGGAGAGGAACAGGGAGAGAAGATGCTAGTTGTGGTACGAGGTACGCTCTGCCACGCACCATAAGGTGGATTGCGGAGTATGTATGTAGATGTAGATGAACGGGGCCAACAATGACTGAAGAGAATTGTTCAGTGTGACAGAAGTGCATCCCTTCCGCAAATTGCTGCAGATTTCAATGCTGGGCCATCAACAAGTGTCAGTGTGTGAACCATTCAATGAAACATCATCAATATGGGCTTTTGGAGCCCTAGGCCCACTCGTGTACCCTTTATGACTGCACTACACAAAGCTTTATGCCTTGCCTTGGCCTGTGAACACTGACATTGGACTGTTGATGACTGGAAACATGTTACCTGGTCGGATGAGTAATTTCAAATTGTATCAAGCTGCTGGATGTGTATGGGTATGGAGACAACCTCATGAATCCATGATCCTTGCATATCAGCACAGAACTGTTCAAACTGGTGGAGGCTGTCTGTAATGGTGTGGAACATATGCAGTTGGAGTGTTATGGGACCCGTGATACATATAGATACGAATTTGAAAGTTGATGTGTACATAAGCATCATGTCCAATCACCTGCATCCATTCAGGTCCAATGTGCATTCCACCCCACACATCCAGAATTGCTCCAGAGTTGCTCCAGAAACATTATTCTTAATTTAGACACCGCTAGCCATCACATGCCCCAGGCATGAGCATTATTGAGCATATCTGGGATGCCTTGCAAGGTACTCTTCAGAAGAGATCCCCACCACCTCATATTCTTACGGATTTTTGGACAGCCCTGCTGGATTCGTGATGTCAATTCCATCCAGCACTGCTTCAGACCTTAGTCGAACCCATGCCACGTCACATTGCGGCAGTTCTGGATGCTTGTGGGGGCCCTTCACGATATTAGGCAGGTGTACCAGTTCCTTGTGCTTCTTATATTCCATAAAACTAGAAAATTTCCCCTGTTCAAGCAATTAATCCCCTTATAACATATAGTCTGCTTACTAAGACACACATTCTCTAAACTAAAAACTCCTTCCGAACAGGCCTTGGAAGGCCCAACGGTACTGACTCAGCACACAGGCGTCACTGGATGCAGATATGGAGGGGCATTTGGTCAGCATACTGCTCTCCTGTCAGTTTGCGAGACTGGAGCTGCTATTTCTCAATAAAGTAGCTCCTCAGTTTGCCTCACAAGGGTTGAGTGCACCCCGTTTGCCAACAGCACTCGGCAGACTGGATGGTCACCCACCCAAGTGCTACCCCAGCCCGACAGCGCTTACTTCAGTGATCTGAAGGGAATCGCTCTTACCACTGTGGCAAGGTCGTTGGCATATATTCTGTACATTGGATAAAACAAAACTTAGTAAATCTTTGTTATCGAGGTAGGTTTGATCCCAGATGATTCCCTGGGATATGCTCTGCAACACATACTTACGGAAGTATAATTGAATTCATTATTGCCCTGTTCTCAGTTCAGGCGTTTTAAATGCTGAATGATATTTGCATACTTTTATCGCTGCTGGTTCACTTAATGCCACGATTGGGTAACAGAGATCAGATGCCTGCCTCTTCTTTTTTATCTAACTTTTTCAAAGTTACAGACTGTCAGTTAGTCCAACTTAGTATTTCCATCTGTTCATTCAAGAGCTTGCTAGTTATCTTGGAGTAAATAAAAAAAATTAATGATGGTGTACTACCCTTATAAACAGTGTTAAATACAACACTTATTGCAGAAAGGTACTTATAATTCTTTACAGAGATAGTGTCCCCTTCACTCCTCTTTTGGTGTTGGTCATCCTTTTGGTCCATGCCTACTTTTCTCTTACACAAATATAGTGTACATTATCTCGTGCCATATGAAGCATCTATCTACCTTGCATTTTATGTAATCTAGACCCTACTCCTTTTGGTATCTAAGACCCATGTCTACATCTTGAATTTGAACGTCCACTAAGGCTGCTCAAGAGCAGACCTCCAAGTGTTAAGAAACTGGAATCTCGGACATTCATACACCTTCTTCATTTGAGTGTAGCTTGGATGTTACCAGGTCATTAGCTATGGTACATGCTTATATTGGCATGTGTAACCCTTCTCTGTTTTATGTGATGTCAGTAACACCTCGTTTTTTTGTTCCCTGTGAAAACATGAATAACAGCCAAGTATTATTTGTTTCTTAATTGAACTTTGCATCAGGGGCACAGTGGCACAATTATATTTTGCATTGTTAATATCTAAACTTAAATATCATGCACTTTCTAAATTAAACTTATTCATAGATTTGGTTGACACTGTTTGTGTAATTAGCTCATTAATTTTATCTAATTCATCTTATTCTTACTTTACTTTTTTCATGCTCTAATAGCAGTATCTAATATAATGTAGTGTGTAGAATATGTTGAAGAAACAATACTATTTAATCACCAGTTAAACCATTAGTTTGCTAATTGCAATGCTGCAGTGGCAACACTGGTTCCCGTCAGATCAGCCAAGTTAGTGCTGTCGGGCTGGGCTAGAACTTGGATGAGTGACCATCCAGTCTCCCGAGTGCTGTTGGCAACTGGGGTGCACTCAGCCCTTGTGTGGCAAACTGAGGAGCTACTTGATGGAGAAGCAGCGACACCAGTCTCGCAAACTGACATACGGTTGGAAGAGCGGTGTGCTGAGCACATGCCCTGCTGTTTAACAATTTTCCACTTATTAGTAATAAATCGCATATGTAGAGCGTACAGTGTGTGACACAATGTGGGTAATCCTTGTTGAATGTTCCCAAAATTTAGCTAGTGACCTAGAAAATGCCCAAAAAATACTTTGTGTTTTCATCTCCCTCCAGTTTTAACTCTGGAAATGGATTGGAAAAACTTGTTCCATTTCCTAATTGCAGTTCCTCAATTATCTCTCCTGGCAGTCTGCTACTCCTCTTTTGTTTTTGAAGCTTGTCCCAGATTCTCTGGAGTTCCTCACCATGCCTATCTGAGAGTGCTTTCATACTGTGTTGTATTGGCAGTTGATTCGAATTTCTTTTGTGCTTTCTGCTTTTCTAAGTCAGTTAATTGATCCTCCAAAATACCAAAGGCGGAATTGGGAATAACTGTTAAATTTGATTATTTGGTTTGTTCTAATGCAGTAAACCTCAATTGTGTGTCTGAGATTTGTTGCTGTACTGTTCTAAATTGCTCCATCACAAATTCTTGCATTTTCATTATTTACTTTATGAAACTTCATTGACCTGTCTTACTAGATCGAACGGTTTATGTATCTTGTCATGTAACTCCCCACTTAACATCCTAATTTCAGTTTGTAACTATGTAATTTTAGCATTTATTTCTTTTTTCTTTGTAGAGATTCTCTATTGTGTGTCCCCGAACTTGTTTTCGTCCCAGCAATAGCACTGATTCCAGTAGGCAACGCAATTCATTTCTTAAGCCAGTAATACAAGAAATTTAAGTTTTGACATATACTCTTATTCCTTTAACCATTCAGAGTCATTTGTTGCCATGACTGTACTAATTGCTGGCGTGCACTAACAAAATCAGTATCACCAGTTCCTAACTCGGTGCCTACTTCTGCAGCACCACAAAGACTCTGTACATACCTAAGAAAGGAAAATTTTGGTCACTCAAACCTGTTGTGATCACATTAGCGTAAGTATACATGGGAGCTCGCTTTCAAATACAGCTCACCAAAGATTGAGAACATCTCTTGTCATCTCAAGTTGTCAGTGAGAAGTTGATATGCCAGGCGAGGCAGACCACGTCGCCCGCAATTAGTCATTTTGCGACTGCAGCCTGGGTGGAATTTTCTGCCAATGCAACTGTGGTTGACTGCAGGTGTGTTGGCACTGTGCCAAGGAGACGATAGCAGCTTACAGGTAACTCATATATAGTTTGTTCTTCCCATATGTGTACTTATGTGCTCCTTTAATGAAGTCGCTCTTGAGGGATTCGACAATATCCCTGCAACATATTTATTTTTTGTAGAATTCGTGTATTTGCAGCACAAACAACAGTTGATACACTGTCAGAAATCCAAGTTGTTGCCTCCATTGCTGTGTACTGACAAAACTGTTCTTCTTTGATCCTTTTTTTGCATTTTTAATCAAACATATTCTTTTTCTTTCAATTAAATCTTCTTACCCAGTGGCACAAGCCCATCAAAAGTCTTGTTTCAAAAGGTGCCTGAATGTCATAAAATGAGCAAACTGTTGTTCAGGTGTCTTATCGAGGTAGACTATGTATAAGTTATTGTGGTCACCATTACTTACCTGTAATAACTGTTTGGCTGGACCGTGTTGCTGTATCTTGAGGCAGCAGACTCTTGAAGAGGCCAAGTCCTTGCCAGCTGGTAATCCCAAATGCCAATCACTGCAGAATAAATTCTCGTGTTCCTTCTTTATTGTGTGTGTATTTCACCTCAATTACATACATTCCACGTTACAGCATAAAATTTAACAGGGTTCATAATACGTATTAGCCTTTGTCATTTCCGCTCTGTATGGCATCTCTGAATTTCCCTGACAACTGATGTTATGATCATTGCCATGCATGTCAAGGTTCTGTGATTTGCAGCGGACCTCTTGGGTTGTACATTGTTTGCAAAAGGTGCCAGAATGTCATAAAATGAGCCAACCATTGTTCAGGTGTCTTATCGAGGTAGACTTTCCTTGCCATTGCAGTCTACATTTTGTATCCTCTCTACTTTAGACCATCATCAGTTATTCTGCTCCCCAAATAGCAAAACTCCTTTACTGCTTTAAGTGTCTCATTTCCTAATCTAATTCCCTGAGCATCACCCGACTTAATTCGACTACATTCCATTATCCTCGTTTTGTTTTTGTTGGTGTTCATCTTATATCCTCCTTTCAAGACACTGTCCATTCCGTTCAACTGCTCTTCCAAGTCCTTTGCTGTCTCTGACAGAATTACAATGTCATTGGCAAACCTCAAAGTTTTTATTTCTTCTCCATGGATTTTAATACCTACTCCGAATTTTTCTTTTGTTTCCTTTACTGCTTGCTCAATATACAGGTTGAATAACATCAGGGAGAGGCTACAACCCTGTCTCACTCCCTTCCCAATCACTGCTTCCCTTTCATGTCCCTCAACTGTTATAACTGCCATCTGGTTTCTGTACAAATTGTAAATAGCCTTTCGCTCCCTGTATTTTACCCCTGCCACCTCAAGAATTTGAAAGAGAGTATTCCAGTCAACATTTTTAAATGCTTTCTCTAAGTCTACAAATGCTAGAAATGTAGGTTTGCTTTTCCTTAATCTGTTTTCTAAGATAAGTCGTAGAGTCAGTATTGCCTCATGTGTTCCAACATTTCTACAGAATCCGTACTGATCTTCCCCAACGCCGGCTTCTACCAGTTTTTCCATTTGTCCGTAAAGAATTGTGCGTTAGTATTTTGCAGCTGTGACTTATTAAACTGATAGTTCGGTAATTTTCACATCTGTCAACACCTGCTTTCTTTGGGATTGGAATTATTATATTCTTCGTGAAGTCTGAGGGTATTTTGCCTGTTTCATACATATTGCTCACCAGATGGTAGAGTTTTGTCAGGACTGGCTCTCCCAAGGCCGTCAGTAGTTCCAATGGAATGTTGTCTACTCTCAGGGCCTTGTTTCGACTCAGGTCTTTCAGTACTCTGTCAAACTCTTCACGCAGTTTCGTATCTCCCATTTCATCTTCATCTACATCCTCTTCCATTTCCATAATATTGTCCTCAAGTACATCGCTGTTGTATAGACCCTCTATATACTCCTTCCACCTATCTGCTTTCCCTTCTTTGCTTAGAACTGGGTTTCCATCTGAGCTCTTGATATTCATACAAGTGGCTCTCTTTTCTGCAAAGGTCTCTTTAATTTTCCTGTAGGCAGTATCTATCTTACCCCTAGTGAGATAAGCCTTTACATCCTTACATTTGTCCTCCAGCCACCCCTGCTTAGCCATTTTGCACCTCCTGTGGATCTCATTTTTGAGACGTTTGTATTCCTTTTTGCCTGCTTCATTTACTGCGTTTTTATATTTTCTCCTTTCACGAATTAAATTCAATATTTCTTCTGTTACCCAAGGATTTCTACTAGCCCTCGTCTTTTTACCTACTTGATCCTCTGCTGCCTTCACTACTTCATCCTTCTACTGATTTCTTTCCCCCATTCCTGTCAATTGTTTCCTTATGCTCTCCCTGAAACTCTGTACGACCTGTGGTTTAGTTAGTTTATCCAGGTCCCATCTCCTTAAATTCCCACCTTTTTACAATTTCTTCAATTTTAATCTACAGTTCATAAGCAATAGATTGTGATCAGAGTCCACATCTGCCCCTGTAAATGTCATTACAATTTAAAACCTGCTTCCTAAATCTCTGTCTTACCATTATATAATCTATCTGATACCTTTTAGTATCCCCGGGATTCTTCCATGTATACAACCTTCTTTCATGATCCTAAACCAAGTATTAGCTATGATTAAGTTATGCTCTGCGCAAAATTGTATCAGGCGGCTTCCTCTTTCATTTCTTAGTTCCAATCCATATTCACCTACTATGTTTACTGTCGAATTCGAGTCACCCATGACTATTAAATTTTCATCTCCCTCCACTACCTGAATAATTTCTTTTATCTCATCATACATTTCATCAATTTCTTCATTATCTGCAGAGCTAGTTGGCATATAAACTTGTAGTAGGCGTGGGCTTCGTATCTATCTTGGCCACAATAATGCGTTCACTATGCTGTTTGTAGTAGCTTACCCGCACTCCAATTTTTTTATTCATTATTAAACCTACTCCTGCATTACCCCTATTTGATTTTGTATTTATAATCCTGTATTCTCTTGACCAAAAGTCTTGTTCCTCCTGCCAGCAAACGTCACTAATACCCACTATATTTAACTTTAACCTATCCATTTCTCTTTTAAAATTTTCTAACCTACCTGCCCGATTAAGGGATCTGACATTCCACGCTCTGATCCGTAGAACACCAGCTTTCTTTTTCCTGATAATGACGTCCTACTGAGTAGTCCCCGCCCGGAGATCCAAATGGAGGACTATTTTACCTCCGGAATATTTTACCCAAGAGGACGCCATCATCATTTAACCATACAGCAAAGCTGCATACCCGCGGGAAAAATTGCGACTGTAGTTTCCCCTTGCTTTCAGCCATTTGCAGTACCAGCACAGCAAGACCGTTCTGGTTAGTGTTGCAAGGCCAGATCAGTCAATCATCCAGACTGTTGCCCCTGCAACTACTGAAAACGCTACTGCCCCTCTTCAGGAACCACACGTTTGTCTGGCCTCTCAACAGATACCCCTCCGTTGTGGTTGCACCTACGGTACGGCCATCTGTATCGCTGAGGCATACAAGCCTCCCCATCAACGGCAAGGTCCATGGTTCATGGCGGGGTAGTAGAATATATTAAAACACAAAGGGCTGTTGAATCAGCAGTCAAGTCCCAGCACTGTAAATAAAGTGAAATAGTGTTGGTATAGTTAGGCTGGGTGCATATTGAGGATGCCAGAAAACAAATGTGTACTATTGACATTCAGAGGGGCTGTGGATGGGAACAGGAGACACGGAGGCCTCAGACGATGTGGAAAGACTACATTGATAAAGATGCTGAAGAAATGGTTCTTGCAAAGAAAGTGGGTATTCATGAATGGCAATTGTCAAAAAAAAAAAAAACATGGACAACAGCGATATAAATCCAGCATGTGATAGCTAGTCTGAAGCAACTAGTAAGAAGAATAAGAAAGAAGGGTTGGACACAAATTTTAAAAACAAGCTTAATTGAATTTGTGAGATTTGATAAGATTTGAAGTCATCACATATTATGGAGCAGTGTAAGGTAAGTGAAAAACAAGTATCTCATGTTCTTGCCTTTGTCGTTGTTGTTCCTAACCCCCACCCCCATATCTCTCCCCCCCCCCCCCCCCCTCTGTCTCTATCTGTGTCTGTCTGTCTCTATCTCTCTCTTGGCCCTTCCCTCCTGCTTTTCTTGCTATCCAGTTTCCCTCTTACTATATTCATCAGTCCCTCACATCCTTCCTGCCTCACTCCACATTCTACCTCTTTACCCCCCCCCCCCCCCCCCTTTACCTTCATGCTCTGTTCATCATTTCTGATTTTCCCATGTACATTATTCCTCATCCTACCCTCTTTTTCTCTCATACCATATTTATCAGCTCCCATCCCAACCCTCCCCCCCCCCTCCCCCCACCAACCATATTACCAAATGCCTCTCTTGCACACTTTCTCCAATTGCCCTTCTCTCTCATCTGCAATCTCAAACTGTAATAATATCAACATAAGACTTGATGGACATTTCAATTCATACAGTTTTATTTACTACATACAGTATCTGAATATATATTTCCAGAACTAGTTTTGAGGCATATTTGTGGTTCCAATAGTCAGTTCACTCTGAAACCACATGCTGTGAATGGTGGGTATTCTTACTATTTGGTGAATAATTATCACTGAAATATGTTTATTTAATTTTTCATATCATGATGATATGAATAGAACAATGTACTGCTTTGAAGTTTATTATTCAAATTATACTACTTTGATTTTGGTATATAATGTTGTTACAGGATTCAACATTGAATAAAGAGCCAATGGTACATATAAGTTCACCAACACTGAATGCATTCACCATGGACCAGTGGTTTGTTGCTCGCAACATGATAGAGGCCGATGATGATGATGTTCAAATAGTGGATGTATTTTGCCGACCTCGTCAATCTAATGATAGGACTGCCAGTTCAGACCAACCTGAGGAAAGGCAACTAGATGCAAATGGTTCATCAAGACCTACCAGCAAAATTGATGATGGCAAAGCTGGGTATGAAATTATGTCCAGTTTATCTCTATATGAAGTTGTTAGTATTAAGCGAGGATATTATCAAAATAACATTCTTTCATTGATGTCCAAAGATGAGTGAATATATCAGATTGCAGCTGATTTTTTTAACAGTAATTGCCCTAGTGTAAAAGGTAAAAATATATGCATAAGTTATTTTGCGCACCAAGTGTCGGTAACTTTCCAGAAGGAAATTCAAGTAGGTTGTTTCTAATTATCTAGTACTTCTCACACTGACAGTAGAGTAAACTTTACAATATAATATAAAAGAACAGAAGCTGTTACCAAGTTACAGGAACTCAATCAACTCTAGGATAGTTGTCCTGATTGTAGAATTACCATTATATTCTGTAAATGATAATGTTCACAAATTCATTAATGTATTTGTTTTCATTCATAAGTGATACAATTTCATGACAAGATTAAATGCCTTTCTGCTAAGAAAGTGGTTTAGTTGCCACTCCTCAAAAGACTGGAGATCCTCCACAACAGTTAATAGAATGTTTATTGAAATCAAATGCTGTAGTTGTCAGTTAAGCTGAAATTTTATTCACATAACTAGTTTCAATTAAAATACAAATCATTCTCGTGTGTATTAAGCACAGCCACACAGCAGAAAGTATGAAGTAGAATTAAATGCCTTAGTTTGAGAAGAAGTAAAAATCATTTTAGTATGTGATTACTGTTCTTTGCAGACCATTGAATACACTTCAGAATGATTCATAACTCTGCCAAAACTGGTTTTGTGAATGAAATCGTCACTTAATTAACAACTGGAGCCTTTGATTTCAATAATTATGATTTAAGTAAAATCTATTATCCATACAAAAAACTTGCTTACAACTTTTCAGCTGGGAAAGGAGTGGGTACAGCAACTTGCAAGGTTCTACTTGATTCTGTTGGTTTGATGACCATGGCCTATGACTCTAAGACATAGCCTATTTACAACCACCCTGTAATACCTCCCACACAAGTACATTCACACAACTCCTCATAAGAGAAATGTCTCTAAAAGCAGTTTCAGTTGTAATGCCTTTCCCTTCATTTTAAGAGACTTAATTAAAGTTAGAGTGAATTCATTTTATTGTCATTAATATTTAAATATTCTTGACATACTGTTGGTTAAAAAAGGGGCCAATACATTTCAGAAATAATAGTTGCAGTTTTTTGTTTTGCCTACTGGCTACCTCTTTTGGTACACAGACTCTCTTCAGGCCATCCCCTGGCGTACATCGTCACACTTTTTGATTTAAATAGGACAGATCCTCGGTAAACACAAAGTGCAACTGATATTTCACCCTCCACCAAAGACTGCAGCTCTCTTGGTTTCCGTTAAAGATGATTTGGTGCTTCGGAAGCCTGGGGTTTATAAGATCCCCTGTGAGTGCAGCTGTTCATACTTCGAACAGACAACACATTCAGTCCGGGAGAGATGCACAGAGCACCGCAGGTACACCCGTCTCTTACAACCTAATAAATTTGCGGTGGCGAAACACTATTGACACTGGGCACTCTATGGTGTGTGATAATGTCGAAATTTTAGGCTTGACTTCATCTTTCTGGGACTCTATTTGGTTGGCGACAAATATAATAAATAGAGATAGTGGCTTTAGCTTGGACAAATCATGGAATCCAGCAATTTCTGTAATTAAATCACAAAGATGTCACAACAGTACAGCTCTTCGTGACACATCGATATCGCCGTATGGATCGACTGCGCAGCCATAGATTTAATTTCCATGCATATGTTACACCTCTTTGCTGCCTATCTACATCTCTGGCACCTTGTGTATCTTTGCCCAGATATGCAGTGGTTCGGTCCTCGGGTTTAAAAGGACGGAGCAAGTGCTGGAGCGCTAGTCACCTCGGCTCACTCTGAAGATGGGTGGGCGGTATTCAGCTGAAATATTAGAAGAAGAAGAAGCTGGATTTATACAGCTGCATGCCCAAAATTTTATGGAACACTTAGAACAATTTCACGTGGTCCTCTGTCCCTACAGTCCGTCATAATCACGACTCTCCTAGTCGAACTGGTATGTTAAAATCTCCACTTAAAAATATAATGTGACCAGGAAATGTACATGAAATATTGAAGTTTCCCATCAACTCTTTCACCACTAATGCTGGTGAGGCAAGAGTCTATAAAAGCATCCAATGACCATGTTTGATCCGTCTTTAACACTTGTTTTCACCCAAGTTATTTCACATTTGGAATCTGTACTAATCTCGCTAAATATTATCATATTTTTTGTGTGGTTATAAACATGCTTCTGCCACCAGCCTTTAGCCTATTCCAATTGGGATTTAGAATTTCGCTGCTGCTGAATTCTGGTTTCAGCCAACTTTCTGTCCCGAGAACTCTGTGGGCATTGTTACTGTTTATAAGTGAGATTAGTTCGAGGACCTCCCCATGGGTGCTCCTGCTGTTAATTAATACTGTGTCAACATTTTCTTTTTCCAGTCTGCTGTGATGGAATGCTACCCTTTCTGGACTGAGAAGACATCTCATCAAGGCTGTCAGAGATTTCTCTATCCTAAAAAAACCACATGTGCTCACCACCTACACTCTACTACCCTCATAGCCACTTCCTGCTTGCAGTGTATGTGTGACCTATGAAAGAGAACCTGACAATTCTGCTCCTGATAGTGGAGGTCAAGAAATTTGCATCTGATGTAATTGCAGAATCACCTTAGACTCTGGTTTAGACTTTCCACTCTGCTCCAAACCAGAGGACCGCAATCAGTTCTTGGAACAAAGCTGCAAAACAATAGCTTTGCTTCCACTCCATGGGCGAAGCTAGCTGTCTTCACCCATACAGTCAGCCACATGTGGGAACAGAGGATGGCCTCTGAACTCAGACAGTAGTCATCATTTGTGCTTATGTGAACTGCAGTTTGCTGCTAGCTGCACCCAGTGTGCTCAGTCCCTGCTGGCAGAGCATCCTCCACATCTTGGATGAGACCCCCACCCCCGGCAAGCATACAGAGTGGATACTGGCCTTCTTTCCTGATCAGTCCACTATTTTCCTGAGGGGCTCCATAACCCACCTAAAACTGGAGTTTCCAGTGACAGGCAATCACACCCTCTGCGTTTGTCTGGACATCTCAGTAAGATTGACCACAGTCCAAAAGGTGAGGTGTCCCATGCTGGCTCAGACATACTTTCAGCAGCAGGCAGTAACTCAAACCTTATTTTAAGACTTAAGGGGACAGCCATGTGGCTGGCACTTATGTTACCCTACAGCCCACAGATTTGCAACCCCACCTCTCATCACAAATCACTGTCAAGTAACCTACAAATCCAGAAGTTAAATGGTAGCTATTCAGAAGCATATTTTTGTAGATACACCAAATTGTCACATAAATGTTAACTGAGTGATTACCGGGAGCAGAATTGATGTAGGTGTTGTTTATTTACTTGTTGACCAGGACTCTCACAGCGGTGTTAGCATGTTCACATTTGGCAACTGACTTTCACAATGAAGATGATATGCACTTCCTTCCCGACTACAGACCGACTGTTTTGGATGATGTCAATTATTTAAAGAGTAGGGTATCATCAAATAGTTGTTTCTCAACTACACAATCATTTCAAATACTGCTAAGTTACATTTTGCAACTCACAGAAGACTGTAACTATTAACAATAAATTTATTTATGAAATATTTCATGGTCTAGAAATTTAGAAAAGTTTATGAAGCCATTTTGTACTTCCACATTGGGAATAATCTATCCACAAGTGCAAGTGCCATATTGAAAGTTATGGTAAATTATGCAAAACTCATAATTAATGGCTTAATTATTTAATTAATTAAAGATGTATGCCACATTGTGTATAAAAATCAGTTCAGTGATATTACAATCGGAAAGGTCGGCATCCAACATACACAGAAGCAAAATCTGCTATGTAAAATGTACCTGCTTCTGGACTATTGTTATTTATCTTGTAGGTTAATTAGTTTCATAGAATTTGAACTACTTTACTGTAAAGTCAGAATGTCAGTCTGTATAATGAACGCCATCACTAAATTTGTACTAGCTCACGTGATATCTAATTAGTACTGCAATAGTGAGGTTGCTAGTCCCCCAACGGGTACCTCCCCAGGTGGCAGATAGTGGAAAGCCTCTCAGATATGGGTGGCACCGGGGAAATGCAATACCCAGGGTGGACCAAAACGAGCAAAGTGATTGCGTCTGTACTCTAGTGGAGCAGCCTATCAAGGGCGTCTGTTCCCCATGTCAGGGGTGGCCTGGAAATTATATCGCCAATCCATTCTGAAGCAAGCATGGCAATTATGCTTCTCACCTTTGAGTCATGATGTGACATTAAATTAAATTTTCTGGAGTAATAGCCCCACAGTCGGATCTTTGGGTGGGAGCAACTTTGATTTCCAAACACCAAGATGTGCTGAGAAAAAGATGCAGATTTTTCAAGTCTGTACATATAGCTGTCGCTCTCTAATAGACAACAACAGACTAGAAGAGATCTAGAAAGAGCTTACAAAAATCAACTAGAGTATGGTTGGTTTAAGCAAAGGGGAAGACTGTCTCTGTTTGCACTCCTGCAACTTGTTCTACTTTTGTGGCGACCCAGAAGAAAAACTCAATGGAGTTGGGTTCTTAATTAACAAGAATATCACTGATAGAGTAGCTATCTTAGAAGGAACTTCTAAGAGGATAACTCAAATGGTCCGTAAGGTGTCGAATAAGTATAAAATACAGATTGATGAGGTGTAAGCGCCCACCTCAAGTCACGCTGAGGAAGAAATAGAATCTTTTTATGAAAGCCTGGTAGCACCTGTAAAAAAGGTAGCAATTGTCACTTCCAGATGGTTATTGGTGATTTTAATGCAAAAGTTTGCACCAAGAAGCAAGGTGACACAGTGGTGGACAACTAAGGGATTGATGACCTAAACGATTGAGGTGAGAGATTAGTCCAGTTTTCTGAGTACACCAATAAGTCCACCATGAATACATTCTTTAAGAATCAGCTTGACCAAAAATGGACTTGGAGGAGTCCAAATTTCAGTGTCAAAAATGAGATAGACATTATTCTGTCAAACAATCTGCAGATTGTAAAAGATTTATTGGTGCTAAATCAGTTCTACACTGGCAGTGATCACTGTCTGGTGCGAGCAAGCATCGAACTCAGTGTAAGAGATGAAAGGAATAAACTTATGAAAGGGAAGAGAAGTGTAATCAACCTCAAAAAGCTGGAAGAACATTCGTCTAAATTCCAAGAAGTCCTCCAAAGCAAGTTCCACATGACTAAAGATGGAGATTTGGCAGAAATGATTGTTTCAAGTGCACATGAAGTTGGTGGCCTATGCCAAAAGAACAAACAACCAAAGAAATTCAGTGCCAAAACTGAAAATCTGTTACAACAGAGGAAGAAAATGAAATCCAAACCGGTTGAGACATGGTAGCGTATTCTGAACCATGTAAGGCATTGTGAAGAGAAATGAAAACTGACCTACAGAAATTCAGTGAAGACACCTTACGAGCAAGCTCATAGAACAAGACAAGCTTTACGTCAGCCAAAACGAAAACTCACAATTGGTAAAAAGCAAATTATTGCACTTGATGGAAATGACAGTCGAATCACTGAAAAGGAGATGGTTTTGAAGTTCACCAGAGACTTTTATAGCAATTTGTATAGCAAACCAAGGGAAAATCAGAGTGTATCTAAATTAAATGATGTACCTAGTGTTCCAGATATACTCCCATTGGAAGTCAGGTGTGCTCTAGATAACATGAAGAAGGGAACAGTGGCGGGTGGTGATGAGCTCAGTGCTGACATCATGAAACTGGCAGGAGAGGTAACAATAAATCACTTGGCAAAAGTATTCACTTCCTGCCTGCACTATGCTTCAATCCAACTATCGTGGAACAAGGCAAAGATTATATTTATACTCATCCTATCAGCCTGCTCTCAATTTTGTACAAAATTTTCACAAAGATCCTGTTAAATCGAATTAGTTCCATCCTAGACTCGGCCCAACCTGTAGAACAAGCAGGATTCCGAAGCAGTATTAGCATTGTTGACCACATTCTGACAGTTAGTGAAACTGTTAGTGAAACAAATGACAACTGCCGCTCTGAACTGCTTTTGTTGATTTTGAAAAGGTGTTTGACTCCGTTAGACATATAGCTGTCCTCCAGGCATTGAGTGAGCAAGGAGTGGGGGCAGTATACATTGAAGTGGTCAGCAGTATCTACGAGACTTCCTCAGATTTTGTTAATATCGGTGAATCAACTCAAAAATTCCGCTTATGAGGGGTGTCAAGCAAGATGGTCCCGTCTCCCCAAAATTGTTCTCAGCTGTACCGAAATTGGCTACGTCAAAGGTGAGCTGGTAAGGTAAGGGAATTAGAATTAATGGAAGAAGGCTTACCAACGTGAGATTTGCTGATGATATTGCCTTACTGGCCAATGACTTTGCAGAGCTCCAAAACTTAGTTTCAGATCTTGCGTTGGAATGTCAGTTGGTTGGCTTGAACACGAACCTTTTCAAAAGAAAAGTAGTGTTCAACAACTGGGTCCCAGCTGGAGATGTGAAAGTCAAGGACAGTCCATTAGAAGAGGTCAGTAAATATATCTACCTTGGCCATATTATAAACATGAAGGGAGATGTAAGTCCAGAAATCTATCAGTGCATCAAGCTTGGCTGGCAAGCATTTGGGAGGAACTTGACAGTATTCAGATCAAAAATGCCAGTAAATCTGAAGAAAACAGTATTTGATCAATGCATTCTTCCTGTTCTGACATATGGTTGTGAGACATGGACACTGAACACATTTACAGAAGGGAAACTTAGAACAGCACAGAGAGCCATGGAAAGCTCAATGCTGGGCTATACAAGAAAGGATAGGAAAAGGGCAGAAGACATCCGGTCTGTGACAAAGGTTAAGGACATTTAGAGACAGTAGGCTCCTTGAAATGGCAGTGGGCTGGCCACATTGCGTGAAGAAAAGACAGCAGATGGACGAAGCCAGTACTGGAGTGGAGTCCGAGATACCATCAGAGTCCTAGAGGAAGACCACCGGACAGGTGGGACAAAGATATCAAGAAGATCACTGGTAGCACCTGGCAGAGAACTGCCCAAGACCGTTCCACTTGGAGAGGCCTGCTGAAGGCCTACCATCAAACGGGTTGATTTCGGACACCGGGGCGAATTTGGATATGGCTTATTTGCTCTTTGACACTACATAGAAACAAAGAATTGCTTATTTTAACGTCCATGTGCCAGTTATTTGAAATGGAAGATTGCATTTATTGCTTTCCACAACTTTTATTTTACGTCAGTTGTTTCCCTAGGTGAACAATTGACGAACAGTCTCAGTGTTAAAAATCCATGCATTATTGTAAAATGGAAACTTTCTATTGTTGCGCCTAGCTGGAAGTTATTGTAACCGTAATTGTCGATGCACTCAGTAGCTAACAGCATGGAGACAGTTTCTGTACAAGTTTATTGAGTTTCTTGTGCAAGGTTATAAAATAACGTCGGTTTTTGTAGAACTGTGTATGGTGTGGGGTGATTTTGGAAAATGCCAAGAACATATAAGAGCAGGAGAGGTGCTACAGTATGGTGTAATTATGACCCATAACTTTGAGATAAAGCTGTTTGTGATATTCAGAGTGGTAAATTACCATACAGAAAAGTGTGTAATTTGTATGGAATACCTAAATCAACCCTGCAAAATAAAGTGCAGGAAGCACATCCGAAAAAATGGGAGGCCAGCCAGTGCTAAATAAAGAAGAAGAAATGTTGAAGCAAGGTATCTTGAGGACTACACATTGGGGATTTCCCTTCACTAAACTGGATATTAGACATTTAGTTAAAGGCTACCTTGATAGATCTGGCCGAAAAAGAGAAGAAATTTCATAATAATTTGCCAGGAGAAGAACGAGTACATTTATTCCTCAAATGACAGTCAGAAGATCTTTCCATTTGTTTAAGCGAAAATATTAAACAAGCTCGTGCAGAAGTGAACAGAGAGACTGTTAAGATGTTTTTCTCGAATATCAAGGCAAAGCTAGAAAATCTCCCACCTAGGAACATGATCAGTGTGTAAAATGTCACCAAAACCAAGCAAAAAGCTTGTAGAATTAAAAAAAAAAGAAAAAAAAGGCCTGCCTGGAACAGTTCCATCCTCCGTCACAGCGGGACCCACCTCCTCTTCCTTAAAATCACCCTCTCCAAACCTTCCAGGAATTTCTGACTTCCAGCCTTGCCTCTCAGTCCTTCTTAAGAAACCTTAATCCTACTCCCAACATCACCACTGCTGAAGCCCAAGCTATCCGTGATCTGAAGGCTGACCGATCCATCGTCATTCTTCTGGCGGACAAGGGTTCCATGAGCGTGGTACTTGATCTTCGGGAGTATGTGGCTGAGGGACTGCGTCAGCTTTCAGACAACACCACATACAAAGTTTCCCAAGGTAATCCCATTCCTGATGCCCAGGCGGAGCTTCAAGGAATCCTCAGGACCTTAGGCCCCCTACAAAACCTTTCACTTGACTCCATCAACCTCCTGACCCCACCGACACCCCGCACCCCTACGTTCTACCTCCTTCCTAAAATTCACAAACCCAATCATCCCGGCTGCCCTATTGTAGCTGGTTACCAAGCCCCCACAGAACGTATCTCTGCCTATGTAGATCAGCACCTTCAACCCATTACATGCAGTCTTCCATCCTTCATCAAAGACACCAACCACTTTCTCGAATGCCTGGAATCCTTACCCAATCAGTTACCCCCGGAAACCATCCTTGTAACCATTGATCCCACTTCCTTATACACAAATATTCCGCACGTCCAGGGCCTCGCTGCGATGGAGCACTTCCTTTCACGCCGATCACCTGCCACCCTACCTAACACCTCTTTCCTCATTACCTTAGCCAGCTTCATGACCCACAACTTTTTCACTTTTGAAGGCCAGACGTACCAACAATTAAAGGGAGCAACCATGTATACCAGGATGGCCCCCTCGTACGCCAACCTATTCATGGGTCGCTTAGAGGAAGCCGCCTTGGTTACCCAGGCCTGCCAACCCAAAGTTTGGTAAAGATTTATTGATGACATCTTCATGATCTGGACTCACAGTGAAGAAGAACTCCAGAATTTCCTCTCCAACCTCAACTCCTTTGGTTCCATCGGTTTCACCTGGTCCTACTCCAAATCCCATGTCACTTTCCTTGACGTTGACCTCCATCTGTCATATGGCCAGCTTCACTCGTCCGTCCACATCAAACCCACCAACAAGCAACAGTACCTCCGTTATGACAGCTACCACCCATTCCACATCAAACGGTCCCTTCCCTACAGCCTAGGTCTTCGTTGCAAACGAATCTGCTCCAGTCAGGAATCACTGAACCATTACACCAACAACCTGAAAACAGCTTTCGCATCCCGCAACTACCCTCCTGAACTGGTACAGAAGCAAATAACCAGAGTCTCTTCCTCATCCCGTCAAACCCAGAACCTCCCACAGAAGAACCACAAAAGTGCCCCACTTGTGACAGGATACTTTCCGGGACTGGATCAGACTCTGAATGTGGCTCTCCAGCAGGGATACGACTTCCTCAAATCCTGCCCTGAAATGAGATCCATCCTTCAGGAAATCCTCCCCACTCCACGAAGAGTGTCTTTCCACCGTCCACCTAACCTTCGTAACCTCTTAGTTCATCCCTATGAAATCCCCAAACCAACTTCCCTACCCTCTGGCTCCTACCCTTGTAACTGCCCCCGCTGTAAAACCTGTCCCATGCACCATCCCACCACCACCATCTACTCCAGTCCTGTAACCCGGAAGGTGTACACGATCAAAGGCAGAGCCATGTGTGAAAGCACCCACGTGATTTAGCAACTGACCTGCCTACACTGTGAAGCTTTCTATGTGGGAATGACCAGCAACAAACTGTCCATCCATATGAATGGACACAGGTAGACAGTGTTTGTTGGTAATCAGGACCACCATGTGGCTAAACATGCCTTGGTGCACGGCCAGCACATCTTGGCACAGTGTTACACCGTCCGGGTTATCTGGATACTTCCCACTAACACCAACCTGTCAGAACTCCGGAGATGGGAACTAGCCCTTCAGTATATCCTCTCTTCTCGTTATCCGCCAGGCCTCAACCTCCGCTAATTTCAAGTTGCCATCACTCATACCTTACCTTTCTTTCAACAACATCTTTGCCTGTGTAGTTCCACCTCGACTGACATCTCTCCCGAAACTCTTTGCCTTTACAAATGTCTGCTTGTGTCTGTGTATGTGCGGATGGATATGTGTGTGTGTGCGTGAGTGTATACCTGTCATTTTTTCCCCTTCAGGTAAGTCTTTCCGCTCCCTGGATTGGAGGGAAACATTCCAAATATATATATGGGGGGGGGGGGGGGGGAGAATGAGAGAACTGTATTCAGTTTGAATCAAAAGATTGTATACTACAATGTTGCGAGTAATGTCCAGGAAAAATACAACTAAAGGTTTTCCTTCAAAATGCTTTTAAAGACTCTGAGCCTGAAGAAACGATGCAATACCAACAGTAGGTCCATACTAGCAAACATTGGAGACATGTCAGAGAACTGTTCAAGATTTCATGAGGCACTGATTTTGTAAATTACTGGCTTAAGAAGTTATCACTTTTTGACAAAACACTATAGTTTATACCTTAAGCAGCTAAAAAGAAATCTTGCAGAAATTGAATTAAATTATATTGATGGATTTTGCTGAGAATTATTCATTTGTTGTTCAAGATGCTGTGCAAGGATTTCATTGGGGGAATAGTCATTTGACAAAGAGTGTCAGAGTATTAGCATTTGTATGATCAGCAACTGTCTCCGTCATTATACTATTGCCTTGTGGCGACATTGGGAGAACAACAAAAAACTAGCAGCCTGTGCTAGTTTGCCAAGGCCCTTAGACAACCAGGTATTGGCTCCGTATGATTTGTTCAAATTTTGTGATGATAGTATTCCAGGAATAAAGTATGTACCAAAGTATGTACCAAAAGAAATACTGAAAAAAAAATCCAGTTTTGCTATGGGCCATACAATACCTGGAACAAGAGAAAAAATCAGTTTAAGCAAATTAATTGTGATCCCCTCATAGTAGTCAGAGTTTCCAATGGTGCTCCAGCATTCACAGCTAATGGCTCTGAAGCAGATGAAGAAATTCCAGCAATCTTGACTGCAAGTTTACATTCAGGATAGTATGTTGCATGTATGTATTCACAATTTTTGTGGGTTGGAAAAGTGTGTGAAGTTTTTCATGAACGATGTCCTCAAATGTCCTCAATTACTTTATGCACCCACGTGGTTCTGCCCATTCATTCCTCTGGCCAGCTGCTAAAGACGCCTGCTGGATTCCTGAGCAACATATTTTCATGACTTTAGAAGCACCATCACCATCATCATTCACTTTTGTGGCTTATTGTGTATTCCAAAAAGAATGGTAAAGTAAACTCCAAATTACAGGTGGGTACGGCAGACCGCTAGATCAATACAATGTTCCCCATGGTTCTCAAAAACTGCCACCATCTGTATTGTCATCTCTTATGCTCTCCTGCTCAAGAGTTCATCACTGCAACAGATAGCTTCAAGCCCCATCATCCAACAGCATCTGCTAGCTGCTTCCAAAACAGCCCTCTCTTTTTCACAACTTGCAACCTCTCTCCCCATATGTACTGTTGCTGAGACCCACTTGACTTGCTCTCTACTTGCCTGCGAGTGCTGCACCAATATCAGGGCTAAACGTACCATGTAGGGGGCGCAGTACGGACTTCCTTCAAATGATCGGCTGAGTGGCAGATTCAAAAAGTGTGGGCAATCAGCACAGTGCATAGAATCTTGCTGTATGCATCTCCTAAGTCTTGCACTGTAAAATTGTAACACTAACTTCATCTGTAAGTCCATAAGTTTGAGTAGACTGCCTTGCTTGTCTGTCTGATAACCACATAGTCATGAAACACACTTGTAATATTCATAATCTTTTTGTCTGTTGTCTATTCCAGAACTCCTGACTGTGAACAAAATATGCCAGCAGAACCAAGAACACTATTAGCTATAAAAAGCAGAATTGAGAAGAGGCAGAAGAAGAGCAAAATTCAACAACCGAAAGATTTGTCAGCTACAGATGCTGTGGTACAGGAAAATAGTGCAAACAGCAACAGTGATTGTACAATGGTATGTCAGTCAAAACTCTTTATCAGGAGGATACTGATGCTGTGTTTAAAATAATTACTGTGTCCTCAGGTAACCTTAGGACCTGCACCAGCAATATGCTGTGTTCTGTCACTGAGCATGCTGTGCATTATAACAGCAATGACCGTGGTAACAATTTTTTCAACACCTGTGATTTGTATTCCACCTTTGAATGCCATAATTACAAACTTTGCAGAAGGCAAATGCCTATCCAATCAGTGTGAGTGATTCACAGGTTGCCAACACATAGTATTAGATAGCCCAACTAGTGTGAAAATTATGCAAATTACAGTAGAAGACACGAGGAAGATGCAAGTGTTTTGTCTTGTCCATAGCATCCTCCATGTTAGCCAGAAATGGACCTGCATGTGTCCCTGATATAGTGAGCGTAGAAGATTGAAGGTTGTACCGTAGACCATAAGACTGAAATTTTACATGGCTAAAAGCTAACAGAAATCAGTATTGCTCTAAATGAAGTTACAAGTATGCTAATGGTAGACTGTAGTACAGTGTCTCCCTGGTCTAATTATTTTGGTGGTGTTTGTGTGAACATAAACAGTAGTACAGGAAAACTGCAAACATAAACAGATAAATGTAGTTTAGGTGCACTTGATGAAGATTGTTGTGCGACATGCAAAGAATTTTTTGAGACTACAGGGAGTCCACTGTTAGGATTATAGATTAAACATGATGGATCCCTCAGTGCTTGATAGCTCAACTGATGAAGCAGCTTGACATTGTGCATTGCTCAGGTGAAGTATTGGCAATAAAACCGTAGTGTTCTTGCTTTGAATTGTCACTATTGATGAAAAAAAGAGTTAAACACCTCGAGCAGAATGTGAAATGACAGTCCAATGAATGGAGAGGTACAACAACTGCACAAGAACAAAAATAAAATATTTTCAGGGCAGAGATAAAACAAGCGATGGTTTCTGTGTGGAATAAATGTCACTGTAGCAGTGTTACGACTTACATGAAGAAAAATGTACAAAACAGGACCTCGGTTGCTAGAGGCAAGACTACTTATTCTCAAAGACAACACTCTAAAATCGTAGAAATACTGTCTGTATGAAAAACTGTGTGAACATGGCTGGACAGTGTTAACTCATGCTCCCTAAGTCCGAACATGAATCAGCTACACTGAAGCGTTGAAAGAAAATGGTATAGGCATGTGTGTTCAAATACAGAGATATGTAAAGAGGCTGAATAAATCACTGCGGTCAGCAACACCTATATAGACAACAAGTGAGATTGGTTATGCTACTACAATGGCAGGTTAATAAGATTTAAGTAAGTTTGAACATGGTGTTATAGTCAGTGTACAAGTGATGGAAAACAGCAGGCAGCGATGAAGTGGTGATTTTCCTGTATGACGATTTCACGGTGTACCTAGAATATCAGAAATATGGTAAAACATAAAATCTCAGACATCGCTGCAGCTGAAAAAAGATTCTGCAAGGACAGGACCAACGATGATGGAAGAGAATTATTCAACATGACAGAAGTGCAACCCTTCCACAAATTGCTGTGGATTTCAATGCAGGGCCATCAATATGGGCTTTCAAAGCTGGAGGCCCATTTATGTACCCTTGATAACTGTATGACACACATATTTTCATCTCGCCCTGGGCTGATCAACACCGACCTTGGGCTATTGATGACTGGAAACATGTTGCCTTGTTGGATGAGTCTTGTTCCAAATTGTATCGATCAGATGGGCGTGTACAGGTATGGAAGCAACCTCATGAATCCATGGACCGTGCATGTCAGCAGGGAACTGTTCAAGTTGGTGGAGACTCTGTAACGGTATGGGGTGTGTGCATTTGGACTGATGTGGGACCCCTGATACGTCTAGATGTGACTCTGACAGGTAAACCGAGCGAGGTGGCGCAGTGGTTAGCACACTGGACTCGCATTCGGGAGGACGACGGTTCAATCCCGTCTCCAGCCATCCTGATTTAGGTTTTCCGTGATTTCCCTAAATCGTTTCAGGCAAATGCCGGGATGGTTCCTTTGAAAGGGCACGACCGATTTCCTTCCCTACCCCGAGCTTGCACTCCGTCTCTAATGACCTTGTTGTCGACGAGACGTTAAACACTAACCACCACCACCACCACCACCAGCATCTGACAGGTAACGCATACATAAGCATCCTGTCTGGTCACGTGCATCCATTCATGTCCATTTTACATTCCGATGGTCTCGGGCAACAGGACAATGCAACACCCCATACGTCCAGAATTCCTACAGAATGGCTCCTGGAACACTCTTCTGCTGGTCACCAAACTCCCAAACATAAACATTATTGAGCATGTCTGGGATGCCTTGCAATGTGCTGTTCAGAAGAGATCTCCATCCCCCCCCCATATTCTTACAGATTTATGGACAGCCCTGTGCGATTAATGGTGTCAAGTTCCCTCCAGCACTACTTCAGATATTAGTCGAGTCCATGCCACGTTGTGTTAGGCACTTATCCACACTCGCAAGGTCTCTACACAATATTAGGCTGGTATACCAGTTTATTTGGTTCTTCAGTGTATAATTCAGTGTATTCTCAGAGCTGGACAACCTGTGGATAAATGTCTTTTCCTCCTCTGGAAGAGCTTTCTGTCACCATTACTGAGTCATGTGACAAATGAACAGAGAAAGTGTCCCAGATGGAGTTTCTGAGATTTTGGAACATGGCGATTGAGAGGCAGTGGGAACGTATATTGAAGAATTGTAGAGAGATACTGGAAAATAAACAAACAGTAAGGTAAACAAAAAAGTGTGCATTAATTATGAAATCTCTCTCTCTCTCTCTCTCTCTCTCTCTCTCTCTCTTTCTCTCTCGTGATGTAACTTACCAAACAAAAGCATTGGCATGTTGACACACACACACACACACACACACACACACACACACACACACACACATAAAATTCAAGCTTTCGCAACCAACGGTTGCTTCATCAGGAAAGAGGGAAAGACGAATGGGTGTGGGTTTTAAGGGAGAGGGTAAGGAGTCATTCCAATCCCGGGAGTGGAAAGACTTACCTTAGGGGGGGAAAAGGACAGGTACACACACACACACACACACACACACACACACACACACACACACACATCCATTCGCACCTATACAGACACAAGCAGACATTTGTAAAGGCAAACAGTTCAGGCAGAGATGTCAGTCTCGAAGCGGAAGTACAGAGGCAGAGATGTTGTTGAATGACAGCTTAGGTATGAGCGGCGGCAACTTGAAATTAGCGGGGGTTGAGGCCTGGTGGGTAACGGGAAGAGAGGATATACTGAAGGGCAAAGGGCAAGTTCCCATCTCCTGAGTTCTGATAGGTTGGTGTTAGTGGAAAGTTTCCAGATAACCAACAAACACTGTCTGTCTGTGTCCTTTCAGGCGAATGGACAGTTTGTTGCTGGTCATTCCCACATAGAAAGCTTCACAGTGTAGGCAAGTCAGTTGGTAAATCACGTGGGTGTTTCCCCCTAAGGTAAGTCTTTCTGCTCCCAGGATTAGAATGACTCCTTACCCTCTCCCTTAAAACCCACATCCTTTCGTCTTTCTGTCTCCTTCCCTCTTTCCTGATGAAACAACCGTTGGTTGCAAAAGCTTAAATTTTGTGTGTGTGTTTGTGTTTGTTTGTTTGTGTGTCTATCAACATGCCCACGCTTTTGTTTGGCAAGTTACATCATCTTTGTTTTTAGATATATGTTTCCCTCTATTATATTCATATCATTAATTTGAACCCAACAATTACGTTTGTTATTGTCACTGTTGCATTGCGAAATCTTTTGTCATCTTACTTTCTCTTTCTGTTTTAGCAAGTAGTTTCACTTTGTATTCACCTTCTCCTTTTTACTGTAATCTACCATACAATTTTATGCCCCGTATATATACTCAATAATACGTAACCCACTTCCAAACCATAACCAAAAATTTTTTTTCCGCTTTCAACACTACCGCTGCTATAAAATCCACTGCTTCCAGTTCACAAACAGTTCCTTTAACCTATTAAACAACCATTTCGGCTAGTTCTAACAACTTTCGCTTTATTTCCATTTCCGTTTTTCCCACATCACTGATAATTTTTAGCCGCTTCCCACAGGTGTTTACGTCATTATTTCTTCGTCAGACAATTGTTAGCCTCATTTTCATAATCTGCCACCACAAAACCACTTCTTTTAATACATTTAAATGCAGTTTTTTCGAAATTTTCCCAAATTTCTCCACCCTTTAACATGTTTTGGCGGCAATACAACCACCTAACCTTTGTGCACATCGTAGTTTACCAACCCAAGTTCACCACAGGATCAACATAGCTCAGCTTCAACCAACACTTTTTCGACTTTTTTCACATCTGATCCCCAATTGCTTTCTAGTTCACCTTTATTTTCATTTCAGCCTCATGTTACACTTTCCACCTTCTAATACCATGTTACCCTCACAACATCCCCACAACGAACCCATTAAGTTTTATTTACATTCCCTCTGCAAACATGCCTTCGCCCTAGCCAGATTACGCTCCCATATTTTATTTACTCAGGCTTGTCTGACATTTGGCATTACCCCCAAAGGCCTCACACTTAAAGTTCCCATCTCTGGCTGTAACCCTTCTTTCCATCAGTCCCTATACCAGTTCCAAACTGAACAATCCATTGCCCTCACCCGCCTAATTCTTCACCTACACATCAACTCAGCCAATGAACACACCCGTCAACTCCTATCCTTAATAAAAGTACTCAATCTTTCCTCTCCCACATCCACACCGGCTGTTCAGAGCATCCTCCTTCAGGCCAACCACAAATTAGAACAGCATACTACCCTCCACCTCAAAAAACTATCCAACCTCCTGGTTTCCCACCTCCAAAAAGGCAACTCACTCACCCTCCACAACCTTTCCAGCAAACCTCAACCTCCTCTCATTGCACACAGACCCAGTCTCCCCCACTACTCAATCTCCCACTTCCAGCTCCACTCCTCCCAAAACCTCAAAATTCTAATCAACACAATCTGGAACCACAACACCCTAATTCAGTAGTTAATCATTCCTCCAAACCTCTCTCCCAATCCGCAACCTCTGCCCTATCCAAAATCCCTCACCTTCAGCCCTACTCCCAGATTCAAACAAACAGCCCTCGTCAAAGATTTACTGTCCTACACTCGTACTCTCTGATGGAAATATCACTTTGCCACGAAGACAAATAATCCTAATCATACTCCTAATGATCCAACTCCACAAGACACTATCCAAATTGAACCCTGCCTGGAACGGTTCCGTCCTCCGTCACAGCGGGACCCACCTCCTCTTACCTCAAAATCACCCTCTCCAAACCTTCCAGGAATTTCTCACTTCCAGCCTTGCGTCTCAATCCTTCTTAAAAAACCTTAATCCTACTCCCAACATCACCACTGCTGATGCCCAGGCTATCCGTGATCTGTCTGTATAGGTGCAGATGGAGATGTGTGTGTGGGTGTGTGTGTGCGCACGAGTGTATACCTGTCCTTTCCCCCCCCCCTAAGGTAAGTCTTTCCGCTCCTGAGATTGGAATTACTCCTTACCCTCTTCCTTAAAACCCACATCCTTTTGTCTTTCCCTCTCCTTCCCTCTTTCCTGAAGAAGCAACCGTTGGTTGCGAAAGCTAGAAATTTTGTGTGTGTGTTTGTGTGTTATTTTATTGTGCCTGTCTACTGGCACTTTTCCGCTTGGTAAGTCATGGAATCTTTGTTTTTAATATATTTTTCCCATGTGGAAGTTTCTTTCTATATACCAATCAAACATTTCCAATTTAAATATTTCCTTTTTTTTGTATTTTTCTTCGTTTCCTTTAGATGTGGTCCATAATTTTCTGAAGTGACTTTGTATTGCTTGCATTTGCACTCCGTGATTTCATTCTAATTTAGAAGCATATTCACCCTATCAATTACATATTAATAATAATCTAGAATGTGAATGTGTTGGCATTTAATTAATTGTTACTGTAGACCCTATTTCCTGGCGCCTTGAGCGTGCCCTGATTCACAGTTGGATACAGCTGTCCTTCCCACCAGTACCTGCCATCGCTTCCTATTGCATTTCGTACTGATTGCTCCTTTTCATCTCTTCTTTCAATGGGAGAAACAGATAAAGGTTTTGAAAACTAGTAGAGAAATATGAATTTTTTAATGTTTATTATTTATTTTCATATTGTTGATTTTATTAAAAATTGTGCTGCCTTTTCCACAGACTATAAACACCTTGGCTGAAAAATCTACAACACAGAGCGTAATCACCAAGGTTGTTAATGAAACTGAAAATTCTCTCTCAAATAACTCTAAAAATGAACAGCAGCATGTACAGGAGCAGCATCAGAATGTACTTGTCTACACAGTGTATGATGAACAGGAAAATGAAGTGCCTTGTATTGTTAAACAAAAGGGTAAATTATTAGATAAGGAAGATCAAGGGAAGTGTAAACTAGTTGTGAAAAACCATAAACAGCAAGAACAACACCAAAAAGCAGAACAACAAGCACAACAACAAAAACTTACAGGTGGCCAGGAACAAAGTGCTCTACTAACACAGGCCCAAAATCCACTGGAGTGTGATGTGGAGGACAGAACAGTATATACTGATGCACTGCATACGACCTCTGTTTCTGAAGATACAGCATTTCTCAGTGAAAGGTGAGCTGATATACTTTTAAGTTGTTGGTGCATATAATTCAGTCTTGAGTTTTGCTGGAAACAACATGGACATAATCATGTAAAGAGACAAATTCACAGTTTTCCATTTCAATTCAGTGGTCCATTTACACATTTAAGGAGAGCAGATAATTGCCTTTTGGAGAAGACACGCTTTTTTAGTTAAGTGGGTATTTGTGATGATACTGATAATTACCTTAGATTTTATTGACCACTATGATGTGCATATCTTCACACCATGGAGTGTTGTGCCAGCTTTTGAGCTCTTGCTTTCTGAACAAATACTGGGTACTGGATCTCAGAGCAGTAATGTAGCAATCCGCCTTTTCTTTGTTGTATGTTCAGTTTGAGTTGTTTTATTTTCACAATTTTATTTTGCGATATTGTTATATTTGCCTTCTTTTACTTTGTCGCAATTATGAAACTTCTTGGTTTTCCTAATATTCAGTTCATGTTTTTGATATGTTGGATTTACATTTTGTTTCATGGGCTTCAATCTTATTTCATCTTCAGGTGAAACTGCTAAGTGAAATTCCAAAGTTTTCACATCAAAGTAGTTACTTACAGTGGACATTTCTTACAGTCTCTTCTAAGTAAATATTGGGTGGGTAAGAAGCAGGCAATATTTCTTATCTGTGGCCTGACTTTCTGCTCCGCATATAGATTCGTATTAGTTTACCACAATATTATTGCACCTTGTTTGAGGGTACTTCAGTCGATGTATCTTGAATTTTGTCATCATATTTCACAAGGATATGCCGGACTGCATGATAGTACATCCCATAACTATTTTGAAATTATTCACCATACAATGTGTTCTCCTTTCTCATCACTGTACTTGTTTACTATAAAATCACAGCATCGATATGGCCACGGGAGGACAGATGGAATAATATTATGGTCAGGCAGTAATTGAATATCTTTCCTTCCAACCCATTCTCTTATCTCTCAAAACCAATAACTCAGTAAGATCTTATCTTATTCTGCTCTATCAAATTCTTTTTCCCAGACAACACAGACAATATATACTTGACTGTGCTTCTCTGGATTTCTCTCTCTCCTCTTATTATCAATCATCCAGTTACATCTCTTGCTCCCAATGCTCTTTAAATAATTCTGTTTTTCGTCATTACAGCTCCCTCTCTTTGGGTATATTCTCCTATTTAACAATCTCATTAGCACTTTTACTGCACTTACTACTAGGCTGATGGTTGTGGAAGCTTCACTTTTTTGAATCATTCCAGTTGTCAAGAAGTCTTCTGGCCACTCCACCGTTTCTATATTTCATTACATACAAAATGTTCCTCCTTATTAACCCCACACAAACTCTGCCTATCTGACCTCTTCAAATTGCCAGCTCCCCCAAAACTTCATACCAACACTCTACCAAATCCAGAGCCGAAATATTCCCATAACACTGTTGTTAACCTTTCCACCAAAACCCTCAGCCCCACAGAATTTTCAGTGCTATCGAGAGGCCTCTCCTTTAGCCCTACACTCAAATTTAACTGTGGTGGTCCTGTCAAAGACCTCCTGTGGGTCCATGGGTAAGAATAGGCCCAAGGTATTCCTGCTTGTCGTGAGAGGCGACTAAAAGGAGTCTCACACATTTCAGCCTTTATGTGTTGGTCCCCTGTAGGGTCTGACCTCCATTCTTCAAAATTTTTCCGAAGAGCGAGCCAATTGGGAAAGGGCACCTTACATGGTGCATCGTATCCATAATGCATTGAGATCTTTAGCCCACTTTCTCGTCGTTGCATTGCTGTCCCGCCCATTCTCTGTCTTTTAGGCAAGGACACTTTCCTGGGTGTGTTTCCCACCATGCACTATGCAGTGCCGTTTCCTGTGCCGATGATGACCATGGACTTCTTTGCACCTGATATCCATCATGGGTAGCCAGTCCGTGGTGGTGAGGCCACCATGTACCCTGATGGTTGTAGCCCCCTGACAACACAGGGATCGCTCTGCTGATGCCTGCGCCGTTAATTCCCCATGTATGCCAAGGAGTAGATGCCTATCTCCCTGGGGCATCGGGACTGCCGGCAATGGCCAATCTGCCAGGTGGCCCTTGCTGAGGCTGGGTGGCGCCCATGGGGAGGGCCGTTGGTCAGAGTGGGTAGCATCAGGGCGGATGACATGCAGTGAAACGTGATACATCGTCCCTTGCTGGTGGCAACCCACTAGCAGTCTCTAAGCGTTCCAGGGCTCAATTCAATGCGCAGAAGTATGACTCCAAATCGTTTCCCTCCCTGGTCACACCATGGGAGGTAAGCGTGGCTAAGGATGGCAGTGAAGCATATTCACCCTGGTACCTTGTCTGTACGAGAGTTGATGGGGAATCATTCATGTCAACGAAGCCTCAATTTTTTGTGGAGCATTTAGAGGACACGTTTGTAGAGGTGGAGAACTTGGCCAAAATGCGCTCTGAGTCACTCTTAATAAAAACAGCATCCACTGCCCAGCCACGGACATTACTCGCCTGTGACAAGCTGGGGTATGTTTCTGTTTCCATCATGCCCCATAAGATCTTAAATATGTTCCAGGGTATTATATTTCATAGGGACCTTCTTTTACAGTCTGATGATGAGATGCACACCAATTTAGAGCAGCGAGGTGTTCACTTCGTCCGGTGCGTCCATCAGGGTCCGAGGAATAATCAGGTTGCCACCAGTGCCTTCATCTTGGCCTTCGAGGGTGACACATTACCCGAGAGGGTTAAGGTGATGGTCTACCGCTGTGATGTCAAAGCCATATATCCCTCCCCCAATGTGGTGCTGTAAGTGCTGAAAATTTGGTAATATGTCTTCCCGGCAGAACTTCCAGCGCCACCTGTCGAGATTGTGGATGTCCTTCCCATCCCAACACTCTATGTGCCCCACCTCCCATCTGTGTCAACTGTGGAGAGCACCATTCCCCATGCTCACCGGACTGTAGGATTCTACAGAAAGAATGGCAGATAATGGAATACAAGAAACTGGACCGCCTGACCTACACTGTGGCTAAGTGAAAATACGAGAGGCTTCATCCTGTGCCTATAACATCAACCTATGCCGCCGCGGCTACAGCAACGATTCTACCATCTCCCATTTTGCCACATCTAGTTGGCTCTCAGAGCCGTCAGACTCCACGTGCCCCCTTGATGGTGGGGGGCACTTCCTCCCTGTTGCTCCTGCACCACCTTCTTTGGGAGCAACTCCCGCCCCCCCCCCCCCCCCCCCTCCAACCATCGGGGACATCAGTCTCCATTTCTCAGCCGAAGAAGCATATGTCTTCTTTGGCTCCTCTTGCCAGAAAGGTGTCCCTTGGGTCACTCCCTTTCCAGGTTCTGGCCAGTGGAAAAGTGGACACCCACCAGTGGCTGAAGCAACCAAAGGTAGCTGGTCGTAGGGCTTCACGGTCCTCCTCGCTCCCTGAGACTGACCCAGTGAAGCCCTCCCAGCCAGAAACCTCAAAGGAACAGCAAGAGAAACCAAAAGAGCAGAAGGCTCCCAAGAATCCAGACCTTGTGGTGGCACCCCTACCACCGTTCCCTGTAAGTTCTGCATCTGAGGATGTGGTGGAGATTCTGGCATCCGCTGAGGACCTAGATCTCGCTGAACCCTCAAAGACAATAGATGTTGATCGCACAGGTACTAAAACGGTGGCAGCAGGTGACCCTGAGGCATAACTTGCCTCCTTCAGCACTTCATGCCTTCCCATCCTAACATTGACGTCATCCTCCAGTGGAATTGCGGCGGGTCTTTCCACCACCTGGCTGAGCTATGGCAGTTGTTATGCTTTACACCTGCTTTCTGCATTGACCTCCAGGAAACCTGGTTCCTGGCAATATGAACCTCTGCCCTCTGCAGCTATAGGGGATATTACAAGAACCGTAGTGAATATAACAGGGTGTCAGATGGCGTCTGCGTCTATGTCCTGAACTCGGTATGTAGTGAACCTCTACCCCTTCAAACTCCTCTTGAAGCTGTGGCTGTCAGGATAAGGACAACGCATGAAATAACTATCTGCAACTTACATCTTACTCCAGATGGTGTGGTACCCCTGAAAGTCCTAACTATACTGATTGATCAACTCCCTAAACCTTTCTTACTTCTGGGAGATTTTAATGCCCACAACCCCTTGTGGGGTAGTACCATGCTTACTGCCTCTTAAATACTGGGGCCGCCACACATTTCATTGTAGCTCATGGTAGTTACTCAGACATTGATTTATTAATTTGCAGCCCAGGACTCCTCCCTTCTATCCTCTGGAGAGCACATGACGCCCTGTATGGTAGTGACCACTTCCCCATCTTCCTGTCATTCCCCTGGCATCATGCCCATGGATGCCTATGTAGATGGGCTTTAGACGAGGCAGACTGGGATGTCTTAACCTCTGTTGTCAACATTGAATCTTCCCCACATGATGCCATCAATGTTGTGGTTGACCAGGTAACTGCAACAGTCGTTTCTGCAACGAAAAACGCGATCTCTCATTCTCTAGGGATCCCCCGGCGAAAGACAGTCTCATGGTGTACGCCGGAAGTCACTGAGGCCATTAAAGAGTGTTGACGAGCTCTACAGCGACATAAGTGGCACCCTTCCCCAGAGCACCTCATAGCCTTTAAACGGCTCCGTTCCTGTGTTCTCCAGCTTGTACAAAGATGGAACAGGAGTGTTGGGAGAGGTATGTCTCAACCATTGGGTGCCACATGTCACCTTCCCAAGTATGGACGAAGATCAAACACCTTTTTGGGTACCAGACCCCAACGGGTGTCCCTGGTGTTCACATCAGTGTCATGTTGTCTACCAATGCAAATGCAATTGCGGAGCACTTTGCTGAGCACTATGCTTGCGCCCCTGCATCAGAGAATTATCCTCCAGCATTTCGCATCCTCAAATGGCGGATGGAAGGGAGGGTTCTGTCGTTCATCACACGCCACAGTGAACCCTATAATGCCCCATTTACAGAGTGGGAGCTCCTCAGCGCCCTTGCATGTTGCCCCGACAGCTCCTGGGCCGGATCGGATCCACAATTAGATGATTAAACATCTCTTGCCTGACTAAAAACGGGATCTTCTCATTGTCTTCAACCGGATGTTGTGCGATTGTGTCTTTCCATCACAATGTCGTGAGAGCACCGTCATTCCGGTGTTCAAACCCGGTAAGAACCCGCTTGACGTGGTTAGCTATTGGCCCATTAGTCTCGCCAACGTACTTTGTAAGGTGCTGGAACGTATGGTGTGTCAACAGTTAAGTTGGGTCCTGGAGTCAAGTAGCCTCCTGCCACCATGCCACGGTGGCTTCAGCCAGGGTTGCTCTACCACTAAAATGTTATGTGACAAGGGCCTCCCGTCAGGTAGACCATTTGCCAGGTGCAAGTCTTTTGATTTGACACCATTTCGATGGACTTGCGTCAGTGGGGATGAAATGATGACTCCGTTAACCCCACCGCTCTCCTCTGTCACTTCACCTCAATTCTTGACATATTCTGGGGCTGTGACGTGGTTTACACTGACGGCTCAATGACTGATGGTCACGACGTAGGCTTTGCATATGTTCATGGAGTACATATTTAATAACACTCCTTGCCAGATGGCTGAATTGTTTTCACTGCAGAACTGGCAGCCATACCCCGTGCTCTTGAGCACATCCGCTCGTGCCCTGGCGCATCATTTCTCCTGTGTAGTGACTTATTGAGCAGCCTACAAGCTATCGACTTGTGCTATCCCACCATCCTCAGGTAGCATCCATCCAGGAGTCCATCTATGCCCTGGAACGGTCCTGTCATTCAGTGGTGTTTGTGTGGATCCCAGTACATGTCGGAATCTCAGGCAGCGAACTTAACCGACAGGCTGGCCAAACAGGCGACGTAGACACTGCACACAACACTCAGTCACCGAGCGGAGAAAAACTCCAACCCAGCCGGGAATCGAATCCGGGCCCCTAGGATTGACATTCTGTTGCACTGACCGCTCAGCTACTGGGTACGGATGCTCTACTACTGATAATCTGGTATCCCTCGAGTCTGCCATCTGAACAGCCTTTTCCAGATGCCAACACCTGGTTGCCGTCTTTTTTGACTTACGTAAAGCGTATGACACGACCTGGCGACAACATATCGTTGCCACATTGTATGAGTGGGGTCTTCGGGACCTGCTCCCAGTTTACATCCAAAACTTCCTGTCACTTCGTGCTTTCACTGTCCAAGTAGGTGGCTCCCATAGTTCTCCCCATATCCAGGAGAATGGCATCTCGCAGGGCTCTATATTGACTTCTTTCTCTTTTTAGTGGCCATTAACGGTCTAGCAGCAACTGTAGGGCCTTCAGTCTTAACATCTCTGTATGCAGGCGATTTCTGCATTTTGTACAGCTGCTCCAGTACTGGTGTTGCTGAGTGGCACCTACAGGGAGACATCCACAAGGCGCAGTCATGGGCTCTAGCCCATGGCTTCCAGTTTTCAGTTGCAAAGTCTTGTGTCATGCACTTCCGTTGGCATTGTACCATTAATCCAGACCCAGAACTTTACCTTCATGATGATCCACTCACTGTAGTGGAGACATATCGATTCTTAGGACTGGTTTTCGATGCTCCATTGACTTGGCTTCCACATGTTCGTCAGCTTAAGCAGAAGTGCTGGCAGCACCTCAGTGGTGCTTGTGTGGATCCCAGGACATGTCGGAATCGCAGGCAACGAACTTGCCGATAGGCTGGCCAAACAGGTGACGCGGAAACCGCTTCTGGAGATGGGAATCTCTGAAGCTGACCTGCGTTCTGTCTTACACCGCATGGTTTTCCGGCTTTGGGAGATGGAATAGCATAACAGTACGCATCCCAAATTGTGTGTCATTAAGGAGACTACAAATGTGTGAAGTCTTCCATGCGGTCCTCTTACAGGGAATCAGTTGTCCTCTGGCGGTTCCGCATTGCCCATACACAGCTAACGCATGGTTACCTACACTGTCGTGAGGACCTATCTCTGTATCACTGTGGTTCCCAGGTGATTGTCGTCCACCTCTTGCTGAACTGCCCACTTTTAGCCGCTCTTTGGCAGACTTTTAGCTTTCCCAGCTCCCTACCTTCGGTGTTGGGAGACGACGCCTCAGCAGCAGCTTTAGTTTTACATTTTATCCGTGAGAGTGGGTTTTATACTTCTATGTAGGTTTTAGCACATGTCCTTTGTCCCTCTGTGTCCTCCACCCTAATGTTTTTAGGGTGGAGGTTTTAATGTGTTGCAGAGTGGCTGGCTTTTCCTTTTATTATCGTGGCCTCCCAGCCACTGTAATCTGCTTTCTTGTTTTATTCTCTTCTGTTTCTAGCGTCTTTCTGTTGTTTTCTTGTCCTCTTTTGTTCCCTTTAGTGTTTGTTGCCCTTTCTGCATTCTTGTCATCTTTCTTTTCTTTCCGTTTTGTGTTACATGTCTCGTCCATTTTATTCTCACACTTGTGGCATTGTTTTATTAGGAACAAGGGACTGATGACGTCTTAGCTCAACCAACCAACCAACCAACCAACCATGCAAAGATATACTCTCCTTCTCCCAGTCCCTGCAATAGAAACACGTCTTTGCCAACCAAACCAACTTAATCCTAATATTGAACCCTGCCTCTCCCAGTTCATACCACCATCCAAATCTGATACTCCCCCTCCCAGCTAACCAACCTCTGGTCACGTTCCAGGAAGTCCTTACCTCCAACTTGGCCTCACCATCCTTCCCCAGGTCCCGTACTCCGAATACCAACATTTCAGCAGAAGAAAGGACAGCAATATACGACCTCAAGACAAATTCTGACCTAATCATCCTACATGCAGAAAAAGGTGGTTGTTATGAATCACAGTGATTACCTGGCAGAAGGCCTCTCCCAATTCCATAACCTCCAGTCCCTGTTTAAAGCCTAAAGCCCTTCCCACAACCTCTCCCCTGAATCGATCCCCCCCCCCCCCCCCCTCTCTCTCTCTCTCTCTCTCTCTCTCTCTCTCTCTCTCT